>NW_027094066.1:3009349-3611219 GCF_022702325.1 Drepanopeziza brunnea f. sp. 'multigermtubi'
TACGCTTTTATAATTATTCGTATGCTATTGTTAAATGCCTTAAAAGCTTTTTGCTTTAATAGTATTAATATTACTGATTTTATTAAAAAGTATAAAGAGACTTATAATAACTTTAATATCTTTAAAAACGATCGGTTCGTTAAGCTCTTTCGTTATTGCGATAATTTTCGTAAAGAAGTTATTAAAAGCTTGCTCGAATAAAAAGCTAAAAAAGATTAAGCTGCTTTCGTTAAAGCTTTAAAAGCCGAGTTTCGTAAGAACGATATTTAGTAGATTAAAAACTCGATCGCTTTTTTACGAGAATTTGCTATGCAAGAACGAGATATTAATAACTTAAAAAACTATTATCGCACTTTTTTTCGAGTTTTCAAAAAGCTTACTTTAATGCACTTTTTAAGCAAGACCGAATAAAGCCGCTTGTTTCTTTTCGGATTGCTCGTTAGAATCCGAAATAAAACGATTAAGCATTATAAAATCGACGAACTCGACTTAAACTTTTATGCCGCTTTCGACGACTTTATTGCATTCGCTTTTAAAACCGATTAAAGTGCTAAGACTATCGAAATTATAAATCGAGAAAAGTCTTTTTTAATTAACTTTATTAAGAATATTCGGACTTTAATTAAAAAACATATCGAGCTAGCGAACGTACTTAAGTTTGTTAAAAAAGCTTTAATAATAACGCCGTTCACTCGTAAACTACGGTTTACGAATAAAAAGAAAGAAATTAATAAAGTAGGTTTTATAATTAAAAAGTTTTTTAACTTGCAGATCGGTGCGATTTATAATCGAATTGATTATTTCGAAGATTAAGTCGCTAACTTAACTTTCCGACGCTTTATTTAATCTTAATCTTAAGTTCGATTCGAAAACTACGACGAAGCTTTTATTAAGTATACCGCTTAAGATGCTCGAAGTAAAGTTAGCCTTAGAAATAGAATTTATATTATTATTATCGGTTACGGATTATAAAAACAAAGAAAAAAAAAAGTAAAAAATACGAGAATTAAATGCAAAATTATAGCTTTTGCGAAAACTCCGAAAACATAACTTAAGCTTTTTATTAATACCGGGATGAATATAAAGCTTTTAAAGATATAGTTAATAAAAAATGTATTTATATTAATGATTACGGACGCTTTTGCTTAAGACTTAAAAGGATCGGTGCTTTTATTATTTAAAAAAAGCAAAAAAAGACTTAGTTTAAATTCATCGTGCTAAACGTTCGTAAGACGGAATACGATAATATCTTAGAAAATCGATTTATTAACGGACTTAAGACTTATAAACACTTGCTTTTTTATTAATAATTAATTCAATAGCTAGCTTAGTATCAGCCCGATTAAAATACTTAACAATTAATTAACTAGCTAAAAGAGCTTATTATTATCTTTAAAAGACTAGTCGATATTAAAAATATTAATATTATAAAATAGATTAATACGCTTAACTACTTATTTAATATAAAAGTCGCTTCGATCGAAATCAACGCCGCCGTAAAAGACAAAACTAAAAAACCTTTTTCGCTTTCGAAAGGATTTAAGCTTATTAAAATTAAAAAGAATATTCGATAATAAAAAGAGAAAAACTACGGCACTCTTAAGGCCCGTGCTTCTTAAGAATCGGGTATTGCTATAAAAATAGATTTAAAAGATAAGTTATTCGATAGTGTAATTAAAAAAAAGTCTTTTAAATTTTTTAAACTAGCTAAAGCCGATAAAGCTATAAAAGATATAAAAAGAAAGGTTAAGATTACTTAACGAATACTAAGAAAAAAAAAAGAAGATTTATAAACGAAAGAAGTTTATTAACCTTTACGTTACTATTAAAGCTTAAGAAAAAGCAGTAGCGGCGATTATAAAATCGAGAATCGAAGTCTAGATTAAAAACTTATTCGGACTTAGCTTTCGCTTCGATAAGCTATTAAGCTATTATATTTTAATGGTTTTCGATGCTAAAGAAAACGTAAAAGTCTTTTAAAGTAAGCTTATTTTTGTAAACGCTTTAATTATTAAACGTTTAAGTCGGAATAAAAAAGGCAAGCTAGATCTTTTAACGACGCAAATTCGCAAATAACTTATCTTTCGCAATTGCTTTAAAGTAGCGATAAAAACTTTAAAGGTTTTTATTAATATCGATAGTATAATTAAAAGCAAATCCTTTTTCGATAATAAATCTAAGGTCAACGTAATAAATAAAGAAGTAGTTGAAATAGCTAAACTACTTATTGTAACGGATCGAGCTTTAATTTATATTATCGTATCCGGAGATCTTTATAACTTCGATAAGTAAATAAACGACGTCGAAGTTATTATCGGCGGAATCATTAATTATATCGATTTCTTTATTATTAATAATAATAGTTACGAAGTCATTTTAAGCATGCTTTTTTTTTTGAAATCTTAACTTTCTTTTTCTTATTTCGATAATAATACGATAAAAGCTTTTTTTTAAAACTACGATCGATTTATTTAAAGATAAATTATTATTGCAAAAGACAAATCGGATTTGGTCGAAGACTCGAAAAACTAATAACTAGCATGCAAGTTAAAATAAATGCTAAGCTAGAAAGAAGCTTAAAAGAAAATTCTGCCCGTAAATTATAATTCACGAATAAATCGGTATAAAAACAATAAAATCATAAAAAAACAATTTAATTTAATATTAAATAAAGCTCGTTAAAATTAAAAACATTAAAAATATTTGCAATCAAATTCGATAAATCGGAAAATTTTATATTTATTATCGATAATAATAAAGACTTTTTAAGAAAGAATATAATAAAAGTTAATACGATATATAAAAAGAAAGCAAAAAAAGTTAAACCGATAGATTTAAAAGTATCGAATAAAAAGATACTTAAAAAGATCGACGATTAGTTTAAGCAAGATAAGAAAGCGAGACTTTTTAAGCTTAAAAGACTTTTTTTAAAATACTTTATTAATAAGTTTTTAAACTTAAAAATTAAATCGAAATTAACGAAAAAACGATTCGAAGCACTTACGATTAGCTTTTAAGTCACTTCGGAAAAAAAAGAGCTGCTTTACTAATGCTTTTTAAATCGAAAAGAAGCGATAGCTTAAGATTTTATTTATTTTAGCTAAGTCTAAAAAGAAATTATGCTATTTTAAAAGATTAAAACGGTGCTTTACGAAGCTTAATAAAAAAAAACGTTTACGATATTAAAAGCTTTATAAAAAATGGTCATTATTATGCTAAAAAAGCGATTAAAACAAAAGGTCTTCGAACTATATTAAAGCTTTTACCGAAACAAGTAATTTATTATAATAAAAAAAGAAAAAAGAAAATATAAGTTAATTATTATTATAATTAAGATAAACCGTATTACGGTTAAAAACGCTAATGTTGCTTCGAACGTAAACTAGTTCTCGAACGAATTTATTAATCTTATAATAGCTATACTTTTAAATTTCTTTTTTAAATACGATTAATTTTTTTTCGACATTAAGTCTAAAGATATAATAGCTATTTAAACGCTTATCGAACTGCTTCGAATAACTCGGATACTTATAAGTGCTATTAATTCGATCGCTTAATTCGTTAAAGTTATTTATAAAATTCTTATAAATTGTATTCTTAACGTTTGCTTGCTTTATATAAATGATATAAGAGTTAAAAGATCGCGATCTTTTTATAATTACGAAAAGGTTTTGCTCGAAATACGATAATTCGTTTTAAAACACATTTAAAATATCGATAAAATGCTCGTAAGGTTCGAAAAAGTTAAAACGACCGTCGAAACGAAGTCTTAATATTATATGCTTAGCTTTAATATCGTTAAATTCGTTACGGATAACGAAAGACGCTACTTTTAAACCGTTAAAATTAAAAAGATATTAAAATAAACTAAGTGCGAAGATATATTAAAAGCTCGAGCTTTTATTAAAATCGTAATTTATTATAAAATCTAAATTAAAAACTTCTTTACGATTATTGCTTTAATCTACGCGATTATAAAAAAAAGAATCGAATTCGAATAATTAAAGCTTTAATAAAAAGCGATAAAGTTATTTAAAGAAGCTTTGCTTTTTGCTTTCGCTTTTATTAAAATCGATTATAATAAAGACGAAAGGAAAATCTACTTAACGGTAAACGCTAGTTTTAAAAGATAAAGAGCAGTATTGCAGCAAGAAGATTTTAATAAAAAGCGATACTTTATTAAGTTCGAAAGTAATTTTTAAAATCTTGCGAAAAGCAAATACGACGCGATTAAACGAAAATGCCGCGATGCTTTAAAAGCTATAAAAAAAATGAAAAGCAAATTATACGAAGTTCATTTTATCTTAAAAACCGACGCTAAAGTATTAATTAATCAATTCAACGGATTAATAAGCGATTTGCTTAAAGCTTTCGTTACGAACTAGATTGCGTAAATAAGATTAATAAACTTTAAAGTTAAGCATATTTTTAAAATTAAAAATATAATAGCGGACGGTCTTTGTAAAAAAGAAAAAAAGCATCTTTTAAATATTAAAGAAAAAAAAGAAAAAGATATTAACGATTAAGTTATTAACGAGCTAAATATTATTTTAATATTCTCGATTAAACGACTTGTAAATTATAATTTACGAACTAAAAAAAGAGTTTTAAAGCACGATTATTTACTCGACTTCGAGCTTATTGCTTAATTCTTTATTACTTTTAAACGCTTTTTTTCGATCAAGACTTACGACTTTTAAAAGTTTAAAAATAAAGCATTTAATTACTTAGTTAAAAATAATTACTTTTATAAGCGAACAGATAATTCTTACTCGATTAAGCTAGTTATCGACGGAACTTAAAGACGTCATATTATTATTTTTAACGCTTATCGAGAATCCGGATACAAAAGAATTAAATCAATTTATTACCGTACGTTAAAATTCTTTTTTTAAAATAGATATTACGAAGATTGCAAAGCTTTCGTTTAAAGCTGTAAGCTTTATTAAAAACGCAAAGCTAAACGAATGAAAAACCTTTTGTACTCGATTTAACTTATTTAAATATAATTAAAAATCAGCTTAAACGTATTACGAGTACTTATTATCGATAAAAAGATGATTTGCTTCGTATTAACTAAAGAAGATTTATTTAAATAGTTAGAAAAGCGATTACTTCGATTAGCTAACGCCGAATTTATTATTAAGTTCTTTTAAAAAGATATCGTTTATTACTACGGATTATTCGAAAAATTAATTATCGATAAAAGACTCGAAAACAAAGCAGTTGCTAAAGCTTTCGCTATTAAATACGAGATTAAAAAAGTTTAAATCTCGAGCTATAATTTAAAAGCTAATAAAATGATTGAAAAAAGATATAAAGATATTTTAAATAGCTTATCGAAAGTCATAAATAAAAGATTTAAAAATTAAGTTCGCAAATTTAATAAAATGCTTTTTGCGGTTCGGATATCGATATACGCATTTATTAAAGTTACCTTTTTCTTTTTGAATTACGAACGAAAAGCTAAGCTACTTTTAGAATTACGATAGCTAATTTAAAGGTTATTATTATAACAAAAGGTTCGATCTCGCGTTGACTTGCTTATTATAAAGTTTAAATAATTAAAACTTCGAAACGAAAATATCAACAAGATCATTTTAAAAAAAAAAACGCTATCGATTTATTATTAAAGCTATTTAAAAACGAATTAAAATCTTAAAATCAAAACTTATTAAAAAAAAAAACTTAATACTTTTTTACGATATTAAACGCAGTATCGATATGTCCGCGGATATTAAGTTAGATTACAAGTAGCTAAGACTTTATATCGTTTTTAAAGCTTACGATAAAAGATATTATAAGCTTTAAGAAACCGATAAAATTAAGCTTAAAAGCACTTTTGCAGCTAATCGTTTTAAACGATTTTATCGCCGCGATTAAACCTTTTTTCTTTTTAATAAAGACGATAAAGAAAAAGAAAAAAAAGATTCAGGTTCTTCGAACAACTCGGACTTTAATAAATACGAGCTTTCGGACGACGGCAAAAGTAAACTATTTAACTTAAAAGTGATCTTTAAACTTAAGTTCGTTAACTTTTAAATCATTTTTTTAACACTTTCGAAAGAATAAAAACTAGCTTATAAAACTGTTTTTTAATCTATTCTTTACTTTGTTTTCTTACTTTCTTATCTTTTTTTTGTTTTACACTTATTTTATAAAAGGACGTGCTTTTAATAATTACTCTTTTTGTTTTAATAAAAAAAGGTATTTTTTACGTTTGTTCTTTTACTTTTAGACTTGCTTTTTATTATATTCTTTGTTTTTTCTTTATTCTTTTTACTTTATTAGTTATTCACTTATCTTATATAGATTGTTTTTATTATTTAATTGTTTTTTATTTGTTTTAAGCTTATACGGCTATTTCTTATTTCTTATTTAAAATTGTTCTTTTGTTTTAAGCGTGCTTAACTACGTATATTCGAAAGTGAACTGCTATTAAAAAGAATAGGTCCCTTTTATAAATGTACTTATATAAGAAAGCTCTTTTTTCTTTCTTTTTAACATTTTCTTTCTTTATATAATAATAATTATAATAATATTATTACTACTTCTTTTTTATAATTATATAATATTATATTAATATCAACGACCTTTAATCATCACTTAATTAATCATTATTATTATTAGCTTTATTTCGTTATTTTATATTTGACTCGTAAACTTTAGTTTACGAGTTAAATATGCTTTTTAAGTTAGCCGCCGTTAAAAGAAAAGCTTTTATTTAGAATACACTTTTTAACTTATTAATAAGCGAAAAGCAAGCTGCTTTAATTTAATAATCGAGTTTCGAGTTAAAGTTCGAAAGACGAGTTATTAAGACTTTTAATAAGTTCTTTTAAACTTATCGTTAAATAAGCAATTTTAATTAATTAGCTATGCTTAAAATAGCAACCTTCGATTTTAATAATAAATTAAGTAAAAAAGACGATTTGATTTTGTAATACAATTAGTTTTTACGAGCTAAATGCGCAAGAAAAAACATAAACGCTTAAGACTTTTTTTCGGCTTACGACTAGTTTATTATTAAAGTTATCGCTATTTATTTTTTACGTAATAAAAACGCCGAAAGATATAAACGAATTAAAAAAGCTTTCGACAGCGTTAAAAGCTAATTGCTATACGACGACTACTTTAAAACTATATGCACTTCGGTCCGTAGCGCTCGCTAATTAAGCGTTATTTTAAAGACTTGCACTTTTAACGCTTACGCTATTTAAGTTATTAATTATTATATTATTACTTACGTCGCTTTTTAAAAGATTATAATTAATATAGCTCGAAGACGCAAGTTCATTAAGCTTAATGTTACGGTAATTAACTTTACTTATTAAACCGTAGAAAATAAGATTAATATTAAATAAAAAAATAAGATTATTATTTCGAACGAAAGACTTTTAAAAAAGCTAAAACTAAAAGTCTTATTATATAGCTTATTAGTTTTAGCTCTCGATAGTATTAAAAGCGAATACGACGAGCTTAAAGAACGTATAAAATTCGCCGACAAAAATTAGATTTAGAATTTCGTTTTATAAGAAAAATTCGAATCTGAAATTCTATTCGTAAATTATAGTTTACGAATGCTAAATAATTTAATAATTAAAACGAAATTAAATCAACTTTTTGCTTTTAAAACCTTATTACTTAAATCATTTATTACGCGCCTTTCGCTATTATTAACTTTATCTTAAAGATCGACGGCATCTTTTGCTAATAAGCCTTCGAACGCTAAACTAATTGCTTCGATTATATTTACTTTACGCAAGTCTATCGACGCGAGCTTTCTTTCAGCTTTTGCACTTAAAATGCAATGCGATTTTCTTGAGAACTAGCTATTATTAGCATTACTCGTTAAAGAAAAAAATAGCTTCGAGTACGAATTAGTTAAAGCCGTATTAAACCGCTACTTCGGACTCGTCGAGATTAAAGACTTTATAAGTATAAACGTAGCTTTTATTAACTTTTGCTAAGACTTTTATTAATCAACTTTCGATCGCTTAAACTTAAACGAGAATATCGATAATACTTTTTAAGTTGCCGCGGAATCAATTAAAAAAGCTATTAGCTAGATCCGTAAGCTTTTAAAAAACGAATTTTTTAATAACGCGATCTTACGACTTTTCGATCGTCGTAATTAAGTAAAAGTCAATAAAGAAAAGAGCAAAGTAATAAACTACTTTTTGCTATTCGAGATCTTTAATTTAAGCTTTAACGACGATGATTACGATTATATAAAGATCTTTTAAGAAGTGAAAAACGTATTAAAATTTAAAAATAAGTTTAAAGAACTTTTTAACTTAAACGTTTAAATAAAGCTCCGCTTTAATCGCAAAGTCTTACCGTCCGCTATCGAACTATTAAATAAAGTCTTTTGCAAAGTTTATACTTTCGAATACGTTAAATACTTTAAGTTAGCTACGAAAAGCTTTATAATAATAATAATCCGTTTTAATTTATATCGATTTATCGAAACTTATTAAATTAACGCTTTTAATAACTTTATGCTTTACTCGAGCAATTAATCGATATTCGTTATTAAAATTAAAAGCAGTACTTTAATTAAAAGAATATTTAGCTTAAGCTTTTTTAAGTTTAAAGCTAAGCCGATGTCTTTTAACAAGTTGAATTAAAATATTAGCTTAATAAGCGCCGCTTAAAAGAACAGCTCTTTTAACATTATAAATGCGAGTAGCTATACGAAAGTTTAGCTTATATTAAAAGCTTTTTTCTTAAACGATAAGCACGGCAACTAGACCTTTTTTATTATTATAAATAAAAAGATCTAAATATACTTGCATTACTTTCGGATTAATAATTTAAAAGAAGCTTCGACTAATGTACTTTTTAATATAATATACTCTTTGACTTAGCAAGTCTTTCAAAGCTATTATAAGCTATACTTTGCCGCTTTGCTTAATCGCCGAAACGGAAATTATAAGCTTATTGCTTACTCGAAACCTTTTTAGCTTTTTAAATGCAATAATAATGCTCGAGTGATTGCGATTAAGCACGACGCTAATATTAAACGACTTGTAAATCGTAATTTACGAATAAAAGATAAAGTTTTAAATTACTATTTAATGCTTTACGGCGTAAAAAGCTAAATCGGAAGCTTAACTATTTAGCTTAAAAGCTATACTTACGACGTAACTTTTAAAAAGATTGCTAAATAAAAAGCTTTTAAACTTAAATCGAAGACTTTAAATGCTTTTAAGAATATTGCGTTACGTTAACTTTTCGCTATAATTAGCGATCTCGTTACTTTTATATCCGTTATTACGAAATAAAGTGTTTTCTTAAATATAAACGCTTTTTAAAATTCTTTTTACAAATAAGCGGTTTTTTTTTAATAATTATACCGCTTTTTTAAACGATAATACTTTAAAAAATAAAATTAGCTTTGCAAAGCACGCTTGCACGATCGTCTTAAAACGTATACCGCTAACTCTTCGATAAAAAGTTATTAATAAATCAAGCTAGCTTTTCGCCGTTATAATTTAGCTAGATTACGTTAATTACGTATCGAAAGCTTTAATCGGAAAAATAAATTAAAACGAACCTCGAGTAATAAAAGAATTAATCGCTATCTTTATTATATTCCGGACTTAATTTTAAAAATACTTTATTAAGCATAAGAAAAAGTTGTTTTCGATATTTAAAAAAAGATTTGCTATTATTTTAAATGCTAAAGCTAAGATCTACGGAATCAAATCCTTTTTTAAAAGCAAAAGCCGCCGAGCTAACGATTTTATAAACGCCGATAAATTAAAAGATTTTGAAAAAAGCATACGATCGATTAAGTTGTCTTTTAACGATTCCGATTTAAATATAAAGATTAATTTAAAAAGTGCGAAATCTATTTATAAATTACGGTTCACGAGTTAAATCGACGATTTTAAAGCATCGTCTTTTTAGCCGGAATCTTTAAACCGCGCATTCGATAAAGCTATAAAAGCTTTAAATGACTTGCTCGAAAACGAAAACGACTTAATTAATAGCTTTAAACTTTATTTTAGCTTCGTTGATTTTTCGTCGGCTAAGTTCACACTTATTAACGATGCTATTAGCAATAAGCGTAAAAACGATACGCGCTTTTTTACTTTTAAAAATGCTGCTATTAGCACGTTATTATTTAATGCTAGCTTTATTAAAAAAAAAAGACCTTCTTAATTTAAAGAAAACGAAAGAGTTAAGAACGTAAGCACGGAAAAAGACTATAAAGAAGCTGCTAAAGCGTAGTTTAAATGTTTGGAGTTTAGAAATAAAATACCTTTCCTTTTTTTATACACTAGATTTTTTTTTCTTTTACACCTTCCTTTTTTTTTTCTTTTTTTGCTTGATAATAAGCGAGGGCGCTTACTTATTCTATAAAAGGACGGATATAAACACTTTGCTTAATAGAATACTTGCTATGGCTATTAAGGCTATATTAAACGGACCTATCTTTTATAAAAGGGCATATATCTTCTAGCTAAAACAATCAACGAGCTTTCTACTTATCTTTTTTAATACTTCTCTTGTGAGACCATGAGGTCTAGCCTCAGAGCCAGGCTCTTATACGGCACATCTTTTTGGGTGCTTCTACATTGTTAATAAAAGAGCAAGTATTTATAAGTCTTAGGTCCGTTAATAAGTCGATTATTTAAGATGTTGTCGTATTTTGTCTTTCGAACGTTTAAAACGATAGATCTAAACCAAGTCTTTCTTTACTTCTTTTAAATAATAAAAGCATCGATCTTTTTAAGTCTTAAGCAAAAGCGTCCGTAATCATTAATGTAAATATATCTTTTATTAATTATATCTTTAAAAGCTTTATATTCGTTTCGGTATTAATAAAAAGCTTAAGTTGTGTTTTCGGAGTTCTCGTAAAAGCTATAATCTTGCATTTAGCTTTCGTATCCTTTACTTCTTTTTCTTTTTCGTTTTTATAATCCGTAGCCGATAGCAGCAATTTAAATTTTATTTCCGAAGCTGACTTTACTTCGAGCATCTTAAGCGATATACTTAATAAAAGCTTCGTCGCGGTCTTCGAATCGAACTTAAAGTTAAGATTAAATAAAGCGTCGAGAAGTTAAGTTAGCGACTTAGTCTTCGAAGTAATCAATTCGATTATAAATCGTATTAATTTACAAGTTAAAAAACTTCTCGATTATAAAACTTATTTTGTTAATTTCCTTTTTTTTATTCGTAAACCGTAGTTTATAAATAAACGGTACTATTATTAAAGCTTTCTTAGCAAACTTAAAAACGCTAACTAGCTCGATATGCTTTTTAATTAAGGTCCGAATATCTTTAATAAAGTTGGCTAAAAAAGACTTTTTTCGATTTATAGCTTCGATAGTCTTAGCATTTTAGTCGGTCTTAAAAGCGAATGCAGCGAAGTCGTCGAAAGCAGTATAAAAATTTAAATCGAGTTCGTCGACTTTATAATGCTTAATCGTTTTGTTTCGAATTTCGACGAGCAATTCGAAAAAGAACAAGCGGCTTTATTCGATCTTACTTAAAAGGTGTATTAAAGTAAGCCTTTCGGAGACTCGAAAGAAAGTGCGATAATAGTTTTTTAAATTATTAATATCTCGTTTTTACATAACAAATTCTCGTAAAAAAGCGATCGAGTCTTTAATTTATTAAGTATCGTTTTTACGAAACTCGGCTTTTAAAACCTTAACGAAAGCAGCTTAATCTTTCTTAGCTTTCTATTCGAGCAAGCTTTTAATAACTTCTTTGCGAAAGTTATCGCAATAACGAAAAAGCTTAACGAACCGATCGTTTTTAAAGATATTAAAATTATTATAAGTCTTTTCGTACTTCTCGATAAAATCGATAATATTAATACTATTAAAGCTAAGAGCTCTTAAAGCACTTAGCAATAGCATGCGAATAGTTATAAAAGCGTAAAAGATAGCAAGGTCGATTATAACTAGCGCAAAGCCTAATAGAAAAAAAAAAGAGTAAAAAAAAAAAAAGTAATATAGATTTTAAGACCGGTATTAATTTTAAAAAGCATTTCCGAAGCAAATGTTTTCGATAAAAGTAAAAGTAAGAGTTCTAGTTAAAAGTCGAAATAAAATAAAGATAGTCCGAAGCTTATAAGAATACGATTAAGAGATTTAATAAATTTAAAAGATTTTAACGAAAAGAAAAGTGATTTTACGCCGACTTCGATATTAAAAATCTTAAAAAGGTTTTCGATATTTTAAAGATTAAATATATATGTGTTATAAGAATGATCGGGTTAATAAAAGGTTTTTAAATTGTTTGATTTTAATTCGTGAACCGGGTTCACGAGCGAAATAAGCGATTTTCGTAAAGTATTCTCGATTCGAGATTAAAAAAAGTAGACTTTTTGCAAAAGTAAATTAATAATTAAAATTAAAACTATAAAAAACTTAAAAATCAATTGATTAGCTTCGTTAATAACTCCAGACTATATTAAATGCTTTAATTTAAGATAAGAGTTAAGATATAAAAAGATATTTTTATTAATAAATGAAAATTCTTTCTTATTAATAATAAAAAAGAGTTTTTGCCGAAGAGCCGAAATATTGCACTTTAGCTATTTCGGCGTTTCGATATCCGAACTTATCGAGAATAAAGTTTTGATTGTTTTAAAGTTATAGTTATAAAGTATAAAGAAAGCTAAATAATAAACGAAGGTCAACTTGATTACGAATTAAGCGATTGTGATAAGCTGTATAAAAACAAAGATTAAAGGTTCGATCTTTACGTAAATTATTAATGTAAAAGCACTTAAAAAGATATGCCGTATAAAAGCTTAGCTTTAAGGCTGGACTTTATAATCTTATAAAAGAAGTGCTAAAAAAGATAAGTAAAAAGCTCGTTGATTGTTTTAGCTAAGAGATGTGTGCCCTTTTATAAAAGATGGGTCCGTTTAATGCGGCCTTAATGGCCATAGCAGGTACCCTATCAGGCAGGGTGTTTATACTAATACGTTTTTCACTTTTTAAAAGATCTTTATATAATCGCAATCGTCGTCGTTAAAGCTTAAATTAAAGATCTCGAATAGCAAAAAATAGTTTATTACTTTGCTCTCTTTTTTACTTACTTTTACTTAGCTACGACGATCGAAAAATCGTAAGATCGCGTTATTAGAAAATTCGTTTTTTAAAAGCTTGCGAATCTAGCTGATAGCTTTCTTAATCGACTTCGCGGTAACTTAAAAAGTATTATCGATATTTTCGTTTAAATTCAAGCGGTCGAAAATTAATTAATAAAAGTCTTAGCAAAAGTTGATAAAAGCTACGTTTATATTTATAAAATCTTTAATTTCGACGAGTCTTAAGCAGCGATTCGATACGGCTTTAACTAGTTCGTACTCGAAGCTATCTTTTTTGTTAATAAGTCGTGCTAATAGCAGCTAGTTCTCGAAAAAGTCGCGTTATACTTTAAGTGCAAAAGCTAAAAAAGAGCTCGCGTCGATAGACTTACGTAAAATAAACATAATCGAAGCAATTAGTTTAACGTTCGAAAACTTATTAGCAAAATATAATATCGATCTTTAAAATAAAGCTAGTAATAATAAAAAGCGCGTAATAAATAATCTAAGCAAAAAGGTCTTAAGAACAAAAAGTTAACTTAATTTCGCTTTAATTATTAAATTATCTAGCATTCGTAAACTATAATTTACAAATAAGATTTCGAATTCGAGTTCCTTTTACAAAACGAAATTCTAAGTTTGATTTTCGTTAGCAAACTCTATACGTTCTTTAAGCTCGTCGTATTCGCTTTTAATATTATCGAAAGCCAAAACTAATAAGCTATATAATAAGACTTTTAGTTTTAGCTTCTTTAAAAGTCTTTCGTCCGAAATAGCAATCTTATCTTTCTACTTAATATTAGTCTTGTTTTTTACGGTTTAGCAAATAAAGTTAACTACCGTAGTATTAAGCTTAATAAACTTACGTCCTCGAGCTATATTAGCTATAGTCTTTTAAAAAGCGACGTAAGCAATAATATAATAATTAATAACTTAAATAGCGTAAGCGTTAAAAGTGCAAGTCTTTAAAATGACGCTTAATTAGCGAACGCTGCGGATTAAAATGCATATAACTTTAAAGTGATCGTCGTATAGCAATTAACTTTTAGCGCCGTCGAAAGCTTTTTTGATTCGTTTGTATCTTTCGGCGTTTTTATTAAGTAAAAAGTAAATAGCGATGACTTTAATAATAAACTAATTGTAAGCCGAAAAAAAGTCTTCGGCGTTTATATTCTTTCTTACGCATTCGGCTCGTAAAAATTAATCGTATTGCAAGATCAAGTCGTCTTCTTTATTTAATCTATTATTAAAATCGAAGGTTATTACTTTAAGCATAGCTAATTAACTAAAGTTGCTTATTTAACGGTAAGTTTAAAAGAACTTATCGAAAGTCTTAATAACTCGTCTTTCGAACTTTAACTCGAAATTCGATTATCGAATTAAAGCAGCTTGCTTTTCGCTTATTAATAAGCTAAAAAGTGTATTCTAAATAAAAGCTTTTCTTTTAACGGCGGCTAACTTAAAAAGCATATTTAACTCGTAAACTAAAGTTTACGAGTCAAATATAAAATAACGAAATAAAGCTAATAATAATAATGATTAACTAAATAATAATTAAGATCGTTAGTATTAATATAGTATTATATAGTTATAAAAAAGAAGTAATGATAATATTATTGTAATTATTGTTATATAAAAAAAGAAAATATTAAGAAAAAGAAAAAGAAAGCTTTTTTATATAAATACATTTGTAAAAAAAACCTATTCTTTTTAATAGCAATTCACCTTCGAATATACGTAATTAAGCACGCTTAAAACAAAAGAACAGTTTCGATTAAGAAATAAGAAATAGCCGTATAAACTTAAAACAAATAAAAAACAATTAAACAATAAAAACAATTTATAAAAAACAAGTAAATAGCTAATAAAGTAAAAGAAACAAAAAAAGAACAAAGAATATAATAAAAAGCAAGTCTAAAAGTAAAAAAACAAACGTAAGAAATACTCTTCTTTACTAAAACAAAAAGAATGATCATTAAAAGCACGTCTTTTTATAAAATAAGTATAAAACAAAGAAAGGATAAAAAAGTAAGAAAACAAAGTAAAAGAATAGATTAAAAAACAGTTTTATAAGCCAGTTTTTATTCTTTCGAAAGTATTAAAAAAATGATTTAAAAGTTAATAGACCCGGGTCTAAGGATCATTCTTAAATTAAGTAGTTCACTTTTGCCGTCGTTAAAAAGCTCGTATTTATTAAAATCCGAGTTATTTAAAAAGCTCGAATCTTCTTCTTCTTTTTCTTCGTCGTCGTTAAAAGGAAAAAGGATTTAATCGCAGCGATAAAATCGTTTAAAGCGATTAGCTGCAAAAGTGCTTTTAAGCTTAATCTTATCGGTTTTTTAAAATTTATAATATCTTTTATCGTAAGCTTTAAAAACGATATAAAGTCTTAACTACTTATAATCTAGCTTAATATCCGCGGATATATCGATGCTGCGTTTAACGTCGTAAAAAAGTACTAAATCTTTTTCTTTAATAAGTTCCGACTTTAAGACTTTAATTCGTTCTTAAATAGCTTTAGCCGCAAGTCGATAGCGTTTCTTTTTTAAAATAATTTCGTCGATATCTTCGTTCCGAAGTTCTAATTATCTAAACTTTATAGCAAGTAAGTCAGCGCGAGATCAAACTTTTTGCTATAATAATAACTTCTAAACTAGCTATCGTAATTTTAAAAGTAGCTTAGCTTTTCGTCCGTAGTTCAAAAAGAAAAAAGTAATTTTAATAAGTGCGTATATCGATATCCGAACCGCAAAAAGCATTTTATTAAATTTACGAACTTAATTTTTAAATCTTTTATTTATAACCTTCGATAAGCTATTTAAAATATCTTTATGTTTTTTTTTTAATTATTCTATTAGCTTTTGAATTATAGCTTAAGATTTAAATCCTTTTAATCCCGTACTTAATAGCGAAAGCTTTAGCAACTGCTTTATTTTCGGATTTCTTATCGATAATTAGTCTTTCGAATAGTCCGTAACGGCAAACGATATCTTTTTAAAAGAACTTAGCAATAAATTCGGCGTTAGCTAATCGAAGTGATCGCTTTTCTAGCTATTTAAATAGATCTTCTTTAATTAATACGAAGCAAGTCATCTTTTTATCGGTAGTAAGTATTCGTAACACGTTTAAGCTAACTTTTAATTATATTTAAGTAAGCTAAATCGAATATAAAGAGTTTTCTATTCGTTTAGCTTTGCGTTTTTAATAAAGCTTATAACTTTAAACGAAAGCTTTATAATCTTCGTAACATTTATTTTAAAAGAAGAGTTTTAACGTACGGTAATAAGTTGATTTAGCTTTTTTATATCCGGATTCTCGATAAGCGTCGGAAATAGCCGTATAGCGTTTTTAAATTTCGTCGATAACTAGCTTAATCGAATAAGAATTGTCCGCTCGCTTATAAAAGTAATTATTTTTAACTAAGTAATTAAGCGTTTTATTCTTAAACTTTTAAAAGTCGTAAGTCTTGATCGAAAAAAAGCGTTTAAAAATAATAAAGAATTAAATAATAAGCTTAAAGTCGAGCGAGTAATCGTACTTTAAAACTCTTTTTTTAACTCGTAAACTATAATTTACAAATCGTTTAACCGAAAATATTAAAACAATGCTTAACTCGTTAATAACTTAATCGTTAATATCTTTTTTCTCTCTTTTTTTAATATTTAAAAGATGCTTTTTTCTTTTTTTAAAAAGATCGTTTACTATTGTGTTTTTAATCTTAAAGATATACTTAATTTTAAAGTTTATCAATCTTATTTACGCAATTTAATTCGTAACGAAAGCTTTAAGCAAATCGCTCGCTAATCCGTTAAGTTAATTAATTGATACTTTAATATCGGTTTTTAAAATAAAGTGAACCTCGTATAGTTCGCTTTTCATTTTTTTTATAGCTTTTAAAGCATTACGGCATTTTCGCTTAATCGCGTCGTACTTGCTTTTAATAAAGTTTTAAAAATCACTTTCGAACTTAGCAAAATATCGCTTTTTATTAAAGTCTTTTTACTGCAATACTACTTTTTATCTTTTAAGATTAGCGTTTACTATTAAATAGATTTTCTTTTTTTCTTTGCTATAATCGATCTTAATAAAAGCGAAAGCAAAAAGCAAAGCTTTTTTAAGCAGCTTTATCGCTTTTTATTAAAGTTTTAACTATTCGAATTCGATTCTTTTTTTTATTATCGCGTAAATTAAAACAGCAATTATAAAAAAGTTTTTAATTTAGATTTTATAATAAACTACGATCTTAATAAAAGCTTAAGCTTCCGATATATTTTCGCACTTAATCTATTTTAATATCTTTTTAATTTTAACGGTTTAAAAATAGCGTCTTTCGTTATCCGTAACGAATCTAACGATATTAAAGCTAAGCATATAATATTAAGACTTTATTTCGATAATCGTTTTAGCTTTTTCAAACTTTATTAGCACTTTATCGATGTTTTAAATATGTTTTAAAACGAATCGTCGTATTTCGAGCAAAACTTCTTTATAATTGTAAAAAGATCGTGATATTTTAACTTTTACGTCATTTATATAAAGCAAGCAAACGTTAAAAATGCAATCTATAAAGATCTTATAAATAACTTTAACGAATTAAACGATCGAATTAATAGCTTTTATAAGTATCCGAATTATTCGAAGCAGTTCGATAAGCGTTTAAATAGCTGTTATATCTTTAGACTCGACGTCGAAGAAGAATTAATCGTATTTAAAAAAGAAATTTAAAAATATAACTATCGTAAAACTAGCAAATTCGTTCGAAAACTAGTTTACGTTAAAAGTAATATTAGCGTTTTTAATCGTAATACGGTTTATCTTAATTATAATAATAATCAGCTTATATTTTCTTTTCTTTTCCTTTATTATAATAAACTATTTATTTTAATAAAAGCTTTAGCATGATTCGAAGACCTTTTGCTTTAATAGCTCTTTTAATATAATAATAATCATTTCTTATAAAGCTTTTAATACCGTAAACGTTTTTTTTTATTAAGCTTCGTAAAGCATTGTTTTAATCTTTTCAAGTAGCATAACTTCTTTCCGGACTTAATTAAAATAAGTAAAATCTTAAGCTATCGCTTCTTTTCGATTTAAAAAGCATTAATAAAGCAGTTCTTTTTTTTTCGAAATAACTTAAAAGCTAATCGTAAGTGCTTCGAATCGTTTTTTCGTTAATCTTAATTCGACTTTTAAGTTTAAAAACTTATTAATAAAGTATTTCGAAAAAGGTCTTTTAAGTTTAAAAGATCTCGCTTTTTTATCTTGCTTAAACTAATCGTCGATCCTTTTAAGTATCTTTTTATGCGACACTTTTAAATCTATCGGTTTAACTTTTTTTGCTTTCCTTTTATATATCGTATTAACTTCTATTATATTCTTTTTTAAAAAGTCTTTATCGTTATCGATAATAAACATAAAATTTTTCGATTTATCGAGTTTAATTGCAAATATTTTTAATGTTTTTGATTTTAATAAGCTTTGCTTAATATTAAGTTAAATTGTTTTTTTATAATTTTATTGTTTTTATGCCGATTTATTCGTAAATTATAATTCACGAGCGGAATTTCTTTTTAAGCTTTCTTTTAGCTTAGCATCTATTTTAACTTGCATGCTAGCTATTAACTTTTTGAGTTTTCGATTAAATTCGACTTGTCTTTTGCAATAGTAATTTATTTTTATATGGATCGATTATAGTTTTAAAAAGAGGCTTTTATCGTATTATTATTAAAGTAAAAAAAAAAAGTTAAAATTCTAAGAAAAAAAGCATGCTTAAGATAACTTCGTAATTATTATTATTAATAATAAAGAAATCAACGTAATTAATGATTCCGCCGATAATAACCTCGACGTCGTTTATTTACTTATCGAAGTTTTAAAGATCTTCGAATACGATAATATAAACTAAAGCTCGATCCGTTATAATAAGTAGTTTAGTTATTTCAGCTACTTTTTTATTTATTATATTAACTTCGGATTCATTATCGAAAAAAGATTTGCTTTTAATTATACCGTCGATATTAATAAAAACTTTTAAAGTCTTTATCGCTACTTCGAAGCAATTGTAAGCGATAAGTTGTTTGCGAATTTGCGTCGTTAAGAACTCTAGCTTGCTTTTTTTATTCCGACTTAAACGTTTAATAATTAAAGCGTTTATAAGAATAAGCTTATCTTAAAAGACTTTTACGTTTTCTTTAGCATCGAGAACTATTAAAATATAATAGCTTAATAGTTTGTCGAAGCAAAAGCTAAGTCCGAATAAGTCTTTAATCTAGACTTCGATTCTCGATTTTATAATCGCCGCTATTGCTTTTTCTTAAGCTTTAATAGTAACGTAAAAGTCAATAAACTTCTTTCCTTTATAAGTCTTCTTCTTCTTTCTTTCTAGCATTCGTTAAGTAATCTCAACCTCTTTTTTTATATCTTTTATAACTTCGTCGGCTTTAACTAGTTTAAAAGACTTTTCTTTAATTATATTATCGAACAACTTATCTTTTAAATTTATTTTTATAATAATACTCGATTCTTAAGAAGCACGGGCCTTAAGAATGCCGTAGTTCTTTTCTTTTTATTATCGGATATTCTTTTTAATCTTAATAAGCTTAGATCTTTCCGAGAGCGAGAAAGGCTTCTTAGCTTTATCTTTTACGATAGCGTTGATCTCGATCGAAGCAACTTTTATATTAAATAAGTAGCTAAGCGTATTGATTTATTTTATAATATTAATATTTTTAATATCGATTAATCTTTTAAAAATAATAATAAGTTCACTTAGCTAATTAGTTAGTCGTTAAAGATTTTAATTTAGCTGATATTAAGCTAGCTATTAAATTAATTGTTAATAAAAGAGCAAGTGTTTATAAGTCTTAAGTCCGTTAATAAGTCGATTTTCTAAGATATTGTCGTATTCCGTCTTACGAACGTCTAGCACGATAAATTTAACTAAGTCTTTCTTTGCTTCTTTTAAATAATAAAAGCACCGATCCTTTTAAGTTTTAAGCAAAAGCGTCCGTAATTATTAATATAAATTATTTTTTATTAATTATATTTTTAAAAGCTTTATATTCATTTCGGTATTAATAAAGTGCTTAAATTATATCTTTAAAGTTTTCGTAAAAGCTATAATCTTGCATTTAGTTCTCGTATCTTTTACTTTTTCTTTTTCTTCGTCTTTAAAATCTGTAACCGATAATAATAATATAAACTTTACTTCCGAAGCTAACTTTACTTCGAGCATCTTAAGCGGTATACTTAATAAAAGCTTCGTCGTAGTTTTCGAATCGAACTTAAAGTTAAAATTAAATAAAGCGTTAAGAAGTTAAGTTAGCGACTTGATCTTTAAAGTAATCAATTCGATTATAAATCGCATCGATTTGCAAGTTAAAAAACTTTTTAATTATAAAACTTATTTTATTAATTTCTTTTTTTTTCATTTTTAAATCGTAATTTATAAATGAACGGCATTATTATTAAAGCTTTTTTAATAAACTTAAATACGTTAATTAGCTCGATATACTTTTTAATTAAAGTCCGAATATCTTTAATAAAGTTGATTGAAAAAGACTTTTCTCGATTTATAGCTTCGATAATCTTAGCATTCTAATCGGTTTTAAAAGCGAATGCGACGAAGTCGTCGAAAGCGGCATAAAAGTTTAAGTCGAGTTCGTCGACTTTATAATGCTTAATCGTTTTATTTCGAATTTCGACGAGCAATTTAAGAAAAAACAAGCGGCTTTATTCGGTCTTGCTTAAGAAGTGCATTAAAGTAAGCCTTTCGAAGATTCGAGAAAAAGTACGATAATAGTTTTTTAAGTTATTAACATTTCGTTTTTATATAGCAAATTTCCGTAAAAAAGCGATCGAGTCTTTAATCTATTAAGTATCGTTTTTACGAAACTCGGCTTTTAAAGCTTTAACGAAAGCAGCTTAATCTTTCTTAGCTTTTTATTCGAGCAAGCTTTTAATAACTTCTTTGCGAAAGTTATCGTAATAACGAAAGAGCTTAACGAACCGATCGTTTTTAAAGATATTAAAGTTATTATAAGTCTTTTTATACTTTTCGATAAAATCGGTAATATTAATATTATTAAAGCAAAAAGCTCTTAAAGCACTTAGCAATAGCATACGAGTAGTTATAAAAGCGTAAAGGATAGCAAAGTCGATTATAACTAGCGCAAAGCTTAATAAAAAAGCAAAAAGAAGAAAAGTAATATAAGTCTTAAGATTAGTATTGATTTTAAAAAGCATTTCCGAGATAAGTATTCTTGATAAAAGTAAAGGTTCCGATTAAAAGTCGAAGTAAAATAAGGCTAGTCCGAAGCTTATAAGAATACGATTAAAAGATTTAACAAATTCAAAGGATTTTAACGAAAAAGAAAGTGACTTTGCGCCGACTTCGATATTAGAAATTTTAAGAAAGTTTTCAGTATTTTAAAGATTAAATATATATATGTGTTAAGAATAATCAAGTTAATAAAAGGTTTTTAAATTATTTGATTTTGATTCGTAAACCGGGTTCACGAGCAAAATAAGCGATTTTTGCAAAGTATTCTCGATCCGAAATTAAAAAGAGTAGACCTTTTGCAAAAGTAAATTAATAATTAAGATCAGAACTATAAAAAACCTAAGAATCAATTGATTAGCTTCGCTAATAACTCCGGACCATATCAATTGCTTTAATTCAAGATGAAAGCTAAGGTATAAAAAGATATTTTCATTAATAAGTGAAAATTCTTTTTTGTAAGAAGATAATTCTTCCTTGTGATTAAGAAGCAAAAGGTAGTTACAATTGTATTATTTTCGGTTATCTAAAAGAAAAAAGATCTCTTCCGAAGAAGAAAACTGTATACAGTTCTCTTTTTACGCTAGCCAGTTATTTATTCTTTCAACTAGCAATCACTATCTATCTTTTCCAAAGTTGCTTAATAGTAATAGCACAGACTTTATAAAGTAAGAATTTCTTACTTTAACACTCTTACTTTAGTGCTGCTAATAGCTCTTACTGCTTCTTTGTTTTATCGAGAAAATAAATCTTCTTTTTCGATATACGAAAAAGCTAAGTGAAGTTCTTCGCGTATTTAAGAGTTTGATATTAGCTTCGATCGATTAATTATACTTATTATTTTAACGAACCTTTGAAACAAGACTTTCGGCAATAGTTTAAAAAAGCCGTCGGCAGCTATTTTTGCTATAAGTATATAAAATACAAAAGACTTCTTTTAGTTTATTAAATCGCGAACGTAATAATAAGCGATATCGATATGCTTCGATCGTTTCGTAAGATAAAGGTTCTTAGCGAGTGCGATAGCGCTTTAATTATCGCTTTTTATCTTTACAGTTTAATGATTCTTAGTTATATAACTACCGAATCTTATATCACGAAAGATCTAAGCAACTTATTAGCTTTGCTTTGCGGTATAGCATATAGCCGCGTATTCAGCTTTTGTAGTAGCCGTAGCTATAAAAGCTTGTTTGCGACTGCCGAAAAATACTAGCTCTCTTTTTATAAGACTTATTGCAGCGGAGATGCTCTTCTTGCCGTCCTTATCGCTATTGTAGTCCGTATTAAAGTATATAATTAAGCGTTTTAACGAGCCGAAAGAAATAGCGAAGGAAATAATAAACCGTAAGTAGCGTATCAAGCGCTTTAACGCTAAAGCGTAATGCTTTACCGGGTTTTGCATATACTAGCTTAAGCGACCAAGTGCGAAAACGATATTTAAGCGGGTGTATACTATTGCATATATCAATGAATTAATTACTTTACGATATTAAGTAGCATTAACTCTTTTATTATAGTCCGAAGTTAAGCGGAGATCGTTATATTTATTTATAAATGTAAATACATTCTTCGCGTTAAAAACGGGGTTCGAGATCTTAAACTTGCTTAAGACTTTGTTTAAGTATATCTCTTAATCAAGCTTAATAATATGGTGGAGTTGGGACCTTGTATTTGTTTTGTCCATATATATAGTACTGATGCTAAGCACCTTTGTCACGTAGGTGCGCTGCATGCTCTGGCCTTATTAAGCACGTGGTTAAGTCACGTGCAAGCTCTTATATAGACGAGTAGTTGGTTCCTTTTTGAATTAGCATTATATTACTACATAATACAATACACGTACTTATAGCATATATTCGAGTGTCTTTCGATCGTCTTCTTTTTTCTTTTTTATTTACTTACGATTTTATTATAGCTATATTTATATATATCTTTTGATTTAACGTTAAGTATATATCGGAGCTCTTCTCTTTTATATATATTTAATGACTTACGTAAAGAATCGAATTAAAGGTTAATTTTTATACCTTTTTTAAACTTGTTTTTTTTGCGAAAAGCTATATATTCGGAGTTTACGTTATACGTTAAGCTATTAATTATATGCTTTTGCGATGCTCTTTCGAAAAGTATTCGATATACGCTAAGCTAATAGTTAAGTGCTTTTGCATATAAGCTTCGAGGCTATTGCTTTAAAAGCGATCTTTCTTCGATTTATGTTCGTCGAGCATGCTATTCGATATACTCGATAAGTATTACTTAAAAAGTCGTTATTTTAATTCGAAGATCAAGCTAGCTAAAGTTTAATTCGATATTTATAAAGTACTATTTACTTAGATTACTTTGCACGGCGATACGCTCGAAATACTATTCGTTTAGTATACTTTACTCTTTCGATTTAATATCGCTTTTAATACAAGTCTGTTATTCTTTTTTCTTTAAAAAGGTAAGCTATAATTAAATACCGGAAATATTACGCTAAGCTTAAAAGGTTGAAAATTCAATACTTACTTCGCAACGGAAATTACGTATAAAGACTTTAAATTGCTTTCGAATATCTTTCGCTTTAGCAAATGAAAAATACGACGAGCGGAAATAAATATTATGCAATTCGAAACCGTTTCGGTGTCGCATTATACTAAAAGCAAGCTATATGCTTATACGAAAGCTCGGCTATTACTTTACTTCGTTTTTATTTCGATACATTTAATTTTAGCAATTACTTTTCCGCTTATTACTAATACGAATCTTACGTTTAAAAGTTAAACGTATTATTAATATCATTTATTATATCGATTTAGTTTCGATTATTTAGCTCGAAGCGATCGATACTCGACTTTTTAATAAATCGCTTTCGACGCATCGAGACTTTATATTTTTATAATATTTCTTTATATATTTAATATTTATTATAAATTGTACTTATTTCATTTTTATTATTTATTTACATTTATATTATTTTCGTTTTTTTTTCGTATTTGTTTCGAAACACTTTCATATTTCAATCGATATTTATTAACTTAACTTAACGAGCTTACGTTAAAGCTTTCGAAAACTAAAAAGAATTATGACTTCTTCGACTTAAAAAGATTTCGGATTTAACGAAAATATTATTCGCAAGTTAATCGAGAACGAAGTGAAAAAGATTTAAGCTTTTTTACTTTTCGTAAATGCTTCGAATTACGTAAGTATCCGTAGACTTCTCTTTAAACTAAGAGCTTTTAAAATGCTTGCTTTCGATGAAGCTAATATTACGGATTATATTCGCTAGCTCGAACGAGCGTTTAAAGATTACGGAATCGTTAGCGATTCGGAAAAAAAGCAATGCTTTGCTAAATATAATATTTCGAGCCTTCTCGATTACAATATACGTTATAATATCGAAAGCTTTAACGGCTTTTCAGATCCGAAAGTAACTTAAAACGACTTTAAATCGGTAGTTAAAAAAAAATATAAAGCTTTCGATTTAATTAAGTGAAAAGATAATATTAGCTTTTTAAACGACTTAAGCAATAAGTGGATAGCAAAAGAAAGAGCTTTTAAAACGGAGCTTTTATAGTTTACTCGATAGTTTAACTTTACGAGCTTTGCTTGCTTCGCTAATAAAGATATTATCGATAAATAATTAAAGTAGAAGTTCTTTAGTTGCTTATTATTATCGATGCAAAATCAGACTTAAAAGAACGTTAAACTTAAAAAAGATCACTTACAAACTTATAATATAATATATATTATGATAAGCGATTTAATTAAGCAAAAACAAATCATTACGGAACGGATTAAAAAATACGGTTACGTCGAGATTTTTAAAGCTTTTTTTCGTTATGATTTTTATTAAAACGAAAACTTTTGTTTTTAAGTATCGTTTATTATTCTCGAAAGCAAGCGAAACTTATACGTTTTACTTTTTTATAGCATTTACTCTAGTAATACTTATGCTTTTTTTTTTATTGCGCAAGCATTACCGCTACGAGTTCGATTACTTTATTTGTCGATCTTGACTTAAAGATCGAAGCTTTTATAAAATAGCTAACGAAAGTTAATATTTACTTAAAACTTATCGATAGCTTCGCTTTCGTATCGAAAAAAGCTTATATAAACTTATTAAAAGCTGTTTAATATAAAAAGACTTAAAAGATCGCTTTGCACCGGGTCTACGAAATCAATGCGATCGATACTTATTCGAACCGAAGCTACGCTATATCGAAAAGGAAACGGTCTTTAAACGATTTTACGTGCATTTTTTATTAATGTTAATAGACTTTTAATCTACTTAATTATTAATAAAAGCTTTATAAATATTAAAATCAATGCTATTTGTTTATGCTTTAATACGGATTAGCTTTTTATTTTAACGAAGCGGACTTAATATATATAAGATTATATCGAAAAGAAATATTATCGATCTCGTTTTAATTTCGAAACGATACTTTTAAATACGAGCAAGTTTTAAAAAAGGTTCGTAAAACGATAAATGATCTTAATTTAAAGCGACGTTATAAAGCTTTAAAAGCATAATAAGAATCTATTAAAAAAGTTGCATAAGAACGCGCTAAAGCGCTTATTCGAGCAATTAATAGCGGCAATGCGAAAGCTTTTCGTATTAATGATTTTAATATTTTAAATATAATTCGCTAGTAATGCATTATATCGACGAATTTATATGCTTACGTATTTAATATAAAAGCTATTATTATATCGGTAAAGACTCGAGCGCGCAACGCGGTTTTTCGAGTTACGCTATACTTGTTAAAAAACGCTTTTTCAACAAAAGCAAAAGTTTAATCTACTTATAATTAGCTTAAAGTTACTTTTATTAAGTTAATAGAAATAAATAAACTCGAGCCCGCTTACATCGCGATTTTAAATCGAAACGCTTTACGATCGAAAGACTTACGGAATTTGCTCGTTACGCTGTTAAAAGCTCTTAAGGTTGTATTTAAGCTTAAGGCTAAGCTTTTTAAAACTGCTAAATCATACGAAAGACTTAGCAAAGTGATCTCTTTCTTAAGAATAGATTACGAAGCGACTCGTATTAAGCTCTTAAAAAGGCGCGATTTGCTTAAGAATTTAACTCTTAGTAAAATTATTGCGTTCTTTACTATTCTTTTTATTTTTAAACGATTTTTTTTCGAAAGTATAATCGATAAGATGATTTAATAAACTTTTATTAACGAAAGCGCTATTAATTGCTTTTAAGCTACGGTTAGCGTTGCGAAAGCTTCGAAAGATTACTTGATTATAAGTAGTAAGCTTATATCGAAAGCGACGGATGATCCGATAAAAAACGGACTTGCTTCGAGGCTTTAAAGACTTATTTAAAAAGAAAGTAATATCTTTTTATTTAATAACGATTTATTTTGGAAAGTTACGAATCGCTTTATCGATAAAGCGCTTTATCGTAAGAATTTTTTTTTTTTTTTTTTGCTGCTTCGATTTACGGCCGAATCATTAGTAAAGCGGACTTTATATAAATCTTTGCTCGGTTAAAACGGATCTTATATAAAGATGCTATTGCTTAGCGGTTTTAATTTAAACGCTTATTCGAATTTTCTTAAATGATTAAGCTTTAATTGCAAAAGAACGTTCGTAATAGCTAAATTAAATACCGTCGACGCATTACGATTTTAACATTCGAAGCGCTTTCGATTTAAAAACGGTTTTGCTTTATTTTTATTATCGGCTTTATTTCGACTCTTTTTACAGCCGTGTTTTATAATGTTTTTTAGTTTTAATATCTCTTTTTCGATTAGTTTATTCGTAAGGATCGGCGTACTTTGCGGACCGCAATCGAGAGTAATATAAAGCTTCTTTCGACGAAAATCAGCTTAGCTTCGACGTTTAATTAATTATTTTTTAAATACTTTTATTATTATTCGTTAACTTTTAAAGTCATTATTAATATATTCGAATAGTCTTTAATCATTAATGCGCGGGCTATACTCGATATAAGTGCAAAGGTCAGCGTTATTACTTATAACGCCGCGATTAAATTCGAAGTTTTTATAACTTATAATTAAAAGATAAGCTTTTAAATAATTACCGGTTTATTATCGCGCTTTATCGGATACGCTGATAATGTATTTATCAACATCGGAAGTGCTACGATTCGTACTCGATTTTACGTTATAAATTCGCTAAGGTTTCGATTTATACTTAATTATCTTTTTATACGCAAAGCGAAAATCGGTCTTCGATACTTTTCGGATTATAAAAGTAGCTTTATTATTATTATAGTTACTAATCCGTTTATAAGCTAAGTTATTTAAACTAAAGTAAGCGATAAAACGAATTAATACGACGAAGCTATCGATCGTTTAAAAAAGCAAAGTATAAACTTTATCTATTACAATAAGTCTTTGAATAATAACAGAAGCGATTCGAAAAACTAATAACCGGCTTCGTTAAAAACGCTGAAGTCGATATATTAAAAGCTTTTTACTTTTCGCTTAATTTCGAAAGCGAAACGTTGCAGTATCGAAAGAAAGACGACTTTATTATTTAAAAACAGTTTATCGATATTTTTGCTTTTACGAAATACAATCTTTTAATGACTTGCTAAATAAATGCCGTTAGCATCGATAACTTTATGACTCGCTATTACGATTATATCGATTATTAAAATTCGATACTTTATCGGACTCGAAAAGAGATCTTTTCGGACTCGGCTAAAGTGTTCGGTATATATAAAATTAAAAATAAAAAGATCAAGCTAATTAACGAAGCAAACGGCGTAAAAGCAGTATTAAATAGCAAAGTCGATTAATATAAGCTATCGAAAGCTAAAGATACGCTGTAAAAATAAATAAAAGAATATAAGTAATACTTTTTTCCGCGTATTGCTAATATATCGAGAAGCTTTCGAATTATACTTAAACGCATAGCGAACTTAAATATTGTGGAGGGGAAGAGCTCCGACATATACCTAACGTCAAATCAAGAGATATATATAAATATAGCTATGGTAAAATCGTAAGTGAATAAAAAGGGAGAAGGAAGACGATCGAAGGACACTCGAATGTGTGCTATAAGTACGTGTATTATATTGTATAATGATAAAGTAGTGCTAGTTCAAAGAAGAACTAACTACTCGTTTATATAAGAGCTTACACGTGATTTAACCACGTGCTTAGCAAGGCTAAAGCATGCAGCGCACTTACGTAATAAAAGTGCTTAGCATTAATACTATATATATAAATAAAACAAATACAAAGCCTTAACTCTATTATATACGTCTCTTTTTCGAATCAGACTCGCTTTCGAGTTACTTTTTATCAAAGTGGTAAGGTTAGGTTTGCAAGACGAGCATATAGCCGAATTGCACGGTCGCAATATAATCTTAAAGTATTACTTAATGATGCATCGCCGGATCGGTGTTAATACGAAGCGTATATAATATAATAAAAAAGATAAGAATAGCAACGAAAATGCAAAATAATCCTTTAAGTCTAACTCTTCTTTATATCCTTTATAGCTTATTTATTTAATTACAAAAATAATATCAACTCGAGCGTTAATATTATCGTCAAGATAAGCGTGCGCCGGTTTAAGCGGTCAAGTGGTAACGCATTGCCGAATCGGTAATAGCGCGGAGCTTAAAGCGGTAACGTAATAAAGAAAACAAAAGCGGCAATATATACTCGAAGTCTTGCTATAAATAGTACTCTTTTTTTATATTAACTTCACACTTTTTTATCTTCTTTTTAGTATTACCATTTATTAACTTTATTCTTTATTATTATATTATCGATCTGCTTTTAATGCGTAAGCTACGCAAGCAGAACTATCGATAATACTACGAATCGGTGCATCTTTTTTACTAATAAATTTATTAAATGCAAGCGTTGCCGTGCTATTAAGTCAACTTGCATCTTCGTAAGTTATTTTATCTTCCGTTTTACACTCGTTTTAACTCCGATTCGATAGCTTTTTGCAAAAGTCGTTAATGCCGGCATAATCTTAATAAATGCGATAACGGCTATAAATAATAGAACTAAGACGGCCGACGACGTTTTTCGTAAAAGCATAGTTGCAAATAACCTTTTAATAAAGACTCGCCGTGCTTTTGCTTCTCGTGTTAATAATGCTTTTTCTTTTCTTCGAGCCCGTATCGCCGCTGCTTCTCTTGCCGCCGCTAATGCTAAAGGTCTTTTAGCTAGCTTAAGTCTCGTCTCGGCGTTACGCTTACTTGCCGCCGCTGCTACCGCTGATCTAGCTTCGCTAGACTTACTGCGTTAGATCTTAATTATAATAAATCGAAACAATACTTTGCTAAATAACTTTCTTAATTGCGTAAGTATATATTACGAACCTTTTATAATTTTTTTTCGATTTAATTACGATAGATTGCCGAAAAGTCCTTATCTTTTTCATTTTTATCTTCGAAATCGCTAGCACTTTTTACCGCGAAAAAGCTCCGCCGAAGTGCTCGCTAAGCTTTTAATCGCGGCAATATCGATAGTTCTTTTTCGCGAAGTTTTAGCCGTAGCAATACTCGTAATTTTACGAAAGGTTTAAGTCGTAGCAACATCAGTAAAACCTCGAAAAGTAAAAGCAGTGCTTAAGGTATTGCGGAAGGCTCTCGCATTATTCCACTTAGCCTTAAGTTATAAAGTCGAAAGGGTTTTTATCGCGGGTCGGCAGCTTGCTAAGTAGTTAATATAATAGATTTTTCGTATGCTCTTCTTAATCAGCCTTCGAATAAAGTCCGTTTTATATATATAATATGCTCGTATATAATAAGTCGAAAGCATATAAGTATAATAACGTAAAGCTCTTTAATACAAAGAAAGAAATAAAAAAAGTATAAAAAAAAGGAAAATAAAGAAAACCAAACTCAAATAAAAAAAAAATCAAAAAATCAAATCCAAACTCGTCTTTTCTTTACGTATAGTTATGCTTTTATAACTTAATTACTCTTTATTGCTTTTTTATCACTGCTTATAAAGACTCTTGCGTATTAGCTCCGTTACTCTTCCGTAAAACTAAGTAATCGAATAATAAATCTATTTAAGCGCTTGATTTAAAGGCCGGACTCGGCCATTTTATTTAATAAAAGCTATTCTAAAGATCTTTTTATTTAAAGCTTAAAGCGAAGTAATGACGCTTCGAAAGTATATCGCACGTAAAACTTCTTTAATCGACTGCCGGTAAATATTCTATTTAGTAAAGCCTCGTCTTCTTTTAGCTCTTTTAACTTATAATATCCTTTTATATTTACCGACGAAATTTAATAAAAGCTAAGCTACCGAAAATCCAGTTTCTTAACGTTAGACATATCTACTTTACGTACTAAATCGTGCTTAAAAACCAAGTCACTTACTTTTAAAGGTCTGATTCGGAAGTTCTTTTTATTATCAAAAGCATCTTTTCCTTTTTAGCGGCAACGGGTTTTCTTAAGTATAACCTTTATAGCATCTTCGTCTCGCATCCGGAACTAGCGTGCTTTCAACTCGATAAGCTTAACACGATTAATTATTAGCTCTTAAAATAACGTAGCTTAAGATTAGATTCGAGTCTTAATCGGAAGCATTGCTTCTTTGCCGTACATTATATAAAAAAAAGTGAATCCGGTAAGAGTATACACCGAAGTGCGATCGGCGAATAAGACGGCTAGCAATTGCGCAATCTAATCGATGCTTTTAAGCTTACTTAATACGTCTTTAATTAGTCCGTAGCCGCGTTCTACTATTCTATTCGCTTAAAAATAGTATGCTAAGACTACGACTCGATTAATTCTTTAATTGTTAAGTAAATCGATTACCTCTTTTTTAAACTCCGAACTTTTATCGACTATTAGCTAAAAGAAAATCTTATAGCAGTAGATAATATCTTCTTAAATAAACTTAGCTATCGAAAGCGAATCTCGAGTCCGAATCGCCTTCGCTTCGACTTATCCATTTATATCATCTTTAATAACAATTAAATAGCTCTTATTATTGCGTGCAAATAAATAAGTAATATCGATAGCTTAACGTTCTATTAAGCTATTAGATCGAGTAAAATGCAATAATTCTTCGAGCTTATTAGCTGCTCGATGTTAGCATTTCTTATAAGTCTTAACGAATCGTTTAACGTCCGTATAGCATTTATTCTAAAAGTAGCGCTAAGATACACGGTAATAAATTAATTCACGGCTTTTATAATTACTTTTATCGTAATAAGCCGTAATAATATTCGTTTTAATCGAAAGTTTATCGACTATTAATCAAAAAAGAAGACTCTTCGTCGAAAGTCTTTAAAGTTTTCTATCGTTCACCTTATATTTAATAGCTTCTTTTTTGAACTTACGGCATTCTACTTTATTTAAGTCTTTAAGTCTTCGCAAAGTCGTTAAAAAAGTAGCTATCCGAATTAATTTCGAAAAGTATTCGATTAAGTTTAAAAGACTTTCGTAATCGTAATCGTCGTTAAACTCGTTTAAGTTTGCATTCTCCGCTTTTTTTAAGCGTTAGAATATGTCTTTAAGAATAGATTAACGAATATTTATTAAAAGGTCCGTCGAAAGTTTTTCGAAGCCGTCTCGAGCTTTAATAAGTCTTAAATCGGCTAACAAGCTATTATCGAACTCATTTTTATCTTTTTCGCTTGAATTATTAAAGTGCCGTAGCCGTCTCGATAATGCATCGGCAGCGGTGTGATCCTTATTAAAGATATATCGGACCTTAAAATCGAAAAGATTAATCTAAGCTAACTAGCGTATAATTAAAGCCGAAAGTATATCGGTAGCTTTTCGTCGAAGCTAAGCAACGAACATTTTAACGTTAATCTCGAAGATAAAATGCACTTCGATAATCTATAGCTTAAGTTTTTTAAAAACCTTAAGTACTCCGCGGTACTCTCGTTTAATAGCGTCGTAGTTCCGTTTTGCTTCCGTTTAAGCTTCGGACTCGTATCGAGCCGGTTGCACTTTGCTAAAAGTAGTCTCGCGTTAACTAATATATCTTCTTTATCTTTTTAAGCTAGCGTTCGTTCTTACTATTATTTCTTTGTTCTAATCTTCGTAGTCGATCTTGATCAAAACCGAAGCCGTCGTTAAAGCATCTTATAATATTCGCATAGCTTTCGAATGCGCTTTAGTCTATTGTTAATCTATATTTTTTTTTATAAGGTTATAAAAAGGGTCAGCAATGTATGCGAATCCTTTGACTTAAATGCGAAAGTAAAAGCAAAAGCTTAGAAATCTTTTAACTTTAATAACGTTTTCGAAAGTTTTTTAATTATTAATTTTAATAACCTTATCCGCGGCGAGTTTTCGACCTTTCGAATTGCATACGAATCTTATCACATTTATACTATTCTAGCAGAACTATGATTTTTCTTTAATTATAGCATTAGCGCGCTCAATCCGTTTTAAAGTTTTATTAATGTTTTAAATGTGTTCGAGCACGAATCGGCGTATATTCGAAAGTGCTTTTTCGTCGGAATAATCCGTTTATAATTCTTTTACTTTAATATCGTCGACAAATAATATAAAAACCTTAAGTTGCAAAGGACTTAAAATAAAATTGATTATTCGGACGAATTAAGCTATCGAATTTATAACACTTTGCGAAAAGGTAATGCATCGGAAAAGACTTAGCGGTATAAAAAAGGCGGTAAGTTCTTTATTCGATTAATAAAGTGTTTGTTAATTATAGCTCGAATAAAGGTCGACTAAGCTAGCTATTTAACAACTAGAAAACTCTTTAGCAAATTTATCTACAATTAAAAGTAGATTAGCGTCCTTTCGTATAACTGCATTAAGTAGAGTTGCTAAGTTGATAAGTCGGTATTAGCCCGGCTGCTTTTTGGCTATTAAAAACTACTGATTCCGGTACAGTCTTTCGCAGTACTTTAAAACTCCTTTATTAAGCTTGTCTTAAAGCATTTTAATAATAATAAGCTATAAGGCTTTCGGACACGAATAGTTCGGAGCTTGCTAAGCCGTGTGTAAGATAGTTTTAAGCTTAATCGATAATAATACGTCGTTATAGAACTTACCGCACTTTTGCTAAGCGAATACGATCGATTTTTCTTTGCTTAATATTATCTTTTTAAATAAATTCCTTTTTTTAAGCCGTAATGTATTACCGATATTTAAGTTCGCTATGCGTTCGAATGTGATTCGAAAGCTTTTCGATATATTAACAATGCGCGGAAGAAAGTATTGCTTGTATTCTTTTACTTGCTTTTATAGCGTATCTTTAGCTTTCGATAGCTCGTACTAATCAACTTTACTACTTAATGCTGCTTTTACGCTGTTTACTTCGTTAATTAGCTTGATCTTTTTTTCTTTAGTTTTATATATGCCGAATACTTTAGCCGAGTTCGAAAAGATTTCTTTTCGAGTTCGATAAAGTGTCGAATTCTAATAGTCGATATGATCGTAACAACGGGTCATAAGGTTATCGATGCTAATAGCATTTATTTAGCAAATTATTAAAAGATCGCATTCCGTAAAAGCAAGAACATCGATAAACTGCTTTTAAGTAATAAAGTCGTCCTTTTTTCGATATTATAACGTTTCGCTTTCGAAATTAAGCGAAAAGCAAAAAGCTTTTAGTATACCGACTTTAGCGCTTTTAACGAGGCCGGTCATTAGTTTTTCGAGTCGCTGCCGCTACTACTCGAAGACTTATCGTAATAGATAAGGCTTATACTCTGCTCTTTTAAGCGATCGACGGCTTCGTCGTATTAATTCGTTTTATCGCTTACTTTAGTTTAAGTAACTTAGCTCGTAAAAGGATTAGTAACTATTGCAATAACAAGACCACTTTTATAGTTCGAAAAGTATCGAAGATCGATTCTCGCTTTGCGTATAAAAAAGTAATCGAGTATAAGTCGAAACTTTAGCGAATCTATAACGTAGAATCGAGTACGGATCGTAGCACTTTCGATATTAATAGATATATTATCAGCGTATCCGATAAAGCGCGATAGTGAACCGGTGATTATTCGAAAGCTTATCTTTTAATCGTAAGCTATAAGAACTTCGAATTTAACCGCGGCGTTATAAGTGATAACGCTGACCTCCGCACTTATATCGAGTGTAGCTCGCGCATTAATAATTAAAGATTGTCCGAGTATACTAATAATAACTTTAAGAGTTAGCGAATGATAATAAGAGTATTTAAAGAATAGCTAATTAAACGTCGAAGCAAAGCCGATTTCCGTTAAAAGAAGTTCCGAATTACTTTCGATTATAATTCGCAAGGTACGCCGATCCTTACGAGTAAACTAATCGAAAAAGAGATGTTAAAATTAAAAAACACTATAAAACACGGCTATAAAAAGAGTCGGAATAAAGCCGATAATAAGAATAAAATAAAAACGTTTTTAAATCGAAAGCGCTTCGAGTGCGAAAAGCGTATTGCGTCGACGGTGTTTAGTTTAGCTGCTACGGATGTTCTTTTGCAATTAAAGCTTAATTATTTAAGAGAATTCGAATAAGCGTTTAAGCTAAGACCGTTAAGCAATAGCATCTTTATATAAGATCCGTCTTAATCGAACAAAGACTTGTGTAAAGTCTATTTCACCGGTGATTCGGCCGTAAATCGAAGTAGCAAAAGAAAGAAAAGGTAGTAAATTCTTACGATAAAGCGCTTTACCGATAAAGCGACCCGTAACTTTTGCAAAATAAATCGCTATCAAATAAAAAAGTATTACTTTCTTTATAAATAAGTCGTTAAGACCTTAAAGCAAGTCCGTCTTTTACCGGATTATCCGTCGCTTTCGGTATAAGCTTGCTACTTATAATTAAGCAATCCTTCGAAGCTTTCGCAACGCTAACCGTAGCTTAAAAGCAGTTAATAGCGCTTTCGCTAATAAAGGTTTGCTAAATCATTTTATCGATTATACTTTTAGAAAAAGATCGTTTAAAAGTAAAAAGAACAGCGAAGAACGCAATAGTCTTATTAAAGGTTAGGTTCTTAAGCAAATCGCGCCCTTTTAAAAGCTTAATACGAGTCGCTTCGTAGTCTATTCTTAAAGAAGAGATTACCTTGCTAAACCTTTCGTATAATTTAATAGTCTTAAAAGGCTTGGCCTTAAGCTTAAGTGCAGCTTTAAAAGCTTTTGATAGTATAACGGGAAGATTCCGTAAGTCTTCCGGTCGTGAAGCGTTTCGGTTAAGAATCGCGGTATAAGCGGGCTCGAGCTTATTTATTTTTATTAGTTCAGCGAAAGTAACTTTAAGCTAGCTATAAGTAGATTAAACCTTTGCTTTTGCCGAAAGAGCGTCTTTTAACGGGTATAACGTAACTCGAAAAGCTGCGTTGCGCGCTCGAGTCTTTATCGGTGTAATAATAGCTTCCGTATTAAACACGTAAGTATATAAATTCGCTATCGTAATGCATCGCTAGCGAATTATGTCCGAAATATTAAAGTCGTTAATACGAAAAGCTTCCGCACTGCCGCCGTTAGCTGCTTAAATAAATGCTTTAACGCGTTCTCGTACAGCTTCTTTAATAGATTTTCGTTATACTTTTAAAGCTTTATAACGACGCTTTAAATTAAAATCATTTATCGTTTTACGAACTCTTTTTAAAACTTGCTCGTACTTAAAGGTGTCGTTTTAAAACTAAAACGGAATCGATAATATCTCTTTTCAATATAATCTTATACATATTAAGTCCGCTTCGTTAAAATGAAAAGCTAATCCGTATTAAAGCATAAATAAATAGCATTGATTCTGATATTTGTAAAGCTTTTATTAATAGCCAAGTAGATTAAAAGTCTGCTAATACTAATAGAAAATATAATTAAAGTCGTTTAAAAACCGTTTCTTCTTCGATGTAACGTAGCTTCGGTTCGAATAAGTGTCGGCCGCATTGATCTCGTAGACTCGGTGCAAAGCAATTTCTTAAGTCTCTTCGTATTAAGCAGCTTCTAATAGGTTTATATAAGCCTCTTTCGGTACGGAAGCGAAGCTGTCGGTGAGTCTTAAGTGAATACTAACTTTCGCTAGCTGTTTTATAAAAGCTTCGATCTTTAGGTCAAGATCGATAAACGGAGTAATCGAACTCGCAACGGTAATGCTTGCGCGGTAAAAAAGAAAAAGATAAGTACTATCGAAATAAGTGTTATAAAAGAGCGAAACGTATAAGTTCCGCTTGCTCTCGAGAATAATAGACGATACTTAAAGACGAGAGTTTTCGTTTTAATAAAAGTTATAACGAGAAAAAGCTTTAAAGATCTCAGCGTAGCCGTATTCTTTAATCCGTTCCGCAATGATTTGTTCTTGCTTGATTAAGTCGCTTATTATAATATACACTATATTATACGTTTGCAAGTGATCTTTCTTAAGTTTAACGTTCTTTTAAGTCCGATTCTGCATCGATAATAGTAAGCAACCGAAGAACTTCCACTTTAATTGCTTATCGATAATATCTTTATTAGTTAAGCAAGCAAAGCTTGTAAAGTTAAACTATCGAGTGAACTATAAAAGCTCCGCCTTAAAAGCTCTTTCTTTTGCTATTCACTTATTGCTTAAATCGTTTAAGAAGCCAATACTATCCTTCTATTTAGCTAGATCGAAAGCTTTGTACTCTTCTTTGACCACCGATTTAAAGTCGTCCCAAGTCACTTTCGGATCCGAAAAGCTACCGAAGCTCTTAATATTACAACGTATATTGTAACCGAAAAGGCTAGAAATATTATATTTAGCAAAGCATTGCTTCTTTTCCGAATCGGTAACGATACCGTAGTCTTTAAACGCTCGTTCGAGCTAGCGAATATAATCCGTAATATTAGCCTTGTCGAAAGCAAGCATTCTAAAAGCTTTAGGTCCAAAAAAAGGTCTACGGATACTTACGTAATTCGAAGCATTTACGAAAGGTAAGAAAGCTTGAATCTTTTTTACTTTATCTTCGGTTATCTTGCGAATAGCATCTTCGTTAAATCTAAAATCTTTTTAAGTCGAAGAAGTCATAGCTCTTTTTGATTTTCGAAAGCTTTAACGTAAGCTCGTTAAGTTGAGTTGATAAATATCGATTAAAGTATAAAAGTGTCTCGAAACGAATACGAAAAGAGAACGAAAATAATAAAATAATATGAATATAAATAAATAACAAAAATAAAATAAATACAATTTGTAATAAATATTAAATATATAAAAAAATGTTATAAAGATATAAGATCTCGATGCGTCGAAAGTGATTTATTAAAGAGTCGAGTGTCGATCGCGTCGAGTTAAATAATCGAAACCAAATCGATATAATAGACGATATTAATAATACGTTTAATTTTATAACGTAAGATCCGTAATAAGCGGAAGAGTAATTGCCGAGATTAAGTATATCGAAATAAAAACGAAGTCGAGTAATAGCCGAGCTTCCGTGCAAGCATATAGCTTGCTTTTAATATAATACGATATCGAAACGGTTCCGAATCGCAAACACTTATTTCCGCTCGTCGTATCTTTCATTTACCGAAGCGAAAGATAATCGAAAGCAATTCGAAGTCTTTATGCGTAATCTCTATTGCGAAGTAAGTATTGAATTTTCAACCTTTTAAGCTTAGCGTAGTATTTCCGGTACCTAGCTACTATTTACCTTTTTAAAAAAGAAAGAATAATAGACTCGTATTAAAATCGATGTTAAATCGAAAGAGTAAAGTATACTAAACGAATAGTACTTCGAGCGTATCGCCGTGCAAAGTAGTCTAAGTAAATAGTACTTTATAAATACCGAATTAAACTTTAGCTAGCTCGATCCCCGAATTAGAATAACGACTTCTTAAGTAATACTTATCGAATATACCGAATAGTATGCTCGACGGACATAAATCGAAAGAAGATCGCTTTTAAAGCAATAGCTTCGAAGCTTATATATAAAAGCACTTGACTGTTAGCTTAGCGTATATCGAATACCTTTCGAAAGAGTACCGCAAAAGCATATAGTCAATAGCTTAGCGTATAACGTAAACTCCGAATATATAGCTTCTCGCAAAAAAAGCAAGTCTAAAAGAGGTATAAAAACCAACCTTTAGTTCGATTCTTTACGTAAGTCACTAAATATATATAGAAAAGAAAAGCTCCGACATATACTTAACGTCAAATCAAGAGATATATATAAATATAGCTATAATAGAATCGTAAGTAAATAAAAAAAGAGAAAGAGGACGATCGAAAGATACTCGAATGTATGCTATAAGTACGTGTATTATATTGTGTAGTAATAAGGTGGTGCTAGTTCAAAGAAGAATCAACTACTCGTCTATATAAGAGCCTGCACGTGACTTAACCACGTGCTTAGCAAGGCCAGAGCATGCAGCGCACCTACGTGACAAAGGTGCCTAGCATCAGTATTATATACATGGACAAAACAAATACAGAGCCCCAACTCCACCACAATATCAGTAATATATTACGGCTTAAAAAAAAAATTTATTTAAAAAGATAATGCTAAATAAAAAAAAATCAATTGCATTCGCTTAATAAAAATGCGGTAAGTTTTATAACGACGTTTTACTATCGATTAAGCTTAAAACCATTTTATATACGGCTTAGCAAGCTTTTAATTACTCGTATCCGAAAGCTTTATAGCTTATTATTATTAAAATGCTTTAAAACAAGTTTAATAAAAGAGTTTTAAAGTATTGCGAAAGACCGTACCGGAATTAATAGTTCTTAATAGCTAAAAAGCAACCGGGCTAATATAGACTTATTAACTGAGCAACTTTATTTAATATAATTATACGAAAAGACGCTAATCTACTTTTAATTATAAATAAGTTTGCTAAAAAGTTTTCTAGTTGCTAAATAGCTAGCTTAATCGACTTTTATTCGAGCTATAATTAGCAAATACTTTATCAATCGAATAAAGATTTTACCGCTTTTTTTACACCGCTAAGTCTTTTCCGATGCATTATCCTTTTGCAAAGTGCTATAAACTCGATAGCTTAATTCGTTCGAATAATTAATCTTATTTTAAAGCTTTTGCAACTTAAAATCTTAATATTATTTATCGACGATATTAAAATAAAAAGATTACAAACGGATTATTCCGACGAAGAAGTACTTTCGAGTATACGTCGATTCGTGCTCGAATACATTTAAAATATCGATAAGACTTTAAAACGGATTAAGCGCGCTAGTATTATAATCGAAGAAAAGTCATAGTTCTATTAAAATAAGATAAATGTAATAAAATTCGTATGCAATTCAAAAGGTCGAGAACTCGTTGCGGATAAAGTTATTAAAATTAATAATTAAAAAACTTTCGAAAACGTTATTAAAGTTAAAAGATTTTTAAACCTTTGCTTTTATTTTCGCATTTAAGTTAAAAGATTCGTATATATTACTAACCTTTTTTATAACTTTATAAAAAAAGATATAAATTAGCAATAGATCGAAGCGCATTCGAAAGCTATGCGAATGCTATAAGACGCTTTAACGACGGCTTCGGTTTTGATTAAGATCGATTACGAAAATTAAAATAAAGAAATAATAATAAAAACGAACGTTAATTTAAAAAAATAAAAAAGATATATCGATTAACGCGAGATTATTTTTAATAAAATGCAATTAGCTCGATACGAGTTTAAAGCTTAAACGGAAATAAAACGGAATTACCCTGCTATTAAACGAAAATGCCGCGAAGTACTTAAAGTCTTTAAAAAACTTAAGCTATAGATTATCGAAATGCATTTTATTTTCGAAACTAACGCTAAAGTGCTCGTTGCTTAGCTTCGATAAAAAGCTATCGATATACTTTCGGCTTTAGTTATACGCTAGCTAGCTTAAATTAATTTTTTCGATTTTAAGGTCCGATATGTCTTCGATAAAAATCATACTATTATTAATACATTATCGAAACGGTTATAATACTTCGATGATTCAAGCGAAAAAGATAAGAATAAGTTCGATAATAACTTGCTAATTGACTTAAGACTTATTAAAGCTCGAAACGACTTTAAAAAACTTTCGATAAACTTTTTAATAGATATTCGTTAATCTATTTTTAAAAATATATTTTAACGCTCGAAAGAAGCAGAAAATGCAAACTTAAACGAGTTTAACGACGATTACGATTACGAAGGTCTTTTAAACTTAATCGAATACTTTTCGAAATTAATTCAAATAGCTACTTTCTTAACGACTTTACAAAGACTTAAAAACTTAAATAAAATAAAATACCGTAAGTTTAAAAAGAAAGCTATTAAATACGAAGTGAACGATAAGAAACTTTAAAGACTTTCGACGAAAAGTCTTCTTTTCCGATTAATAATCGATAAGCTTTTAATTAAACGGATATTATTACGGCTTATTACGATAAAAGTAATTATAAAAGCCGTGAATCAACTTATTATCGTATTTCTTAGCGTTACTTTTAAAATAGATGCTATACGGACGTTAAACGATTCGTTAAGACTTATAAAGAATGCTAGCATCGAGCAGCTAATAAGCTCGAAGAATTATTATATTTTATCCGATCTAATAGCTTAATAGAACGTTAAGCTATCGATATTATTTATCTATTTGCACGCAATAGCAAGAGCTACTTAATTATTGTTAAAAATGATATAAATAGATAAGTCGAAGCGAAAGCGATTCGAACTCGAGACTCGCTTTCGATAACTAAGTTTATTTAAAAAGAAATCATTTGCCGCTATAAGATTTTCTTTTAATTAATAGTCGACGAAGGTTCGGAGTTTAAGAAAAAGGTAATCGACTTACTTAATAATTAAAAAATCAATCGAATCGTAGTCTTAGCATATTACTTTTAAGCGAATAAAATAATAAAACGCGGCTACGGATTAATTAAAAACGTATTAAGTAAGCTTAAAAGCACCGATTAAATTGCGCAATTGCTAGCCGTTTTATTCGCCGACCGCACTTTAATATATACTTTTACCGGATTCACTTTTTTTTATATAATATACGGCAAAAAAGCAATGCTTTCGATTGAAACTCGAATCTAATCTTAAGCTACGTGTGACGACACGCCAGGTCTCTTGGACGCACCTTATATACGCCAAGCTACTCCCTTCCTTTTTTCCTTCGTATTCTTCGTATTCTTTTATTCTCCGCTTTTGACTTATGAACTATAGTTTACAAGTCTTTAACGCTTTTACTTTCGTGTATATAAACTTTAGCTACTTTCGACTTTTACACTCGGTAGTTGTTGATTTTAAGTTATTACTTTGAGATTCTCTTAAGCTTTTATATGAACCTTCGCGTTTCCGTGAATTTTTTTAAATAATCGCTTAAAGTCGTTATATTATTAACAATTACCGCACTCCGCCGGGAACGGCTTTAATAATATTCTTCTTTTTTAGAATTCTTTAGTGGTTAGACGTTAAAACACTTAAACGATTCTAACGGTTACGAAAAGGCTTATTTTAAGTATAACTTAAAAGATAGCATTTATATAATATAACAACTTTCGTTCCGCGAGCAAAATCTTTCGCACACTTTTTAAAGCTGCTCTAGCAGCTCTTTCTTTTTCTTTTACGGCCCAACTAATAATTCCTTTTACTTAAGAAGAAGCTATTAGTAAGCAAGACGATAAAGATGATCTTTCGGCCTTTATTAACTTCGAAGAAGCTTTAGCTTAATATTAAGCTCTTTTTTAGTCTTAACGAAAGGCCGCTAAGCTTAAGAAGCTTTTCGTAAATATGAAAACCCGCAACGAAAAGCTCGATAAAAGCGTTAGCGAATAAAAAACCTTTATTAAAAAGGTTAAAAAAGAAGCTCGTCGAGCTCGAAAAGAACTAGACTAGCTTTAAGCGGTCTTATTAATTACGGAACGCTCGTCAAAGCCTCTTTAAGTGTCCTTTAAAGATAACTTTAAAAGCAAAGAGCTATATAAGCTTTCGGTCTTTTAAACTACTTCTTTTACTTATAGAACCGTTAACTTTCGTCGCTTTTTCGCCGACGACGATGAATTACTTTTTCTTTATAAGCTAACTAACTTTCGTATTCTAGCTAAGTTCAACACTTTTAAAGCTTTTTCTTTAGCTTTTTAAGGTCGCGTTCGTATCGAGCGGATCTTTAACTTTAAATAAAAGCTTTTAAACGGCGTAAGCTATCGAGCACGTTACTAGTAAGCTCGCGTCTTTAACAACTTAAAAGCTTTCGAAAAATACTTTTTTATAAAACGTTAGCGTAAGAATTACGTCTTTAATTAAATCGAAAGAACAGCTTACTTGTTCTTAGCTTTTTTAATTATAAATCGTAATAATCTCGTAATCGCTTTAAAACTCGTTTAAATCGCTTTCGAGTTTTTAAACGACTTTATTAAAAAAGCTAAAGCGTTAATTAAGTTCGAAAAACTTTATATAAAGCTTAACTAACAATTTTAAGACTTTTACTTTATTTTCTCGAAGCTTACCGCTACCGCCGAAATCAAAGACGAAGATCGATTACGTAAGGCTTTGCGTTTTAAGATTATTAAGACGCTGCGCGACTAGCTTTATTTAGAATTTGTTAAGATTACAACTTCTAAAGACTTTTAGACCGCCGTCTAGCAATTAGCTATTAATTAATACGCGTTTGCAAAGCTTTACGATGCTTTATAAGTTAAGTATAATACTTAATTCGCGAAAAGCTTTTATAATAAAGTTCGCAACGAATCTCGCTCAAGTTAAAAAGCAGCGGTTAAGCAAATCATTTATTATGAGAACCGTTAAAGTAGCTTAGCTTTTGTCTTTTTCATTACTTTTTAGCGTTAAACTTTTAATAGCTTTAACGCTAGTACAGATCGATTTAATCGATTTAATAAATTCTTTTTTCTTAAAAACGCTTTTAAGTTAGCGATTAAAACTTTTAAATCGTTTCGTAAAGACTCGAATACGCTAAAGCTTTTCTGCTATTACTTAATTAACGAAATAAAATACAGCGCTAGACTTGAATACGGCCTTTATTCGAATGACTCGGACGATAAGCTTTATTCCGACGCTTTTAAAGATCACCAAGAGCTCTTTCTTATTGATTCCGACGCTCTCGATAATAAAAGAAACGTCGAAGCTTAAGTAAAGCTTTTTTTTTAAGCTAGCTTCGAAATATACGATACTTCGACTTTACGAAGCTTTTTAATAGTAAAGCAATAACTATACTCGTCACTTTTATTAAGAATAGCCTTTCGTATAAAGTATCTGCTTTGCTCGATTTAAAAGCTAATAAGTACGCGTTAATTGATTCAGCGCTATTTAAATTACTTTCTTTTTTTCTTAAACTTTTAATTTAACTTTTCTCGGCTTTATTTCTTATTAAATTATATAATAAAGCTTGTAAAGCTATTATCTTATATTTTGCACTTTTTAACTTTATAATTAATAAGCGCGTTTAATCTTTTACTTTTTTTATTATTATTAACCTTAGAAATCATAGCGTAATCTTCGAACGAGTATAATTAACTAAGTATTAGATTCTCTTTAATTGCGCTCGCCGCAAGCTTTATTAGCTTCGTTTTAACTCTCCGACCGCTATTTATACTAAACTTATTAAAATTATATACTTTAATCAACGAAAAGTAAACGCTCGTTATTAATACGACGCTAATAAGCGTAATTAAGCTTTAAACCGCTTTTAAAGAGCTTACGACGCTAATTCACTTATAAACTATAATTTACAAGTAGATCAAGCAATAACGATAATCGCAAAATCATTTCTTTCTTTTTAAAATCGTTTTCTTTTCGCTTCTTTTTTTAAGATCGTTAAACCTTTTTCTTTTATTCACTTTCTTATAAAGCCGTTACTCTTTCGTTTTATAAAAAATACTTTTTTTAAAGATTACGCTAAATTAATATCTTAAATAAACCGTAAGCTTATATTTATCGATATCGCTTTCGTAAAACCTTTTTTACTCGTTAAACGCTTTCGCTAGACATTTAAGCATAAAATCAATAGAAACTTTAAAATCAACGGCGTCTTCGGATACGCTTTTTATATAATCGCTCGTTAAAAAAACGTAAAACTATTCTTTACGTCTTTTTACGAACTCGATTGCTTAATCTCCGAGCGTTAAACGATTGCTTTTACTTAAGCTGACTATTAAGCAGCGCTAATACGCTTTATTAACGGCTTTATCTTTGCTATTGATTTTGCAACGGAATTATTAAAGCTTATTAACGATTTTTTTATTTCTTTCGAATACTTCGATTACGTATACGTGTTTTTTAAAGCCGTTAGCAACGTATTAGTATCATACAAGTCTTACGATTATAAAATCGAGCTTCTCGAAAAAAAAAAGAAAGCGCTTCGGTACTTATTATTATATAAGATATCGATCTTCGAGTTAAAGCTTATTAAAGCTTACTTTATCGACAATTTTAATAAAAGTTTTATCGAACTTTTAATAACGCTATTTGCAGCTCTAGTCTTTTTTGCTAAGAAGCAAGACGATTCTTTTCGCTTTTGTATTGATTTCCGCGCGCTAAATAATCTTACTCGTAAAAATCAATATTTTTTTTTTTTAATCGATAAGACTTTCGCACGTCTTTCAAAAGCTAAAATTTTTACGAAACTCGATATTTAATAAGCTTTTTATAAAATACGAATGGACTTAGCTTCCGAAAAGCTTATAATATTTAAAATACGCTACGGTACTTACAAGTACAAAGTTCTTTTATTCGGACTAATTAATAAACCCGTTATTTATTAACGCTATATAAATAACTTTCTTTTCGACTTTTTAAACATTTTTTATACAGTATATTTAAACGATATCTTGATCTACTTTTCCGACTTTTTAAAGCACGCTTATTACGTCCGCTAAGTTTTTTAATAATTCGACGACGCTAGCCTTTAAGCTAATATTAAAAAGTGCGAATTCAATATCATTAAAGTAAAATACTTAAGCTTTATTATCTTTATCGAAAGCTTAAAAGTAGATCCGAATAAAACGTCGATAATAAAGCATTAAACGCTTTTTATAACCGTTAAAAGCGTTTAAAGCTTTTTTAGATTTTATAACTTTTATTATCGATTCATTCGAGACTACGGCGTTATCGCAAAGCTTTTAATACACTTAATTAAAGCTAACGTTTTTTTTTTATTTAATTCTTAATATTAAAGAAGCTTCGACCTTTTAAAGCTCGTTTTGATTATTGCGCTAATCTTATAATATTATAATCAAAACCTCTTTTATATGCTAGAGATTAACGCTTTCGACGGCGTAATCGCTTTAGTTTTCTTTTAAAAGCATAGTTTTAACTAGCTACTAATCGCTTATTATTTTAAAACTATAGCTTTCGCTAAGCTTAACTACGTCGTTTACGATAAAAAGATACTAGCTATTATACGCTCTTTTAATAACTTCCGCGTTGAACTCGCCGGCTTTTTTTATTAAGTTTAAGTAATCATCGATTATAAAGCCTTAAAGTACTTTATGATTTTTAAGACTTTTAACGCTCGTTAAGTACGTTAAGCAAAGCTCTTTTTCGATTACAACTTTATTATTACGTATAAACTAAGTAAAGATAACCTTTTAGCTAACGCGTTAATACGTCGTACCGAAGAGCTTTTTTTTTAAAACTGTGACAGCCTGCCTTGTTACCTGCAGTCAGCTGATCACCCATTTAGGCCTAGCGCCTGTGGCCATGTATATAGACCTTCTTGAGCTCTCCTGAGCTTCCTGTTTTCCTCTCCTCACTTTGTATTCTAAGGTCAGAATTCATCAGTTCGTCATATTATACAAAGTCCTTCGATTAGGTCGTCGTATTACAGCTTATTGTTATTGATTATTGCTTATTGTTACAGATTATTGCTTATTGATTATTGTTAAGAACGGAGTGAGTTACTTGTTAAGTGCTCTACGGTCTTCTTTTATTGCTTACAGATTATTGTCTTTTTTACGACCTCACCTTTTCCTCAGCTCTTCCGACCTAAAAGAGCTCCCCTTTCAATTTTTGCACTTCGGTTGCAAGACGAACTCTCTTCCCCACTCTTTTCTTAGCGTTTCCGACACTCAAACGCCCCCCCCTCCTTCTATTTCCACTACCATGTCTTCCCACGAAGACGACGGCCCTTCCCTCCTTACGAGAATCGCTCAATTAGAGTCTCTCGTAAAGCAATTACGAATGGCCCTTCGCTAGCGCAAATGCGTCCTTCCGGATCCCGATAAGTTTAATAATACGGTCCTTATTCAACGCTTTAGCTTAAGACTTCGGAAGTTCGGAATTCAATTATAATATCGGTATTCTCGGACCAGCTAGCTTTCGCTTACGGTACGGTTCAGCGATAAGATGCTAGGCTCTCCTCTCTCACGGCCTAGCTCCTTATCGGCGGTAAAGCTTTTAGCGGACCTACTACTCAACTCAATTACGTTTACGGTACCTCGATACGGCTCCCGGTCTTTATTCAATCAATTTGAACTCAACTATACGGACTCGCTCAAACAGCCAAATTGACGCTCTTTAACGTATACCGAGTACGCGCACGTCATTCAGCAACCTGAACGCTTTTCCGGCTCTCTCGGCCTTCTTAGCTTTTCGGTTCGTTTTTACGGGTTCCTTTTTCTTTCCTTCCGGCCTTCGGCTTTTCGGCTTTTCGGCTCTTCGGTTCTTCCGGTCCGTTTGGTTTTTCTCCCGGCCCGTCCTACGGATTCTCTTCGTCCTTCGGCCCCTTTCGGTCCCTTAAAACCGCCTTCGCACGGCCACGAGCCCCTCTCTCTTTCGGCGACTTAATCGACCTCCCGGTACTTAAGTATTTGCAGCACGTCATTTGCAGCTCGAGCACTTGCAATACGCTTTCGGTTCTTTCGGCAATCAAACAAAGACTTAGCTCTTTAGAAGATCGAAATCCTACCCTCTAGCATGCTCTTTACAGCTCCTTCGATCAGCAAGCTTATCAATCTACTCGTTGTGGTGCAATCAATTTGGATTACTAGGTGCTCCTTCTTTTTAGCTAAGCTTTGAGTTCTTTTCGAAAGAACAAGGGTTTAAGAGGGTTTGATTCAGACGAAAAGGAGGATATTTTGGCGGATTTAGAACGCTTCTAAAAGCTACGATCGGTAGCTTCGGCGTATTTTTTAGTTTTTTTCAGCAATTCTACCCGTGAACTATGGTTCACGACTGAATTTTTTTATTTTTTCCTTTATCTATCAAATACTTTTGAGAGAGCTAGGACAGCTCTCTAAGGGGGTAGTGTGATAGCCTGCCTTGTTACTTGCAGTCAGCTGATCACCCATTCAGGCCTAGCGCTTGTGGCTATGTATATAGACCTTCTTGAGCTCTCTTGAGCTTCCTGTTTTCCTCTCCTCACTTTGTATTCTAAGGTCAGAATTCATCAGTTCGTCACAAAAACAGCTTTAAGCGCACTTAACGCTTGCAAACGCTGCTCCGCGCTAATAATATTGACTTACGACTTTTAACCGAAGAGCTACGCTAACTTACGCTTTCGAAGACCGCCGTTATTATCGAAAAGATCGCGGAGCTTTTATTAATATTCCGAGTTATTAATTAAGTTTTAAAAGCTAATCGGATCGTTTTTAGTTTTATAGCACTTCGAATTTAAGCTTTTAAAGCTGAATTTTTATTTGTAAATTACGGTTCACGAGCTAAACTTATTATAAAAAGCGACTTGCTGCTTTATAACGGCCGTTTATTAGTTTTCGACGTTTAAAACTTACGCTCGTTATTCGTTCGAGAAGTTCACGATTAAGTATTTACGGCATACTTTAGCTTTCGCAAAACTTATAAGCTCTTTGCAATACAATATTATTAATACGGTATAATTAGATTCGTTAATTAGTATTACCGCAATTACTACGCTTGCAAACGAGCTTTAATGCTTCGCGATAAAAAACTTAATTTGCTTTAATTTCTTTCGATCTTTTCGCGCTTTTAAGAACACGTTATTATAGATTTTTATAGCTTTAATAAAGATAAACACGGCTACGATAACGTCTTTATAATAATCGATCGCTTTTTTAAGTAAGTAATCTCGATCTTTTATTATAAGTCTATCGACGCTAAAAGCTTCGCTAAGCTTTATATCTATTACATCTACAAGTATTTTAAAGCTCTTTTAATATTGACTTTTAATAAAGGACTTTAATATTAGTCCGAGTTTTAAAAAGAATTTAATAAAATCCTCGGCATTAAACTAACTTTTAGCACCGCTGTATACTTTAAGATTAACGGTTAAATCGAAATCTATAACTAGTACTTATAAAAGCGCTTCCGTCTTTTCGTAAGCTATTATTAAGACGATTAAAGTGAGTTCTTTTTTATAATAGACTTCGCTTAATTAACGCTCTTTTACGACTTTTTCGGCGGTCTTTTTTTTTTTAAAGTAATTTACGGCTACGCTTTCCGAACCACTTAAAATTAAAGCTTAAAACGACTTGACGATTAAACCCTTTTTCGCAAGCTTAATTAAAACGAAGCTCGCGCTTACGCTAATCGCTACTTCGAAGCTTAGAACTTCGTTAGAAAGCATTTCTAGCGCGCTTAAGACCGTATAGCTAAACAAGCAAATAAAGCAAAGCGCTCGATTGACTTCGACGTTAATAATAAAGTTTAGTTAAATATACGCTCGTTTTTTACTTTTCGATTATTAAAAAAGCTCGATAACTTTACGAACGGACCGTTCGAAGTTACCGATAACGTTTATAATAGTTTTAAATTCAAGCTTTTCGAATTAATAAAAGTTTACTTAATCTTTTACTTCGGACGGCTACGAAAAGCTTTTAATAACTTTATCTTCGAGCAAATCATTTTTAAACTTAACTCGATTAATATTATTAGCGAACTTGAATATAAAATAAAAAATATTTTAACGGTACGCTAAATTAAAAAGCACTTTAAATACCGCGCTTCTTAGCTCGGCCGCGATATTGACTTTACTTAATACTTCGCTTCCGACTTTATATACGTTCTTTTTAAAGTACGTGACTTTTATTTAAAATACAAAAAGCTTTTCGGCTTTCCCGCGAAGCTTTTCGAATAGATTAAAGCTTATTCGAACGGTATTAATAACTACGATCATTTGAGCAATGATAAAGCAATAAATAAACGCTTAAGGACGAGCTTTTTTCGGACGAGGAGGTAATATAACGACACGCTAAGTCTTTTAAACGCACTTTACATGCGTTAAGCTACTCTTTTTTTTTTCTTTCGTATTCTTCGTATTCTCTTATTCTTCGCTTTTGACTTATAAACTATAGTTTACGAGTCTTTAACGCTTTTACTTTCGTGTATATAGACTTTAGCTATTTTCGACTTTTATACTCGGTAGTTATTGATTTTAAGTTATTACTTTAAGATTCTCTTAAGCTCTTATATGAACCTTCGCGCTCTCGTAAGTTCCTTTAGGTAATCGCTTAAGGTCGTCACATTACGTTATTTTAAAAGCTAATAATTAATCGTATTAAGCTTATCGAGTTAAAAGTACGCTAGTTTCGAATGCGAAACGAAGATGCTACGGAAGCTACACTTAAGAAAACCCGCTGCCGCTAAAAAAGAAAAAATGCTTTTAATAATAAAAAGAACTTCCGAATTAAACTTTTAAGAATAAGTGATTTAGTTTTTAAGCACGACTCGATACGTAAAATAAATATGTTTAACGTTAAAAAGCTAGATTTTCGATAGCTTAGCTTTTATTAAATTGCGTCGGTAAATACAAAAGAATATTATAAGTTAAAAGAATTAAAAGAAGACGAGGCTTTATTAAATAAAACATTTGCCGGCAATCGATTAAAGAAGTTTTACGTGCGATACACTTTCGAAGCGTTATTACTTCGCTTTAAGCTTTAAATAAAAAGATCTTTAAAATAGCTTTTATTAAATAAAGTAGCCGAGTCCGGCTTTTAAATTAAGCGCTTAAATAGATTTGTTATTCGATTACTTAGCTTTACGGAAAAGCAACGGAGCTAATACGCAAAAGTCTTTATAAGCAATAATAAAAAAGCAATAAAAAATAATTAAGTTATAAAAGTATAATTATACGTAAAAAAAAGACGAGTTTAGATTTAATTTTTAATTTTTTCTTTATTTAAGTTTAGTTTTTTTTATTTTCCTTTTTCTTACACTTTCTTTATTTCTTTTTTTATATTAAAAAGCTTTACGTTATCATACTTATATACTTTCGATCTATTATATACGAGCATATTATATATACAAAGCGGACTTTACTCGAAAGCTAATTAAAAAGAGCATACGAAAAATCTATTATATTAATTACATAGCAAGCTGCCGATACGCGATAAAAACCTTTTCGACTTTACAACTTAAAGCTAAATGGAATAATGTGAAAGCTCTTCGCAGCACCTTAAGCATTGCTTTTACTTTTCGAAGACTTACCGATATTGCTACGATTCGAACCTTTCGTAGAACTATAAGTATTGCTACAATTAAAACCTCGCGAAAAAGAATTACCGGTATTGCCGCGATTAAAAGCTTAGCGGGCATTTCGACGAAGCCTTTTCGCTTAAAAAGGTGCTAGCGATTACGAAGATAAAGATAAGCGAGACGAAGACTTTTCGATAATTTATCGTAATTAAATCGAAAAAGAATTATAAAAAGTTCGCAACATATACTTACGCGATTAAAAAAGTTACTTAGCAAAATATTATTTCGATTTATTGCAGCTAAGATTTAACGTAGCAAGTCTAGCGAAGCTAGATCGGCGATAATAGCGGCGGCAAATAAGCGTAACGCTAAGACGAGACTTAAACTAGCTAAAAAACCTTTAGCATTAACGGCGGCAAAAGCAACAGCGGCGATACGAGCCCGAAGAAAAGAAAAAGCATTATTAACTCGAAAAGCAAAAGCGCGGCGGGTCTTTATAAAAAAATTATTTGCAATTATACTTTTACGAAAAACGTCGTCGGCCGTCTTAGTTTTATTATTTATAACCGTTATCGCATCTATTAAAACTATATTAGCATCGACGACTTTTACGAAGAGCTATCGAATCGAAGTTAAAACGAATATAAAACAAAAAGTAAAATAACTTACGAAGATATAAGTTAACTTAATAGCACGGCAACGCTTGCATTTAATAAAAGTATCGAAAGAAAAGATGCACCGGCTCGCGGCATTATCGATAGTTTTGCTTGCGTAGCTTACGCATCGAAAACAAATCGAAAACATAATAATAAAAAATAAAATTAATAAGTGATAATGCTAAAAGAAAGATAAAAAAGAGTAAGATTAATATAAAAAAAAAGTATTATTTATAACAAAACTTCGAGTATATATTACCGCTTTTGTTTTCTTTATTACGTTACCGCTTTAAGCCTCGCGCTATTACCGATTCGGCAATGCGCTACCACTTGACCGCTTAAACCGGCGCACGCTTATCTTAACGATAATATTAACGCTCGAATTGATATTGTTTTTGTAATTAAATAAAAGTATTATAAAAAATATAAAAAAGAGTTAGACCCGAAGGATTATCTTGCATTTTCGTTGCTATTCTTATTTTCTTTGTTATATCATATACGCTTCGTATCAATACCGATCCGGCGATGCATTATTAAATAATACTTTAAGGCTATATTGCGACCGTGCAATTCGGCTATATGCTCGATGCTCGTCTTATAAACCCAACTTTACTACCTTGATAAAAGGTGACTCGAAAGCGAGTTTGATTCGAAGAAAGGACGTATATAATAGAGTTAAAACCTTATATTTATTTTGTCTATGTATATAATATTAATGCTAAGCATCTTTATTACGTAGGTGCGCTATATGCTTTAGCTTTGTTAAGCACGTAGTTAAGTCACGTACAAGCTCTTATATAAACGAGTAATTGGTTTCTTTTTAAACTAGCATTATATTACTATACAATATAATACACGTACTTATAGCACACATTCGAATGTCTTTCGATCGTCTTCCTTTTCCCTTTTTATTTACTTACGATTCTATTATAGCTATATTCATATATATCTTTTGATTTAACGTTAAGTATATGTCGGAGCTCTTTGCCTCCACAATAGTTTTCTTCTTTTTGTTTTTAATAACTTTAATTCCGAAGATCATTAATATCTCGCTTATTAGCTTAATAACAAATCGCGAATATAAGCGGTCTTTAAACTATTCAAAATCTTTAACATTCGAAGCAGTTATAGCTAAGTCGTTTACGTATATTAAAAATCTGATTTCTCTTTCGAAGTGTACGAATAAGCAAAAGTCTGCTTTGCTTTATAAGAATCCTTAATTAAGAAGCTCTCTTTTTATTAAAAGGTTTTAGTCGCGTGCAGATTGTTTAAAGCCGTATAAAGACTATAAAAGCCGGAGCGCGGATCTTCGCTTCGTGCGTTCTAAGCTTTTCGAGATCTTTATCTATAGCTCTTCTTTAAATATAAACTCGGTAAAAGCGTTTTTAATATCGAATCAGCGTGTCTTTATATCTTTACAAGCAACTATTGCAAAAAATACTTTAAAAGTCGCTATTTTAATTATAAGCGCAAATGTCTCGTCGTAATTAACGCTATATATCTAAAAAAAGCCTTTCGCTATTAGCTTAGCTTTAAAGCGTTCGAAGGTTTTATTTGCTTTAAACTTAAATGTAAATATTTATTTATAGCTAATAAAATTAGCTTTAAGTAAAAGGATGCGTTCCTTTTATATATAATTAATAATAAGTGCAGCAAACTCGGTATTAATAGCTTCTTTTTATCTTTTGCTATATATAAAATGCTTTATAGCCTTTTTGTAAGTGATAAGGATAAAGATGTCGTGCTTAACCGCGTGCGCTACTATTGCTATTTCTTTAGTATCCGATATATCGTCAGCCTTACTAAACCAATTAAAAATAGTTATTATTGCTCTTTCGTTTTCTATTAATAAAACGCTTTTTCTCTTCTTTATAATAAGCGAAGTTTAAAACGTAAAAGTCTTAGCATATCGTTTACCGTGGTCGATATCACTTGTATATTTATCTAGCTTAATACCGAGTAGACTTTAGCTTTATCGAAGCTATACCGATATCTTAAAAGTATTAAAGAGCTCTTTATCGGCTTTTCTTTTAGTTCCGAAGATCTTTTAAAAAATAATTTGTATAAGTTAATGATCTTGTCGAAAAAGAATTAAGTCAATTGTTTTATCGTTAAAGTCTTCGCTTAATCTTATCTTAAGAACAAGCGATATTAACTTCGAAAGCAAGGTCGCTTCGGCTCTTTTAAGTTTTTTATTCCGAAAAGCAGCATTTTTCGTTTAAGATCGTATAACGCGAAAAAGTGTTATTAATAGTTTAAACGGCGTTTCGAAAGTATAATCAACCTTCTTATCGAGTAAGCTATTTGTAATTCTAAAGGTTAATCTTTTTCCAACTCCCGTAATAGAGTTTAAAAAATATCTAATTTGTTCTTTGCGAACCGAGTCTATTATAAGTAGATCGATAAACTTAAGTCGCTTTTTACGTGCACGAGTAATATACTAGTTATACGTACCTTTTGATATTTAAAACGTGCCGTCGGACAGTTTAATTTAAAGCTTAAAGTCTTCGATCGCTTTATTAAAAATATTTTTAAAGAATTTAACGTTAAACGATATAATAGTGCTATGCATTTCGGAAATGTATACTTTATAATAAAAAGTAGTATTTTCGTCGTAGCTTATAAAGATCTTTTCTTTGCTCGAAAGCATAAGCTTATCTTTTTTAATCTTAATTAAAAGAGATTCTTAAAGAACGTAAGTAATGACTTTATAGCTTTATGCTTTAATATAGTCTTTTACTTCAAGCACTTTTCTCGTTTAAGCTTTTTAAAAAGATATTTTATATTTTATACGGAAAGGTTATCCCGTCATTTTATTTATAATATTTTCTATTATTTTAAAACTACGGCGTAGCTTAACACGAATGTACGCTTGCGCTTTAGCAGCTTCGCACTAGAACTTTATAAGCAGCTTAACATTATTAAGCGCTGTCTTAATGCAATGCTCGGTAGTCTTAATAAAGCGCTCGGCAGCGCTATTTTAATAAGACGAGTAAAGTTCCGTATTATAAATAGCTATTCTTTTTGCTTTAACTTATACGGTAATAGTTTTAAAGATTTCCAGCGCATTATCGGTCCTTATTGCTAAAAGAAACTGGCTTGATTATCGCTTAAGCTTTTTTTTCTTTTTAATTAACGCTTTATTAATTTCCTTTCGATCTCGAAATAAAAAAGTCTAAGTTTTGCGAGTCTAGCTATTTATAAGCTCGCTAAAGTATCGGTAGCTTTTTATAAATAGCGAGAACGGACTAGCTACATCGAAATTAAGCTTCTTAAGTATAGTAATGCTATGCTCGGCGAGCTTTTTAAGCTTCTTCTTAAATATCTTTTATCAAGCGCAAGACTTATATAAAAGAATAATTAAAAAGATAATAATCTTCTTAATATCGGTTATTATATATAATAATAAAAGCGCTTTAATGCTATAATAGTTAAAGCGTTTATAATAAGCAACGAACCGAGATAGCTTTCGTTGTAAGCGACGTTTTTTTAATATAAAAAAAACGGCTTTTAAACGAATTTCGCTTTGCTAAATAGCGATTTTCTTAATCTTGCGCGCTACTTTATTCTTTTCTTTTTTCGATATACTTTCTTTAAAGCTTTTAAATTTTAAAGCAAGTAATAAACGCTTTACCTCGCTAAGTTCTTGATCATTTACCGAAAAGATTTCGCTATTATTATTTAAAGCGTCGTAAAAGTTAGCGGTAGCAAATAAAAGATCCTCCGCTGCTTTAAAAGCAGCATATCTAACTAAGTACTAAATGCGCTTCGAAAGATACGATTTTAATAGTGTTAATAATATTTAATTGCTAATTAAGTCTATTTAAAAAAAAAGATCAATGTGATCTACGTATACGAGCATAACGCTAGTATTAGCATCGTCGTAATCGGTGTGACGTGTGCTTTTAATAGCGAAAGATATCTTATTAGCTTTTTTAAAGAACTTCGAAAAGATATATAATTTATTCTATACTTTAGCTTTAATTAAAAGTATATTATTAGACTTGCGTATAAAAATCATTTTCTAATCATCGAATTGTTTTATAATATTAAAACTAGCGAGCTTCTTTATTAATATTAACGTACATTTTAAGCCAAGGATATGCAATGTATTCTTTAAGTAAATAGTCTTTTCGCTTTATAATAATATCTTAATAGTTTTAATACTATTTAAATAAAGCTTTCTTTTTTTAACTTAAATTCTTTTTCGGCATAGAATTAATAGTTTGTTAAATAAGGATAAAGAATCAGTCATATAGCTAGTATATCTAGTATCGGCAGCTGTTAATATAAGTAAAAGCTTATTACGCTTTTCTTAAAATAAGCTAGCGAACTCTTCGATATCGAAAGCTTCGCTTAAAGAGTCAAATCTTATATTAATAGCGAATCTTTTTTTATTTTTGCGAAAGCTATTAAATCTACTTCGAGCACGTTAATTAGACTTTGTTTCGTAAAGTAATAAAAAGTTGGTTTTGTATAAAAAGCTAAAAGATGTCGGTCGTCTTTTAAGTAATAGTAATTAATATGTTCGCGACGCTTTATTAGATTTTTTTTTTTTTTTAAAAATGCGAGCAGCTTTAATAGCTTTAAAACTAATTTTAGCGAATTAGCATATAAGACTAGCATGCTTGCTAAAACCGCATTTAAAGCATTCCGCTTTAAAGTTAAGAGATTAAGATTAACGGCGACTGCGTGATTATCGGCTTAAAAGAGTTCGTTTATAAAATGTTTATCGGCTAGCTATATAAGCTTTTTCGTTATTTAAATAATAAGTTGCAAATGCTTTCTTTTAAAGCTTTAAATTAATAATAAACTTTTATTTTTCATTTAAACGTTCGAGCTTTTAATCTATTATTATAAAAAAGGTAAAGCTATCGTATAACGGCGTATATATCTTTAAAAAGACGAGTTTAATACAAAAGATTAACTAGTAATAATCATCGTCGAATTGATCTTTCTTTAGACCTTTATAAGCTTTCCGGCGGCATATCAAGACGCGTTCTTAATTATTATTAAAAGAAATTTTAAGATTTATACGAAAATTAATAAAGGCTTAAAGCTTGATTTGTATAAATCGGAATATAATAGCGGTATAAATAGTTTTTAGCTTTTAAATCATAAACTTAATATCAAAAAGGTCTTTAATCTTTTGACGATCAAATTCGCTAAGCTTTCGAAAAAGGTTAAGTTTGAATTTCGCCGTCTTAACTTGAAATGTTTTTAAAAAACTTTTATTCTCGTATATTAATTTATCGTATTCATTTTTATCGAGTCTTTTTAAGACTTTTTAAATGCCGTCATCGATATCGTATCTTTGCAAAGGTGCTTTAATAATTGTTGTATAGCAATATTCGGATTCCGAATAATCTAATAGATAAGCGACATCTTCGCTTTATGCGACCGTTTCGATAATCTCGAACTATTCGTTTAAATTCGATTTAGTAAAAGTCTTTACGCCTTTTTATTATTTTGTTTTATTGAATTTTTCTCGAGTAGTAGCTATGCTAATAAATTGATAAAAGATTAATGCGGAGCGACGATCGATAGTTTAATAAAAGAAGAAGGAGGAAAGAAAGGGAGGTTGGTTTTTTATTACTATTAAGTAGTACTTCGTATAAAGCGAGAACTCAAGTCAATTGACGAGTTTGCGGGTTGCGTATTGCGAGTTGCGTGTTTCGTCACCTTTTAAGCATCAAAGGCTTATAACTTATAAGAAGATAATTCTTCCTTGTGATTAAAAAGCAAAAGGTGGTTATAATTATATTATTTTCGGTTATCTAGAAGAAAGAAGATCTCTTTTAAGAAAGAGAACTATATACAATTCTCTTTCTACGCTAGCCAGCTATTCATTCTTTCAACTAGTAATCACTATCCATCTTTTCCAGAGTTGCTTAGCAGCAACAGCACAGACCTTATAGAATAAGAATTTCTTACTCCAACATTTTTTATTAATAATAAAAAAGAGTTTTTGCCGAAGAGCCGAAATGTTGCACTTCGGCTATTGCGGCGTTTCGGTGTCCGAACATATCGGGAATAAAGTTTTAATTGTTTTGAAGTTATAATTAAGTATAAAGTGCTGAATAATAAACGAAGATCAACTTGACTGCGAATCAAGCGATTATGATAAGCTGTATAAAGACAAAGACCAAAGGTTTGAATCCTTGCGTAAGTTACTAATGTAAAAGCATCGAAAAAGACGTGTTATATAAAAGCCTGACATTAAGGCTAGACCTTATAATCTTACAAAAAAGTGTTAAAAAGATAGGTAGAAAGCTCGTTGATTGTTTTAGCTAAGAGATGTGTGCTCTCTTATAGAAGATAGGTCCGTCTAGTATGGCCTTAGTGGCCGTGGCAGGTACCCCATCAGGCAGGGTGTTTACATTAACAGCGGCAATACGAAAGCTTTTCGTATTAACGACTTTAATACTTCGGATATAATTCGCTAGCGATATATTATATCAACGGATTTATATACTTACGTGTTTAATATAAAAGCTATTATTGCACCGATAAAGACTCGAGCGCGTAACGCAGCTTTTCGAATTACGCTATACCCGTTAAAAGACGCTCTTCCGGCAAAAGCAAAAGTCTAATCTACTTATAGCTAGCTTAAAGTTACTTTCGCTAAGCTAATAGAAATAAATAAACTCGAGCCCGCTTATACCGCGATTTTAAACCGAAACGCTTTACGACCGAAAAACTTACGGAATCTGCTCGTTACGCTATTAAAAGCTTTTAAAGCTGCACTTAAGCTTAAAGCTAAGCTTTTTAAAACTGCTAAATCATACGAAAGATTTAGCAAAGTGATTTCTTCTTTAAAAATAAACTACGAAGCGACTCGTATTAAACTTTTAAAAAAGCGCGATTTACTTAAGAACTTAACTCTTAATAAGATTATTACGTTCTTCGCTACTCTTTTTACTTTTAAACGATCTTTTTTCGAAAGTATAATCGATAAAATGATTTAGCAAACCTTTATTAACGAAAGCGCTATTAACTGCTTTTAAACTACGGTTAGCGTTGCGAAAGCTTTAAAAGACTGCTTGATTATAAGTAGCAAGCTTATATCGAAAGCGACGGATAATACGATAAAAAACGAACTTGCTTTAAAGCTTTAGCGACTTATTTAAAAAGAAAGTAATATCTTTTTATTTAATAGCGATCTATTTTACAAAGTTATAAGTCGCTTTATCGATAAAGCGCTTTATCGTAAGAATTTACTTTTTTCTTTTTGTTTTACTATTTCGATTTACAACCGAATCACCGATAAAGCAAACTTTATACAAGTCTTTACTCGATTAAAACGGATCTTATACCGAAATGCTATTGCTTAACAGTTTTAACTCGGACGCTTATTCGAATTCTTTTAAATAACTAAGCTTTAATTGCAAAAGAACGTTCGTAATAATCAAATTAAGTACCGCCGACGCGCTACGCTTTTCGTACTTGAAGCTCTTTCGATTTAAAAACGGTTTTGCTTTATTTTTATTATCGGCTTTATTCCGATTCTTTTTATAGCTGTGTTTTATAATGTTTTTTAGTTTTAACACTTCTTTCTCGTTTAATTTATTCGTAAAGATCGGCGTACGCTACGGATCGTAATCGAAAGTGATACGGAGCTTTTTTTAACGGAAATCAGTTTTGCTTCGACGTTTAATTAGCTATTTTTTAAATACTTTTATTATTATTCGTTAACTTTTAAAATTATCGTTAATATACTCGAATAGTCTTTAATTATTAATACGAAAGCTATACTCGATATAAGTATAAAAGTCAGCGTTATCACTTATAACGCCGCGATTAAATTCGAAGTCTTTATAGCTTACGATTAAAAGATAAGCTTTCGAATAATCATCGGTTCTTTATCGCGCTTTATCGGATACGTTAATAATGTATTTATTAATATTAAAAGTGCTACGATCCGTACTCGATTTTACGTTATAGATTCGTTAAGGTTTCGATTTATACTCGATTACTTTTTTATACGTAAAGCGAAAATCGGTCTTTAATACTTTTCGAACTATAAAAGTAGCTTTGTTATTGCTATAATAATTAATCCGTTTACGAGCTAAGTTACTTAAGCTAAAATAAACGATAAAACGAATTAATACAACGAAGCCGTCGATCGTTTAAAAAAGCAAAATATAAGCTTTATTTACTACGATAAGTCTTCGAATAGCAGCGGCAGCGACTCGGAAAACTAATAACCGGCCTCGTTAAAAGCGCTAAAGTCGATATACTACAAGCTTTTTGCTTTTCGCTTAATTTCGAAAACGAAACGTTATAGCATCGAAAAAAAAACGACTTTATTATTTAAAAGCAGTTTATCGATGTTTTTGCTTTTATAGAATGCGATCTTTTAATAACTTGTTAAATAGATGCCGTTAGTACCGATAACCTTATGACCCGCTATTACGATTATATCGACTATTAAAATTCGATATTTTATCGGATTTAAAAAAAGATCTCTTCGAACTCGACTAAAGTATTCGATATATATAAAACTAAAGATAAAAAGATCAAGCTAATTAACGAAGCAAACGGCGTAAAAGTAGTATTAAATAGCAAAATTAATTAATATAAACTATCGAAAGTTAAAGATACGTTATAAAAGCAAATAAAAGAATATAAGTAATACTTTTTTCCGCGCATTGCCGATATATCGAAAAGCTTTCGAATTACGCTTGAACGTATAGCTAACTTAAATGTCGGTAATACTTTACGGCTTAAAGAAAAAGATTTATTTAAAAAGATAATATTAAGTAAAAAAAAATTAATCGCATTCGCTTAGCAAGAATGCGGTAGATTTTACGACGACGTTTTACTTTTAATTAAGCTTAAAATCATTTTATACACGACTTAATAAGCTCTTAACTATTCGTATCCGAAAGCTTTATAGCTTATTATTATTAAGATGCTTTAAGACAAGCTTAATAAAAGAGTTTTAAAGTATTACGAAGGACCGTATCGGAATCAATAGTTTTTAATAATTAAAAAGCAGCCGAGCTAGTATAGACTTATTAATTCAATAACTTTACTTAATGCAATTATACGAAAGGACGTTAATCTACTTTTAATTATAAATAAGTTTGCCGAAAAGTTTTCTAGTTGCTACATAGCTAGCTTAATCGACTTTTATTCGAGCTACGATTAATAGATACTTTATTAATCGAGTAAAGACTTTACCGCTTTTTTTATACCGCTAAGTCTTTTCCGATGTATTACTTTCTTATAAAGTATTATAAACTTGATAGCTTAATTCGTCCGAACAATTAATCTTATCTTAAAGCTTTTGCAACTTAAAGTCTTTATGTTATTTATCGACGATATTAAAGTAAAAAAATTATAAACAAATTATTCCGACGAAAAAGCACTTTCGAATATACGCCGATTCGTGCTCGAATATATTTAAAATATTAACAAGACTTTAAAACGGATTAAACGCGTTAAAGTTACGATCGAAGAAAAATCATAATTCTATCGAAATAAAATGAATATAATAAGATTCGTATGCAATTCGAAAAGTCGAGAACTCGCTACGAATAAAGTTATTAAAATTAATAATTAAAAAACCTTTAAAAACGTTATTAAAATTAAAAGATTTTTAAGCTTTTGCTTTTACTTTCGCATTTAAATTAAAAGATTCGTATATATTATTAACCTTTTTTACAACTTTATAAAAAAAGATATAAATTAATAATAGATCGAAGCGTATTCGAAAGCTATGCGAATATTATAAAACGCTTTAACGACGGCTCCGGTTTTAATTAAAATCGATTACGAAAACTAAAATAAAAAAATAATAATAAAAACGAACGCTAACTTAAAAAGATAAAAAAGATATATCGGCTAACGCAAAACTACTTTTAGCAAAGTATAACCGGCTCGATACAAGTCCGAAGCTTAAACGAAAGTAAAACAAAACTACGATGCTATTAAGCGAGAATATCGCAAAGTACTTAAAGTCTTTAAAAAACTTAAGCTATAGATTATCGAAATGCATTTTATTTTCGAGACTAACGTTAAAGTACTCGTTACTTAGCTTTAACGAAAAGCTATCGATATACTTTCGGCTTTAATTATACGTTAATTAACTTAAATTAATCTTTTCGATTTTAAAATCCGATATATCTTTAATAAAAATCATACTGCTGCCGATACATTATCGAGACGGCTATAACACTTTAATAATTTAAGCGACGAAAACGAATATAAGTTCGATAATAACTTACTAGCCGACTTAAAATCTACCAGGGCAGAGGACCAAGTTCTCTGTAGTGTCACCAACGGGCTAATTACTCATTAGTATATTATTAAATTAGATTTTTATAAAATTAATAATTAGCCCGTTAATAATATTATATCGGACTTCATCTTTTGCTGAATATCAAACTTATTAAATAGATCGTAAAATAAAAGTAAATATATATAAAAGTATTATTATATTAAAAACTATCGAGTTTATAATTTATTATAAAAGGGAGACCCCCTTAAACCCCCCTTTATTACTCATCTTTTCATTTTTATACCGGGGAGACCCCGGACCCCCTTTATTACTCATAATTATATATTTACTTATATTACGAAAATATTAAAAGTTACAGAAGTTACAGAAGTTACAGAAGTTACAAAAATTACAAAAGTTATTATCGAGTTTATATTTTATTATAAGAAGGAGACCCCCTTAAACCCCCCTTTATTACTCATCTTTTCATTTTTATACCGGGGAGACCCCGGACCCCTTTTATTACTTATAATTATATATTTACTTATATTACGAAAATATTAAAAGTTACAGAAGTTATAAAAGTTATAAAAGTTATAAAAGTTATAAAAGTTATAGAAGTTATAAAAGTTACAAAAGTTACAAAAGTTATAAAAGTTATAAAAGTTACAAAAGTTACAAAAGCTATAAGATCATATAAGTCATAAAAGTTATAAAAGTTATTAAGTTTAAGAATATGTATTAAAAAGAGTTTAAACTCGAATCTTTAACTCAGCTGTAAAAAGTGCACTTAAAAAAGAGAGAAGAGAAAAGAAGGAAAAGTCTCGAGCAAAAAAAGAAAGTCCAACTCTACGTTTCTTACGTAAGCTCTTCTTAAACGCAATACACTTTCGAAGAGACTATCGATATCGAGCATACGCATCTTTCGAATTAGATATCTATGTTTTAACAGCCGAAAAGTATGCTTAGCACTTTTAGCGAGCAGCGGCGTACGCATCGTAAAGCGAGTCTACTAGCTTACTTTTATATATTTGTATTAACTTAAAATTGCTAAAAGATAAAAGAAAGTAATTATTACAATTCAGTCTTTATAATACGGCCGACGTAACCGATAATAATACGGCGAAAGAAAAAAAAGCTTTAACAAGTCCGATTGCTTATACGACTATTATATGCTTATAGCGGAAAGCGTATATAAGTCTTTGTTCTTTTTTTAAGTAGTCTAAGCTTAAAATAGCCGCGCAAACCCGATAATCGATTAAGCTTATTCAAGCTAAGCTTTAATAAAAAAGGTCTTTTTACTAACGGCCGGCGGAGACGCAAACATCTATTAATTTGATTAATAAGCATTAATAAAAGATATAAAATATACTTACGCTTATGCTTTATTATAAAAGTAAGATCGGTCTAAAGCTTATAAAGCGAAAGATAGCAAATAGCGTAGCAAAAGAAAGCACGGCGGCGGCGAAAAATATAAAAGCCGAAGCAAAGCTAAAAGCCGAGACGTTAATAAGAATCGATAGCGCGAGAAAAACGAAAAAAAAAGAAGAAAAAAAGCGAAAGATCATTAGTTTATTTATATCGTCGTCTTCGAATCTATATATATATATAATTAGCGTAAGTAACTCGAATGTATCACTTGATTTTAAAATGATTTACATTGCGAGCTTAAAATGTTTTATCACTTTATCTTCTTTTACTTTTTTTTCGACCTTTTTTATTGCTAAATTTATAACAAAAAAAAAAGAAAAAAAAGGAAGAAGCAAAGCAGCAGCGAAGACGGCGAAGACGGCGAAAACGGTATAAAAAAAAGAAAGAAAAAGAAAACGAAAGATCATTAGCTTATTCTTATTATTATTATCGTCTTAATTAAATCTATATATAATATTAGCGTAAATAGCTAAAGTGTATTATTTATCACTTACACCGCGAGCTTAATTAAAGCAATAAGCAAAGCAAGAGGCAAAGCTTATTAAAAAGAAAAGAAAAAGTATAAAAGCAGCTACTGTTGCTTGCGAAGTAATTATACTTGCCGCTTATAAGCCGGATCCGGCCGACCTACCCGCTTTATATAAAATCCGTCTCGAAAGTTGCGCTAGCGGAATGAGATTATATTGCTAATATAGCTATAATTGTAATTGTAATTGCAATTAGCGTTAAAGTTGAAGTTAAAGTTAAAATTAAAGTTAATATTAGAATTAAAGTTAAAGTTAATATTAACGTTAATGTTAAAGTTAAAAAGAATATTTAAGTTATAATAAATATTAAAAAGTAATAAACGAATTCACTTTTTAAAAAGGTCCGTACTTAGCCAAATTCTTACACTTGCCGTATTCGTCGGTATAGCAGTATTTCTATACAATATTTTGTATAATAGCGTATAACTCTTATAACTCTTATAACTTTTGTAACTCTTGTAACTCTTATAACTCTTATAGTTCTTATAACTCTTATAATATAATTAAATTTTCGCTTTTATTAAATCTATCGGCTTAATATACATAATCATATAAAATTATTAACGTTATAAAAGTTATAAAAGTTATAAAGGTTACAAAAGTTATAATTGATTCGGCGCAATTAAACGTATAATCTAAATATATTATTTACTTTTAATCAATTGCTAATAGCTATACAACTTCTTTTAATAATAAACTATTCTTGTATATCTTACAATTCGTTAAGCTTATAGTCTTTTATAGCTATCAATCGATAAGACTTAAGCTCGATCTGTTTATAAGCTTTCAAACTTTGCAATGCTTTTTTTACTCGCTTATTTGATATCTACAAGCGTTAAAAGGTGCGCTTGCTACGATAATTATAACAAGTATGTAAGTTATCGAGCTTTCTTTACGAGAATACACTTAAATAGCTTTAGCAAAGTTCGTCCGCTAATTTAATTATGTATTCCGATATTATTACATCTATTAAGTTGCTAACTAAACCTTTTCAAGCTATATCTTAAATAAAGTATTCCTTAACTAGCTTGTTGCGTCGTTGATAATAGCAATTTAAGCAAATAATAAATCGCAAACTAATGTTTAAAATAAAAAAGTATAATAATAAGCGGAAGCTGCTGTACTTAATACATTCGATTTTAATAAGTCTTTTAAGTAGCTAAGCAAGTGCGAGAAGCGTAAGACGCGGTAAAGATTAATAAATCGTATTTATGCTTAACTTAAAAGTCGAAAAGAATAAAAAAAAAGCAAATCTAACGCTAATTCTAATGCTTTTGCTTTAGCTTTGATTTTATTAAATTGCTTGATCTGCTTAAATGCGCGGTATACTTCGAGATCGTCGTATATTTTCTTGTCTTTATACGTCGTATATATAAACTTAAAAAGATCTATAAGTATAATATCTTAGCCTTTCTCTTTACCTACTTCGCTTTGTTATTTGCTTTAAGCATTATCTTATGTCTTATCATTACCTTAAGCATTATTATTAGTTTATTAGCTGCTTTAAGTATCGATGAATCCTTTGAATTTAATCTTACTTATAATGCGAGTCATCTCGTCGTTACTATCGAAAAGATCGGGTGACTTATATCGCTAGCGTAGCAAGCTAGATAATAATGCTATAAAAGCGCGTAGTAGGGTTGCGTAATAAAGGTCGTTTAATAAAAGAATTTTTACTAATAATATAATAGCCTCTTTTTCCTCTTCCTTAATGTTTCCTTCTTTCTTAATATCGCCTTCTTCTTCAATCTCCTCTTCCTTAATCTCTCCCTCCTCAATCTCCTTTTCCTTAATCTCCTCCTCCTTAATCTCTCTTTTATCAATCTCCTTTTCTTCAATCTCCCTTTCATCAAGCTCCTCTTTTTCAGTATAATTGATAGTACTTTATGTCTTCTGCTTCGTATTTATAATAGCAATAAGAAAAGCGATAAATAATTTATTGCTATGTATTATTTGATTTCGGTATATCGTAAAAGCAAAGTATTTAAATATAAAGAAATTATTATACTAAAGCTAAGTGCACGTGCAAATGGGCCTTTATTTAAATTAAGCGAAGTACAAAGGCTTTTTATTAGTTCTTGTAACTTCTATAACTCTAGTAACTTTTGTAACTTTTATAACTTTTATAACTTTTATAACTTTTATAACTTTTGCAACTTTTATAACTCTTATAGCTTATATAATATATATATATTTATACGTTTTACAACCGCTGTGCAAGCTGACCCCGATACATATAATCTATGTTTCGATTAATACTAATACTAATAGACTTCTTTTTAAACCGATAAAAATCAAACACATTCTTAAACATAACCTTCGCTAAAGTCTTTACTTTAAAAGCTGAAACATAATGTAGCTTATAAGCAAACTCAGCTTTAGCTTAATTAATCATTGCTTTGATCAAAGAAATTCCTTAACTCTTGTATATCGTGATTGCGTAAGCTACGCGGAAAAGCAGCTACTAACGATTACAAAGCTTATTATCGTAAAAAAAGTCTCGATTTACGGTAAATACTAAAAACTATTTAATATTTTCGAAAATAAGACTAGTATAATCCTCGATCTTTATTATAATGCTTTGTAGCAGTTCTTCACGTAGTTTAGCCTTTGCCTCTTAAAAGATATCTTTAACTATTCTTATAGACTTATTAACTATTTTTATTTCTGTCTAAAAATTTTAATTCAATATTACTTTAGCTTTAATACATATATCAATGCTTTGCTTTAAGCCTTTAGCTTTCTTCTAATCAGCGTTGTAAGCTTTCGCGCTGCTCGTATTCTTTGACTTAAGTCTTAAGATAAGCGCGTCCAGCTTTTTTAACTACTCGTAATTATATTCTTTGACTTCTGCGTTCGTAAAATAAATACAAAGAGCATCTTTAAAAAAATCTTTATTAGCCGTAGGCTGCTCCATGGGGTGGGGGCCCCATGGGGTTTTCCTCTCCATTCCTTTTATAAGGTCTTGGCCGATGAAGGACTTTTTTTTTTAAACCTTATAAAAAGGATTTTTTTAAGTCAAATTCTTTACGAAAGATAAAGAAACCTTATAGGTTTAAAGTGGGACAGCTAAAAATAATATATATAAGGCCGTTAAAAATAAAATAAATTTACGAATATTTATTAATTTTACTTAATTATTATATTTATTTATTATATTTATTAATCATATATATTATACTTTACAATTACATTGCATTATATTATAATAAACTAAAATTATTAAACAAAACTTCTAGTCATGATTTCTCGCAATTTCTTAACTAACGCTATATCTTTGTTTTGAATCGTTACTCGTTTAACGTAAATAGTATATAAGTTCGTTATTAAAAGTGATTAGTAAATCGATTAGTAAATCGATTAATAAATCGATTAATAAATAAATATATAAATACTTACTTTTAAACGCTCTTACGAAGAATGCTTTTAAAGCTTCTTATAAACATTTTAGAGCACCGCTTTAAAATTTAAAGTCTTGTTTAAAATCGTGAGTGATCTCTCGAACAAGACGCTAAAAAAGAGTCTTTTTAATAAGAAGCTCGATGCTTTTTTAATATCGTCGGATCTCTTTTAACGCAATAGCTATATAAATCAGTAATTATACTTAAAAATCAATTTATTAATTAATTGAACTTACTTTTTAGCTTATAGCGACGGCGCTTTCGTTAGTTTAAATTTCTTTTTTTCGTAATAATTGCAGACTTTTTAAGATACTTGCTTTTTTTAAATTTTTAACGAAAAGAAGTTTTAATTGCCGAAAGTGATTTGCTAGCTGATAGAACGGAGCGAGCAGCTTTAGCCGTCGAGAATGATTTTTTAGCTCTTTTGTATTAAGAAAAAAGAATATCATTTTCATTTAAGTTTTCTTTATTATCGCTTTGCTTTTCTTTATTTGTATTATTATAAAGCATCGTCTTCGTCGCGGTTTTTATAGCTATAATTAAGCTCGAGATAATGAAAGACTTTTTAAGAGCTTTTTACGCGAAAGCTTTTTTAATACGATTGTTAATAAAAGCAGAAAAAGGTTTAATAGCTGTAAAAGAATTGTTTTTAATACTTAAGTCGTAAGACGGATCTTCGTTTTAAAGCTAAGCTAATGCACTCGCTTAGTTCGTCGATTATTATATTGCTTTTAAAGCAATTTTAAAACAATTAGCGAACGAAAAAAAAAAGTTTAAAAAGATTAAACTTATTAAAAGCTGTTAGTACTTATGCTAGTATTATTAAAAATAATGCTTTTGTTCATTTCGAATTAAATAGCCGAAGTAAATCTAATTGCGTTTACTAAAGAAAAATTTAATTAATAAATATTTATTAATTATAAGTTAAAAACATTACCGGATCGAGGTTTAAGAGATAATAAGTGCTAGTCTATATTTGCGCGAGAGTTTATTAATATTTAAAGAGCGTCACTTAAAATAATAGAAATTAGCAATTATTAATTAATAAAGTAATTAATACTTACTAGCTTGACCTTAAGAAATTCGACGAGAAAAGGACGAAGATAAATCGGTTTTTTATTATGGACTTGCAATACCGCGCGAGGTTTTAAGAATTTCTATAAATGCTTATCAGCTATTTGCAATTGATTTACTAATCAATTTATTAATTAAATACTAACCGGATAGCTGTCGAGTTGTAATAGCGCGGCGCTTAGCAAAAGTAAGGTCTAGCGCATTCGTAGCCAATTGAGCTTTGCTAAACTAAAGATAAAGATTTGCGTTAAGCAAAGTAATTAAAAAAGTATTAATAGTATTCCGATTAATTAAATATAAACTTACTTTATTTACTTTGCAAATTTAAGTTTTCTTTTTCTACGCTTTCGCCGCGTATTATATCTGCTTTACTTTCTTATACTTCGTCCTTATCTGCTTAACCCTTAGCCGCTTGACCTTTAGCCGCTTAACCTTTAGCCGCTTAACCTTTAGCCGCTTAACCCTTAATCGCTTAATTCTTAATTGCTTTATCAATTAACTTATCTTAGCTTGCGTTATCTTTTTTAGCCGTAATACTTAATATATCGATAGAAAGAAGTCGGTCCGAAAGCAAAGGTTCGTTTAATAAAAAAGCTATTTAAAAGTATTAGTAAAAGGACCTGATCGCGATAATTTAGTTTACGATCAATAAATTAATAATTTTAAATAAAAAAAAGACGACCTTACAAAGCAATAAATAGCGTTATATTTAAAAGCGTAGCAAATAAGAAAGCGATAGTTATAATTAATTATTAAGTAATAATAAAAAGAAATCAAACTTTACTTTATAAAATAAAAATTGCGCGGAGCGGCCGCTTTATCTTAACTGCGGCTGCCTTATCACTTCGTGAATTTACTAACGGCCGCGCTAAGATGTTTTAAAAATAAAATGTACGAGTTTACTTTTAACCTTAATACTTTTATTCTATTACTTTTGATTTTACTTTAAATAATTACTTTTAACGTTTGGCTTCTTTATAATACTATTTAATATAGCCGCTTATCAGCTTGATTCGATAAAAGGTATCATTGCAAATACAGATCAGCTTAATTTGATAGAAAAGATTAAAAAATCTATAATAAAAATCATTTTCTTATTTATTAATTTATTTATTAATCAAAAACGTTTTTCTTAAAATGCGGCCGATACGACGGCAATCGTAGCGGCAAGCAATCCGGTGCTAAGAAACCTTGGCAAGCGTAAAGTAAGTATCTTTTTTACGTAGTATTTTAACTTTTATTAATTTATTAATTTTTCTTAAAGAAAAAAGCTAAAAAAAGGCTAATTATCAACCAATCCTTATACGATAAAGGCTAATGCTCGTATAGCAAAGCTAAAACAAGATCCTTAAGCAGATAAGCTTCGAAAAGTTAAAAGACGAGATCAAGCGGCCGCTAATCAGCTTTCTGCAATTTAAAAATAAACCTTAAAATATTCTTAAGCATTAAAAGCTGAAAAGAAAACTCGATAAGCCGAAATGCGAAAGAATCTTATAAATAAACGGTACTTTTTCTTTTCTTTAATTTACTAAGCAATTTATTAATCGATTTTAAAAAGAATCGAAGTATCTACGCGGATAATCTGTGACGACTTTAAGCGATTATCTAAAGGAACTCACGAGAGCGCGGGGGTTCACATAAGAGCTCAAGAGAATCTTAAAGTAATGACTTAAAATTAACAACTACCGAGTGTAAAGGTCGAAAGTAGCTAAGGTTTATATATACGAAAGTAAAAGCGCTAAAGACTCGTGAATTATAGTTTATAAGTTAAAAGCGAAGAATAAAAGAATACGAAGAATACGAAGGAAAAAAAGAAAGAAATAGCTTAGCGTATATAAGATGCGTCTAAAAGACTTAGCGTATCGTTATATTACTTTTCCGTCCGAAAAAAGCTCGTCTTCGAGCGTTTATCTATTGCTTTATTACTGCTTAAGTGATCGTAATTATTAATACCGTTCGAATAAGCTTTGATCTATTCGAAAAGCTTCGCGGGAAAGCCGAAAAGCTCTTTATATTTTAAGTAGAAGTCACGTACTTTAAAAAGAGCGTATATAAAGTCGAAAGCGGAGTATTAAGTAAAATTAATATCGCGGCCGAGCTAAGAAGCGCGGTACTTAAAGTGCTTTTTAATTTAGCGTACGATTAAAATATTCTTTACTTCGTACTTAAATTCGCTAATAATATTAATCGAATCAAGTTTAAAAATAATTTGCTCGAAAGTAAAATTATTAAAAGCTTTTCGTAGCCGTTCGAAGTAAAAGACTAAATAAACTTTTATTAACTCGAAGAGCTTAAGTTTAAAGCTGTTATAAATATTATCGATAACTTCGAACGGTCCGTTCGTCGAGTTATCGAGCTTCTTTAATAGTCGTAAAGTAAAAAACGAACGCATATTTAACTAAACTTTATTATTAACATCGAAGTTAATCGAGCGCTTTGATTTATTAGCTTGTTTAGCTATACGGTCTTAAGCGCGCTAGAAATGCTTTTTAACGAAGTTTTAAGCTTTAAAGTAGCGGTTGACGTAAGCGCGAGCTTCGTTTTAGTTAAGCTTATAAAAAAAGGTTTAATCGTTAAGTCGTTTTAAGCTTTAATTTTAAATAGTCCGAAAAGCGTAGCCGTAGATTACTTTAAAAAAGGAAAAGCCGCCGAAAGAGTCGTAAAAGAGCGTTAATTAAGCGAAGTCTATTATAAAAAGGAACTCGCTTTAATCGTCTTAATAATAGCTTACGAAAAGACGGAAGCGCTTTTGCAAGTATTAATTATAGATTTCGATTTAACCGTTAGTTTTAAAATATGCGGCGGTGCTAAAAGTTAGTTTAATGCCGAAGATCTTATTAAATTCTTTTTAAAACTCGAACTAATATTAAAGTCTTTTATTAAAAGTTAATATTAAAAAAGCTTTAAAATACTTATAAATATAATAAATATAAAGCTTAGCGAAGCTCTTAACATCGATAGACTTATAATAAAAGATCGAGATTGCTTGCTTAAAAAAGCGGTCGATTATTATAAAGACGTTATCGTAACCGTATTTGTTTTTATTAAAGCTATAAAAATCTATAATAACGTACTTTTAAAAGCGCAAAAAGATCGAAAAAGATCGAAGCAAATTAAGTTTCTTATCGCGAAGCATTAAAGCTCGTTTACAAGCGTAGCAGTTGCAATAATACTAATTAACGAATCTAGCTATACCGTGCTAATAGTATTATATTGCAAAGAGCTTATAAGTTTTGCGAAAGCTAAAGTGTATCGTAAATACTTAATCGTAAACTTTTCGGACGAGTAACGAGCGCAAGTTTTAAACGTCGAGAATTAATAAGCGGCCGTTATAAAGCAATAAATCGCTTTTTATAATAAGTTTAGTTCGTAAACCGTAGTTTACGAATAAAAGCTCAGCTTTAAAAGCTTAAATTCGAAGTGTTATAAAACTAAAAGCGGTCCGATTAGCTTTTAAGACTTAGTTAATAACTCGAAATATTAATAAAAGCTTCGCGATCTTTTCGATAATAACGGCGGTCTCCGAAAGTGTAAGTTAGCGTAGCTCTTCGGTTAAGAATCGTAAGTTAACGTTATCGGCGCAAAGTAGCGTTTGCAAACGTTAAGTGCGTTTAAAGCTATTCTAAAAAAAGAGCTTTTCGATGCGACGTGTTAATGCGTTAGCTAAAAAGTTATCTTTACTTAATCTATACGTAATAATAAAATTGTAATCGAAAAAGAGCTTTGCTTAACGTGCTTAACGAGCGTTAAAAGTCTTAAAAGTTATAAAGTACTTTAAAGCTTTATAATCGATAATTACTTAAACTTAATAAAAAAAGCCGGCGAATTCGGCGCGAAAGTTATTAAAAGAGCGTATAATAGCCAGCATCTTTTTATCGTAAACGACGTAATTAAGCTTAGCGAAAGCTATAGTTTTAAAGTAATAAGCGATTAGTAGCTAATCGGGACTATGCTTTTAAGAAAGAATTAAAGCGATTACGCCGTTTAAAGCGTTAATCTTTAGCATATAAAAGAAGTTTTGATTATAATGCTATAAGATTAGCGTAATAATTAAAGCGAGCTTTAAAAGGTCGAAGCTCTTTTAACACTAAAAATTAAATAAAAAAAGAACGTTAACCTTAATTAAATGTATTAAAAGCTTTGCGATTACGTTATAATTTCGAATAAATCGGCGGTAAAAGTTATAAAATCTAAAAAAGCTTTAAACGCTTTTAACGATTGTAAAAAGCGCTTAATACTTTACTATCGACGTTTTATTCGGATCTACTTTTAAGCTTTCGATAAAGATAATAAAGCTTAAGTATTTTACTTTAATAATATTAAATTCGTATTTTTTAATATTAATTTAAAAGCTAGCGTCGTCGAATCGTTAAAAAACTTAACGGACGTAATAAGCGTACTTTAAAAGGTCGAAAAAGTAAATCAAGATATCGTTTAAATATACCGTATAAAAAATGTTTAAGAAGTTAAAAAAAAGGTCATTTATATAGCGTTAATAAGTAGCGGGTTTATTAATCAGTTCGAATAAAAAAACCTTGCACTTATAAGCATCGTAACGTATTTTGAATGTTATAAGCTTTTTTAAAGCTAGGTTTATTCGTATTTTATAAAAGGCTTGCCGAATATCGAGTTTCGTAAAGATTTTAGCTTTTAAAAGACGTGCGAAAGTCTTATCGATTAAAAAAAAAAAGTATCGATTTTTACGAATAAAGTTGTTTAGCGCGCGGAAGTCAATATAAAAGCGGAAAGAACCGTTTTGCTTTTTAACGAAAAAGACTAGAACTGCAAATAACGCTATTAAAAGTTCGATAAAACTTTTATTAAAATTGTCGATAAAGTAAGCTTTAATAAACTTTAGCTTAAAAATCGATATTTTATATAATAATAAGTACCGAAGCGCTTTTTTTTTTTTTTCGAAAAGCTCGATTTTATAATCGTAAGGCTTATATAATGCTAATACGTTGCTAGCGGCTTTAAAAAACACGTATGCGTAATCGAAGTACTCGAGAAAGATAAAAAAGTCGTTAATAAGCTTTAATAATTCCGCTATAAAGTTAATAGCAAAGATAAAGCCGTTAATAAAACGTATTAGCGCTACTTAATAGTCAGCTTAAATAAAAATAATCGTTTAACGCTTAAAGATTAAGCAATCGAGCTTGTAAAAAGACGTAAAAAATAGTTTTACGTCTTTTTAACGAGCGATTATATAAAAAGCGTGTTCGAAAACGCCGTTGATTTTAAAGTTTTTATTGATTTTATACTTAAATGTTTAGCGAAAGCGTTTAACGAATAAAAAAGGTTTTATAAAAGCGATATTAGTTAATAAAAGCTTACGGTTTATTTAAAACATTGATTTAATATAATTTTTAAAAAAAGTGTTTTTCGTAAAGCGAAAGAGTGACGGCTTTACGAAAAAGTAAATAAAAGAAAAAGGTTTAACGATCTTAAAAGAAAAAGCGGAAAGAAGACGATTTCGAAAAAAAAAAAATGATTTTACGATTATCGTTATTACTTAATCCGCTTGTAAATTATAATTTACAAATAAATTAGCGTCGTAAGCTCTTTAAAAGCGGTTTAAAGCTCGATTACGCTTATTAGCGTCGTATTAATAACGAACGTTTACTTTACGTTAATTAAAGTGCGTAATCTTAATAAGTTTAACGTAAATAGCGGTCGAAAGGTTAAAACGAAGCTAATAAAGCTTACGGCGCGCGCAATCAAAGAGAATTTAATGCTTAGCTAACTATGCTCGTTCGAAGATTACGTTATGATTTTTAAAGTTAATAATAAAAAAAAAAGTAAAAGATTAAACGCGCTTATTAATCGTAAGATTAAGAAGTGCAAAATATAAGATAATAGCTCTTCGAGCTTTATTATATAATTTGATAAAGAATAAAGCTAAGAAAGGTTGAATTAAAAGTTTAAAAAAGAAAAAAAGTGATTTAAATAGCGTTAAATCAATTAGCGCGTATTTATTAGCTTTTAAGTCGAGCAAAGCAGATACTTTATACGAAAAGCTATTCTTAATAAAAGTGACGAGTATAATTATAGCTTTATTATTAAAGAGCTTTGTAAGGTCGAAGTATCGTATATTTCGAAGCTAGCTTAAAAAAGAGGCTTTGCTTAAGCTTCGACGTTTTTTTTATTATCGAAAGCGTCGGAATTAATAAAAAGAAGCTTTTAATAATCTTTAAAAGCGTCGGAGTAAAGCTTATCGTCCGAGTCATCCGAATAAAAGCCGTATTCGAGTTTAGCGCCGTATTTTATTTCGTTGATTAAGTAATAGCAAAAGAGCTTCGGCGTATTCGAATCTTTGCGAAACGATTTAAAAGTTTTAATCGCTAATTTAAAAGCGTTTTCGAAAAAAAAGAATTTATTAAATCGATTAAATCGATTTGCATTAGCGTTAAAGCTATTAAAAGTTTAGCGTTAAAAAGTAAAAAAAAAGACGAAAGCTAAGCTACTTTAACGGTTCTCGTAATAAGTGATTTGCTTAATCGCTATTTTTTAAGCCGAGCGAGATTCGTTACGAGCTTTATTATAAAAGCTTTTCGCGAATTAAATGTTATACTTAACTTATAAAGCGTCGTAAAGCTTTGCAAACGCGTATTAACTAGCAGCTAATTGTTAAACAGCGGTTTAAAAGTCTTTAAAAATTATAATCTTAATAAATTTTAAATAAAGCTAATCGCGCAGCGTTTTAATAATCTTAAAACGCAAAGCTTTACGTAATTAATTTTTATTTTTAATTTCGGCGGTAACGGCAAGCTTCGAAAAGACAAAGTAAAAGTTTTAAAATTGTTAATTAAACTTTATATAAAGTTTTTCGAACTCAATTAACGCTTTAGCTTTTTTAACGGAATCGTTTAAGAACTCGAAAGCGATTTAAACGAGTTTCGAAGCAGTTACGAAGTTGTTACGATTTATAATTAAAAAAGTTAAGAATAAGTAAGCTGTCTTTTCGGTTTAATTAAAAACGTAGTTCTTACGTTAACGTTTTATAAAAAAGTATTCTTCGAAAGCTTTTAAGTTATCGAAAACGCGGACTTGCTAATAGCGTGCTCGATAGCTTATACCGTTTAAAAGCTTTTATTTAAAGTTAAAGATCCGCTCGATACGAGCGCGACTTTAAAAAGCTAAAAAAAAAGCTTTAAAAGTATTAAACTTAATTAAAGTGCGAAAGTTGGTTAGCTTATAAAAAGAAAGTAGTTTATCGTCGTCGGCGAAAAAGCGGCGAAAGTTAGCGGTTTTATAAATAAAAAAAGTAGTTTAAAAGACTAAAAGCTTATATAGCTCTTTGCTTTTAAATTTATCTTCGAAAGACATTTAAAAAGGCTTTAACGAGCGTTTCGTAATTAATAAGACCGCTTAAAGCTAATCTAATTCTTTTCGAGCTCGACGAGCTTTTTTTTTAACTTTTTTAACGAAGGTTTTTTATTCGCTAGCGCTTTTATCGAGCTTTTCGTTACGAGTTTTTATATTTACGAAAAGCTTTTTAAGCTTAGCGGCCTTTCGTTAAAATTAAAAAAAAGCTTAGTATTAAGCCAAAGCTTTTTTAAAGTTGATAAAAGCCGAAAGATCATCTTTATCGTTTTGCTTATTAATAGCTTCTTTTTAAGTAAAAAGAACTATTAGTTAAGCCGTAAAAAAAAAGAAGAAAGCTGTTAAAGCAGCTTTAAAAAGTATACGAAAGATTTTGCTCGCGAAGCGAAAGTTGCTATATTATATAAGTGTTATCTTTTAAGTTATATTTAAAATAAGCTTTCTCGTAACCGTTAAAGTCGTCTAAGTGTTTTAACGTTTAACTATTAAAGAATTTTAAAAAAAAAGAATATTATTAAAGCCGTTTTCGGCGGAGTGAAGTAGTTATTAATAATGTGACGACTTTAAGCGATTACTTAAAAGAACTTATAAAAGCGCGAAGGTTTATATAAGAGCTTAAAAGAATCTTAAAATAATAACTTAAAATTAATAACTACCGAATGTAAAGGTCGAAAGTAGCTAAGGTTTATATATACGAAAGTAGAAGCGCTAAAGATTCGTGAATTATAGTTTATAAGTTAAAAGCGAAGAATAAAAGAATACGAAGAATACGAAGGAAAAAAGGAGGGAAGTAGCTTGGCGCATATAAGGTGCGTCCAGGAGACCTGGCGTGTCGTTACATAATCTTATTATGCAAGCCGCTTCTTTTATAGTTAAATTCAATAATAGAAAATACTTAAATAGCGATTAAGTTAATAAAGCATTCAATTCAAACGAAAAGGTTTATAAAGAATTTAATTTACGAAAAAACGAAAAAGAAAATAATAATATTATTATACTTCGCGATAAATACGTCTCGATTATCGATAAAAAGATAAAAAAAGTCATTCGGCAATTAGCACGTTAGCACGCATAAGTAAGCTTTTATTTCATTTAAATATTTATATTTTGCTAATAATATAAAGTCACGCTATATAATAACCGTTTAGCAATTTCGTCGCTATTAGCAAAATGTAGCGCGGTCTTTATTAATAAAGTGCCGAGCTGCTAATTTAAAAGTTAAGAAAGCTTTCTTTAAATTAATAGCTTAAGACTTAGCAAGCACGGTTTTAAAACGAACTAAATAAGAATTCATTTTATTATGCTTTTAATCAACTAAACTAATATTATAACTTTTAGTCTTTATCTAATGAAGCTTTTTTACGTCTACTTTTCTTTTAATAAAAAAAAGTATTAGCGAGCTAAAATTAAAGCAAATACCGATAAGATTGAATACGAATTACCGGGTCTAGCCGCTTAATAGAATATAAAAAGATTCGAAAAGAATACTAAATTTAAAAAAGCTAATTGCGATCTTATTTTATTTTAACGCGTTATGCAATTGATTTAAAAAAAAAGACGAGCTAGCTCCGGAATTGTTTTACGGCGTTAAAAATAGCGATACGGAATTAAGATCATTCTTAAACTCAATGCTTAAGTTTATATAAAATAGAATTTACGATTAATTACAAATTTTATATTCTATAAAAATACTTTTATTTATTTTATTTATTAATTATATTTATTAATAATACTTATTAATTATATTTACTTATTATATTTACTAATCATATTTACTAATTATATTTACTAATCATATTTATTAATTATATTTATTAATCACATTTACTAATCGTCGGTTTCTTATATAACGATACGCTAAGTCTCTTAGACGCACTTTATATGCGCTAAGCTACTTCTTTTCTTTTTTCTTTCGTATTCTTCGTATTCTCTCATTCCTTGCTTTTGACTTATAAACCATAATTCACGAGTCTTTAGCGCTTTTACCTTCGTATATATAAACCTCAACTACTTTCGACTTTTACATTCGGTAATTATTGATTTTAAATCATTACTTTAAGATTCTTTTAAGCTTTTATATAAACTCTCGCGCTCTCGTAAGTTCTTTTAAATAATCGCTTAAAGTCGTTACATCTTGAAATTTTAAATCAAAAAAATTAACCGACTTGCTATATTTAAAATCGATATAAATATATTAATAAATTATTTTAATATTTACATTTATAAATTATATTTAAAGTTAATTATATATATATTTTATTTAATATAATAACGATTTTAAAACTATTTGTATAAACTCATCTATTAATTTATAATAATAAAATTCAAAAAGCCTTCGCAAGCTATCGAATTTATTACCTTCCTTTTTTACGATACTTCTCTTTTATATATAAAAAGTCTTTTGCTCGTTAATAATACTAATTCTATAATATCCGTCGTTATATTCGTTTTTACTAATCTATTTAACAGATAGCTTAATTTTATAGCCGTTATTTAAAAATCGCTTAACTCGATATTCGTCTATTTTAATTAACTAATTACGATTACGCCTTTCTTCGTTTAACATTTCTATTGTACACCGAGCGTTTCGACCGTTCGTTCGTCTAATAAAAAAAGAATAATAAGTTTTATTATCTACTTCGATAAAGATCGAGTTTAATTAGTTTGCAATCTTTAATAAATTAATAACTTAATTAATATATAAATAATAAAACAGCACTTATAAATAAATCAATAAGCGTCCGTTAAAATATGAATTTCTTTTATCTATTCTTTAGCTATAATAAATATTCGGGCTTATAGATATAATTATAAGCTAATACGATTATAAAGTGTTCTATCGTTTTATATAATAAATTTTTAATTAAATGCTTTTAGTTTTAATATTTATCAAATTATATTAATTTTATCTACCGCATAATAGCAGCCGAAAAGAAAGCTACAAAGATTATATTTAAATTAAGATTTTTATAAGCACCTTATCTTAATATACTAATTAAACCTTAATAAATTTAAATAAGTACTTGTTATAACGACCTTAAGCGATTATTTAAAGAATTTATAAAAAAGCGAAAGGATTATATAAAGCTTAAAAAGATTATAAAATTATTATTTAAATTTAAAATTAATAATTATCGAAAGTAAAAGTTAAAAAAAACTAAATGTTAGATTCCTTTTAAGCGATTAAAGAATATATTCGTAACTTCGTAACGGTCGTTAAAGTACTTGCAATTGCAAAACACTCGATTATAAAAGTATCTGAATTCTAATTGCTTTTTAAGATTCAAAAGAGTTGATTCCTTTTATATAATTAAAAAGAATCACGCGCACTAGCTAACTAATAAGTTTACTAGTTAAGTTAAAGGTCCTTTGACTGGTATGATATGCTGAGCAAAGCATGTTAAGTGGCCCGTGAACTCCTTCAAATACTATTAGCTAGCTAAGGTCGATATAAATATACTAACATTGAGATTTATATATAAGAAAGCTGTTCGTAATAATCAACCTAAGTAAAAAGAGCTTAAAAGCGTTAAAAGATATAATTATAATTAAGCTTTAATAAAAAAGAAATAAAAAGAAATGAAAAGATAAAAAAAAAAACCGTTAGTTAAAACTTAACGCTCGCAAGAATGCTGCTTAAAAAGAATTAAGCGTAAGCAAAACCTTTTTTAAAAATAAACTAATTTAATAAAATATATTTAAATTATAAAATAATATTATATAATATTCAAGTATATAAAACGTTGATATATAAGTTCAAATCAACAGTTTAATAGCAAATTCGCTAGAATCTTAATATGTTTTCTTAAGCTATTAATTCGTTTTTGTTTTAAATTACTTTAATTACTTACGAAGATACCGATCTATTTCAAAGTCAAAAGTTCGAAAGCTTTATAACTAGTTTCTTTAGCTTAATATTATTAGCAACTATTAAATGTTTTAATTAATATTATATTTAAAACGTCAAAGAAATTAAAACTTTTAATACTTAATAATCATAAACCTTATAGTATTCTTAACAACAAAAGGCTAATTAAAATCTTTTGCGAATCGATTAGAATAAAAAGAAAACTTCTTTTATATGAATTAGATTCGTTTAAGCAGCTAAAAAATCAATAAAAGAGCTTATAATATATTATAAAAAGTACGACCGAGCTTTAAAATATCCGAAGTTAAAAGCTTTTAAAACGAAAGCATTAACCGATTATTAAAAAACGAACGTTTGCAAACGCGTCGTAAGTAAGCTAAAACAAAAGCTTCGGCAAACTTAATTAAGATTTAAATCTTTTTAACGCAATTTAATACGTTTGTTTTTATTTATAAATTCGATTAATAAATTTAATAAATCTGATTAGTAAATTTAATTAGTAAATTTGATTAGTAAATCTGATTAATAAATCTAATTAATAAATCTAATTAATAAATTTAATTAGTAAATCTGATTAATAAATCTGATTAATAAATCGAATTAATAAATTTAATTAATAAATAATAAAACTAATATCAAATAAATACATCTATCACGAGGAACGCTTTCGTATCAAGACTTAAAATTAGCATTTTGAAAAAGTGTTTTAAATATTATATTATTTACGCGAAGCTCGTTTCGAATAATTAATAACTCGGATTAAAAATCTCTTTACGAATTATAAAACCTATATCTTAAGCTCTTTAATGCTTCAACTATTAAGCGAGACTTCGACGATAAGATTCTAGAAATTAATCGCTATCTATTAGATAATTTACTAGTTAATTAAAAACTTAGCATTTCACTAGATTATTAGTTTAATATTAAACTTTATTCTTTTATATGCATAATCGGAACTGCAATTACAAAAGATTAGCATATGATTTAGCTTATGCTTAGATTTATATACGTTAAGTTTAATTATATAAAAAAAAAATTAGTAAGAATTATTTACGAACGCTTTATTAAATTAAGCTTAATAAAAAGGATAATCGCGATTACAATAGATAACGCATCTTCGAATAACATAATAATAAAAGAGTTGCTTAAATGCGTCGAAGATGCATTTAAGAAAAAGCTTTTTATAAGCTAAGAGATTTTATACGTTCCGTATATAGCTTACGTCTTGCAATTATCTTTTAAAGCGTTACTCGGACCGCGATTATCGCTAACGAACGAAAGCTTAAAAAAGCATTAAGAAAAAGATTTTAATATAAACGAGCTAAAAAAAGCAAAAAGACGCGATAAACAAAAGATTATATATACACTTGCGATTATAAGTTTTTTTTTTTAAAAAAAATATTTATTAATTATATTTATTAATCATTAATCAACGTACTTAAGTTCAAAAGTTTATCAAATATATTATAGCTAGCTAACTTCGAAAATCGCGATTTAATAAAACGATAAAAGCTTTTATCGACGATTTAAAGCATTTTTTAACGAAAAGCTTAAAGCTTGTTTTAAATATTATTATAAAATAAGATTTTATATTCTATATGCTTAATCGATTTATAATTCTTAAAGATATTATTTAAAGATATTATATAAAGATCGATAAAATAAGTATTTCTAAATTATTTAATACTTAATAAAAGCAAATCTTATAGCTAATCGATATCTTTTAACCGTTTCACTTTTTAATTATGCACTTAAATGAAGAGCTTAATTTTACTATTTAATATAGATTTTTAATATTCGATAAAATATTCGAACGTTTAAATAAAGCATAAGCACGATTAAAATCTAAATATATAAAAATTTCGAAAGAAAATCGCAATAATTTTAAATAAATCTTGCAATTAAAAGAAGGCGTTATTAATGCTATCGAGAAATTAAATAAGTATTATAAGAAAACGCAAAGGCCGTTAAAAGATATTTTTGCTTTCGCGATAATCTTATATCTTGCTATTAAGTTAAAGACTTTCGACTTAAATTTTTCTTAGCTTTACGAAAGTAAAGATTAGTTTGTAATATATCAAGCGAGATTCGAAAAGCTTTTTAACGAATATTATAAGTCTTTAATATCTATAGCTTAACGTATTAATAATATTAAAGCAATCGATCGTTAATCGATAGCCGCTTTATTATTCCGCGGCAAATTAATGCTAAGTTCTTCTTTATAAGCTTCTTTCGAAGATATAGATTACGAATCGTTAAAAGTATATAATTATCTTTTAGCTCGTAAGTTTAAAATTTTAATTTAAAACCTTAATTTTATTGATTTTTATTAATTAAGTTTAGCGGTCGATAGACGAAAGATTTTGACTTCTTAGCGAAACCTTGAGCCTCGGTACTTTAATCTAGCTCGAATAGCTAAAGATTTTCTATGCATCTTTTTAATTAGTATTTGCGTAAAAAAAGTATTTAATATTGCAAAAGATATTTGCGATTATCGTCGCAGTAATTTATTATTATTAATAATCGTAAAAGAAATAACTGCTTTATATTTCAAGATATGTAATACTCGCTTAAATAAAGCTCGGCACTTATTCGAATCGATTTTAGTAAATTATAATGATTTAAATAAAGATTAGCTTAAAAAAGAATTCGAATAAAAAGTATAAAAGTTTTAAGAATAGCAAAATCGTTAATTTCAAAGCTTATTTTATTTTAAATATATCTTTGCTTACGATAATCTTACGATCGATTAAGATTTTTAAATAATAAGTTTTAAGCAACGAAAAGCTAAGTTGATAATATTAAAAGCTGAAGTGCGAAAATCACGTAAGTTTAAATAATATTGATTTTATAAATATTTATTAACTATATTAAATAAAAGAGAACTTAAATAGGTTTTAAGATATTAATAAAGATGTTTCGTTTAAAATGCGATAGCTACGGTACGGAAAGTCTTTAAATTACGAAAAGCATTTAAAAAGTAAGTTAATTTATTTGCGATATTTTTACTTTTTATCGATTTACTAATCGATTTACTAATCGATTTACTAATCGATTTACTAACTATTATATAAGATTATATAAAGCGCATTCTTCCGCTTCTTAAAGCAAAATCGTAGCAAATAGATTATATTTTTTATAAAGAAAACCAAGCAAAGTAAATCAATCGAAAGTAGCTACGGATTTACTTTTCGATAAGCAAACTTAAAATAATATAAATTAAAACGTTTTTAATAATATAAAAAACGAAAACGATTTAAAAAATTTAAATTCGAACGATACGAACGAATCGATTAGCTTTAAACGCTATATAAACTACAAAAATAAAGTGCAACGAAATACGATATTATATAACATACGCTTTTATTTAAATATAAATTCTAATTTAAATATTAGCGATAATAAATTTATGCGATCAAAACGATTCGAATAATATTTCTCGATAAAATTATTTTAATGCGAAAGAAATATTAAGCTTTAAGTAAAGTAATAAAAAGATAATAAGTAAAAAAAAAGCTGATAGAATACCGGACTCGGCTTCGCTATCTTATAGAACTTTAAATGCCGCTTAAACCTCGAAACTTAATATTTCGAAACTTAAAACTCTTTCAATCGTTATTTAAAATCAAAATAAGTTAATTATTATATATAAGTTTAACGATCGTAAATTTAATACTTTTATAAGCGAACGAATTACAAATCTATTATCAACTTTAAAGCGCAAACGAATAAAAGAAAAAAAAGATAATAAAGCGGGATTAATACAAAATAAAAAAAAAGAAGCTTCTTTTAAAATCAAGCGTTTAATTGCAAAGAGTATCGCTCTTGCTAAGTTTTATAATTAGCGACTTTGATTTTATTTACTGAATTGCTTTTTTTGTATTATTAAGTTTTTATATTTATTTGTTTATAATTGATTGCAATAATTAATTGAATTCTTTTTTATCGATATCTTTAGTTTTTTTATTATTATTAATATATCTATATCGACTTTAGCTAGCTAGCTAAAAATACCGGTAATAGTAATTAAAAGAAGAGTTTATTCGTGAACTATAGTTCACGAGTTAATTAATATGCTTCGCTTAAAATATTATATTAATCAAAATACTTTTAACTTGATTATAAAACCTTTTAGTCAGCTAGTGCACGTAATTCTTTTAATCATAAGTATTATCTTTACTAAACTTTAAAAAAGCTGATTCTTTTTATAATTATTAAGTTTTTTAATAAAGTTAAATTATTCGTAAAGCTATATAGCCCGTAAACTATAGTTTACGAGTAAGTTACGTATAGCAGTTTTACGTACGCTACGTATAGCAGCTTTACGTAGATTACGTGTAGCAGCCTTAAGTACGTTAGGTGTAGCAGCCTTACGTAAGTTACGTATAGCAGCTTTACGTAAGTTACGTATGGCAGCCTTAAGTAAGTTAAGTGTGGCAGCCTTACGTAAGTTACGTATAACAGCTTTACGTAGTTTACGTGTAGCAGCCTTAAGTACGTTAAGTATAGCAGCCTTACGTAAGTTACGTATAACAGCTTTACGTAGTTTACGTATAGCAACCTTAAGTACGTTAAGTATAGCAGCTTTACGTAAGTTACGTATAGTAGCCTTACGTAGTTTACGTATAGCAGCCTTAAGTACGTTAAGTGTAGCAGCCTTACGTAAATTACGTATAACAGCCTTACGTAAGTTACGTGTGGCAGCCTTACGTAGATTACGTATAGCAGCTTTACGTAAGTTACGTATAGCAGCCTTACGTAAATTACGTGTAGCAGCTTTACGTAAATTACGTATAGTATAAAGGGGAAGAGCTCCGACATATACTTAACGTCAAATCAAAAGATATATATAAATATAACTATAATAGAATCGTAAGTAAATAAGAAGAGAAAAGGAGGACGATCGAAAGACACTCGAATGTATGCTATAAGTACGTGTATTATATTGTATGATAATATAATGCTAGTTTAAAAAAAAACTAATTACTCGTTTATATAAAAGCTTGCACGTAACTTAATTACGTGCTTAATAAGGCTAAAGCATACAGCGCACTTACGTGACAAAAGTGCTTAGCATTAGTATTATATATATAAACAAAATAAATACAAAGCTTTAACTCTATTATATACGTCTTTCTTTCGAATTAAACTCGCTTTCGAATCACTTTTTATTAAAGTAATAAAGTTAGGTTTATAAGACGAGCATATAACCGAATTGCACGATCGCAATATAGTCTTAAAGTACTACTTAATAATGCATCGCCGGATCGGTGTTAATACGAAGCGTATATAATATAATAAAGAAAATAAGAATAGCAACGAAAATACAAAATAATCCTTCGGGTTTAACTCTTTTTTATATCTTTTATAGCACTTTTATTTAATTATAAAAATAATATCAACTTGAGCGTTAGTATTATCGTTAAGATAAGCGTGCGCTAGTTTAAGCGGTTAAGTAGTAACGCACCGCCGAATCGGTAATAGCGCGGGGTTTAAAGCGGTAACGTAATAAAGAAAACAAAAGCGGCAATATATACTTAAAGTCTTGCTATAAATAGTACTTTTTTCTTATATCAACTTTATACTTTTCTATCTTTCTCTTAGTATTATTATTTATTAACTTTATCTTTTATTATTATATTTTTGATTTGCTTTCGATACGTAAGCTACGCAAGCAAAATTATCGATAATACCGCGAGTCGATGCATCTTTTTTTTCGATACTTTTATCAAATGCGAGCGTTGCTATATTATTAAATCAACTTGCATCTTTATAAGTTATCTTACTTTCCGTTTTATACTCGTTTTAACTTCGATTCGATAGCTTTTCGTAAAAGTCGTTAGTACTAGCATAGTTTTAATAAATGCGATAACGGCTATAAATAATAAAACTAAGACAGCCGACGACGTTTTTCGTAAAAGCATAATTGCAAATAACCTTTTTATAAAGACCCGCCGCGCTTTTGCTTTTCGTATTAATAATGCTTCTTTTTCTTTTTAAGCTCGTATCGCCGTTGCTGCTTTTACCGCCGCTAATGCTAAAAGTCTTTTAGCTAGCTTAGGTCTCGTTTCGGCGTTGCGCTTACTTGCCGCCGCTGCTACCGCTGATTTAACTTCGTTAAACTTGCTGCGTTAAATTTTAATTGCAATAGATCGAAATAATACTTTGCTAAATAACTTTTTTAACCGCGTAAGTGTATATTACGAACCTTTTGTAATTTCTTTTCGATTTAATTACGATAGATTGCCGAAAAGTCTTCGTTTCGTTTATTTTTATTATCGTTATCGTTATTACTTTTTATACGTTTTGCTTTTTTTGCGCTTTTTGCTTTTTTTACGCCTTTTGCGAAAAGGCTCCGTCGAAGTGCTCGCTAAGCTTTTATTCGCGGTAATACCGATAGTTCTTTTTCGCGAAGTTTTAACCGTAATAATACTCGTAGTTCTTCGAAAAGTTCGAATCGTAATAACATCGATAAGACTTCGAAAAGTAAAAGCAATACTTAAAGTGCTGCGAAAGGTTTTCGTATTATTTCACTTAGCTTTAAGTTATAAAGTCGAAAGGATTTTTATCGCGTATCGGCAGCTTGCTAGATAGTTAATATAATAGATTTTTCGTATGCTTTTTTTAATCAGCTTCCGAGTAAAGTCCGTTTTATATATATGATATGCTTATATATAATAAATCGAAAGCATATAAGTATGATAACGTAAAGCTTTTTAATACAAAAAAAGAAATAAAAAAAGTATAAAAAAAAAGAAAACAAAGAAAACTAAATTTAAATAAAAAAAGAAATTAAAAAATCAAATCTAAACACGTCTTTTTCTTACGTATAATTATGCTTTTATAACTTAATTATTTTTTATTACCTTTTTATTATTGCTTATAAAGACTCTTGCGTATTAACTCCGTTGCTTTTTCGTAAGGCTAAGTAATCGAATAACAAATCTATTTAAGCGCTTGATTTAAAAGCCGGATTCGGCTATTTTATTTAATAAAAGTTATTTTAAAGATCTTTTTATTTAAAGCTTAAAGCGAAATAATGACGCTTTAAGAATATATCGCACGTAAAACTTCTTTAATCGATTGCCGGCAAATGTTTTATTTAGCAAAGCTTCGTCTTTTTTTAGCTTTTTTAACTTATAATATCTTTTTATATTTATCGACGAAATTTAATAAAAGCTAAGCTATCGAAAATCCAGTTTCTTAACGTTAAATATATTTACTTTACGTACCGAATCGTGCTTAAAAACTAAGTCACTTACTTTTAAAAGTTTAATTCGAAAGTTCTTTTTATTATTAAAAGCATTTTTTCTTTTTTAATAACAACGAGTTTTTTTAAGTATAATTTCCGTAGCGTTTTCGTTTCGTATCCGAAATTAGCGTGCTTTTAACTCGATAAGCTTAGCACGATTAATTATTAGCTTTTAAAATAACGTAACTTAAAATTAGATTCGAATCTTAATCGAAAGCATTGCTTTTTTATTATATATTATATAAAAAAAAGTGAATCCGATAAGAATATGTATTAAAGTACGGTCGGCGAATAAGACGGCTAGCAATTGCGCAATCTAATCGATGCTTTTAACCTTACTTAATGCGTTTTTAATTAATCCGTAGCCGCGTTTTATTATTTTATTCGCTTAAAAATAGTATATTAAAATTACGATTCGATTGATTCTTTAATTATTAAGTAAGTCGATTACTTCTTTTTTAAACTCCGAACCTCCGTTGATTATTAATTAAAAGAAAATCTTATAGCAGCAAATAATGTTTTCTTAAATAAACTTAGCTATTAAAAGCGAATCTCGAGTCCGAATCGCTTTCGCTTCGACTTATTTATTTATATTATCTTTAATAATAATTAAATAGCTTTTGCTATTGCGTATAAGTAAATAAGTGATATCGATAGCTTAGCGTTCTATTAAGCTATTAAATCGAGTAAAGTGCAATAGCTTTTCGAGCTTATTAGCTGCTCGATGCTAGCATTTTTTATAAGTCTTAACGAATCGTTTAACGTTCGTATAGCATTTATTTTAAAAGTAACGTTAAGAAACACGATAATAAATTGATTTACGGCTTTTATAATTACTTTTATCGTAACAAACTGTGATAATATCCGTTTTAATCGAAAGTTTATTAATTATTAATTAAAAAAGAAAACCTTTCGTCGAAACTCTTTAAAGCTTCTTATCGTTTACTTCGTATTTAATAGCTTTTTTTTTAAACTTACGGCATTTTATTTTATTTAAGTCTTTAAATCTTCGCAAAGTCGTTAAAAAAGTAATTATTCGAATTGATTTTAAAAAGTATTCGATTAAATTTAAAAAGCTTTTGTAATCGTAATCGTCGTTAAATTCGTTTAAGTTTGCATTTTCCGCTTTTTTTAAGCGTTAAAATATATTTTTAAAAATAAATTAACGAATATTTATTAAAAGGTCCGTCGAAAGTTTTTCGAAGCTGTTTCGAGTTTTAATAAATCTTAAGTCGATTAATAAGCTATTATCGAACTTATTTTTATCCTTTTCGCTTAAATCATCGAAGTGCCGTAACCGTTTCGATAATGCATTGATAATAGTATAATCTTTATTAAAGATATATCGGATCTTAAAATCGAAAAGATTAATTTAAGTTAGCTAGCGTATAATTAAAGCCGAAGATATATCGATAGCTTTTTATCGAAGCTAAGCAACGAGCACTTTAGCGTTAGTCTCGAAGATAAAGTGCACTTTAATAATCTATAGCTTAAGTTTTTTAAAGACTTTAAGTACTTCGCGGCACTTTTGTTTGATAGCATCGTAATTCCGTTTTGCTTTCGTTTAAGCTTCGAACTCGTATCAAGCCGATTGCACTTTGCTAAAAATAATCTCGCGTTAGCTAATATATCTTTTTTATCTTTTTAAGCTAACGTCCGTTTTTATTATTATTTCTTTATTTTAATCTTCGTAATCGATTTTAATTAAAACCGAAGCCGTCGTTAAAGCGTTTTATAATATTCGTATAGCTTTCGAATGCGCTTTAGTTTATTGCTAATCTATATTTTTTTTTATAAAGTTATAAACAAAGTCAATAATATATACGAATCTTTTAATTTAAATGTAAAAGTAAAAGCAAAAGCTTAGAAATCTTTTAACTTTAATAACGTTTTCGAAAGTTTTTTAATTATTAATCTTAATAACTTTATTCGTAACGAGTTTTCGATCTTTCGAATTGCATACGAATTTTATTATATTTATTTTATTTTAATAAAATTATGATTTTTCTTCGATTATAATATTAGCGCGCTTAATCCGTTTTAAAGTCTTATCGATATTTTAAATATATTCGAGCACGAATCGACGTATACTTAAAAGTGCTTTTTCGTCGGAATAATCCGTTTATAGTTTTTTTACTTTAATATCGTCGATAAATAATATAAAGACTTTAAGTTGCAAAAGCTTTAAGATAAGATTAATTATTCGAACGAATTAAGCTATTAAGTTTATAATACTTTACGAAAAAGTAATACATCGGAAAAGACTTAGCGGTATAAAAAAAGCGGTAAGGTTTTTATTCGATTAATAAAGTATTTGCTAATTATAGCTCGAATAAAGGTCGATTAAGCTAGCTATCTAATAATTAAAAAACTTTTTAGCAAATTCATTTATAATTAAAAGTAGATTAGCGTCTTTTCGTATAATTGCATTAAGTAAAGTTGTTAAGTTAATAAGTCTATATTAGCCCGGCTGCTTTTTAGCTATTAAAAATCACTAATTCCGATACGGTCTTTCGTAATATTTTAAAACTTTTTTATTAAGCTTGTTTTAAAGCATTTTAATAATAATAAGTTATAAAGCTTTCGAATACGAGTAATTAAAAGCTTGCTAAGCCGTATATAAGATAATTTTAAGTTTAATCGATAGTAAAACGTCGTCGTAAAACTTATTGCACTTTTATTAAGCGAATGCGATTGATTTTTTTTTGCTTAATATTATCTTTTTAAATAAATCTTTTTCTTTAAGCCGTAAAGTATTACCGATATTTAAGTTCGCTATGCGTTCGAGTATGATTCGAAAGCCTTTTAATATATCGGTAATACGCGGAAAAAAGTATTGCTTATATTCTTTTACTTGCTTTTATAACGTATCTTTAGCCTTCGATAGCTTATACTAATTAACTTTGCTATTTAATGCTGCTTTTACGCCGTTTGCTTCGTTAAGTAGCTTGATCTTTTTATTTTTAGTTTTATATATACCGAATACTTTAGCTAAGTTCGAAAAGATCTCTTTTCGAGTCCGATAAAGTGTCGAATTCTAATAGTCGATATAATCGTAATAGCGAATTATAAAGTTATCGATGCTAATAGCATTTATTTAATAAGTTATTAAAAAATCGTATTTTATAAAAGCAAAAACATCGATAAACTGCTTTTAAATAATAAAGTCGTTTTTTTCTCGATATTATAACGTTTCGCTTTCGAAACTAAGCGAAAAGCAAAAAGCTTTTAATGTACCGACTTTAGCGCTTTTAACGAGGCCGGTTATTAGTTTTCCGAGTCGCTGCCGCTATTATTCGAAGACTTATCGTAATAAATAAAACTTATACTTTGCTTTTTTAAGCGATCGACGGCTTCGTCGTATTAATTCGTTTTATCGCTTACTTTAGCTTAAGTAACTTAGCTCGTAAACGGATTAATAATTATTGTAATGATAAAGCTATTTTTATAATTCGAAAAGTATCGGAGACCGATCTTCGCTTTACGTATAAAAAAGTAATCGAGTATAAATCGAAACCTTAGCGAATCTATAACGTAAAATCGAGTATAGATCATAATACTTTCGATATTAATAAATATATTATCGGCGTATCTAATAAAGCGCGATAATAAACTGGTGATTATTCGAAAGCTTATCTTTTAATTATAAGCTATAAAGACTTCGAATTTAATCGCGGCGTTATAAGTGATAACGCTAATTTTCGTACTTGTATCGAATATAACTCGCGCATCAATAATAAAAGATTGTTCGAATATATTAATAATGACTTTAAGAGTTAGCGAATGATAATAAAAGTATTTAAAGAATAGTTAATTAAACGTCGAAGCTAAACCGATTTCCGTTGAAAAAGGTTTCGTATTACTTTCGATTACGGTTCGTAAAATACGCCGATCTTTACGAATAAATTAATCGAAAAAAAAGTATTAAAATTAAAAAATACCGTAAAACACAGCTGTAAAAAGAATCGGAATAAAGCCGATAATAAAAATAAAGTAAAATCGCTTTTAAATCGAAAAAAACTTAAGTGCTTAAAGCGTAATGCGTCGGCGGTGCTTAATTTAGCTGTTACGGATATTCTTTTGCAATTAAAGCTTAATTATTTAAGAGAATTCGAATAAGCGTTTAAGTTAAAACCGCTAAGCAATAGCATTTTTATATAAGATCCGTTTTAATCGAGCAAAGACTTATATAAAATCTGCTTTATCGATGATTCGGCCGTAAGTCGAAATAGTAAAAAAAAAAAAAAAAAGTAAATTCTTACGATAAAGCGCTTTACCGATAAAGCGATTCGTAACTTTATAAAATAAATCGCTATTAAATAAAAAGATATTATTTTTTCTTTAAATAAATCGTTAAAGCTTCGAAGCAAGTCCGTTTTTTATCGGATTATCCGTCGCTTTCGATATAAGCTTGCTATTTATAATTAAGCAATCTTCCGAAGCTTTCGCAACGCTAACCGTAGCTTAAAAGCAATTAATAGCGCTCTCGCTAATAAAAGTTTGCTAAATCATTTTATCGATTATACTTTCGAAAGAAGATCGTTTAAAAGTAAAAAGAGTAGCGAAAAATGCAATAATCTTATTAAGAGTTAAGTTCTTAAACAAATCGCGCTTTTTTAAGAATTTAATACGAGTCGCTTCGTAGTTTATTCTTAAAAAAAAGATCATTTTGCTAAGACTTTCGTATGATTTAACAGTCTTAAAAAGCTTAGCTTTAAGCTTAAGTACAGCTTTAAAAGCTTTTAATAGCGTAACGAGCAGATTCCGTAAGTCTTTTAATCGTAAAGCGTTTCGGTTTAAAATCGCGGTATAAGCGGGCTCGGGTTTATTTATTTCTATTAGCTTAACGAAAGTAACTTTAAGCTAGTTATAAGTAGATTAGACTTTTGCTTTTATTAAAAAAGCGTTTTTTAACGAGTATAACGTAACTTAAAAAGCTGCGTTGCGCGCTCGAGTCTTTATCGATATAATAGTAGCTTTCGTATTAAATACGTAAGCATATAAATTCGCCGATATAATACACCGCTAGCGAATTATATCCGAAGTATTAAAGTCGTTAATACGAAAAGCTTCCGCATTGCCGCCGTTAGCTACTCGAATAAGCGCTTTAATACGTTCTCGTGCAGCTTTTTTAATAAATTTTCGTTATGCTTTTAAAGCTTTATAACGACGCTTAAAATTAAGATCATTTATTATCTTACGAACTTTTTTTAAAACTTGCTCGTACTTAAAAGTGTCGTTTCGAAATTAAAACGAAATCGATAATATTTCTTTTCGATACGATTTTATATATATTAAGTCCGCTTCGTTAAAGTAAAAAGCTAGCCCGTATTAAAGCATAAACAAATAGCATTGATTCTGATATTTGTAAAGCTTTTGTTAATAGCTAAATAAATTAAAAGTTTGCTAGCACTAATAGAAAATGCAAGTAGAATCGTTTAACGACCGTTTTTTTTCGATATAACGTAGCTTTAATTCGAATAAATATCGGCCGTATTAATCTCGTAGACCCGATGCAATGCGATTTTTTAAGTCTCTTTATATTAAGCAGCTTTTAATAAGTTCATTGTCGGTATATCCATATCGACCTTAGCTAGCTAATAGTAGTAGTTGGGAAAGCTCACCCGTGAACCAGGGTTCACGGGCCACTTGGCATGCCTCGCTTAACATATCAGCAATCAAGGGACCCCTAACTTAACAAGTAAACCTATTAACTAGCTAGTGCACGTGATTCCTTTTAATTATATAAAAGGAATCAGCTCCTTTGAGCTTTAAAGAGCAGACAGAATTCAAATACCTTATCAACCGAGTGTATTGCAATTGCAAGTATTTTAACGACCTTACGAAGTTACGAATATATTCTTAATCGCTTAAAAGCAATTTAATATTAATTAATAATTGATTTATTATTAAATGATCAATCATAAAGAAGCTAAGAATACTTTATAGCGAAGATACTTTTTACTACGATACCTTTCTTTTTCTATAACGGAAAAGCGATTTCGTACTAAGTCGCTTGCTTATACTACCGAGTTCTTTATTCTTACGGAAAAGTGATTCCGAACCAAGTCACTTTTATACAACCTTCAACGCTATAAGAGCCGCGCTTGCTACATATAACAACTCAACTAATTTAAATCGACTTACACGCAAACAAATAATAATTATAACCGATCGAGCAACTAGACTTTCGAGTAAAGAGTCTAGCCGACAAAGAGTAAAGTATTATACCTTTCGAATTTTATCACCACTTACGGAACCTTTAGCTATTCAGCTAAAAGAAATACTATACTTAAGACTCTTAAGCTTTTCGAAAAGATTAAACGACGAGATATCGAGCATCTCATTTAATTTAAACGAGCTATCATACGCAAAGCCCGATAATAAAATTACGGCCCGAGCAATAATAAAGGACTTTTTAGATGCGAAGTATAAAAAGCTAAAAGATTACGACTTATAAAGCTTATTCCGATACGCTTTTTTACGTTAAAATTAAACGAGCTTTACGATAACGAAAGATAATATAAAACGAAGCTTTAAGTATGCTATCTTTATTAGCTTTAAAAAACATTTGCTGTCCAAAAGCGTATGATGCCCCTTAAAGCAAAAAGGCTACGCTAATAAGATAGTCAAGCTTTTAAACGACGAGCAGCAGCACTAATAAACCTTCGAAGAAATAAAAAAGCAATAAGCAATACCCTTAAGCTTCGATTTAAAGTAGACCGCCGAAAACCTTACGGACGACGAAGATATTACACCTTAACCACCTCCACTTCTACGAAGCTTAAAAAAGAAAGAAAAAAAGACCTTAAGTAAAAAAAAAAAAAAAAAAAAAAATTTAAAAGTTACGAAAAGAATTTTTAAAAAAGAAGAAAGATATAAAACGAAATATAAAAGCTATAGCAAAGCAAATAGCGGAATTACGGACTTACGTTATACAATTTAACGAAAGGCTACGACGAAGCGCTTTAGCGTATTCAACGTTCTTAATTCATTAACTTTATTAATCGCTACGCAATACGCTAATCATATAAGAAAAGCTAAAATCACTTTAACGGCTCTTAAATCCTTTTTTCAAAAGCTACAATCGAGTTTCTTAAAAACCAAGACCGAATAGTAATAATAACGGCTTCGAAAACATAATCGAGCTTAATAATACGCGAAGCAATAGCAGTTATACGCTAAAAGAAAACCCGCTAAAACTTAAAAGCATTTTAAACAAAATCAGCTCTTATTAAAAATAGCGTGCAGATTTCCGTGCTTAACTTTAGCAATCTAAAAAAAAGATTTAGCATTTTCGAATATATTAATAAGCTTTTTAAATCTTTTAATAAGCTACGTATCGATAAAAGAGATACTAAAAGTATAAGAATCGTTAAGAACGCGCTTAAAAGTCCGGATATTATTAAGCTAAAGCTTTAGCCGATGACTCGAATAGCTTTAGCGATCTTAACGATAACCGACGAAAAAAAAACAAAAGAGATTAGCAAGAAGATCGAGGATACGGATACGAAAAAGGTAAGAACGGCCCTTTTAAACTATTAAAGAGATTCGGAAACGGACCTTTAAAAGACTTCGGATCCGGAAATAAGCTTTTTAAAAACCTTAGAAAAGTAAGACTTACAACCGGCAACTATATCGATAACCTTTTACCGATCCGATTATTAGTTAAGCACGGTACGCTTGCGTACGGCACTTTAAGCGCTTTTAACGATAATAAAAACGATTTCTTTAAGCTAAAAGCAACGGACCTTTACTTAAAGGCAAAAGAGTTAGCTTTGTTTGCAAAAAGCTTTTTTAAAAAGCTAAAGTATTCGAAGCTTAACGATAATTTCAAAACTTAATTAAAGATTTTTGCTAACTAAGTAAGTCGATACGGTTTAATTTTAAACGATTACTTAACGGCGTTCTTTATTATACTTACGAAAGAAGCTATAACCTTTTATTACAATCATATAATCAAAGCTAAGCTTTCTACGTTTAAAGCGAACGCTATTGTTATAAAAAACCACTTCGAGATTAATTATCGGCGGCAAGCAAAATACGACCGTTAAAAAGAAATTTCGTTAGATTTAATCAAGAAAGAGAATCTAAAGACTTCGTTTAGCGAGTGCTTTAAAAAGCTCGCTAAAAAGCTTAAAGGCATTTAAAGCTTATTACGATCAAGCTTAAAAGACGATAAAAGCTTTGCCGACAAGCTGTATTTAGCTTATAAAAACGTATTAAAAACTATTATTATACGAATAAACTTTACGTTTACTTTTACCGCCGCAATTGCCGATATTCGCAAAGCTATTGCGTTTGCAATTAAGAACTCTCGACCTTTTGTTAAAGCTAAAGCTTACGCGAGCTCTAGCGAGTTATACGATTACACTTGCTTTTACAACACTTTAAAAGCTGATTCCGATTTAAACGAAGAATACGAATGCTTTATTTAAAACCGTTAATACTTCGGAAGTAAAAAAGCTGTTAAAGCTATTAAAAATAAGAAAAGGTATTTTATTTGCAAAAAGCTAAGTTGTTAGAACATCAACTACACTCTCGACGAAAAGAAAGCATTCGTCGCTAAGTTCTAAAGCTTTAAGAACGCAAAAAAAGTAACGAAAAACAAATTCTTTTAATACGTAGCGTCGATCGAAAGCTTGCTATTTATATCTACGAAAAAATTCGATTAGTTTATCGCAAGCTTACTAAACGAGCCGCTCGAATCGAGCAGTTACGCTAATATATCAAAAGGTTTTGTAATTATTTATAATACTTTTAACGCTAACGAAGTATATAAACAACTAAAGATCTAAACGGCATTTTACGCTTTTATTAGCCAAATCGAGACTTAAAACGTACTTGCGAGCAAAGCAAAGACTTATATAGCTTTTAAGTATTCGAAAAACGTGTTTATAAGCTTTATAATTAATAGCGGAGCAGTTAATTTCTCTACCGCTAGCTTGCCTTAGCTACGAGCATTTTAAAAGAAGTACTTTGAGGTCTAATTAGATATATCTCGAGCAAAAAAAAAGTCCGTTAAATACGAGATTAGCTTTATTACTTTTATTAAAGCAATTACCTTAGAAACGCTTTTAAGTCAAATAGAGTTCTACGTTATAAAAAGCGACGTACCTTTCTTATTTTTATTAGTTAATATAAATAAGTATAAAGTGATCTTAAATAATTTACGAAACGTGCTAATTTAAAGGAAAAAAGAAATATTAATAATAAAAATGTTTAAGCACGTATAAATGCTATTAAATAAGAAGCACGCTGCTGCTTATTATAATACCGAAAGCGAAGGCGAGACCGTTTATTGTCATCTTACGAAAAAGCAATTAAAGACTATTTATAAGCGTTTTGGTCACCTTTTAGCAAGCCGATTTGCTGCTATTCTTAAAAGGGCCGGGCACGAATTTAAGCGAGATTTGCTTTATAACATTTAAAAGTTTTATTATTATTGCTAAGTATTCGAACGCTTTTTAAAAAGGTTTAGTATTAGATTTAAAAATAATACTAACTTTAATAATACGATATACGTCGATATGATGCATTTTAACGGCAAGAACGTATTGCACGTCGTTTACGATTTTATCAACTTTTAAGCCGCTACTTTCTTTAAAAGCATATCCGTATAGCACTTACTTAAAAGATTTAATCGATGTTAAGTCAACACTTACGTTAGACTTTTTATAAACGTCGTGCACGATTTCGAAACTAACTTTAATTCGGCAACGTTCCGAAGCTACTTTAAAAGTATTAATAGCACTTTAAAGCAAATGCTTATAAAAGCTTATTATAGCGTCGAGCTAGTAAAACGCTATTACGTCTTTGTGCGACGCGCCTTTAAGATCGTTATAAAAGAGCTTCTTAAGGCCTTAAAAGAGGATCGGCTTTAAATGGCTATTAAAGCTATCAACGATACGGCAAGACTTAATAGCTTAGTTCTTACGCTTTTCGTTTTTAAGACCTTATTAAGGCTAACGGAACAAAATCGACTTATCGCGTTTATTTAAAAGCGTGCTGCTGCTATTAATAAAGCTATAAAAGAAGTACGAAAATGCTACGCCGCTAAGCAAGTTAAAAACGCATTTAAAAAGAAGAATAAGCTAATTACGAAGCATACTTTAGACCTCTTTATTAGTTTACGGATACTCGTATAGCGGGAAAACCAAGGGTAAAAAGGCCTTTTTCAGCTGCTTAGCAAGCAAAAGCACACGTGCATAATAGCTTGTCCGAGGCTTACGGAATTCAAGTCAACCTTAATAAAACCTTATTACTTTAAAGTTGAAAAGCTGCTAAAGGAATTGCAAGTACTTAAAGTAAAAGTAAAAGAAAATTAAAGTGAAGGCGAAAAAAAGTTAAAATTACGAAATTCGCTTAAACCTTAACATTCGCTTAATTTAATAAGCTCGCTAAAATTAGCAAATAGCCTTTTTAACTTTTAACTTATCAATTCTTAAAGATCAATAATATTAATAGTTTAAATACCTTATCAAAAGTACGATTTTAATATCTCGATCGTGCTCGACGAAAAAGAAAGCGATTCTTACGTTTTATTTATTAAAGACTTCGAAATGTTTATTACCGATAAAAAACGCCGGGATTATATGCTCTTAGCTAAGCTGCGAGCCGAAAAGATTATCAAAAGCTTTAAAGCATTATTTTAAGAGTCTAAAGCAAAAGAATTAGTTAAATTAATAACTTAAAGCATCTTTTAAGTGATCTCGAGTATTAACTTACGAGCTAAGAGCGCTAGAATCTTCGGATTTAAGTTTATTAACGAGATCAAAAGCAAAAGAATATTTACGCTATACGAGAAGTCTCGTATAATAGTTTAAGCTTTTTAAGATAAAAGAAAAACAAAAGTACTTACCGAGTCTTTTACGATACAATAAGCGGGCCAAAGACTTTATTATGCTTTAGCTTTTTCGCTAATAAAAGATTACGGATATCAAGTTTATAATAAAGATATCACTTAAGCTTATATTCAATCAAGTACGAAGCTTATACGAATAATCGTCGTGCGACTACTTAAAGAGATCACTTATCGATTCTTTTTCGGCACTTTGTTCTTTATGACTAGCCTTTTATACGGCATTTTTAAAGCAAAGACGCATTAGTATAAGCGTTTTTTCGAGCATTTTATAAACAATTTCGGTATAAAGCAATCGAGCTTTAATTTTTGCTTTTTTATATCAATTAATAAAAATCAGCTAAGAATAGCTGCTTTATAAACGGACGATGTTTTTATAGTTATCAATCGAGCTATAAAAGCAAAAAAAGAAAAGGAGTTGGTTAAATCTAAGTTAAAAAGCAAAGAAATAAAGACCTTTATATACGCTAAATCGATGATTTTTAATAAATGCAAGCTATCTTTAAATAAAGACGAGTTCGGATTATTAATCGGGCAAAAAAAATAAAGTAAAAAGCTTGTTGTAATCAAGCTCGATTCAGCCACACGGGCTAAAGAATACTTAAAGCAACGTGCTCGAAAAGCGTATTTAGCTATTATTTGCTACTTAAAAGCATCTTGTGCTTTATCGATAGCTGCTTAGCATTAAAAACCGAAAGATAAAGACTACAAAGCCTTTAATAAAGTGATCTAATAGCTAATCGATTATCCAACTCAAAGGATCTATTACGTGCTTTTAGACTTAAAGACGGCGAAGCTTTTTATATTCGTAAATAAAGCGTTTGCTAACAACGCTAACCTTAACTCTTAAATCGGTTTTCGTAGCTATCTTTAACAATAAGGCTTACGTAAGTAAAAACGAGTTCACTTTAACGGGTAACATCTTCTATTAAGTGTTACAAAAATGCAAGAGAATAATAAAGGCAGTACTAGCCTTTAAGCTATACGCTATATCTTTAAGTATCGATATAGCTATTGCTATATCGACTACCTTTGCTTAAGTCATAGCTTAGCTAAAGATCTTTAATTTCTTCGTAGTTATATGCACTGACTTTTACTCGCTTTACGAGTGTATAATAAAGCTAAGAACTATTAAAGAAAAGCGCTTTATAATCGATATTATAGCTATTCGAGAGTTATACGAAAGGTGGAAGCTTTTTAAGATACGATAAATCGAAAGAAAATCCAACCTTGCTAACGCTATAACTAAAATCGAGGTTAATACTTCTTTGCAAGAGCTAGTTTTAACCAATACCTTAAAAATGCAAGTATACGAGTAAGTAGAAAAGCCGTTATAAAAAAGAAAAGGATAAAATTGTTTTTCTTTTATTTAATTACCTTCTTTTTTTTTCGGTCGATATAATAATTAGCAAAGCATTGCTTGCCAAAGAGAAAGTTGCCGGTATCGGTATATCCATATCGACCTTAGCTAGCTAGTAATAGTAGTTAAGGAAGCTTACCCGTGAACCAAGGTTCACGAGCCACTTAACATGCTTCGCTTAACATATTAGCAATCAAAGGACCCTTAACTTGACAAGTAAACCTATTAATTCGCTAATGCACGTGATTCCTTTTAATCATATAAAAAGAATCAGCTCCTTTAAGCCTTAAAGAGCAGACAGAATTCAAATACCTTATCAACCGAGTGTATTGCAATTGCAAGTACTTTGACGACCTTACGAAGTTACGAATATATTCCCAATCGCTTAAAAGCAATCCAACATTCATATAAGCCTTTTTCAGTACGAGAGCGAAGCTATCGATAAGTCTTAAGTAAATATTAACTTTCGCTAGCTGTTTTGTAAAGGCTTCGATCTTTAAGTCAAGGTCGATAAATAAAATAATCGAACTTGCAACGGTAGTGCTTGCGCGGTAAGAAAGAAAAGTATAAGTACTACCGGAATAAGTATTATAAAAGAATAAAACGTATAAGTTTCGCTTACTCTCGAGAATAATAGACGGTACTTAAAAACAAGAGTTTTCGTTTTAATAAAAATTATAACGAAAAAAAGCTTCGAAGATCTTAGCGTAGCCGTATTTTTTAATCCGCTTCGTAATAATTTGTTTTTGCTTAATTAAGTCGCTTATTATAATATATATTATATTATAAGTTTGCAAATGATCTTCTTTAAGTTTAACGTTCTTTTAAATCCGATTTTGCATCGACAATAATAAGCAACCGAAAAACTTTTATTTCAATTGCTTATTAATAATATCTTTATTAGCGAAGCAAGTAAAGCTCGTAAGATTGAATTGTCGGGTGAACTATAAAAGCTTCGCTTTAAAAGCTCTTTTCTTTATTATCCACTTATTACTTAAGTCGTTTAAGAAGCTAATACTATCTTTTTACTTAGCTAGGTCGAAAGCTTTATACTTTTCTTTGATTATCGATTTAAAGTCGTCTTAAGTCACTTTCGGATTCGAAAAGCCGCCGAAGCTTTTAATATTGCAACGTATATTATATTCGAAAAGACTAGAAATATTATATTTAATAAAGCACTGTTTCTTTTTCGAATCGATAACGATACTGTAGTTTTTAAACGCTCGTTCGAGCTAGCGAATATAATCCGTAATATTAACTTTGTCGAAAGCAAGTATTTTAAAAGCTTTAAGTCTAAAAAAAGGTTTACGAATACTTACGTAATTCAAAGCATTTACGAAAAGTGAAAAAGCTTGAATCCTTTTTACTTCGTTTTCGATTAGCTTGCGAATAATATCTTCGTTAAGTCCGAAATCCTTTTAAGTCGAAAAAGTTATAGCTTTTTTTAGTTTCCGAAAGCTTTAACGTAAGCTTGTTAAGTTGAGTTAATAGATATCGATTAAAGTATGAAAGTGTTTTGAAACAAATGTAAAAAAAGAACGAAAATAATATAAATATAAATAAATAATAAAAATAAAATAAATATAATTTATAATAAATATTAAATATATAAAGAAATGTTATAAAGATATAAAATCTCGATGCGTCGAAAGTGATTTATTAAAGAATCGAGTGTCGATCGCGTCGAGCTAAATAATCGAAATTAAATCGATATAATAAACGATATTAATAATACGTTTAACTTTGTAATACAAGATCCGTAATAAGCGGAAAAGTAATTGCCGAGATTAAGTATATCGAAATAAAAACGAAGTCGAATAATAGCCGAGCTTTCGTATAAGCATATAGCTTGCTTTTAATATAATACGATATCGAAACGGTTTCGAATTGCATAACATTCATTTCCGTTCGTCGTATCTTTTATTTATTAAAACGAAAGATATTCGAAAGCAATTCGAAGTCTTTATGCGTAATTTCCGTTGCGAAATAAATATTAAATTTTCAACTTTTTAAATTTAGCGTAATATTTCCGGTACTTAGCTACTACTTACTTTTTTTAAAAAGAAAAAGCAATAGACTCGTATTAAAAATGATATTGAATCGAAAAAGTAAAATATATTAAACGAATAATACTTCAAGCGTATCGTCGTGCAAAGTAGTTTAAGTAAATAGTACTTTATAAATATCGAATTAAACTTTAACTAGCTCGATCTTCGAATTAAAATAACGACTTTTTAAGTAGTACTTATCGAATATATCGAATAGCATGCTCGACGGATATAAATCGAAAAAAAATCGCTTTTAAAGCAATAGCCTCGAAGCTTATATGCAAAAGCATTTGACTATTAGCTTAGCGTATATCGAATACTCTTCGAAAGAGCATCGCAAAAGCATATAGCTAATAGCTTAGCGTATAACGTAAACTCCGAATATATAGCTTCTCGTAAAAAAAGCAAGTTTAAAAAGAGTATAAAAACTAACCTTTAATTCGATTCTTTACGTAAGTTATTAAATATATATAAAAGAGAAAAGCTTCGATATATACTTAACGTTAAATCAAAAGATATATATAAATATAGCTATAATAGAATCGTAAGTGAATAAAAAAAGAAAAAGAGGACGATCGAAGGACACTCGAATGTATGCTATAAATACGTGTATTATATTATATAATAATATAATGCTAGTTTAGAAAAGAACTAACTACTCGTTTATATAAAAGCTTGCACGTGACTTAACCACGTGCTTAGCAAGGCCAGAGCATGCAGCGCACCCACGTGACAAAAGTGCTTAGCATCAATACTATATACATGGACAAAACAAATACAGAGCCCTAACTCCACCACAATAGCAGCCTTAAGTACGTTAATTCTTTTTGTGCAGCATTTACTAATTAGATTTACTAATTAGATTTATTAATTAGATTTATTAATCAGATTACGTACGGTAAAGCACGTGCTATAACCGAGCTATAACCGAGCTATAGCCGAGCTAAGCACGTATAGCAAAAGGACGTGCAATATGCAAAGTTTCTTTTCGTGCAGCATTTATTAATTAAATTTACTAATCAGATTTATTAATTAGATTTATTAATTAGATTTACTAAGCGAAGCGTTCTTTTTTTGTTCCGCGTCGAGTTCGTGTTTCAAATATTATAATTCACTTTTATTGAATCGAAGCATTGCATCGATTATCATTAAGCGACGCGTTATTTTCTTTGTTTCGCGTCGATTTATTATTTCAAAACGCGTTATTTTCTTTGTTCCGCGTCGATTTATTATTTTAAATATTATAATTCACTTTTAATAAATCGAAGCAATGCCTCGATTACGATTAAGTTATACTTTTATTTTTATATAAGTACTCGCTCCTTTTCTTTTTCTTTTTCTTTTTTTCATTATCATTACAACTACTTTTTATTTAACTTCTTAACCTCAACTTCAACACTCAACTTCTTAACTTTAATTTTAATACTCAACTTCTTAACTTTAACTTTAATACTTAACTTCAACTTTTCAATCTTAATACTCAACTTCTCAACCAACTTCAATACTTAATTACAATTATATTCAACTTAAATAATTATTTTCCTTTTGATTCTTTGCTTTTTGATTCTTTGCTTTAAGCTAATTATTTTTTTTATTTAACAATGTCGATTCTTTTCTTTCATAACGCTATAATCGAGGTCAACCTTTTTAGCACCGATAGCAATAAGCTAATCAACGAGATACTTAGTCGCTATAAGGATTTCGTAATCCTTTATACTAATAGTAACGTTGTTAATTCAATATTTACTTGCTATAACGAAAAAGATACCGCTTTGTTTTTAAAACTAATCGGCCTCGATTACGAATAAAAAGGTCGCAAAAGTTTTGTCGACGAGTTCGGTATCAAGCACTACGATGCTAACAAGGTTAATAATAATATCTATATATTATAATCACTAATTGATTTTTTATTTAGAAAGAGAGCGCTTAAGTCTTTTATCTTTTCGACTACTTTGTCTCTTTTTTTAACTTAATTAAAAAGCAATTTACTTATAAAGATGTTAAGGTTCGATTGATCTTAAGTAATCTTACTCTTGAGCTTTTCGATAGCGATCATACCGAAGCTAAAAGCATCTTAAAAGAGCTATTGATGCTATACCTCTTTATTATCAATAGCACCTTAACATACAAACGCTTCACTTTTAAGTTCTCGGATGAAAATGAATTTAAATAGAGCAATAAGTGCTAAAAGCTAAAAGAGCTACTTAAGTCAAACGAGATTTATTTAAACTATGCTTACAAGCAAGAACTTAGGCCAAAGGCGGAGACCGAGTTGAACGTATTTTACGTAACTGCAAAAGGACGGGTCTTTATTAACTCTTTGTAACTAGTAGACTTAAGCTAAAGAACGGGTCTTTCAAACCCTTGGGCCTTTATAACTAGTAAATTTGACTACTACTTTAAGTCTCTGATTAATAAATGTGATTAGTAAATGTGATTAGTAAATGTAATTAGTAAATATGATTAGTAAATGTAATTAATAAATGTGATTAGTAAACCTAATTAATAATTATGCATATGCATATTTTTATATATATAAACCTTATAGAGTAACCCCACGCCTTATAAGGTTTCCTTATAAGGAAAGGCAGAATTTTGTACCCCTTGTGGGTTCCCCCGTGGGAAGGACTCAAAACTCCGTGGGGCCCCATGGGGCCCCATGGAGCAGCCTAATTAGCCGGCCGGATATTCATTTTAGCTCGAAATATAAAGAGTTCTTAACTGTTTATCGAAAGGTTATCTTTTCGAAGTTCTAAAAGTGCTTTACGGAAATTAATAGCTTTTAAAGACTCGCCCTTTTAACGTATAATAACCTTAAATCGAATAGTTTTATTAAATAATCGATAAAAAGACTAACCGATCTTTTATTCCGGCGAAAAGTTATAAGTTATAAATAAAAACTTCTTTTTAATTAACGGTAACTAATAAAAATCATTATAAAAGTAAATACTTAGACCTTTAAATAGCTCTTAAGATTTAAAGAAAATCTAAGCATAGCGTTTTTAAATTCGAGCGAAGTCTTTTAAATCAATTATTGACTTTTCATTAATGATTAAATACTTACAGTCTTTGAATTTCGCTCAAAAAGTCTAAAAAGTAGCAAAAAAATTGTTTATAATATAATGTTTGATTAATAGCGCTAATAAAGAATGTAATATAGCTCTTGCAATATTAAAAGCAGCAACACTTATAAGCGCTGCTCGGATAATTAGATTTAGCTTACTAGCTTCGTCTGCTATATCTTAAAGCTAAACGCAAATAGCTAGAATAAAGTAAGTTTTACTCGTGCTAGCTTTGCTATCGAAATAAATTAGCAGCTATAAAAGAGGTTGGTTTAATAATATTATAATATAATAATCTATTATAAAATAGTAAAACCTCTTTTGCTTATCGGAAAGTCTTTTAAAGTTATAACTTCGAGTAGCGCTAACCCGTATATTAAACACTCTTGCAACAGCTCTTTAATCTCGGATATAAGTTAATAAAATGTTGTATTTGTTAATATATAAATCTTAATTATAAGCTAGATCTTTAAGCCGATTCAATATATCGTCTTCGTTTATAAGCATAATACGAAGGTTTCGAGAGTTGCGCAAATTTTATTCTTCTTTTGCGTTAATATTATTACGGTCTCGAAGCTTAAGCTTTTTTATATTGTATTTATCGTTTAAATTAGCTTTATCTGCTTCGTCAGTTATAAAAAAAAGATCGTAATAGTCTAGCGAATGCAAAGAATCGCTATAAAGATCTCGATAAAAGCGCTTGCACGCGTTATACGCAAAAGCAAATGTTGCATGCTTTTCTTCGATAACATTAATAAATAGATCGCTTTTTATTCGATAAAAGTGATGCAATATCAAGTAAGTACGCGAGTTGTGCTTATAATCGTTATAAACCTTAATGTTTAAGTATTAAAAATAGTAATTAATAACTTAAAGCTTGCTTTTTCGTATAAAATTCTTCTTTTAATATATATAAATATCGTATACTTTAAAGAAATTTAAAAGAATAACATCTTTAATACGATTAAAGCGTTATCGATAACGCTAAAAGTTAAAAAGTTTAAGTTCTAATTTATTTTTATTCAACTTTACTTAATGCTTCTTATCTTTATCTAGTCTGCAGTTTAAATTGATAAAGTTCCGAATAGATTTGGTCAAACCGAGCTTAAAAAGCAAATAATAAACCTTTTAAGCGCTATAATCCTTTTCTCTTAATAACTTATTAATTATCTTAAAGACTAGCGAAAAAGCCGGAGCTTTAACATTGATATATTTTAATATTATATTAATAATATCTTTATAAGAGTCGGATTCTTTTTTATGCTTAAAGCAATACTTAAAAGCGTACTCTAAAAGACCTTTAAAGTTAAAGACAAGTTGTATATTTATATTAGTTAACTAGCTTAATATAAAAACAAGTAAAAAAAGGTTTTATAAAAGATAATTGCGTTAAGCGGCAAACTAATACTTTCGAAGATTTATTTTTCGATTATAATTAACTATCGGCTGCATAAAGCGCTTATAATAGAATCTGCAAAAAAAGACTTTTATATCTTTGTTTTTACGTAAACAATATTTAATTAAATAAACGCGATAGATTTACATCCGATTAATTAACGCAATAAGTTGATCGATCGTATTCTTAATTATATTAAAAAGTAAAAAAGTCGGGTTTTACAAATCTAGCAAACGAATCGTATCAAAGTTATAAGCGGTGATATAATCCTCTTAAAAGCTAACGAAGTTTAAAATATAAAAGTAATCGTCCTTCTTAAAGTTTATACTAAGTTTAAGCTCGCCCGCATCGTTCGGTCTGCTTTTTAACTAAAATATATCGTGAATATAGCTCGAGCTACGATCTTGCTATTCTTATCGCGCTTAAAAATCAATATACGGCAAATAATAACTTAAGATGTTTTACAAAAAAGCTTGCTAATGAATATAAATATAATAAGCAATAATAACCGGGTTTTCTTAAACATTATCTTATACTATCTTAGCTCGCTTAACTTGATTAGCGGCTTTATATTCATTATACCGAAGAAGATAGCGCTAAAAGTCTTCTTATTATATATCCGCAACACTTTATATAAGAAAAGCTGCTATAGCGTTTAGCTAAAACTTAGCTAATGCTTTTAACTGATAGCCTTACTTCTTTTAAAAAAGACGAGTGCTATTAATAGCTTGCTTATAGCGCACGATCTAATTAAAAAAAACTAGCTGCTCTTTTAATTAATCTCGCAAATTATTAATACTTAAGTCTTTAATATCTTTCCGAAACTTAATAAAGTAAAAAGATACTTTTGCGATCTTAAGACGTATTAAAATATTAAAAAAGTAAAACCGGAAACGAAAGTAAATTGCAAAACGCTTATCGCGGTACTTTATCAAGTGTTTAATATAATCCTTTATACTAACTTTTCGGAGTCGTTAAATATAGAAATCGCTTGCGCTAATAAAGAAAAGTGTAAAAAAAGCCAAATTAAAAAGCTTTTAATTAAGCTTTAGCTTAAAAATTAAAGTAAACCGTTAGCTTAAAGCAAAAGCAAAAACATATTGCTTCGATGCAAGTTTATTATCTTAAGCAAAAAGCTAATTAAATTCCGTAATATTTAAATTTAAATCGAAAACTATAGTCTTTAAAAGAAGACGCTCTTAATCATTAAGTAAATCATCGTTAGCATTTAAGTGATCTTTTACATCAAGTAAAGCATCTTTATCGTTTGCAAAAGCTTTATTTTCGCTCGAATTTTCTTTAAAATTACCGCGAGCTTCTCGGCGCAAGCGGCGTCGTTATTATACTAATAACTTTATAATTAAAGCCGTTATGCTTAATAAAAGCTGTTCAAGTTTTTCGTTTTTAATAGTTGTGATTCGTCTTTTTATATCTTTATCTACGAGCAAAAAATCTACTAGATCTTAATTTATATTAATATTAATATACTTAAGATTATTTGCTTTTAAGAAAGTAAATTAAATATAAATCGCAAAGCGCTGAATTCGGCATTCTTTTTTAAACTGCTTGCTAATCCGAAAGTCTTTATCAAAACTTTTAAGCTTAAAAATAATTACGTTAACCTTTTTAAAAAGCAAAAAAAGGTTTTTAAAGAACTTAGCGTTATTAAAAGCAAAAGTTATTACGTAGCTCGAATACTTATATTAATAGCCGCGGTAGCGTTAAAGCGATATATTAATATATAACGATAAAATCAACGCTTTTTTTAATACCGAAAGCTTTAACAAATAATCCGGCACTTCACTTAAGTCTATATTATTACGAGCTATCATAAGATAAAGCTATTTAAAAAGATCCGGTTCTTTAATAGATTTATTACGGCGGTTATACTCGTAACAAATAATATCGCTATAGATTACTTTTAATCTTATTTCGAACTATTTTTTATTATAACGAAAGCAAAAGTCTATTTAAATAGCTTTTATAATCGAGTAAAAATCTTAAATCATCTTCTATTCTTTTCTATTAACCGCCGGTCTATACTCGGCTAAAATAGCATATAATTATAATATATTTAAAAAAAAAAAAAACTTTTAAAACTAAAACGTACGGCGGCGTTCTTGTTCGACTTAAGCAGCTTCTTTAACAGCTTTTCGTTCATCTTTTCGTTATATGCGATTCTTTCGTTCGATATTAGCTTAGATCTTTCGAGCTTTACGTATCTCACGACCTTATCTTAAATCGTTTAAGCGATAGCCGGTAACTTTTAAATCGGATTCGAAATCAAAAAAAAACATTTAATAGTTCGAAAAGTTTCGTAAAACGTTAAACGATTATAAAAAAGATAAATTAAAAATTTGTTTTCTAAAACGGCTACGACGCAATTGCAATTTTAATAAAATGCGAACAATAAGTTTCTTTAAACGACCTTTTCGCTCTTTTATTAAAAAGGATAAAGACGAAAGTAAAAGTTCATTATTTTTAAAGTCTTCTTCTTAATTATTATCTCGCTATAATTAATAAGACGATAGCAAAGTATTAAAAACCTTTTCAAAAGAAAACGTATTATCCGTATTAAATACATTAAGTAAAAGCAAAGTGTATAAGATCAAAACGATAAGCTTAAATCGCAGATTAAAAGAACTTAAGTAATATTAATAACTTTAATAACTTAAGTAACTTAAGTAATATACTTAAACCGCTTAAGCTTCTTTAAAAAGCTTTAGACTTTGCTATAAATCTAATGCGCCGATTCGAAAGAAGTAAGCCTTAGCAAATTAATAACTCTAATAACTTTAATAACTTTAATAACTTAATTAGAAAAGCTTACTTATATTACCTTGCGACGGCTTGCGTATAAAACCGTATAAACCTTTAACAAAACCCGAATCTTACACGCGCTAAGCCGTATAATCGAAACCTTAATAACTTTAATAACTTTAATAACTTTAATAACTTAGCTGAAAAGACTTACTTATACTATTACTTGTGCTATTACTTATGCTATTACTTATACTACTTATCTTATTACCTCGGTCAAGCTTACGTATAAAATCACCGTATATATGTCTATTAAAACTTAAATCTTAAGTGCGCTAAACCGTAAAATTGAAACCTTAATAACTTTAATAACTTTAATAACTCTAGTAACTTAACTAAAAAGACTTACTTATACTACTACTTATGCTACTCATCTTATTACCTCGAGCAAGCTTACGCGTAGAATCATCGTATATAATAGTATATTTATCAAAACCTAAATCTTAAAAGCGCTAAGCCGTATAATCGAAACTTTGATAATTTTAATAACTTTAATAACTTTAATAACTTAGCTAAAAAGACTTACCTATGCTACCACTTGTGCTACCACTTATATTACCACTTATATTACCCATCTTACCACTTCGGTCAAACCTGCGCGTAGAACTAGTATATCGTCGTAATAATAATAAAAGCGGGCTGAGCTAAAGCGCAAGATTACGCAATATTAAAAAAGAAGATCCAAGCTTGTATTTACGAAAACTTGTACGCTACGATAAATAAAATTAACCGAGCTTGAATAAAGAATATCGTAGTAAACGCTGCGATTTCCGAAGAGAAGCTCGTAATAAAAAAGCTGCAATTAAAGCGCGTCGAAATCGACCTCGAAGTCTTTTTGCTAGCTAGCTATCATTAAAAAGAAAAGTATGTTTCGATTTGAAAAAAGATAGCTTAGCATTGTTTTTATCTTTACAACTTTTGCAAGTAGCGAATACTTTGCTTTAATCGTCGTTTTAAAATAATAAAAAAAGCTGAAAAACATCTTTTAGCAAGCATTTGCGATTGATATAAAGTTTCGTCTTCATATTATAATAAAAGTAGTTGTTAAGAAAGTCAAGTTGTTGATTACGCGTAAGTGTATCAAAGTGACGCGACGATATATGCGGCAGAATTAATAGCGATAGTTGAATTAAGCTTAGCTGTGTTTTATATTTAATTCAAGCCGATCCGTTTCGAAAAAAGTTCAATAGATTAATATAAAATAAAAGTCTTAACACGCTTAGAAATCTTATCAGACCGGTATAAAATAATCTCACGTAATTGTATAACTAATCACTACTATAACCTTTAGATTACTTATCATCACCACAACCCTTAGATTATTCATCACTATTACAACCTTTAAATTACTTATCACCACCACAACCCTTAGATTACTCATCACCACTACAACTACTAGAATTTATCTTGGGTCACCGTTAGTGACAATTAAAGCTTAAAATAGCTTCGACTAACTTTCGACGGACTTTTTAATAGATATTCGTTAATTTATTTTTAAAAACATATTTTAACGCTCGAAAAAAACGGAGAATGCAAACTTAAACGAGTTTAACGACGATTACGATTACGAAAGCTTTTTAAACTTAATCGAATACTTTTTAAAATCAATTCGAATAGCTACTTTCTTAACGACTTTATAAAGACTTAAAGACTTAAATAAAGTAAAATGCCGTAAGTTTAAAAAAGAAGCTATTAAGTACGAAGTAAACGATAAAAAGCTTTAAAGACTTTCGACGAAAAGCTTTCTTTTCCGATTAATAATCGATAAACTTTCGATTAAAATAAATATTATTACGGCTTATTACGATAAAAATAATTATAAAAGCTGTAAATCAATTTACTATTGTGTTTCTTAACGTTATTTTTAAAATAAATGCTATACAAACGTTAAACGATTCGTTAAGACTTATAAAAAATGCTAGCATTAAGCAGCTAATAAGCTCGAAAAACTATTACACTTTACCCGATTTAATAGCTTAATAAAACGTTAAGCTATCGATATTATTTATTTACTTGCACGTAATAACAAAAGCTACTTAATTATTGCTAAAGATAATATAAGTAAATAAGTCGAAGCGAAAGCGATTCGGACCCGAGACTCGTTCTTAATAGCTAAGTTTATTTAAAAGAATATTATTTGCCGTTATAAGATTTTCTTTTAACTTATAATCGACGGAGGTTCGAAGTTTAAGAAAAAAGTAATCGATTTATTTAATAATTAAAAAATCAATCGAATCGTAGTCTTAGCATACTACTTTTAAGCAAATAAAATAGTAAAACGCGGCTACGAATTAATTAAAAACGTATTAAGTAAGCTTAAAAGCATCGACTAGATTGCGCAATTGCTAGTCGTTTTATTCGCCGATCGCACTTCGATATATACTTTTATCGGATTCACTTTTTTTTATATAATATATAATAAAAAAGCAATGCTTTCGATTAAAACTTAAATTTAATCTTAAACTACGTTATTTTAAGAACTAATAATTGATCGTATTAAGTTTATCGAGTTGAAAGCACGTTAATTTCGGATGCGAAACGAAGATGCTATAAAAGTTACACTTAAAAAAACCCGTTGCCGTTAAAAAAGAAAAAATGCTTTTAATAATAAGAAAAACTTCCGAATTAAACTTTTAAAAGTAAGTGACTTAGTCTTTAAATACGATTCGATACGTAAAATAAATATGTTTAACGTTAAGAAGCTGGATTTTCGATAGCTTAACTTTTATTAAATTTCGTCGATAAATATAAAAAGATATTATAAATTGAAAAAGTTAAAAAAAGACGAGGCTTTATTAAATAAAACATTTGCCGGCAATCGATTAAAGAAGTTTTATATACGATATACTTTCGAAGCGTTATTATTTCGCTTTAAGCTTTAGATAAAAAGATTTTTAAAACAGCTTTTATTAAATGAAATAGCTAAGTCCGGCTTTTAAATTAAGCGCTTAAATAGATTTGTTATTCGATTATTTAGCTTTACGGAAAAGCAACGGAGCTAATACGCAAAAGTCTTTATAAGTAGTAATAAAGAAGCAACAAAGAGTGATTAAGTTATAAAAGCATAATTATACGTAAAAGAAAAGACGAGTTTAAATTTGATTTTTTTTTTTTTTTTTAAATTTGAATTTCTTTATTATCTTTTTTTTTATATTCTTTTTATTTCTTTCTTTATATTAGAAAGCTTTACGTTATCACACTTATATGCTTTTAATTTATTATATACGAGCATATTATATATATAAAGCGGACTTTACTTAAAGGCTAATTAAAAAGAGTATACGAAAAATCTATTATATTAACTACTTAATAAGCTACTAATACGCGATAAAAACCCTTTCGACTTTACAACTTAAAGCTAAATGGAATAATGCGAAAGCCTTTCGCAGTACTTTAAGCATTGCTTTTACTTTTCGAAGACTTACCGATATTGCTACGATTCGAACCCTTCGAAGAACTACGAATATTATTACGATTAAAATCTCGCGAAAAAGAACTATCGGTATTGCTACGAATAAAAGCTTAACGAGCACTTCGACGGAGCTTTTTCGCAAAAGGCGCTAAAAGCGCAAGAAGAGCAAGAAGAGCAAGAGGTGATAGCGATAGCGATAATAAAGATAAGCGAAACGAAGACTTTTCGGTAATCTATCGTAATCAAATCGGAAGAGAATCATAAAAAGCTCGTAATATACACTTACGCAAATAAAAAAGTTATTTAGCAAAGTATTGTTTCGATCTATTGCAACTAAGATTTAACGTAGCAAGTTTAGCGAAGCTAGATCGGCAGTAATAACGGCGGCAAATAAGTATAACGCCGAAACGAGACTTAAGCTAGCTAAAAGACTTTTAGTATTAACGGCAGTAAAAAAAGCAGCGGCGATACGAGCTTAAAGAAAAAAAGAAGCATTATCAATTCGAAAAGCAAAAGCGCGACGAGTTTTTATAAAAAAGTTATTTGCAATTATGCTTTTACGAAAAACCTTATCGGTCGACTTAGTTTTATTATTTATAGCTGTTATTGCATTTATCAAAGCTATATTAGCATCGACGACTTTTGCGAAGAGCTATCGAATCGAAATTAAAACGAATGTAAAACAAAAAGTAAAATAACTTACGAAGATGCAAGTTAACTTAATAGTATAATAGCGCTCGTATTTAATAGAAGTATCGAAAGAAAAAATGCATCGATTCGTAATATTATCGATAGTTCTGCTTGCGTAACTTACGCATCGAAAACAAATCGAAAACATAATATTGATAATAAAGTTAATAAATAATAATGCTAAAGAAAAGATAGAAAAGTATAAGGTTAATATAAGAAAAAAGTTGATTGTTTATAATAAGACTTTAAGTATATACTACCGCTTTTATTTTCTTTATTACGTTACCGCTTTAAGCTCCGCGCTACTACCGATTCGGCAATGCGTCACTACTTGACCGCTTAAACCGGCGCACGCTTATCTTAACGATAATATTAACGCTCGAGTTGATATTGTTCTTGTAATTAAGTAAAAATATTATAAAAGATATAAAAAAGAATTAGACTCGAAGGATTATCTTGCATTTTCGTTGCTATTCTTATCTTTTTTGTTATATTATATACGCTCTCGTATTAACACCGATCCGGCGATGCATTATTAAGTAGTACTTTAAGACTGTATTGCGACCGTGCAATTCGGCTATATACTCGTTACACAAACTTAACTTTACTACTTTGATAAGAAATGACTCGAGAGCGAGTTTGATTCGAAAAGAAAACGTATATAATAGAGTTAAAGCTTTGTTTTAATTTATCTATATATATAGTATTAATGCTAAGCACCTTTATTACGTAAGTGCGCTGCATGCTCTAGCCTTGTTAAGCACGTAGTTAAGTCACGTGCAAGCTTTTATATAAACGAGTAATTGATTCCTCTTTGAACTAGCATCACATTTATATATAATACAATACACGTACTTATAATACACATTCGAGTGTCTTTCGATCGTCTTTTTTTTCTCCTTTTATTCACTTACGATTCTATTATAGCTATATTCGTATATATCTTTTGATTTGACGTTGGGTATATGTCGGAGCTCTTCCCTTCCACAATATTAGCAATTGCCGTAGTAAAAGTAAAAGCAAGGTTTATCCGCGCAATAATCGTTTTTAGCACGTTTTTACAAGCTAAATATAGTTTATCGGTAAAGCTTTTATCGTCTCTTAAACTTGGTCGTAATGAGCTTTGAATGCCTTTGAGCTCTTTAGCGAGCTTCTTAAACCATTCGCTAAGCGAGGTCTTTAGATTCTCTTTCTTAATTAAATCTAGCGAAATTTCTTTTTAACGGTCGTATTTTGTTTGCCGCCGATAATTAGTCTCGAAGTGGTCTTTTATTATAATAGCGTTTGCTTTAAACGTAAAAAGCCGAGCTTTGATTACGTAATTATAATAAAAAGTAATAGCTTCTTTCGTAAGTATAATAAAAAACGCCGCTAAGTAATCGTTTAAAATTAAACTGTATCGACTTGCTTAATTAATAAAAATCTTTAATTAAGTTTTGAAGTCATCGTCGGGTCTTAAATACTTTAGCTCTTTAAGAAAGCTTCGCGCGAATAAAGTTAATTCTTTCGCTCTCGAGTAAAAGTTTATTGCTTTTAACTCGAGGAAATCATTTTTATTATCGTTAAGAGCGCTTAAAGTGCTATACGCAAGTATGCTATACTTAGCTAATAGTTTGATCGGTAAAAAGTTATTGATATAATTGCCGGTGGTCCGTCTTCTTTTAAAGTCTTTAAAAGGCTTATTTCCGAATCCGGAGTCTTTTAAAAGTCCGTTTCCGAATCTTTTTTATAGTTTAAAAGAGCCGTCTTTACTTCTTTTGTATCCGTGCTTTCGATTTTTTTGTTAATCTTTTCCGTTTCTTTTTCGTAAGTCATCGTTAAGATTATTAAAGCTATTCGTGTTACCGGTTAAAGCTTTAGCTTAATAATATTCGTACTTTTAAGCGTGCTCTTAGCGATTCTTATACTTTCAGTATCCTTTTTATCGATACGTAGCTTATTAAAAGATCTAAAGAGCTTGTCGATACGGCCGAAAGTGTTAAATCCTTTTTTCGAGTTATTAAGGTTAAGCACGGAAATCTGCACGCTGTCTTTAATAAAAGCTGATTTTGCTCGGAATGCTTTTAAATTTTAGCGGGTCTTTTTTCGGCGTATAACTGCTATTGCTTCGCGTATAATCAAGCCCGATCATGTTCTTAAAGCCGTTGTTATTGCTATTCAGCTTTAATTTTTCGTAAACTTAAATATAGCTTTTAAAAAAAGGGTTTAAAAGCCGTTAAAGTGATTTTAGCTCTTGTTGTATAATTAGCGTATTACGTAACGATTGATGACTTAAAGCCGCTGAGTACGCGGATTGCGTAGCTTGCCTTTTTAGCGTACTCTTTCGTAGTCTTTTAAAGTATTATATTGCGTAAGTTCGTAACTTCGTTATTTGCTTTGTTATCACTTTTATATTTTGTTTTATATCTTTTTTTTTTTTCGCAAACTCTTCGCGTAACTTTCGAATCTCTTTTTTTTTTCTTTTTTGCTTAAGGTTTTCTTTTCTTTTTCTTTTAGATTGCGCGAGAGTAGAAGTAGAAATAGTTAAAGTATAATATCTTCGTCGTTCGTAAGGTTTTCGGCGGTCTACTTTAATTCGAAACTTAAAAGTATTGCTTATTGCTCTTTTATTTCTTTAAAAGTCTATTAGTATTGCTGCTCGTCGTTTAAAAGCTTAATTATCTTATTAGCGTAACTCTTTTGCTTTAAAAGGCATTACACTTTTTTAAATAGCAAGTGTTCTTTAAAGTTAATAAAAGTAGCAAACTTAAAGCCGCGTCTTGTATTATCTTTCGTTATTATAAAGCTCGTTTAATTTTAACGTAAGAAAGCGTGCCGGAATAAGCTTTATAAGTCGTAATCCTTTAGCCTTTTATACTTCGCATCTAAAAAGTCTTTTATTATTGCTCGAGCTGTAATTTTATTATCGGGCTTTGCGTATAATAGCTCGTTTAAGTTAAATAAAATGCTCGACATCTTATCGTTTAGTCTTTTCGAAAGACTTGAGAGTCATAAGTATAATGGTCCTTTTAGCTGAATAGCTAAGGGTTCCGTAAGTAGTGATAAGACTCGAAGGGTATAATATCTTATTGCTTTTTGTCGGCTAGACTTTTTACTTAAAAGTCTAGTTGCTCGATCGGCTATATTTGTTATTTGTTTATGTATAAGTCGATTTAAATTTGATTGGGTTGTTATATATAGTAAGCGCGGCTCTTATAGCGTTGAAGATTGTTGTTGTTTTGAAAGTGACTTAGTTCAGAATCACTTTTCCGTAAGAATAAAAAGAAAAATCGGTAGTATAAGAAGCGACTTGGTACGGAATCGCTTTTCCGTTATAAAGGAATGGTATCGGAGTGTAAAAAAGCGACTTGGTACGGAATCGCTTTTCCGTTGTAAAAAGAAGGAGGTATCGTAGTGAAAGGTATCCTCGCTATAGAGTCTTAGCTTCTTTATGATTGATCACTTAATAGTAAATCAATTATTGATTAGTGTTAGATTGCTTTTAAGCGATTAAGAATATATATTCGTAAGGTCGTAACGTTCGTCAAAGTACTTGCAATTGCAAAACACTCGATTGATAAGGTATTTAGATTTTGTCTGCTCCTTAAAGCTCAAGGGAGCTGATTCTTTTTATAAGATTAGAAGGAATCACGTGCACTAGTTAACTAATAAGCTTACTTATCAAGTTAAGGGTCCCTTGACTGCTGACATGCTAAGCGAGGCATGCCAAGTGACCCGTGAACCATGGTTCACGGGTGAGCTCCCCCAACTACTACTACTAGCTAGCTAAGGTCGATATGGGGATACCGACATTAATCGATCGTATTTTTGATTATATTAAAAAGTAAAAAAGTCGAGTTTTATAAATCTAATAATCGAGTCGTATCAAAGTTATAAGCGGTAATATAATCTTTTTAAAAGTTAACGAAGTTTAAAATACGAAAGTAATTATCTTTCTTAAAGTTTATATTAAGTTTAAGCTCGCTTGCATCGTTCGGTTTGCTTTTTAATTAAAATATATCGTGAATATAGCTCGAGCTACGATCTTGCTACTCTTATTACGCTTAAAAATTAATATATAGCAAATAATGACTTAAGATGTCTCATAAAAAAGCTTGCTAACGGATGTATATACCAGGGCAGAGGACCAAGTTCTCTGTAGTGTCACCAACGGGCTAATTACTCATTAGTATATTATTAAATTAGATTTTTATAAAATTAATAATTAGCTCGTTGATAATATTATATCGGACTTTATTTTTCGCTAAATATCAAACTTATTAAATAGATCGTAAAATAAAAGTAAATATATGTAAAAGTATTATTATATTAAAAACTATCGAGTTTATAATTTATTATAAAAGGGAGACCCCCTTAAACCCCCTTTTATTACTCATCTTTTCATTTTTATATCAAGGAGACCCCGGACCCTTTTTATTACTTATAATTATATATTTACTTAAATTACGAAAATATTAGAAGTTATAGAAGTTATAGAAGTTATAAAAATTATAAAAATTACAAAAGTTATCATCGAGTTTATATTTTATTATAAAGGGGAGACCCTTTTAAACCCTCTTTTATTATTCATCTTTTTATTTTTATACCGAGGAGACCCCGGACCCCTTTTATTACTTATAATTACATATTTACTTATATTACGAAAATATTAGAAGTTACAAAAGTTACAGAAGTTATAAAAGTTATAAAAGTTACATAAGTTACAGAAGTTACCAGGGCAAAGGACCAAGTTCTTTGTAGTGTCACCAACCGGCGAATTACTTGATTATAAAAATCTTTATATATTTAAATAAATTGCAAATTAAATAGTAATAGAATCTAAATAAATATAAAGATACTTAACGTAAGAAATAATTTAGTTAATAATTTATTATAAAAAATAAACCTTTTAAAAACCTTCTTTTTACCGGGAAGACCTTAGATCTTTTTATAATTTACTTATATTTTAATAATTTATTATGAAAAGGGAATCCGTTCAAAACCTTCTTTTTACTAGAAAAACTCTAGACCCTTTTGCGAATTGCTTATTTTTAATAATTCAATATGAGGGGGAAACCCCCTTAAACCCCCCTTTTTACTAAGAAAATCTTATACCCTTTTGCGAATTACTTACATTTAATAATTTATTATAAGGGGGAGACCCCCTTAAACCCCCCTTTTTACTAAGGAAATCTTATACTCTTTTGCGAATTACTTATATTTAATAATTTATTATAAGGGGGAGACCCTTTTAAACCCCTCTTTTTACTAAGGAAATCCTAGACCCTTTTGCGAATCACTTATATTTAAGGCAGCGACGTGCGTTACGTGTAGCAGCTTAATTGCTTTACGTATTACGTAAGGCAGCGACGTGCGTTACGTAAGGCAGCGACGTGCGTTACGTGTGGCAGCCTCACGTAGGTTACGTGTGGCAGCCTTACGTAGGTTACGTGTGGCAGCTTAGCTGCCTTACGTATTACGTAAGGCAGCGACATGCGTTACTTGTAGCAGCGACGTGCGTTACGTGTGGCAGCCTTACGTAAGTTACGTGTGGCAGCCTTACGTAGGTTACGTGTAGCAGCGACGTGCGTTACGTATAGCAGAATTAATAACGGTGGCTGAATTAAGCTTAGCTGTTGTATATGAATTAAACGGGCCGACCTGTTTCGAAAAAAGTTCAATAGATTGACATGGAATAAAAGTCTTGGCACGCTCACAAAACTTGCCAGAACCGTATAGAATAGTCTCACGTGATTAGATGACTAATCACCACTACAACTACTGGATTACTCATCACCACCACAACTACTGGAATTTATCTTGGGTCACCGTTGGTGACAATAATTATTATTATTACTATTATTATTATTATTATTATTATTATCATTATTATTATTATTATTATTATTATTATTATTATTATTATTATTATTATTATTATTATTATTGTAGAAGCACTTAAAAAGATGTGCCGTATAGAAGCCTGACACTGAGGCTAGACCTTATGGTCTTACAAAGAAGTGCTAAAAAAAAGATAAGTAGAAAGCTCGTTGATTGTTTTAGCTAAGAGATATGTGCCCTTTTATAAAAGATAGGTCCGTTTAGTATAGCCTTAATAGCTATAGCAAGTACCTTATCAAGCAAGGTGTTTACATCCGTCTTCTTATAGAATAAGTAAGCGTCCTCGCTTACTATTAAGCAAGAAGAAAAAAAAAAAAGGAGAGTGTAAAAGAAAAAAAAATCTAGTGTATAAAAAAGAAGGAAAGTATCTTGTCTTTAAACTTTAAACATTTAAACTACGCTTTAACAGCTTTTTCGTAATCTTTTTCTGTGCTTACGTCTTCAACTCCTTTGTTTTCTTTAAGCTAAAAAAGTCTTTTTCTTTTAATTAAGCTAGTATTAAATGATAACGTATTAGCAGCAGCATCTTTAAAAGTAAAAGAGCGCGTATCGTTTTTGCGCTTATTGCTAATAGCATCGTTGATAAGTGTAAACTTGGCCGACGAGAAGTTAGCGAAGCTAAAATAAAGTTCGGAGCTATTAATTAAGTCGTTTTCGTCTTCGAGCAAATCATTTAAAGCTTTTATAGCTTTATCGAATGCGCGGTCTAAAGAGTCCGGTTAAGAAAATGATACCTTAAGATTGCCGATTTAGCTCGTGAACCGTAATTCACGAATAGATTTCGCACTTTTTAAATTGATCTTTATATTTGAATCGAAATCGTTAAAAGACAACTCAATCGGTCGCATGCTTTTTTTAAAATCTTTTAATTTATCAGCGTTTATAAAGTCGTTAGCTCGACAGCTCTTGCTTTTAGAAAAAGACTTAGCTCCGTAAGTCTTAGCTTTAGCATTTAAGATAATAGCAAATCCTTTTTTAAATATCGAAAACAACTTTTTTTTATACTTGATAAAGTGTTTTTAAAACTAAATCCGAGATATAATAAAGATAACGGTTAATTCTTTTACTACTCGAAGTTCGTTCTAATTTATTTTTTCGATTAAAGCTTCCGATACGTAACTAATATAGTTTAATTAAATTATAATAGCGAAAGGTTAGCTTGATTTATTAATAACTCTTTACCGAAAAGTTAGCGGCATGCGTTTTAAAACGATCGTATAAGCGTGTTTTGCAAAGCTGACTTTATTTTTTAAAGTATTATCGTTTAATAAAGCGGTGTAGTTGTTAGAAAAGATTGCTTATTCGTAAAAAGAATTTTGAAAAGCGTTTATGTTTAAGAAAATACTTTATTTCGTAATAACGGATATAAAAGTAGCGAGATCATTAATTATAACGAAAGGTTAGCGTAACGCAATATTCTTAAAGGCATTTAAGGTTTTTGATTTAAGTCTAAAAGCTTTTTATTTAACAGTCTTTTTAAAGGTTATGTCGTAAGTATAGCTCTTAAGCTAAATAGCTAAGCTTTTGATCTAGCTTTTCACGCTGTAAAGTATTAAATAATAGTTTAAAACTTTATCTTTTACTTATGAACTACGGTTTACGAGTCGTTTAATATTAGCGTCGTGCTTGGTCGTAATCACTCGAGCATTATTATTGCATTTAAAAAGCTGAAAGGGTTCCGAGTAAGCGATAAGCTTATAGTTTTCGTTTCGGCGATTAAGCAAAGCGGCAAAGTATAGCTTATAATAGCTTCGAAGGACTTGCTAAGTTAAAGAGTGCATTATATTAAAGAGTGTATTAGTAAAAGCTCTTTTTGAATCACTAGTCCGAAAGTGGTGCAAGTACATCTAGATCTTTTTGTTTATAATAATAAAAAAGGTTTAATTGCCGTGCTTATCGTTTAAAAAAAAAGTTTTTAATATAAGCTAAACTTTCGTATAGCTATTCGTATTTATAGTATTGAAAAAGCTGTTTTTTTAAGCGGTGCTTATTAAGCTAATGCTTTAATTCAGCTTATTAAAAGACATCGGCTTAGCTTTAAACTTAAAAGAGCTTAAGCTAAATATTCTTTTAATTAAAATACTGCTTTTAGTTTTAATAGCGAATATCGATTAATTGCTCGAGTAAAACATAAAGTTGTTAAAAGCGTTAGTTCGAAAGGCTTCGATGAATCGACACAAGTTAAAACGGATTATTATTATTATAAAGCCTTTCGTAGTTAGCTTAAAGTATTTAACGTATTCGAAAGTATAGACTTCGTAAAAGACTTTATTTGATAGTTCGATAGCGGACGATAAGACTTTGCGGCTAAAATAAAGCTTCGTTTAAACGTTTAAGTCAAAGAGTTCTTTGAATTTATTTTTAAATTCTAACACGTTCTTTACTTTTTAAGAGATCTTTATGCAATTGCAATCGTTGTCGTTAAAGCTTAAATTGAAGATCTCGGATAGCAAGAAGTAGTTTATTACTTTACTCTTTTTTTTATTTACTTTTACTTAGTTACGACGGTCGAAGAGTCGTAAGATCGCGTTATTAGAAAATTCGTTTTTTAAAAGCTTGCGGATCTAGCTAACAGCTTTCTTAATCGATTTTGCGGCAACTTAAAAGGCATTATCGATATTCTCGTTTAAGTTTAAACGATCGAAAGCTAATTAATAAAAGTCTTAATAAAAGTTGATAAAAGCTACGTTTATACTTATAAAATCTTTAATCTTAACGAGTTCGAAGCAGCGGTTCGATATAGCTTTAGCTAGTTCGTACTAGGCTGCTCCATGGGGTGGGGGCCCCATGGGGTTTTCCTCCCTATTCCCTTTATAAGGTCTTGGCCGATAAGGGACTTTTTTTTTTAAACCTTATGAAAAGGATTTTTTTAAATCAAATTCCTTACGAAGGATAAGGAAACCTTATAGGTTTAAAGTAAGACAACTAAAAATAATATATATAAAGCCGCTAAAAATAAAACAAATTTGCGAATATTTATTAATTTTACTTAATTATTATATTTATTTATTATATTTATTAATCATATATATTATACTTTACAATAACATTGCATTATATTATAATAAACTAAAATTATTAAACAAAACTTTTAGTTATGATTTCTTGCAATTTCTTAACTAACGCTATATTTTTGTTTTGAATCGTTATTCGTTTAGCGTAAATAGCATATAAGTTCGTTATTAAAATTAATTAATAAATCGATTAGTAAATCGATTAATAAATCGATTAGTAAATAAATATATAAGTATTTACTTTCAAACTCTTTTACGAAGAATGCTTTTGAAGCTTTTTATAAACATTTTAAAGCACTGCTTTAAAATTTAAAGTCTTATTTAAAATCGTAAGTAATCTCTCGAACAAGACGCTAAAAAAGAGTCTTTTTAATAAAAAGCTCGGTGCTTTTTTAATATCGTCGGATCTTTTTTAACGTAATAGCTATATAAATTAATAATTATACTTAAGAATCAATTTATTAATTAATTGAACTTACTTCTTAGCTTATAGCGACGGCGCTTTCGTTAGCTTAAACCTTTTTTTTTCGCAACAATTGCAGACTTCTTAAGATACTTGCTTTTTTTAGATTTTTAATAAGAAAAAGTTTTGCTGCCGAAAGTGATTTGCTAGCTAATAAAACGAAGCGAGCAGCTTTAGCCGTCGAAAGTGATTTTTTAATTTTTTTGTATTAAAAAAGAAAAATATTATTTTCACTTGAGTTTTCTTTATTATCGCTTTGCTCTTTTTTATTTATATTATTATAAAGCATCGTCTTCGTCGCGGTTTTTGTAGCTATAGTTAAGCTCGGGATAGTAAAAGACTTTTTAAAAGCTTTTTGCGCGAAAGCTTTTTTAATGCGATTGCTAGTAAAAGCAAAAGAAGATTTAGCAGTTGTAAAAAAATTGTTTTTAACACTTAAATCGTAAAACGGATCTTCGTTTTAAAGCTGAGCTAATGCACTCGCTTGGCTCGTCGATTGTTATATTGCTTTTAAAGCAGTTTTAAAATAATTAGCGAATAAAAAAAAAAAGTTTAAAAAAATTAAACTTATTAAAAGCTATTAGTACTTATGCTAGTATTATTAAAAACGATGCTTTTGTTTATTTCGGATTAAATAGCCGAAGTAAATCTGATTGCGTTTGCTAAAGAAAAATTTAATTAATAAATATTTATTAATTATAAGTTAAAAACATTATCGGATCGAAGTCTAAGAGATAATAAGTGCTAGTTTATATTTGCGCGAGAGTTTATTAGTATTTGAAAAGCGTTACTTAAAATGATAGAAATTAGCAATTATTAATTAATAAAATAATTAATACTTACTAGCTTAACCTTAAAAAATTCGGCGAGAAAAAGACGAAGATAAATCAATTCTTTATTATAGACTTGCAATATCGCGCGGGGTTTTAAGAATTTTTGTAAATGCTTATCAGCTATTTGCAATTGATTTACTAATCAATTTACTAATTAAATACTAACCGGATAGCTATCGAGTTGTAATAGCGCGGCGCTTAGTAAAAGTAAGGTTTAGCGTATCCGTAACTAATTAAGCTTTGCTAAACTAAAGATAAGGATTTGCGTTAAGCAAAGTAATTAAAAAAGTATTAATAGTATTCCGATTAATTAAATATAAACTTACTTTATTTATTTTGCAAATTTAAGTTTTCTTTTTTTACGCTTTCGCTACGTATTATATTTGCTTCACCTTCTTATGCTTCGTCTTTATCTGCTTAACCTTTAGCCGCTTGACCTTTAGCCGCTTGACTTTTAGCCGCTTGACCTTTAGCCGCTTGACTTTTAATCGCTTGATTCTTAATTGCTTTATCAATTAATTTATCTTAATTTGCGTTATCTCTTTTAGCCGTAATGCTTAATATATCGGTAAAAAGAAGTCGGTTCGAAAGCAAAAGTTCGTTTAGTAAAAAGGCTATTTAAAAGTATTAGTAAAAAGACTTGATCGCGATAATCTAGTTTATAATTAGTAAGTTGATAATTTTAAATAAAAAAAAGACGACTTTATAAAGCAATGAATAGCGTTGTATTTAAAAGCGTAGCAAATAAGAAAGCGATGATTGTAATTGATTATTAAGTAATAATAATAAAAAATCAAACTTTATTTTATAAAATAAAAATTGCGCGAAGCGGCCGCTTTATCTTAACTGCGGCCGCTTTATTTTAGCTGCGGCTGCTTTATCACCTCGTGAATTCACTAGCGGCCGCGCTAAGATATTTTAAAAATAAAATGTACGAGTTTACTTTTAACTTTAATACTTTTATTTTATTACTTTTGATTTTACTTTAAACAATTACTTTTAACGTTTGGCTTTTTTATAATACTATTTAATATAGCCGCTTATTAACTTGATTCGATAGAAAGTATTATTGCAAATACAAATTAGCTTGATTTAATAAAAAAGATTGAAAAATCTATAATAAGAATCATTTTTTTATTTACTAATCTATTTACTAATCAAAAACGTCTTTTTTAAAATGCGGCCGATACGACGGCAATCGTAGCGGTAAGCAATCCGATGCTAAGAAACCTTAGCAAGCGCAAAGTAAGTATTTTTTTTACGTAGTATTTTAACTTTTATTAATTTATTAATTTTTCTTAAAAAAGAAGGCTAAAGAAAAGCTAATTATTAGCTAATTCTTATACGATAAAAGCTAATGCTCGTATAGCAAAGCTAAAACAAGATCTTTAAGCAAATGAGCTTTGAAAAGCTAAAAGACGAGATTAAGCGGCCGTTAATCAGCTTTTTGCAATTTAAAAATAAACCTTAAAATATTCTTAAGTATTAAAAGCTGAAAAGAAAACTCGATAAGCCGAAATGCGAAAGAATCTTATAAATAAACGGTACTTTTTTTTTTTGATTTATTAAGCAATTTATTAATCGACTTTAAAAAGAATCGAAGCATTTACGCAGATAATCTTGCTATGCAAGCCGCTTCTTTTATAGCTAGATTCAATAATAGAAAATACTTAAATAGCGATTAGGTTAATAAAGCATTTAATTTAAACGAAGAAGTTTATAAAAAATTTAATTTGCGAAAAGACGAAGAAGAAAATAATAATATACTTCGCGATAAATACGTTTTGATTACCGATAAAAGATAAAAAAGGTCACTCGGCAATTAGTACGTTAGCACGTATAAGTAAGCTTTTATTTCATTTAAATATTTATATTTTGCTAATAATATAAAGTTACGTTATATAATAACCGTTTAGCAATTTCGTCGCTATTAATAAAGTATAGCGCGGTCTTTGTTAATAAAGTGCCGAGCTGCTAATTTAAAAAGTAAAGAAGCTTTCTTTGAATTAATAGCTTAAGACTTAACAAGCACGGTTTTAAAACGAATTAAATAAGAATTCATTTTATTATGCTTTTAATTAATTAAATCAATATTATAACTTTTAGTTTTTATTTAATTAAGCTTTTTTACGTTTACTTTTCTTTTAATAAAAAGAAGTATTAACGAGCTAAAATTAAAGCAAATACCGATAAAATTAAATACGAATTGCCGGGTTTAGCCGCTTAATAAAATATAAAAAGATTCGAAAAGAATGCTGAATTTAAAAAAGCTAATTGCGATCTTATTTTATTTCAACGCGTTATGCAATTGATTTAGAAAAAAGACGAGCTAGCTTTGGAGTTGTTTTACAGCGTTAAAGATAGCGATACGGAATTGAGATTATTTTTAAACTCAATGCTTAAGTTTATATAGAATAGAATTTACGATTAATTATAAATTTTGTATTTTATAAAAATACTTTTATTTATTTTATTTATTAATTATATTTATTAATAATACATATTAATTATATTTACTTATTATATTTATTAATTATATTTACTAATTATATTTACTAATTATATTTACTAATTATATTTACTAATTATATTTATTAATCACATTTACTAATTATATTTATTAATCGTCGGTTTTTTATATAACGATACGCTAAGTCTTTTAAACGCACTTTACATGCGTTAAGCTACTTTTCTTCTTTTTTCTTTCGTATTTTTCGTATTCTCTTATTCCCCGCTTTTGACTTATAAACTATAGTTTACGAGTCTTTAGCGCTTCTACTTTCGTGTATATAAACTTTAGCTACCTTCGACTTTTATACTCGATAATTATTAATTTTAAGTTATTACTTTAAGATTCTTTTAAGCTTTTATATAAACCTCCGCGCTCTCGTAAGTTTTTTTAAGTAATCGCTTAAGGTCGTCACATCTTGAAGTTTTGAATTAAAAAAATTAATCGACTTGCTATATTTAAAATCGATATAAATATATTAATAAATTATTTTAATATTTACATTTATAAATTATATTTATAATTAATCATATATATATTTTATTTAATATAATAACGATTTTAAAACTATTTATATAAACTCATTTATTAATTTATAATAATGAAATTCAAAAAGCTTTCGCAAGCTATCGAATTTATTACTTTCTTTTCTTGCGATACCTTTTTTTTATATATAAAAAGTCTTTTGCTTGTTAATAATATTAATTCTATAATATCCGTCGTTATATTCGTTTTTACTAATCTATTTAACAAATAGCTTAATTTTATAGCCGTTATTTAAAAATCGCTTAACTCGATATTCGTTGATTTTAATTAACTAGCTACGATTACGCCTTTCTTCGTCTAGCATTTCTATTATACACCGAGCGTTTTGACCGTTCGTTCGTTTAATAAAAAAAGAATAATGAGTTTTATTATCTACTTCGATAAAGATCGAGTTTAATTGGTTTGCAATCTTTAATAAATTAATAACTTGATTAATATATAAATAATAAAACAGCACTTACAAATAAATCGGCAAGCGTCCGTTAAAATATAAATTTCTTTTATCTATTCTTTAGCTATAATAAATATTCGAGCTTATAAATATAATTATAAGCTAATACGATTATAATATATTCTATCGTTTTATATAATAAATTTTTAATTAAATGCTTTTATTTTTAATATTTATTAAATTATATTAATTTTATTTACCGCATAGCAGCAGCCGAAAAGAAAGCTGTAAAGATTATATTTAAATTAAGATTTCTATAAGCACCTTATCTTTATATACTAATTAAACTTTAATAAATTTAAATAAGTACTTGTTAAAACGACCTTAAGCGATTATTTAAAGAATTTATAAAAAAGGGAAAGGATTATATAAAGCTTAAGAAGATTATAAAATCATTATTTAAATTTGAAATTAATAATTATCGAAAGTAAAAGTTAAAAAAAACTAAGTGTTGGATTCTTTTTAAACGATTAAAGAATATATTCGTAACTTCGTAACAATCGTTAAAGTACTTGCAATTGCAAAACACTCGGTTATAAAAGTATTTGAATTCTAATTGCTTTTTAAAATTCAAAAGAGCTGATTCCTTTTATATGATTAAAAGGAATTACGCGCATTAGCTAATTAATAAGTTTACTAGTTAAGTTAAGGGTCCTTTGACTAATGTGATATACTAAGCGAAGCATGTTAAGTGGCCCGTGAACTCTTTTAAATACTACTAACTAGCTAAAGTCGATATAAATATACCGATATTAAAGTTTATATATAAGAAGGTTGTTCGTAATAATCAACTTAAGTAAAAAGAGCTTAAAAGCGTTAAAAGATATAATTATAATTAAGCTTTAATAAAAAGGAAATAAAAAAAATTGAAAAAATAAAAAAAAATAAACCGCTAATTAAAACTTAACGCTCGCAAGAATACTGCTTAAAAAGAATTAAGCGTAAGCAAAACCCTTTTTAAAAATAAACTAATTTAATAAAATATATTTAAATTATGAAATAATGTTATATAATATTTAAGTATATAAAACGTTAATATATAAGTTCAAATCAATAATTTAATAGCAAATTCGCTAGAATCTAAACATATCTTTTCAAGCTATTGATTCGTTTTCATTTTAAATTACTTTAACTACTTACGAAGATACCGATTTATTTTAAAATCAAAAGTTCGAAAGCTTTATAATTAGTTTCTTTAGCTTAATACTATTAGCAACTATTAAATGTTTTAATTAATATTATATTTAGAACGTTAAAGAGATTAAGACTTTTAATACTTAATAGTCATAGACCTTATAGTATTCTTAATAACAAGAGGCTAATCAAAATCCTTTGCGAATCGATTAAAATAAAAAAAAAACTTCTTTTGTATAAATTGAATTCGTTTAAGCAATTAAGAAATTAACAAAAGAGCTTATAATATGCTATAAAAAGTGCGACCGAGCTTTAAAGCATCCGAAGCTAAAAGCTTTTAAAACGAAAGCATTAGCCGATCATTAGAAAACGGACGTTTACAAACGCGTCGTAAGTAAGCCAAAACAAAAGCTTCGGCAAACTCAATTAAGATTTAAATCTTTTTAACGCAATTTAGTACGTTTGTTTTTATTTATAAATTCGGTTAATAAATCTATTAATCTAGTAAATCTAATTAATAAATCTGATTAATAAATCTAATTAGTAAATCTAATTAATAAATCTAATTAATAAATCTAATTAGTAAATCTAATTAGTAAATCTGATTAGTAAATCGGATTAGTAAATCTAATTAATAAATAATAAAACTAATATCAAATAAACATATCTATTACGAAGAACGCTTTCGCATTAAGATTTAAAATCAATATTTCGAAAAAGTGTTTTAGATATTATATTATTTACGCAAAGCTCGTTTCGAATAATTAATAACTCGGATTAAAAATCTCTTTGCGAATTACAAAACCTATATCTTAAGCTCTTTAGTACTTTAATTATTAAGCGAGACCTCGACGATAAGATTTTAGAAATTAATCGTTATTTACTAAACAATTTACTAGCTAATTAAAAACTTAGCATTTTATTAGACTATTAGTTTAATACTAAGCGCTATTCTTTTATATATATAATCGGAACTGCAATTACAAAAGATTAGCATATGATTCAGCTTATGCTTAGATTTATATACGTTAAGTTTAATTATATAAAAAAAGAATTAGCAAAAATTATTTACGAACGCTTTATTAAATTAAGCTTAATAAAAAAGATAATCGCGATTACAACGGATAACGTATCTTCGAATAATATAATAATAAAAGAATTGCTTAAATGCGTCGAAGATGCGTTTAAGAAAAAGCTTTTTATAAATTAAGAGATTTTATACGTTTCGTATATAGCTTACGTCTTGCAATTATTTTTTAAAGCGTTGCTCGGACCGCGATTATCGCTAACGAACAAAAGCTTAAAAAAGCATTAAAAAAAAGATTCTAATATAAACGAGCTAAAAAAAGCAAAAAGACGCGATAAACGAAAGATTGCATATATACTTGCGATTATAAGTTTTTTTTTTAAAAAAAAATATTTACTAATTATATTTATTAATTATTAATCAACGTATTTAAGTTCGGAAGTTTATTAAATGTATTACGGCTAGCTAACTTCGAAAATCGCGATTTAATAAAACGATAAAAGCTTTTATCGACGATTTAAAATATCTTTTAACGAAAAGCTTAAAGCTTGTTTTAAATGTTATTATAAGATAAGATTCTATATTCTATATGCTTAATCGATTTATAACTCTTAAAAATATTATTTAAAAATATTATATAAAAATCGATAAGATAAGTAGTGTGACAGCCTGCCTCGTTACCTGCATCAGCTGATCACCCATCCAGGCCTAGCGCCTGTGGCTATGTATATAGACCTTCCTGAGCTCTCCTGAGCTTCCTGTTTTCCTTTCCTCACTTTGTATTCTAAGGTCAGAATTCATCAGTTCGTCACATTATACAAAGTCCTTCGATTAGGTCGTCGTATTACAGCTTATTGTTATTGATTATTATTACAGCTTACAGATTACGGCTTATTGATTATTGTCAAGAACGGAGTGAGTTACTTGTTGGGTGCTCCACGGTCTTCATTTATTGCTTACAGATTATTGTCTTTTTTACGACCTCACCTTTTCCTCAGCTCTTCCGACCTAAAAGAGCTCCCCTCCTCAATTTTTGCACTTCGGTTGCAAGACGAACTCTCTTCCCCACTCTTTTTCCTGGCGTTTCCGACACCTAAACGCCCCCTCCCTCTTCATTCCACCACTATGTCCTCCCACGAAGACGACGGCCCTTCCCCTCTTACGAGAATCGCTCAATTGGAGTCCTTCGTAGAGCAATTACGAATGGCCCCTCGCCAGCGCAAATGCGTCCTTCCTGATCCCGATAAGTTCAACGGTACGGTTCAGCGGTAGGATACCTGGCTCCTCTCAATCAAGGCCAAGCTTCTCGTCGACGGTGAGGCTCTTAGCGGACCCATTGCGCAGTTCTACTACGTTTACTTCAATATAGAACCCGGTCCCCAAGCAATGGTTTTGACTCAATTAGCCTCAGCTCAAGACTCCGGCAATTAGGACTACAATACTCTTCTGGATCAGCTCGCTCTCGCTTACGACAATCCAAACAAAATTCAAGAAGCTGAGGATAAGCTGCTTGCTTGCAAGCAAGGTACGGACGCTCTCCATATCTACGTCTCACGCTTTAAACGACTTTTGCACGCTGCTCGCTGTCAGACCTGGCCCGACGCTAATAAGATTATTGCGTTCCGCAATAGTCTGAACTCAACTATACGGACCCGTTTGAATGGCCAATTGACTCTCCCAATTACGTATACCGAATACGTGCACGTCACTCAGCAGCTTGGACGCTCTTCCGGCTCTTCCGGCCCTTCCGGCCCGTCCCACGGATTCCCCCGACCTTCGGCCCCTCCTCAAAACCGCCCTCGCACGTCAACGGGCCCTCCTCCCGGCGACCCAATGGACCTTTCGGCAGTCGAACGCGCTCAACAACTCGAGCAATTGCAGCACGCCAACGAGCTCGGCGCAATAGAGCTTATCGACGCTCACGAGGCTGATCAGACTCAGCTGTTGGAAGACCGATACCCCACTCTCCAGCATGCTCCTCACAGCACTCTTGATCAGCGCGAAGCTTGGCGCAAATCAAATCGCTGTACCCGTTGCGGTGCAATCGACCACTGGATAGCTGGCTGTACCCTTCTTCCAGCTAAGCCCTTGACAAAGAAGCGAGTTCTTTGGGACCCCTTTTCGGACCGACCTGTCAAGGAAAATGAGGGTTTAAGCGAGTTTGACTCGGACGAGAGAGAAGAAATTTTGGCGGAATGGAACGCTTCTGGAGGCTACGACGCTGACCCTGACGATTACCGCGATCTATAGCCTCGGCGTATTTTTTGGTTTTTTTTCAGCAATTCCACCCGTGAACCATGGTTCACGACTGAATTTTTTCCCTTCCTCTGTCAGGTACTTTTGAGAGAGCTGGGACCGCTCTCTAAGGGGGTAGTGTGACAGCCTGCCTCGTTACCTGCATCAGCTGATCACCCATCCAGGCCTAGCGCCTGTGGCTATGTATATAGACCTTCCTGAGCTCTCCTGAGCTTCCTGTTTTCCTTTCCTCACTTTGTATTCTAAGGTCAGAATTCATCAGTTCGTCACAAGTATTTTCAAATTATCTAATACTTAATAAAAGCAAATCTTATAGCTAATCGATATTCTTCGACCGTTTCACTTTTTAATTATATATTTAAGTAAAGAGCTTAGTTTTACTATTTAATATAGATTTTTAATATTTAATAAAATATTCGAACGTTTAAATAAAATATAAGCACGATTAAAGTTTAAATATATAAAGATTTCGAAAGAAGATCGCAATGATTTTAAATAGATCTTGCAATTAAAAGAAGGCGTTATTAATGCTATCGAGAAATTAAATAAGTATTATAAAAAAACGCAAAAGCCGTTAAAAGATATTTTTGCTTTCGCGATAATCTTATATCTTGCTATTAAGCTAAAGACTTTCGACTTAAATTTTTCTTAGCTTTACGAAAGTAAAAATTAGTTTGCAATATATCGAGCGAGATTCGAAAAGCTTTTTAACGAATATTATAAGTTTTTAATATTTATAGCTTATTGTATTAATAATATTAAAGCAATCGATCGTTAACCGATAGCCGCTTTATTACTTCGTAGTAAATTAATACTAAGTTCTTTTTTATAAGCTTCTTTCGAAGATACAAATTACGAGTCGTCGAAAATGCATAATTATTTTTTAGCTCGTAAGTTTGAAATTTTAATTTAAAACTTTAATTTTATTGATTTTTATTAATTAAGTTTAGCGGTCGACGAACGAGAGATTTTGATTTCTTAACGAAACCTTAAGCTTCGGTACCTTGATTTAGCTCGAATAGCTAAAGATTTTCTATACATCTCTTTAATTAGTGTTTGCGTAGAAAAAGTATTTAATATTATAAAAGATATTTGCGATTATCGTTGCGGTAATTTATCGCTATTAACAATCGTAAAAAAAATAATTGCTTTATATTTCAAGATGTATAATACTCGTTTAAATAAAGCTTAGCACTTATTCGAATCGATTTTAATAAATTATAATAATTTAAATGAAGATCAGCTTAAAAAAGAATTAGAATAAAAAGTATAAAAGTTTTAAAAATAGCAAAATCGTTAATTTCAAAGCTTATTTTGTTTTAAATATATCTTTGCTTGCGATAATCTTACGATCGATCAAGACTTTCGAATAATGAGTTTTAAGTAACGAAAAGTTAAGTTAATAATATTAAAAGCTAAAGTGCGAGAATTACGTAAGTTTAAATAATATTGATTTTATAAATATTTATTAATTATATTAAATAAAAGAGAACTTAAATAGGTTTTAAAATATTAATAAAAATGTTTCGTTTAAAATACGACAGCTACGATACGGAAAGTCTTTAAATTACGAAGAGCATTCAAAAAGTAAGTTAATTTACTTACGATATTTTTACCTTTTATCGATTTACTAATCGATTTACTAATCGATTTACTAATCGATTTACTAACTATTATATAAGATTATATAAAGCGCATTCTTCCGCTTTTTAAAGCAAAGTCGTAGCAAATCGATTATATTTTTTATAAAGAAAACTAAGCAAAGTAAATCAATCGAAAGTAGTTACGGATTTACTTTTCGATAAGCAAACTTAAGATGATATAAATTAAAACGTTCTTAATAATATAAAAAACGAAAACGATTTAAAAAATTTAAATTCGAACGGTACGAACGAATCGATTAGCTTTAAACGCTATATAAACTACAAAAATAAAGTGCAACGAAGTAAGATATTATATAATATACGCTTTTATTTAAATATAAATTCTAACTTAAATATTAACGATAACAAATTTATGCGATTAAAACGATTCGAATAATATTTTTTAATAAAATTATTTTAACGCAAAAGAAATATTAAGCTTTAAGCAAAGTGATAAAAGAATAATAAGTAAAAAGGAAGCTGATAGAATACTAAACTCGGCTTCGCTATCTTATAAAACCTTAAATGCCGCTTAAACCTCGAAACTTAGTATTTCGAAACTTAAAACTCTTTTAATCGTTATTTAAAGTCAAAGTAAGTTAATTATTATATATAAGTTTAACGACTTTAAATCTAATACTTTTATAAGCGAACGAATTACAAATCTATTATTAATTTTAAAGCGCAAACGAATAAAAGAAAAAAAAGATAATAAAACGGGATTAATATAAGATAAAAAGAAAGAAGCTTCTTTTAAAATCAAGCGTTTAATTGCAAAGAGTATCGCTTTTATTAAGTTTTATAATTAGCGACATTTATTTTATTTATTAAATTGCTTTTTTTGTATTATTAAGTTTTTGTATTTATTTGTTTACAATTGATTGCAATGATTAATTGAATTCTTTTTTATCGATATCTTTGGTTTTTTTATTATTATTAATATATTTATATCGACCTTAGCTAGCTAGTTAAGAATACCGGTAATAGTAATTAAAAAAAGAGTTCACTCGTAAACTATAATTCACGGGTCAATTAACATGCTTCGCTTAAAATGTTATATTAATTAAAAGACCTTTAACTTAATTATAAAACCTTTTAGTTAGCTAGTGCACGTAATTCCTTTAATTATAAGTATTACTTTTATTAAACTTTAAAAGAGCTGATTCTTTTTATAACTATTAAGTTTTTTAGTAAAGTTAAGTTATTCGTAAAGCTATATAGCCCGTAAACTATAGTTTACGAGTAAGTTACGTATAGCAGCTTTACGTACGCTACGTATAGCAGCCTTACGTGGGTTACGTATAGCAGCCTTAAGTACGTTAGGTGTAGCAGCCTTACGTAGGTTACGTATAGCAGCCTTAGGTACGTTAAGTGTAGCAGCCTTACGTAGGTTACGTATGGCAGCCTTACGTGGGTTACGTGTAGCAGCCTTAAGTACGTTAGGTGTGGCAGCCTTACGTAAGTTACGTATAGCAGCTTTACGTAGTTTACGTGTGGCAGCCTTAAGTACGTTAAGTGTAGCAGCCTTACGTAAGTTACGTATAGCAGCCTTAAGTACGTTAAATATAGCAGCCTTACGTAGGTTACGTATAGCAGCCTTACGTAGGTTACGTGTGGCAGCCTTAGGTACGTTAAGTGTAGCAGCCTTACGTAGGTTACGTATAGCAGCCTTACGTAGTTTACGTATGGCAGCCTTAGGTACGTTAAGTGTAGCAGCCTTACGTAGGTTACGTATAGCAGCCTTAGGTACGTTAAGTGTAGCAGCCTTACGTAGGTTACGTATAGCAGCCTTACGTAGGTTACGTGTGGCAGCCTTAGGTACGTTAAGTGTAGCAGCCTTACGTAGGTTACGTATAGCAGCTTTACGTGGGTTACGTGTGGCAGCCTTAAGTTGGTTAGGTGTGGCAGCCTTACGTAGGTCGTAGGTTACGTATAGCAGCCTTACGTAGTTTACGTGTGGCAGCCTTAAGTACGTTAAGTGTAGCAGCCTTACGTAGGTTACGTATAGCAGCCTTACGTGGGTTACGTATGGCAGCCTTAAGTACGTTAGGTGTGGCAGCCTTACGTAGGTTACGTATGGCAGCCTTACGTAAGTTACGTATAGCAGCCTTAAGTACGTTAATTCTTTCTGTGCAGCATTTACTAATCAGATTTACTAATCAGATTTACTAATCAGATTTACTAATCAGATTACGTACGGTAAAGCACGTGCTATAGCCGAGCTATAGCCGAGCTAAGCACGTATAGCAAAAGGACGTGCAGCATGCAAAGTTTCTTTCGTGCAGCATTTATTAATTAGATTTATTAATTAAATTTATTAATCAGATTTACTAATTAAATTTATTAAGCGAAGCGTTCCTTTTTTGTTCCGCGTCGAATTCGTGTTTTAAATATTATAATTCACTTTTATTAAATCGAAGCATTGCATCGATTATTATTAAGCGACGCGTTATTTTCTTTGTTTTGCGTTGATTTATTATTTTAAATATTATAATTCACTTTTAATGAATCGAAGTATTGCATCGATTATTATTAAGCGACGCGTTATTTTCTTTGTTCCGCGTCGATTTATCATTTTAAATATTATAATTCACTTTTGATGAATCGAAGTATTACATCGTTATTTTCTTTATTCCGCGTCGATTCATTGTTTTAAATATTATAATTCACTTTTAATAAATCGAAGCAATGCTTCGATTACGATTAAGCTACACTTTTATTTTTATATAAGTACTCGCTCCTTTTCCTTTTCCTTTTCTTTTTTTCATTATTACTACAACTACATTTTATTCAACTTCTCAACTTTAACACTCAACTTCTTAACCTTAACTTTAATACTTAACTTCTCAACCTCAACTTCAATACTTAACTTCAACTTCTTAACTTTAACACTCAACTTCAACTTCTTAACCTTAACACTCAACTTCTTAACCTTAATACTCAACTTCTTAACCAACTTTAACACTTAATTACAATCACATTTAACTTAAGTAATTATTTTCCTTTTGATTCTTTGCTTTTTGATTCTTTATTTTCAGCTAATTATTTTCTTTATTTAGCAATATCGATTCTCTTCCTTTATAACGCTATAATCGAGGTTAACCTTTTTATCACCGATAGCAATAAGCTAATCAACGAGATACTTAGTCGTTATAAAGATTTCGTAATCGTTTATGCTAATAATAACGTTATTAATTCAATATTTACTTGCTATAACGAAGAGGATACCGCTTTGTTTTTAAGACTAATCGGCCTCGATTACGAATAAAAAAGTCGCAAAAGTTTTATCGACGAGTTCGGCATCAAGCATTACGGTGCTAACAAGGTTAATAATAATATCTATATACTATGATCACTAATTAATTTTTTATTTAAAAAGAAAGCGCTTAAGTCTTTTATTTCTTCGATTACTTTATTTTTTTCTTTAACTTAATTAAAAAGCAATTCACTTATAAAGATGTTAAGATTCGATTGATCTTAAGTGATCTTACTTTTAAGCTTTTCGATAGCGATTATGCCGAAGCTAAAAGCATTTTAAAAGAGCTATTAATGCTATACCTTTTCACTATCGATAGCACTTTAATATACAAACGCTTTACGTTCAAGTTCTCGAATGAAAATGAGTTTAAATAAAGCAATAAGTGTTAAAAGCTAAGAGAACTACTTAAGTCAAACGAGATTTATTTAAACTATGCTTACAAGCAAGAACTTAAACTAAAGGCGGAGACCGAGTTGAACGTATTCTACGTAATTGCAAAAGGACGGGTCTTTATTAACTCTTTGTAATTAATAGACTTGGGCTAAAGAACGGGTCTTTATTAACCCTTAGGCCTTTGTAACTAGTAAATTTAACTAATACTTTGAGTCTTTGATTAATAAATGTGATTAGTAAATATGATTAGTAAATGTGATTAGTAAATACCAGGGCAGAGGACCAAGTTCTTTGTAGTGTCACCAACGGGCTAATTACTTATTAGTATATTATTAAATTAGATTTTTATAAAATTAATAATTAGCCCGTTGATAATATTATATCGGACTTTATGTTTTGCTAAATATCAAACTTATTAAATAGATCGTAAAATACAAGTAAATATATATAAAAGTATTATTATATTAAAAACTATCGAGTTTATAATTTATTATAAGGGGGAGACCCCCTTAAACCCCCTTTTATTACTCATCTTTTCATTTTTATACCGGGGAGACCCCGGACCCTCTTTATTACTTATAATTATATATTTACTTATATTACGAAAATATTAGAAGTTACAGAAGTTATAGAAGTTACAGAAGTTACAGAAGTTACAGAAGTTACAAAAATTACAAAAGTTATTATCGAGTTTATATTTTATTATAAAAGAAAGACCCCTTTAAACCCTCTTTTATTACTTATCTTTTCATTTTTATACCGAGGAGACCCCGGACCCTCTTTATTACTTATATTTATATATTTACTTATATTACGAAAATATTAAAAGTTATAAAAGTTACAAAAGTTACAGAAGTTACAAAAGTTACAAAAGTTACAAAAGTTATAGAAGTTATAAAGGTTACAAAGGTTACAAAGGTTATAAAAGTTATAGAAGTTATAAAAGTTATAGAAGTTATAGAAGTTATAAAGGCTATAGGATTATACAAGTCATAAAAGTTATAAGAGTTATTAAGTTTAAGAATATGCATTAAAGAAGGTCTAAATCCGAATTTTTAACTTAGCTATAAAAGGTGCACTTAAAAGAAGGGGGGGGGAAGGGGAAGGAAGGTTTCGAGCAAAAGAAAAAGGTCTAGGTCTACGTTTTTTACGTAAGCTTTTCTTAAACGCAATACACTTTCGAAAAGACTACCGATAGCGAGCATACGCATCTTTCGAATTAGATATTTATACTTTACCGGCCGAAGAGTATGCTTAGCACTTTTAGCGAGCAGCAGCGCACGCATCGCAAAGCGGGTCTATTAGCTCACTTTTATATATTTGTATTAGCTTAAAGTTGCTAAAAGATAAAAGAAAGTAATTCTTATAATTCGGTCTTTATAATACGGCCGACTTAGCTAATAATAGCACGGCGAAGAAAAAGGAGCTTTAATAAATCCGATTGCTTATACGATTATTATATGCTTATAACGGAAAGCGTATATAAGTCTTTGTTTTTCTTTTAAGTAATCTAAGCTTAAGAGAGCCGCGCAAACTCGATAATCGATTAAGCTTGTTCAAGCTAAGCCTTAATAAAAGAGGTCCTTTTATTAACGGCTAGCGAGGACGCAAACATTTATTAATCTGATTAATAAGTATTAATAAAAGATATGAAAATATACTTACGCTTATGCTTTATTATAAAGGTAAGATCGGTTTAAAGCTTGTAAAGCGAAAGGTAGCAAGTGGCGTAGTAAAAGAAGGCACGGCGGCGACGAAGAATATAAAAGCCGAAGCGCTAATAAGAATCGATAAAGCAAGAGAGACGAAAATAAAAAAAAAAGAAGAGCGAGAGATCATTAGCTTATTTATATCGTCGTCGTTTTCGAATCTATATATATATATATATATTATTAGCGTAAATAGCTTAAATATATTACTTAATCTTAAGATAACTTATATTACGGGTCTAAAATCTTTTATCACTTTATCTTCTTTTACTTTTCTCTTAACCTCTTTTATTGCTAAGTCTATAGCAGCAAAAGGAAGAAAGAGAAGAAGAAGCAAAGCAATAGCGGAAACGGTATGAAAAAAAGAAGAGGAAAAGGAAAGAGAGCGAAAGATTATTAGCTTAATCTTATTATTATCGTCGTCGTTTTAATTAAATCTATATATAATATTAGCGTAAGTAATTAAAATATATCATTTATCACTTACATCGCGGGCTTAATTAAAGCAATAAGCAAGGTAAAAGGCAAGGCTTGTTGAAAGGGAAGGAAAGGGTGTAAAAGCAGCTATTACTGCTTGCGAAGTAGTTATACTTGCCGCTTATAAGCCGGATCCGGCCGACCTACCCGCTTTGTATAAGGTCCGTCTCGAAGGTTGCGCTAGCGGAATGAGATTATATTATTAATATAATTGTAATCGTAGTTGTAGCTGTAGTTAAGGTTAAGGTTAAGGTTAAAGTTGAAGTTGAAGTTGAAGTTAAAGTTAATATTGATATTAATATTAAGGTTAAGAAGAATATTTAAATTATAGTAAATATTTAAAAGTAATAAACGAATTTACTTTTCAAAAAAGTCCGTGCTCAGTTAAATTCTTATATTTGTCGTATTCGTCGGTATAATAGTATATTTATATTATATTTTATAAAATAACTTGTAACTTTTATAACTCTTATAACTCTTGTAACTCTTGTAACTTTTGTAACTTTTGTAACTTTTGTAACTTTTATAACTTTTGTAACTTATATAACTTTTATAATATAAGTAAATTTTCGCTTTTGCTAAATCTATCGGCTTAGCATGCATAATTATATAAAATTATCAAGTTATAAAAGTTATAAAAGTTATAAAAGTTATAATTGATTCGGCGCAATTAAAATTACAATCTAAATATATTATTTACTCTTAATCAATTGCTAATAGCTATACAATTACCTTTAATAATAAACTATTAGTATACATCTTATAATTCGTTAAGCTTATACTTTTTTATAATTATTAATCGGTAAGCTTTAAGCTCGATCTTTGCGTGAGCTTTTAAGCTTTGAATAGCCTTTTTTATACGCTTATCTGAAACATATAAGCGTTAAAAGGTCCGCTTATTACGATAGTGATAACAAGTATGTAAGTTATCCAGCTCTTTTTATAAGAATAGACTTAAATAGCCTTAATAAGGTTCGTCCGCTAATTTCGCTATATATTCCGATATTATTATATCTATTAAATTGCTAATTAAACACTTCCGAGCTATATCTCGAATAAAGTACTCTTTAGCTAGCTCGTAACGTCGTTAGTAATAGCAATCTAAGCAAGTAGTAAATCGTAGACTAATGTTTAAGATAAAAAAGTATAGCAATAAGCGGAAGCTGCTGCACTTGGTACATTCGATTTTAATAGGTCTTTTAAATAGCTAAGCGAGTGCGAAAGGCGTAAGACGCGGTAAAGATTGGTAGATCGTATCTATACTTAGCTTAAAAGTTAAAAAGAATAAAAGAAAAAGCAAATCTAGCGTTAAATCTAATGCTTTCGCTTTAGCTTTGATCTTATTCGATTGCTCGATTTGCTTAAAAGCGCGGTGTACTTTAAGATCGTCGTATATTTTCTTGTTTTTATACGTCGTGTATATAAACTTAAAAAGATCCGTAAGTATAATATCTTAGCTTTCCTTTTTACTTACTTCGCTCTTTTGTTTGCTTTAAGCATTATTTTATGTCTTATCATTGCTTTAAGTATTATTATTAGTTTATTAACTGCTTTAAGTATCGATAAGTCTTTTAAGGTTGATCTTACTTATAATGCGAGTTATTTCGTCGTTATTACCGAAGAGATCGAGTGATTTATATCGATAGCGTAGCAAGCTAAATAATAGTGTTATAAGAGCGCGTTGTAAAGTTGCGTAGTAAAGGTCTTTTAGTAAAAGAGTTTTTAATAATAGTGTAGTAGCCTCTTCTTCAATATCCCTTTCCTTTTTAATGTCGCCCTCCTTTTTAATGTCGCCCTTTTTATCAATATCGCTTTCTTCTTCAATATCGCTTTTCTCTTTAATGTCCTTCTCTTTTTCAATGTCCTCTTCTTCTTTAATGCTTTTTTCCTTAATCTCCTTTTCCTTAAGCTCTTTTTCTTTAAGCTCTTCTTTTTCAATATAATTGATAGTACTCTTTTTTTTTTGCTTCGTATTTATAATAGCAATAAGAAAAGCGATAAATAGTTGATTGCTATATATTATTTGATTTTAATATATCGTAAAAGTAAAATGTTTAAATGCAAAGAAAGTATTTTATTAAGATTAAATGCACGTAGCAATAAGCCTTTGTTTAAATTAAGCGAAAAATAAAAGCTTCTTATTAGTTCTTGTAACTTTTGTAACTCTTGTAACTTTTGTAACTTTTATAACTTTTATAACTTTTGTAACTTTTATAACTTTTGTATAATATACAAATATATATATTTATACGTTTTATAACCGCTGTACAAGCTGCTTTCGATATACATAATTTGTATCTCGATCAATATTAGTACTAATAGACTTCTTCTTAAAGCGGTAAAAATCAAATACATTTTTAAATATAACCTTCGCTAAAGTCTTCACTTTAAAAGCTGATATATAATATAGCTTATAAGTAAATTCAGCTTTAACTTAGCTAATCATTGCTTTAATTAAGGAAATTCTTTGACTCTTATATATCGTAATTGCGTAAGCTACGCGAAAAGAGAGCTGCCGACGATTGCAAAGCTTATTATCGTAAAAAAAGTCTCGATCGACGGTAAATATTAAAAACTATTTAGTTTCTTCGAAAGTAAGACTAATATAATCCTCGATCTTTATTATAATGCTTTATAGTAATTCTTTACGTAGTTTAGCTTTTGCTTTTTAAAAGATATCTTTATTTATTTTTATAGACTTATTGATTATTCTTATTTTTATTTAAAGATTTTGATTTAATATCACTTTAGCTTTAATATATATATCAATGCTTTGCTTTAAGCTTTCAGCTTCTTTTTAATTAGCGTTATAAGCTTTTGCGCTGCTTGTATTTTTTGATTTAAGTCTTAAGATAAGCGCGTCTAGCTTTTTTAGCTGCTCGTAGTTGTATTCTTTAACTTCCGCGTTCGTAAAATAAATACAAAAAGCATTTTTAAAAGAATCTTTATTAGCCGGCCGAATATTCATTTTAGCTCGAGAAATAAAGAGTTTTTAACTGTTTATCGAAAGGTTATCTTCTCGGAGTTTTAAAAGTGCTTTACGAAAATTGATAGCTTTTAAAGATTCGCTCTTTTAACGCATAATAACTTTAAATCGAATAGTTTTATTAAATAATCGATAAAAAGATTAATCGATCTTTTATTTTAGCGAAAAGTTATAAGTTATAAATAAAGACTTCTTTTTAATTAACGATAACTAATAAAAATTATTATAAAAGTAAATATTTAGACTTTTAAATAGCTTTTAAGATTTAAAGAAAATCTAAATATAGCGCTATTGAATTCGAGCGAAATCTTTTAAATCAATTATTAACTTTTTATTAATAATTAAATACTTGCAGTCTTTGAATTTCGCTTAGAAAGCTTAGAAGGTAGCAAAAGAATTGTTTATAGCATAATGTTTAATTAGTAGCGCTAATAAGAAATATAATATAGCTTTTGCGATATTAAAAGCAGCAACACTTATAAGCGCTACTCGGATAATTAAATTTGGCTTGCTAGCTTTATCCGCTATATCTTGAAGCCGAACGCAAGTAATTAAAATAAAGTAAGTTTTGCTCGTGCTAGCTTTGCCGTCGAAATGAATTAGCAGTTATAAAAAAGGTTGGTTTAATAATATTATAATATAATAGTTTATTATAAAATAGTAAAACTTTTTTTGCTTATCGGAAAGCCTTTTAAAGTTATAACTTCGAATAGCGCTAACTCGCATATTAAATACTCTTGCAGCAGCTCTTTAATTTCGAATATAAGTAGATAAGATGTTGTATTTGCTAACATATGAATCTTAATTATAAGCAAGATCTTCGAAGCGATTCGATATATCGTTTTCGTTTATAAAAATAATATTAAGATTTCGAAGATTCCGTAAGTTTTATTTTTTTTTTACGTTAATATCATTATTATTTCGAGGCTTAAAGCTTTTTATATCGTATTCATCGTTTAAACTAGCTTTATCTTCTTCGTTAGCTATAAAAGGAAGATCGTAATAATCGAGCATATATAAAGAATCGTTATAAAGATCTTGATAAAAGCGCTTGCAAACGCTATAAGCTAAAGCGAATGTCGGATGCTCTTTTTTAATAATATTAATAAGTAAATCGTTTTTTTTTCGATAAAAATAGTATAGCATTAAGTAAGTGCGCGCGTTAAGCTTATAATTATTATAAACTTTAATGTTTGAGTATTAAAAGAAGTAATTAATAATCTAAGGCTTGCCTTTTCGTAAGAAGTGCTTTTTTTTATAAGTATATATATCGTAAACCTTAAAAAAATCTAAGAGAATAACCTCTTTAATTCGTTCGAGGCGTTATCGGTACCGTTAAAAGTTAGAAAGTTTAAGTTTTAATTTATACTTATTCAATTCTATTTAATACTTCTTTTTTTTATTTAGTCGGCAATCTAAATTGATAAAGTTTCGAGTAGATTTAATTAAATTGATCTTAAAGAGCAAGTGATAAACTTTTTAAGCGCTATAATCTTTCTCTCTTAGCAGCTTATTAAGCATCTTAAAGACTAGCGAAAGGGCTGGAGCTTTAGCGTTAATGTGTTTTAAAATTATATTAATAATATTTTTATAAAAGTCGGATTCTTTTTTATGCTTAAAGCAATACTTAAAAGCGTACTTTAAAAGACTTTTGAAGCTAGATACAAACTGTATATTTGTATTAGCTAATCAGCTTAATATAAAAACAAATGAGAAAAGGTTTTATAAAAGATGATTGCGTTAAGCGGCAAACTAATACTTGCGAAGATTAATCTTTCGATTATAATTAATTGTAAGTTGTATAAGACGTTTATAGTAAAATCTATAAAAGAGGACTTTTATATCTTTGTTTTTACGTAAATAGTATTTGGTCGAGCAAACGCGGTGGATTTATATTCGATTAATTAACGCAATAAGTTGATCGATTGTATTCTTAATCATATTAAAAAGTAAAGAGGTCGGGTTTTATAAATCGAGCAAACGAGTCGCATTAAAGTTATAAGCGGTAATATAATCTTTTTAAAAGCTAACGAAGTTTAAAATACGAAAGTAATCGTTTTTTTTAAAGTTTATATTAAGTTTAAGCTCGCTCGCATCGTTCGATTTGCTTTTTAATTAAAATATATCGTAGATATAGCTCGAGCTACGATCTTGCTACTTTTATCGCGCTTAAAAATCAGTATACGGTAAATAATAACTTAAGATGTCTTATAAAAAGGCTTGCTAACGGATATAGATATAATAAGCAATAATAGCCGAGTTCTCTTAAACATTTTCTTAAATTATCTTAGCTCGCTTAACTTGATTAGCGGCCTTATATTTATTATACCGAGGAAGATAGCGCTAAAGGTCTTTTTATTATATATCCGTAATACTTTAAGTAAAAAAGGCTGCTATAGCATTTGGCTAAGACTTGGCTAGCGCTTTTAGCTGATAGCCTTGCTTCTTTTAAAAAGGACGAGTGCTATTAATAGCTTGCTTATAGCGCACGATTTGATTAAAGAAAGCTGGCTGCTTTTTTAATTGATCTCGCAAACTATTAATACTTAAGTCTTTGATATCTTTTCGAGACTTAATAAAGTAAGAAGATACTTTTGCGACTTTAAAGCGTATTAAAATATTAAAAAAGTAGAATCGGAAACGAAAGTAAGTCGTAAAACGCTTATCGCGGTACTTTATTAAGTGTTTAGCATAATCTTTTATACTAACTTTTCGGAATCGTTAAGTATAGAAATCGCTTGCGCTAATAAAAAAGAGTATAAGAAAAGCTAAACTAAAAAGCTTTTAATTAAGTTTTAACTTAAAGATTAACGTAGATCGCTAGCTTAAAGCAAAAGCAAAAACATATTGCTTCGATACGAGTTTATTAATTTAAGCAAAGAGCTGATTAGATTCCGTAATATTTAAATTTAAATCGAGAACTATGATCTTTAAAAGAAAACGCTTTTAATTATTAAGTAAGTTATCGTTAGCATTTAAATAATTTTTTATATTAAATAAAGCATTTTTATCGGCTGCAAAAGCTTTATTTTCGCTCGAATCTTTTTTAAGATTACCGCAAGCTTTTCGACGCAAGCGGCGGCGTTTTTATGCCGATGACTTTATACTTAAAGCCGCTATCTTTAATAGAAGCTGTTTAAGTGTTTCGTCTTTAATAATTATGATTCGTCTTTTTATATTTTTATTTACGAGCAAAAAATTTATTAAGTTTTAATTTATATTAATATTAATATACTTAAGATTATTTGCTTTTAAAAAAGTAAGCTAGATATAGATCGCAAAGCGCCGAATTTAATATTCTTTTTTAAATTGCTTGCTAATCCGAAGATCTTTATCAAAACTCTTAAGCTTAAGAATAATTACATTGACTTTTTTAAAAAGTAAAAAAAGATTTTTAAAGAACTTAGCGTTATTAAAAGCAAAGGTTATTACGTAGCTCGAGTACTTATATTAATAGCCGCGGTAGCGTTAAAGCGATATATTAATATATAACGGTAAGATCAACGCTTTTTTTAATATCGAAAGCTTCGGCAAGTAATTCGGCATCTTATTTAAGTTTATATTATTATTAATTATTATAAGATAAAGCTGTTTAAAAAGATCCGGCTCTTTAATAGATCTATTACGGCGGTTATACTCGTAATAAATAATATCGCCGCGGACTTTTTTAAGTCGTATTTCGAATTATCTTTCGTTATAACGAAAGCAAAGGTTTATTTAAATAGCTTTTATAATCGAGTGAAAATCTTGAATTATTTGCTATTCTTTTTTATTTACCGCCGGCTTATACTCGGCTAAAGTAGCATACGGTTATTGTAGAAGCACTTAAAAAGATGTACTGTACAGAAGCCTGGCTCTGAGGCTAGACCTCATAGTCTTACAAAAGAAGTATCAAAAAAGGTAAGTGGAAAGCTCGTTGATTATTCTAGTTAAAAGATGTGTGCCCTCTTATAAAAGATAGGTCCGTTTAATATGGCCTTAATGGCTATAGCAAGTACCTTATCAAGCAAGATGTTTACATTCGTCCTTTCATAAAATAAATAAGCGCCTTCGCTTACTATCAAGCAAAGAAGAAAAAAAAAAGGTATAAAAGAAAGAAAAATCTAATATACAAAAAAAGAAAAGTATTTTGTTTTTAAACTCTAAATATCTAAACATTTAAATTACGCTTTAATAGCTTCTTTATGATCTCTTTCCGTGCTTACGTCTTTAACTCTTTCGTTTTCTTTAAGCTGAAAAGGTCTTCTTTTCTTAGCAAAGCTAGCATTAAACGATAACGTACTAGCAGCAGCATCTTTAAAAGTGAAAAAGCGCGTATCGTTCTTGCGCTTATTAATAGCATCGTTAATAAGTGTGAACTTAGCCGACGAAAGGTCAGCGAAGCTAAAATAAAGTCCGGAGCTATTAATTAAGTCGTCTTCGTCTTCGAGCAAGTCATTTAAAGCTTTTATAACTTTATCAAATGCGCGGTTTAAAGATTCCGGCTAAGAAGAAGATCTTTTAAAGTTGCCGATTTAGCTTATAAACCGTAGTTCACGAGTAGATTTCGCACTTTCTAAAGTGATCTTTATACTTAAATCGAAGTCGTTAAAAGACAATTCAATCGGTCGCAAGCTCTTTTTAAAATCCTTTAACTTATCGGCGTTTATAAAGTCGTTAGCTTAACGGCTTTTGCTTTTAGAAAAAGACTTAGCTCCGTAAATCTTAGCTTTAGCATTTAAGACGATAGCAAATCCTTTTTTAAATGCCGAAAACAACTTTTTCTTATACTTAATAAAGTGTTTTTAAAACTAGGTCCGAGATATAACAAAGATAACGGTCAATTTCTTTACTACTCGAAGTTCGTTTTAGTTTATTCTTTTAATTAAAGCTTTTAATACGAAACTGACGTAGTCTAACTAGATTATAGCGGCGAAAGGCTAGCTTGATTTATTAATAACTCTTTACTAAGAAGTTAGCGGCATGCGTCTTAAGACGATAGTATAAGCGTGCTCTGTAAAGCTGACTTTATTTTTTAAAGTGCTATCGTTTAGCAAAGCGGTGTAATTATTAAAGAAAATAGCTTATCCGCAAAAAGAATCTTAAAAAGCGTTTATGTTTAAGAAAACATTTTGTTTCGTAATAACAGATATAAAAGTAGCGAGATCATTAATTATAACGAGAAGTTAACGAAGCGCAATATTCTTAAAAGCATTTAAAGTCTTCGACTTAAGTCTAAAAGCTTCTTATCTAGCGGTCTTTTTAAAAGTAATATCGTAAGTATAGCTTTTAAGCTAAATAGCTAAGCTTTCGATCTAATTCTTTACGCCGTAAAGCACTAAGTAATAATTTAAAACTTTATCTTCTACTCGTAAACTACGGTTTACGAATCGTTTAATATCAACGTCGTGTTTAGTCGCAATCACTCGAGCATCATTATTACATTTAAAAAGCTAAGAAGGTTCCGAGTAAACGATGAGCTTGTAATTCCCGTTTCGACGATTAAGCAAAGCAGCAAAGTATAACTTATAATAGCTTCGGAGGACTTGCTAAGTCAAAGAATGCATTATGTTAAAGAGTGCATTAGTCGAAGCTCTTCTTAAGTTATTAGTTCGAAAGTAATAAAAATACATCTAGATCTCTTTGTTCATAATAATAAAAAAGGTCTAGTTGCCGTGCTTATCGTCTAAGAAAAAAGCTCTTAACATAAGCTAAACTTTCGTATAGCTACTCGCATTTATAATATTAAAAGAGCTATTCTTTTAAGCGGTGCCCATCAAGCTAATGCTTTAGTTCAGCTTGTTAAAAGACATCGGCTTAACTTTAAACTTAAAAAAGCCTAAGCTAAACATTCTTTTAACTAAAGTACTACTCTTGATCTTAATAGCGAATATCGATTAATTGCTCGAGTAAAGCATAAAGTTATTAAAAGCGTTGGTTTAAAAGGCTTCGATGAATCGACACAAATTAAAACGGATCATTATTATTATAAAGCCTTTCGAAGCTAACTTAAGATATTTAACGTATTCGAAAGTATAGACTTCGTAAAAGATTCCTTTTAACAAGTCGGTAGCGGACGATAAGACTTTGCGGTTAAAGCGGAGCTTCGTTTAAACGTCTAAGTTAAAGAGTTTTTTAAATCTATCTTTAAATTCTAACACGTTTTTTACCTTTTAAAAAACCTTTATATAATCGCAATCGTCGTCGTTAAAACTTAAATTAAAGATCTCGGATAGCAAGAAGTAATTTATTATCTTACTTCCTTTTTTACTTACTCTCACTTAACTACGACGGTCGAAAAGTCGTAAGATCGCGTTGTTAAAAAATTCGTCTTTTAAAAGCTTGCGGATCTAGTTAATAGCTTTCTTAATTAATTCCGCGGCAACTTAAAAAGCATTATCGATATTCTCGTTTAAGTTTAAGCGGTCGAAAGCTAATTAATAAAAGTCTTAACAAAAGTTGATAAAAGCTACGTTTATATTTATAAAGTCTTTAATCTCGATAAGTCCGAAGCAACGGTTCGACATAGCTTTAGCTAGTTCGTACTCGAAGCTATTTCTTTTTTTAACGAGTGATGCTAATAGCAGCTGGTTCTCGAAAAGGTCGCGTTGCACTTTAAGTCTAAAAGCTAAAAAAAAGCTCGCGTCGATAGACTTACGTAAAGTAGACATAATCGAAGCAATTAGTTTAGCGTTCGAAAGCTTATTAACAAAAGATAACGTCGATCTTTAAGATAAAGCTAATGATAACGAAAAGCGCGCAATAAATAATCTAAGCAAAAAAGTCTTAAGCGCAAAAGGTTGACTTAATTTCGCTTCGATTGCTAAGTCATCTTTTATTTATAAATTATAATTTACGAGTAGAATTTCGGATTCGAGTTCTTTTTACAAAACGAAATTCTAAGTCTGATTCTCGTCGGCAAACTTTATACGTTCCTTAAGCTCGTCGTATTCGCTTTTAATATTATCGAAAGCCAAAATCAATAAACTATATAATAAAACTTTTAATCTTAGCTTCTTTAAAAGTCCTTCGTTAAGAATAGCGATCTTATCTTTTTACTTAATATTGTTCTTGTCTTTTACGGTCTAACAAATGAAATTGACTATCGTAGCATTAAGCTTAATAAACTTGCGTCCTCGGGTTATATTAGCTATAATCTTTTAAAAAGCGACGTAAGCAACAATATAGTAGTTGATAACCTAGATAGCGTAAGCGTTAAAGGTGCAGTTCTCTAGAATGACGCCCAGTTAGCGAGCGCTACGAATTAAAGTGCATATAGCTTTAAAGTAGTCGTTATATAGCAATTGCTTTCGAGCGCCGTCGAAAGCTCTTTTAATTCGTTTATATCCTTCGGCGTTTTTATTGCGTAAAAAATAAATAGCGGTGACTTTAATAATAAACTAGTCGTAAGCCGAAAAGAAGTCTTCGGCGTTTATATTCTTTCTTGCGCATTCGGCTCGCAAAAACTAATCGTATTGCAAGATTAAGTCGTCTTCCTTATTTAATCTATTATTAAAGTCGGAAGTTGCTACCTTAAGCATAGCTAATTGACTAGAGTTGCTTATTTAACGGTAAGTCTAAAAGAACTTATCGAAAGTCTTGATGACTCGTCTTTCGAACTTCAATTCGAAACTCGATTATCGGGCTAAAGCGGCTTGCTCTTCGCTTATTAATAAGCTAAAAGGTATATCACGGACAAAAGCTTTTCTTTTAACGGCGGCTAACTTAAAAGGCATATCTGACTCGTAAACTACGGTTCACGGGCCAAACATAAAATAGCGGAATAAAGCTGATAGTAGTAGTGATTGATTAAATGATAATTAAGGTCGTTAGTATTAGTATAGTATTATATAGTTATGAAAAGAAAGTAATGGTAGTATTGTTATAATTATTATTATATAAAAAGAGAAAATGTTAAAAAGAAAGAAAGAAAAGCTTTTTTATATAAGTATATTTGTAAAGAAGACCCACTTTTTTTAACAGCAGTTCACTTTCGAATACACGTAGTTAAGCACGCTTAAAACAAAAGAACAATTTTAAATAAGAAATAAGAAATAGCCGTATAAGCTTAAAACAGATAAAAAAATAATCAAACAATAAAAACAATCTGTATAAGACAAGTGAATAGCTAATAAGGTAAGAAGAATAAAGAAAGAACAAAGAATATAATAAAAAGCAAGTCTAAAAGTGAAAGAACAAACGTAAGAAATACCCTTTTTTACTAAAATAAAGAAAGTGATCATTAAAGGCACGTCCCTTTATAAAATAAGTGTAAAACAAAGAAAGGATAAGAAAGTAAAAAAAACAAAGTAGAAGAATAGACTAAGAAACAGTTTTGTAAGCTAATTTTTATTTTTTCGAAAGTATTAAAAAAATGATTTAAAAGTTAATAGACTTAAGTCCCGAGATCACCCTTAAGTTAAGTAGTTTACTTTTGCCGTCGTCGAAAAGCTCGTATTCGTTAAAGTCCGAGTTGTCTAAAGAATCCGAATCTTCTTCTTCTTCTTCTTCGTCGTCTTTATTAAAAAGAAAGAGGGTTTGATCGCGGCAATAGAATCGTTTAAAGCGGTTAGCTGCAAAAGTGCTTTTAAGCTCAATCTTATCGGTTTCTTAAAGTTTGTAATATCTTTTATCGTAAGCCTTAAAGACGATATAAAGTCTTAGCCATTTGTAATCTAGTTTAATATCCGCGGATATATCGATGCTGCGTTTAACGTCGTAAAGCAGTACCAAGTCTTTTTCTTTAATAAGTTCCGACTTTAAGACTTTGACTCGTTCTTAAATAGCTTTAGCGGCAAGTCGATAGCGTTTCTTTTTCAAGATGATCTCGTCGATATCTTCGTCTTAAAGTTCTAATTATCTAAACCTTATAACAAGCAAGTCAACGCAAGATCGAACCTCTTGCTATAATAATAACCTTTAGACTAGCTATCGTAATTCTAAGAATAGCTCAGCTTTTCGTCCGTAGTTCAAGAAGAAAAGAGTAACTTTAATAAGTGCGTGTATCGATATCCGAATCGTAAAGAGCATCTTATTAAATTTGCGAACTTAATCTTTAAATCTTTTATTTATAACTTTCGATAAGTTATTGTAGTGCTTACCAGCACTAAGATCAAGAAGAGATTCTATAGATTGAATGAAGCTTAGTATATTCTATCTAAGAAGCTCGTCAAGATCTATGTACATATACCTAGGAGCTCTAGTGTGCTAAGGGCGCTATTAGGCGAGGTCACATGACATGTCACATATAGCTTAAGTAGAACCATGCCTGTTCCGCATAATACACCCTTTAGGTTAGCAGCGTAGCTGCTAAGCTGCAAGCAAATAAAAAAGAAAAAAATAAGTAATTAAGCTCTTTAAACTCGATGTAAACAAAAGAGATTATCATCGCAATTTAAATAAACAAATAGCGGTTGTCATTGTTGATTGAGTGTTAATTAAGAATGCAATTCTTTTTTAAATCGGTTTTATTACGTAACGGAAGTCTTTAGCGCCGTTTTTATCGCGTTGCTATATAAATAAGAGCGCGTTCTTTTTTATTATAACAAACACTTAACTTTTATCTATTTATAAAATGCTATTTAAGCAAGTAACTCAGTTTAATAGAATCGTTAAGCGCGGCCGAAGCCGTCTAAGAGTAAATGCTTTTAATAGATTAATATATTTATGCTGACTATTAAGAGAATCCTTTTTCTGCTTTAGCTATTGCTGCTATTATAGCTGCGGCGGCTGCGGCGGCTATACTACGCACTTTTACCTCCGAAGCTTCGCCCTTTCTTTTAGACCCTTTTATTAAGCGCTTGCTTATGTTAACGACCGTCAAAGCTTTAAAGTGCATCAAGTGCATCAATAGTAGGATTATATCGAAGTCTAATAAAAACTGTTATAATTACGATACGAGCGTTATACGCTGTCTCCGGTATGCTAGAAGTAGTTATAATAACTGTACCGCTGCTTTTGCCGCTGCTAACACCGCTTTTAATAACTTCGTAAGCGCTAAAGACAATAGTGCTATACAAAGAGTTCGCTAAAGTCTCCGAGATGCTATGCGATAACAACTCGCTTTAGATGCTGCTTTTTTAAAAGGTGCTGCTAATAGTCCGGGCGGTCTAGCGAGTAGAAATAGAAGTTTTAAAAATAATTCCGGTAGCTTTGCAAGTTTTGCTTTTGCTTTTAAGATTTTTAATTTAAATATAGCTTTTATTAGATTGAATAATCTTATGGCAGCAAATCGTAGTCCGGTGACGCGGAGCGCTTCGAGCATATCACTTCTTCGTAAGTCAAGCTCTTTGACTTTTGAAATAATTTAATTTAAGCAGTTCTTTTTAATTAAAACTTCTTTTCGGACTTTATGCAAAGGCTCTAATCTGCTATTATAGCAGCTCTTGCGCCTGCCGCCCTTATTGCTTTCGTCGCTTTCGCTGCTTTCGTCGCCCTCGCAGCTCCCGTCGCTTTCGTCGCACTTATTATCGTCGCCCCTTTTGCGCTAGTCGTTGCGCTTGCCGTTCTCGCGGCGGCGCCCGCCGTTGCTATGACTCTTGCGGAGCGCCGGGTTAAAGTAAAAAGATTGCTAAGAGCTTTAATAGATCTTTTGTTATAAAAAGCGAAAGGTAAAAGCGTATAAAATAAGATAAAATAACGGTTAAGATTATTAAATAGATGTTTTCTTTTAAATTACGTACAAATAAAAAAAATGAAATATAATAAGTGAATAGCATATGCGTGCTATTAAAGCTTCTCGACTAACGCGCGAGCGTCTTATAAATTTAAAAGCTTAATAAAGCTTTTAAACTTTTGTCGAGTCAAGTTCTTTATAAGACCGTTAGCGTACATCTTTTTAATAAAGAAATATTAAACTTAAAAGCTCTTTTTTAAATGCTTTTAGCGCAGCTATATATTATGAATATCGACGTAACGAAGCTTGGTAAAGATACGCTCCTTTTTACTAGCTATAAGCTTAATTATTTATTGATTATTATAATAGACTACTTAAAGCGCCGCAAAACGAAGGTACAGCTCTTTAAAAAATCGTTGGAGCGCTATAGTCTCTTTTACTATAAGGGCTATGCTAAGGAGCTCCGCTTCAATAGATGATATAGTAATTATATTTTGTTTTAAAGCTTTTTAAAGGATCGTACCTTCGAACAAAAACATAATGTACTTTTAAAAAGATCGCTTTATCTTTTCGTTATCGGCGTAAGAAGCGTTAAAGGCTATTACTAGCTTTGATTTGCTAAACTAATTGTATTGAATACCTTTAAAGCGCGAGCTAAATAGATATCGCAAACATTAGTTTACAGCTCGGAAGTGCTTCGCGCTTAAATTAGTATTAAAGTAAAAGAGTTAAGAAGCTGCAAAAGCTATATTTAGGCGTAGCATGATCGCTATATATAATACGGATCTAACCTTCTTTTAATACTTTTTCACTTGCTTCCGCGAAGCTATCTTTTCATTTTTAACTAAGTTATAAAACGGTAATAGAATTGCTAAGCAGCGTCCGTCCGTAAGTTCGAATTTCTTAACTATTTTTTTAATATAAGCGTCGTGCATAAGCGTTAGCGTTCTTCGCTAACGGTCTCGAGCGACTTTTATATTAAGAAATTATTCAATATCTTTTATCGCTTTAATCTCGTACGCTTTATTAAGACCGTTAATAATCTCTTGCGCTTTAAAAAGATTAAAGTGATAATATATGATTTAAATATCGTTTACGTAAAACGTTATAAAGACCGTTTTATTTAGATTCGTAAAAATACACGGTTCTTCACCGAATAGAATAAGCTTTAATTTGTCGAGTATGCTTATAAAGTCGAAATACTATAAAGCTAGCGAGTCTTTAAGTTTATATAAAGCTCTATCGACTTTTACGAGCATACCTTTTTGCTTAAAACTATTAAAGAAATAACACGTGATTAAAACGCTATCCGTGTGTCTTATAGCGTTAATAAAAGCGTTAACGACGTCGAATTGTTTTACTTTTAAATCAAATTCGGCTGCTATAGTTATTATTATCTTAAACGATCTAACTGTTAGCGTAGCAACGTAAGTTAAATAGATAATAGATTCGTCTTAAAAGTCGCTTTTAACTACAATCTTCGATTTAAACTTTACGATCTCTTCGGACGAGCTAGTTTTATATATAAACACTTATTTAAAAGGTATAAGTTTTAACTTAGCTTCGCTCTCGGGAATCACTTTTTAGCAATTCTTTTTTTTTAGATTATTTAGCTTTATAAAAGCTCCGTCCTTAAACTCTTTGCCGTATAAGTGTCGTTGTAGCTCTTTTTAATAAATAAAAGGTTTTAAATATTTTCGTTTTTACGAGTTAAGCTGTTTTAATAACAGCTTAAACGAAGTAATAGCTGCTATAACAGCGTATAATATTTCGTAATCTTTATTATCTTCGCGTACGAGTTCGCTATTAGCTTAAAAAGTCGATATAAAATCTAAAACGCGCGAATAACGGTTCGAATCGGCGCGAAAGTTATTTAAAAGAAGCTTATTAACACTTGCGTATATCCTTGCGCGTTTTCTAATGCGGCTATTAATAAGTGAGTACTTTTTATTAAAGTCGGAATTTTATTTAAAGTGTTTATAATTTAATTTCTTATTATTAATATTCGCTTTAAAAAAGTCTAAAAGCTTTTTCTTAATTGTTCGGTTTAAATCTCCGCCGGTTATTAACGTAAAAGCTTTCGTTAGTCGGCTTATAGCTTAGCTTTTCGGGCCCCGGCTTTAAATAACAACTTAAAAGTATAATTTGCGCGCTCTTTTATTAAAGCTAAGTTTTTGCCCGTCTACGGTGCTCTTCCTTGCTTTTAGCAGTCTTGGGACACCTTCGCCCTTGCTCTTAGTTAAAGAGCTGGCGAGACGTTCAGCGGTATAACTTGAATTGTTAAAGTCTATTAAATCGTCTCGTAAAACAATTGCTTTTAGTATAGACGTATCTATAAGGTCTTCAATTAAAGTTGAAGCTCTTAACGTTTGTGCATCGCTCGAATTAAATAAGGTCGCATTCTTTAAGCTTTGACTAGATCCTTTTAAATCAACTTTTATAAGGTCTAACGGCTGCTTACCTTTTACATCAGCTGCATTCGTCTTTTTTAAGCGATCCTTTACAACGTTCTTTATATTAAACAAAGCGTCCTTTGTTTGACTAAAGTCTTTAATATCTTTTAATTCAATAACGATACTTTTGATTTCGTTAATCGATTAGCCGATCGATTTTTCTTCGTTTTTAAAATAGAATTGAGTTTTATCGAACGTTACGTTGCGTATGACAATCACTTTATAAAGCACAAGAATATAAACTTTATATATATTAAAAGCTATATATTTAACCAAGTAGCTTATATGTCTCTTCGGTTTAACCTTAAAAGCTCTTTTATTGCGAAGAGCTTCTCGGTCTTTAATCATTAAGTACGCACGAGCGTTATACGCAACCAAACCGTTATAATTTAGTTTTAAGTCGATATCGATCCGTATAAAGATCGCCGGATCGTACCACTTAAAATATTATTTAAACTAAAGCTATAGCACTTCATTCGGACTTTTTATAAAGCTTTTCGCTTTCGGTGTCATATTGTAAAGGTAGATAACGGCTAGTATAGTCTCAGGCTAAAGCTTCTTTAAGAGCTTTGCTTCTACTTTTATTTTAATAGACCGTTCTATTACCTTTCTCTTAGCTCTTTTAGCTCTTTTATTAAGTTCGTAATTAAAAGATAGTAAGAGCTTTAATTCGATCTCAACTTCTTTCGCTTATCTTTGATATTCGATAAAGCCGATTACGTTAATTACGATTACTAAAGAATCGTTGTTATAGCGTATAATAGTTATTGAAAGACCGTATTTGCGTCTCGTTTATGCTTCAAATTCTTTTAACACTTTCATAACCGTTAATTGTAACTTATCCTTTAGTATAAAGCCGAATAGCTTCTTATTATATTTATCTTTAATTATTAACAATTATTTACTTTTTTCGAAACCGTTAAAAAAGTTAAATAAATCTTAAGCGATCTTGTAAAATAGCTTAATTGTTTTATTATTTAACGTGCGGCGAAATATGATTTGTTAAGCGTGCGTAATAGCATATGCTTTATATTCAACCTTAATGATTCCTTTAAGTCTCACCTTTTTAGCGTTATAAGCCAGCGCTTCGAAGGCTTCTTTGCTTAAATGACTTGTTCGTAAATACTAAAGTATCGATAAATCCTTTTTTAAAGCTCGAAAGACATTGCTCTTTTAGAATTTATAGCGTGTTTGCAAGCGCTTTTAAGTTATAAAGAATATTATTAAGCAAAAAGAGCTACGAATCAATTAGAGTAAAGAATAATTAAATAGCTTATATTTAAAAAACGTAAAGTTGAACTTCCTTTTTAACTTTTTTAATACGACGCTTTTTTTAACCTCTTCGTAATAAAGAGTTGCGTTATATTTCGAGTACTATACGCTAGCCTTGCTTAAAAGAGCTTCCGAGATAATATTGATATTAAACTTTTTAACGATAGCGACGTTCTTTAACTTTAAATCCTCCGTTTTAACTTTATTTGGTCCGTTTAAAGCTCTTTTAAAGACTTTGGTCCTTCGCTCGACGACTAAGAGACTACTCGTTTTAGCTTCGATAAAGTCGGTTAAGCGAAAGCGCTGAATTGACTTTAGCATTAAGAGATTCTTATCGTTAATAAAGTGAGTAGCGCCGTAATTGTCGAGAAAAGTGCTGTTAGATAGCTAATGCTTATTATTAGCCGTGCTATAAAGACCGTTAAAGACAAGATTATCGAACGTGCTAAAAAGCTTAAGATCGATAATAATTATTAACACTTTTTTAAAGTATTTTAATTTATCGCTATCGTTCGATTGCTTCTCTTTGCCTTTTAAAATAATCTTATCGACTTAAATTTATACTTAACTTTCTTTCGTAATCTCTTTTCGAAGCGCTTTAAACTTAAGTTCTTAAAGCCTTTTCTTTATAACGACGATATCATTTCGGTTCGGCTTTGCGAATCTACTTTCGTTAAAACCGTTAAAGCAATAGCGAAAGATCTTGCACTTAATTGCGTTTTAATAATAGTTTCTCTTTTTAAAGCACGAGCATTTAAAACCCTTAGCAAGTCTTTTAAAGCTATCGGAGCGTTTACCGGACTGTTTAAAAGCAATGTCGTTAGCTTTATTACTTCCGAAAGTGCTGCGAGTCGTTTAATCTTCGAAAGTAGCGAATATATTAAAGAAGTTAAAGTTCGGATTGCTAGTCTTTTTTTCGACTTAGCTTTCGTATTAATTAAAGTAGTCGTAAAAAGTGCGCTTTTAAAGCAATGACAGCTCGTCGTTTCGAATAACTTTTGCGAGCTTTAGCGACGCTTAAGTTAATGATTATTTTTCGCTAATAGCTTTTAAAAATGCTTTTATCGCGAGTATACCCGTCGTTTCGTAAAGGTTGTTTATCTTCGCTAACTTGTAAATAGCTCGGTGTTCTTTAATCTATATCGCTAAAGAAACGCTCTTTTGCTTGGCTGCTTGCAAGGATTTGTTATAGTCTCGTATTATCGATAGCTTAAAGCTCGAATCGAATAGACGGCATATTTCTTAAAGCTTTTTTATTAAGAATTAGATAAAAGTATTATCTTTTTTTAAAGCCGTCAAGATCGCTTCCTCGAGAATAAAGCTCTTAACCGTCTTTTTAATCCAGTTTATAATTTGATTGCTTTTGTTACTTAAGACTTTTTAGTTGTTTATAGCGAAGTTGTATTCTTTTATATTATCGTTATACGCTTTTCGGACGTCTTCGAACTCAGCGTCTTTTGGCTTTAAAAGTCTATTAAGATCGTTTGCAAGAGCTCTTAAGTGTAGTTCTTCTTAAGCCTTTCGTTAGCGGTCTTACTTTTAAAACCATTCGTTATTAAGCTCCGTTACTATCTTTATAGCAGACTTCGTTTTTAATTTAATCTATTCGATAAAAAGAGCAAATTCTTTTACGTTAATACGAAGAGATGCGTATTGTTTTATGCTAAAGCGCTTAATAAAGTATTTGTAGTTCGTAATCTATCTTAAGAAGTCGTTACGACTTATAAGGTTCGTTTTGTTGATTAAAAGGACCTCTTCTACTTTGTCGTCTATTATTATAGCAATTGACTTTATAACTAAAGCTTTTAAAAATTAGTTAGAGTTCTTAAGGGTAGTATGTGTTAGTTATAAGAAATGAATATAGTTGAAAAAGGACAGATTGCAAAAATGAAAGTTGTAACAAAGTAGCGTAAAAGTGACTTGCAAAATCCGCTCTCGATTAATTCGGAGGTTGTTAAAGACTAACTGAATAGCTCGTAAATGCGAATGTGGCTCTTAATTGTAATACTTACTAGCATTAAGATCAAAAAGAGATTCTGTAAATTGAATAAAGCTTAGTATATTCTATTTAAGAAGCTCGTCAGGATCTATATACATATACCTAGAAGCTCTAGTGTGCTAAGGGCGCTACTAGGCGAGGTCACATGACATGTCATATGTAGCTTGGGTGGAACCATGCCTGTTCCGTACAACAGTTATCTAAGATATCCTTATATCTTCTTTCGATCATTCCATTTGCCTTTGAATTATAGCTCGAGATCTAGACCCTTTTGATCTCGTACTTAATAGCGAAGGCTTTAACAATTGCTTTGTTTTCGAGTCTTTTATCGATAGTCAATCTCTCGAACAATCCGTAGCGGCAAACGATATCTTTTTAAAGAAACTTAATAATAGATTCGACGTTAGCCGATCGAAGTAATCGTTTTTTTAGCTATTTAAATAGATCTTCTTTAGCTAGTACGAAGCAAGTCATCTTTTTATCGATAATAAGTACTCGTAACACGTCTAAGCTAACTTTTAACCATATCTAAGTAAGCCAGGTCGAGTACAAAAGGTTTTCTGTTCGTCTAGCTTTGCGTTTTTAATAAGGCTTATAGCTTTAAACGAAAGCTTTACAGTCTTCGTAACATCCGTTCTAAAAGAAAAGTTTTAACGTGCGGTAATAAGTTGATTTAGCTCTTTTATATCCGGATTCTTAATAAGAATCGGAAATAATAATGTGGCGTCTTTAAGTTCCGTCGATAACTAGCTTAATCGAGTAAGAATTGTCTGCTCGCTTATAAAAGTGACTATTTCTAACTAAATAATTAAGTGCTTTGTTCTTGAACTTCTAAAAGTCGTAAGTCTTGATCGAAAGAAAGCGTTTAAAAGTAATAAAGAATTAAGCAATAAGCTTAAAGTCAGGCGAATAATCGTGCTTTAAAACTCTCTTTTTAACCCGTAAACCATAGTTTACGAGTCGTTTAATCGAAAATACTAAAACAATGCTCAACTCGTTAGCGACCTAATCGTTAATATCTTTTTTCTTTCTTTCTTTAATATTTAAAAGATGCTTTCTTCTTTTCTTAAAAAGACCGTCCGCTGCCGTGTTTTTAATCTTAAAAATATGCTTAACTTTAAAGTCTATTAATCTTATTTACGCAATTTAATTCGTAACGAAAGCTTTAAGCAAATCGCTCGTTAATCCGTTAAGTTGATCAATTAATACTTTAGCGTCGGTTTCCAAGATAAAGTAAACTTCGTATAATTCGCTCTTTATCTTTTTCATAGCTTTTAAAGCACCGCGGTATTCTCGCTTAATCGCGTCGTACTTGCTCTTCGCAAAGTTTTAAAAACCATTCTCGAACTTAGCAAGATATCGCTTCTTATCGAAATCCTTTTGCTGCAATACTACTCTTTATCTTTTAAGACTAACGTCTACCGTCAAGTAAATTTTCCTTTCGTCCTTGCCGTAGTCGATCTTAATAAAAGCGGAAGCAAAAAGCAAAGCTTCTTTAAGCAGCCTTATCGCTTCTTACTAAGGCTTTAACCACTCGAATTCGACCCCTTTTCTTATAATCGCGTAAATTAAAGCAGTAATCGTAAAAAAGTTTTTAATCTAAATTCTATAATAAACCACGATCTTAATAAAAGCTCGCGCTTCCGATACATCTTCGCACTTAATTTATTCTAGTATTTTCTTAATTTTAACGGTTTAAAAGTAACGTCTCTCGCTATCCGTAACGAATCCAACGATATTAAAGCTAAGCATATAATATTAAGACTTCGTTCCGACGGTCGTCTTAGCTCTTTTAAACTTCACGAGCACCTTATCGATGTTCTAAATATATTCTAAAACGAATCGTCGTATTCCAAGCAAAACTTTTTCGTAATTATAAAAAGATCGAGATCCTTTGACTCTTACGTTATTTATATAAAGCAAGCAAACGTTAAGAATACAGTTTATAAAGATCTTGTAAATGACCTTAACGAATTAAGCAATCGAATTAATTGCTCTTATAAGTATCCGAGTTATCCGAAGCAATCTAATAAGCGTTTAAATAACTATCATATCTTTAAACTCAACGTCGAAAAAAAATTAATCGTATTTAAAAAAGAAGTTTAAAAGTATAGCTATCGTAAAACCGGCAAATTCGTTCGAGAACTAATCTACGTTCGAAGCAACATTAGCGTCTTTAACCGTTATACAGTTCATCTTAATTACAGCAATAATCAGCTTATATTTTTTTTTTTTTTTTTTATTATAATAAACTATTTGTTCCGATAAAAGCCTTAGCATAATTCGAAGACCTTTTGCTTCAATCGTTCTTTTAGCATAAAGATAACCATTTCTTGCAAAGCCTTCGGCACGGTAAACGTTTTCTTTTACTAAGCTTCGTAAAGCACCGTTTTAATCTTTTAAAGTAGCATAACTTCCTTCCAGACCTGGCCAAGATAAATAAAATCTTAGGCCATCGCTTCTTTTCGATTCAAAAAGCATTAATAAAGCAGCTCTCTTTCTTTTAAAATAACTTAAAAGCTAATCGTAAGTGCTTTAAATCGTTCTTTCGTTAATCTTAATCCAACCTTTAAGTCTAAAAACCTATTAATAAAGTATTTCGAAAAAGGTCTTTTAAGTTTAAGAAGTCTCGCTTTCTCATCTTGCTTAAATCAATCGTCGATTCTTTTAAGTATCTTTCTATCCGACACTCTTAAATCCACCGGTCTAACCTTTTCCGCCTTCCTTTTATATATCGTATTAACTTTTACCATATTCTTTTTTAAAAGGTTTTTATCGTTATCGATAATAAATATAAAATTTTCCGATTTATCGAGTTTAATTGCAAATATTTTTAATGTTTTTAATTTTAATAAGCCTTGCTTAATATTAAATTGAATTATTTTTTTATGATTTTATTGTTTTTATACTGATCTACTCGTAAACTATAATTCACGGGCGGAATTTCTTTTTAAGCTTCTTTTTAACTTAGCATTTATCTTAACTTGCATACTAGCTATTAGTTTCCCAAGTCTTCGATTAAATCCGACTTGTTTTTTATAATAATAATCTATCTTTAAATAAATCGATCGTAGTTTTAAAAAAAAGCTTTTATCGTGCTATTATCGAAATAAAAAAAAAAGAATTAAGATTCTAAAAAGAAAAGCATGCTTAAGATGACCTCGTAACTGCTATTATTAATAATAAAAAAATCAGCGTAATTAATGATTCCGCCGATAATAACTTCGACGTCGTTTATCTACTTATTAAAGTTATAGAAATCCTCGGATACGATAGTATAAATTAAAGCTCGATCCGTTATAATAAATAGTTTAACTATCTTAGCCACTTCTTTGTTTATCACGTTGATTTTAAATCCGCTATCGAAAAAAGATCTGCTTTTAACTATACCGTCGATATTAATAAAAACTTTTAAAGTCTTTATCGCTACTTCGAAGCAGTTACGAGCGATAAGTTATTTGCGAATTTGCGTCGTTAAAAAGTCTAGCTTGCCTTTCTTATTCCGACTTAAACGTTTAATAATTAAAGCGTTCATAAGAATAAGCTTACTTTAAAAGACTTTTACGTTTTCTTTAACATCGAGAACCATTAGAATATAATAACTTAATAACTTATCGAAGCGAAAGCTAAGTTCGAACAAGTCTTTAATTTAAACTTCGATTCTTGATTTTATAATCGCCGCTACTGCTTTTTCTTAAGCTTTAATAATAACGTAAAAGTTAATAAACTTCTCTCGTTTATAAGTCCTTTTCTTCTTTTCTCTTAGCACTCGCTAAATGATCTTAACCTTTCTTTCTACATCTTTTATAGCTTCGTCGGCTCTAACTAGTTTAAAAGGTTTAAAAGACTCTTTTTTAATTACACTATCGAACAACTCGTCTTTTAAGTTTATTTTTATAATAATATTCGATTCTTAAGAAGCACGAGCCTTAAAAATGCCGTAATTCTTTTCCTTTTGTTATCGAACATTCTTTTTAATCTTAATAAACTTAAATCTTTTCGAAAGTAAGAAAGACTTCTTAGCTTTATCTTTTGCGGCAACGTTGATTTCGACCGAAGCAACTTTTATGCTAGATAAGTAGCTAAGCGTATTAATCCACTTTATAACGTTAATATTCTTAGTATCGACTAGTCTTTTAAAGATAATAATAAGTTCTTTTAGCTAGTTGGTTAGTTGCTAAGCATTTTGATCGGGCTAATATTAAATTAGCTATTAAATTGGTTGTTAATAAAAGAACAAGTGTTTATAAGTCTTAGGTCCGCTAGTAAATCGATTTTTTAAAATGTTATCGTATTCCGTTTTATAAACGTTTAAAACGATAGATCTAAACTAAGTCTTTCTTTGCTTCTTTTAAATGATAAAAGCGCCGATCTTTTTAAGCCTTAAGCAAAAGCGTTCGTAATCATTAATATAAATACATCTTTTATTAACTATGTCTTTAAAAGCTTTACATTTATCTCGGTATTAATAAAAAGCTTAAGTTATATCTTCGAAGTTCTCGTAAAAGCTATAATCTTGCATCTGGTTCTCGTATCTTTTACCTTTTTTTCTTCTTCGTCTTTATAGTCCGTAATCGATAATAGCAATTTAAACTCCACTTTCGAAGCTGATTCTATTTCGAGCATCTTAAGCGGTATACTTAATAAAAGCTTCGTCGCAGTCTTCGAATCGAACTTGAAGTTGAGATTAAATAAAGCGTCGAAAAGTTAAGTTAGCGACTTAATCTTCGAAGTAATCAATTCGATTATAAATTACACTAATCTGCAAATTAAAAAACTTCTTAATTATAAAACCTACTTTATTAATTTCCTTTTTTTCACTCGTAAACCGTAGTTTACGAATGAACGGCACTACTACTAAAGCTTTCTTAACAGACTCAAGAACGCTAGCTAGTTCGGTATATTCTTTAACTAAGGTCCGAATATCTTTAATAAAGTTAGCTAAAAAAGACTTTTTCCGATTTATAACTTCGATAATCTTAATACTTTAATCGATCTTAAAAGCGAATACAGCGAAGTCGTCGAAAGCGGTATAAAAGTCTAAGTCGAGTTCGTCGACTTTATAATGCTTAATTGTCTTATTTCGGATTCCGACGAGCAATTCGAAAAAAAATAAGCGGCTTTATTCGGTCTTGCTTAAGAGGTGCATAAAAGTAAGTCTTTCGGAGACTCGAAAGAAAGTGCGATAATAGTTTTTCAAGTCGTTGACATTCCGTTCTTGCATAGCAAATTCTCGTAAGAAAGCGACTAAGTCTTTAATCTACTAAGTATCGTTCTTACGAAACTCGGCTCTTAAAGCTTTAACGAAAGCAGCTTAATCTTTTTTAACTTTTTATTCGAGCAAGCTTTTAATGATCTTTTTGCGAAAGTTATCGCAATAACGAAAGAGCTTAATAAACCGATCGTTTTTAAAAATACTAAAATCATTATAAGTCTCTTCGTACTTCTCGATAAAGTCGGTAATATTAACACTATTAAAGCAAAAAGCTCTTAAAGTACTTAATAATAGCATGCGAATAGTTATAAAAGCGTAAAAGATAGCAAGGTCGATTATAACTAACGCAAGGCCTAATAGAAAGATAAAAAGAGCAAAAGAAAAAAGAGTAATATAAATCTTAAAACCGATGTTCATTTTAAAAAGCATTTCCGAAGCAAATGTTTCCGATAAAAGTAACAATAAAAGTTCAAGTTAAAAATCGAAGTAAGATAAAAATAGTCCGAAGCTTATAAGAATACGACTAAAAGATTCAATAAATTTAAAAGATTTTAACGAAAAAAAAAGTGACTTTACGCTAACTTCGATATTAAAAATCTTAAAAAGGTTTTCGATATTTTAAAGATTAAACATATATATATATTAAAAAAGATCGGATTGATAAAAGGTTTTTGAATTGTTTAATTTTAACTCGTAAACCGAGTTCACGAGTAAAATAAGCGATTTTCGCAAAGTATTCTCGATCCGAAATTAAAAAGAATAGACCTTTTGCAAAAGTAAATTAATAGTCAAGATCAAAACTATAAAAAACTTAAGAATCAATTAATTAGCTTCGCTAATAACTCCGGACCATATCAATTGCTTTAATTTAAGATAAGAGCTAAAATACGGAAAGATATTTTCATTAATAAATGAAAATTCTTTCTTATTAACAATAGAAAAGAGTTTTTGCTAAAGAGCCGAAATATTGCACTTCGGCCATTTCGGCGTTTCGATGTCCGAACTTATCGGAAATAAAGTTTTAATTGTTTTGATATTATAATTGTAAAATGAAGTGCTAAATGATAAACGAAGATCAACTTGATTGCGAATCAAGCGATTATAATAAGCTATATAAGGACAAAGACTAAAGGTTTAAATCCTTGCGTAAGTCATTAATATAAAAGCACTCAAAAGGATGTACTATACAAAAGCCTAGCTTTAAAGCTAGACCTTATAGTCTTATAAAAGAAGTGTTAAAAAAAGTAAATAGAAAGCTCGTTGATTGTTCTAGCTAAAAGATGTGTGCCCTCTTATAAAAGATGGGTCCGTCTAGTGTGGCCCTAGTGGCCATAGCAGGTACCCCATCAGGCAAGGTGTTTACATTATGATAAGTTTAAAAGAAAGATAAACTTTTAAAATTAAAAGTTGCGGCGGCGTTTTTTTTTAATTTAAGCAGTATCTTTTATAGCTTTACGAGCTTCTTTGCGTTGCATTCGAAAGTCCTTTTCGGCGTTAGCTTTAATCTTACGACTCTTTCGAGTCTCGCGGTCTTGCTTTAAATTAAGTAAAAAAAGGCCGATAATCTTTAGTTTAGATTCGAAATCAAAAGAAAACATTTAATAATTAAAAAAAGCTTTCGAAACGCTAAACGATCGAAATAAAAAAGAACTTAATATTTAATTCTTAAGTCGCTTATAAGTCGGCGACGATTCTTTTAATAAAAGTTGTTTAGCTTTCTTTTAGCTAAAAGAATAACGAAGACGCTTTTTTTTATTCGGATAAGTAATAAAGATGCGAAACCCGGTTCTTTATAGCTTTCTTTTTCATCGTTGTCTTGTTTTAGCTAATAAGACGGTAGCAAAAAACTAGAAACTTTTTAAAAAGATAATATATTACTTGTATTAAGTATATTAAGTAATAAGAAAGTATATAAAATTAAGATAACGAGCTTTAATCGCATGTTATTATAATCAACTTTTTATAAAGACTTATTAATAAGACTATTAACACGCTAATTGATAAAGCTTTTTTAAAATGCTTTAGACTTTATAGCAAATCTAATACGTCGATTTATAAGAAGTGAGCTTTAGCAGATTAATAACTTTAATAACTTTAGTAACTTAACTAAAAGCATTTACTTATGCCGCTTAAAGCAGCTTGCTTACGTATACTTTTATTATATTTAAAAGTGTTTTTATTAAAAGTATTTTTATCGAAACCGGAATCTTAAAAGCGTTAGACCGTCGAATGAAAACCTTAATAATTTTAATAACTTTAATAACCTTAATAACCTTGATAACTTTAATAACTTTAGTAACCTTAGTAACTTTGGTAACTTAATTAAAAGCATTTATTTATACTACTTAAAGCAGCTTGCTTACGCATACTTTTATTATATTTAAGAGTGTTTTTATCAAAAGTATTTTTATCGAAACCGGAATCTTAAAAGCGTTAGACTGTAGAATAAAGACTTTAGTAACTTTAATAACTTTAATAACTTTAGTAACTTTAGTAACTTGACTAAAAACACTTATTTATACTACTTAAAGCAGCTTGCTTACGTATACTTTTATTATATTTAAAAGTGTTTTTATTAAAAGTATTTTTATCGAAACCGGAATCTTAAAAGCGTTAGACCGTAGAATAAAGACCTTAATAACTTTAGTAATTCTAATAACCTTAGTAACTTTAATAACTTTAGCAACTCTGATAACCTTAGTAACTTTAGTAACTTGATTAGAAGCATTTACTTATGTTATTTAAGGCCGCTTGCTCGCGTGTACTTTTATTATATTTAAAAGTATTTTTATTATTATTAGCACCTTATAGAAACCGTCTTGTATAGCGTTGTAACGAAAGTGATAAAAAGATATTAAAACGATTAGATCTTCGTAATAAAGAAAGCCGTAACGAAAGAAAAGATACGAACTAAAGATATTTGCGTAAAGTAAATAAGTCAAGATATAAATAATTAAGTTTCGACGAAGAATATCGAAGTAAAAGTAATAGCTTTTAAAAGGAAGCGCGTAACAGCGAAGCTGTAATAAAAGCACGGCGAAATCGACTTCGAAGTCTTTTTGCTAATTGATTATCGTTAAACGAAAGCAAATTGTACTTTGCTTTAATCGTAGACTTTTGCGACTTAGTTTTTAATTTGCAAGTGTTATAAATAGCGAAAACTTTACTTTAATCTTTATTTTAAAAAAACGTAATAAGTTAATAGATATTTTTAAATATATATCGAGCTTAAAAGCAGATTCGAGTTTTTATAATGCAAGTTAAGTGTTATTGCAACGATAATTATAGTAATGATAATTATAATAATAAAAGTAATTATAAGAATAATTATAAGTAACGAACGTAAAGTAAGTATTAGTATAAAGCATTAATATAGCAGAATCGATAGCGGTAGTTGAATTAAGCTTAGCTGTAAGATATATTTAATTCGGGCCGACCTTTTCCGAAATCTAAAATTATTTGTCGACATTTCTTTTAGCATTGCTTAGAAATCTTATTAAATCGATATAAAATAGTCTTACGTAATTAGATGACTTATTACTATTACAACTATTAGATGACTTATTATTACTACGACGATTAGATAACTCATTACTATTATAACTACTAGATGACTTATCATTACCATAACTACTGGATGACTCATCACTACTACAACTATTAGAATTTATCTTGGGTCACCGTTGGTGACAATAATTAGTAAATATAATTAGTAAATGTGATTAGTAAACTTGATTAATAATTATACATATGCATATTTTTATATATATAAACCTTATAGAGTAACTCTACGCTTTATAGGGTTTCCTTATAAAGAGGGGCAGAATTTTGTACCCTCCGTGGGTTCCCCCGTGGGGAGGACTCAAAACTCCGTGGGGCCCCATGGGGCCCTATGGAGCAGCCTAGTTCGTACTCGAGGCTGTCTCTTTTTTTAACGAGTAGTGCTAGTAATAGCTAGCTTTCGAAAAGGTCGCGTTGCACTTTAAGTATAAAGGCTAAAAAAGAGCTTACGTCGATGGACTTGCGTAAAGTAGACATAATCGAAGCAATTAGTTTAGCGTTCGAAAGCTTATTAATAAAAGATAATATCGATCTTTAAGATAAGGCTAATAATAATAAAAGGCGCGTAATAAATGATTTAAGCAAAAAGGTTTTAAAAGCAAAAGGTTAACTTAATCTTGCTTTAATTGCTAAGTTATCTAGCACTCGTAAACTATAGTTTACGAATAGAATTTCGGATTCGAGTTCTTTTTGTAAGACGAAATTCTAAGTCTGATTCTCGTTAATAAACTTTATACGTTCTTTAAGCTCGTCGTATTCGCTTTTAATATTATCGAAAGCTAAAATCAATAAGCTATATAATAAGACTTTTAGTCTTAGCTTTTTTAAGAGTTTTTCGTCCGGAATAGCGATCTTATCTTTTTATTTAATATTAATGTAAACACTCTGCCTGATGGGGTACCTGCTATGGCTATTAAGGCCACACTAGACGGACCCATCTTCTATAAGAAGGCATACATCTTCTAGCTAGAATAATCAACGAGCTTTCCATTTATCTTTTCTAATACTTCTTTTATAAGATTATAAGGTTTAGCTTTAAAGCCAAGCTTTTGTATAGCACATCTTTTTAAGTGCTTTTATATTAGTGACTTACGCAAAGATTTAAACCTTTAGTCTTTGTCTTCATATAGCTTATTACAATCGCTTAATTCGCAATCAAGTTGATTTTCGTTTATTATTCAGCACTTCACTTTACAATTATAATATCAAAACAATTAAAACTTTATTCCCGATAAGTTCGGACACCGAAACGCCGAAATAGCCGAAGTGCAATATTTCGGCTCTTCGGCAAAAACTCTCTTTTATTATTAATAAAAAAGAATTTTCACTTATTAATAAAAATATCTTTCCGTACTTTAGCTCTTATCTTGAATTAAAGCAATTGATATAGTTCGGAGTTGTTAGCGAAGCTAATCAATTGATTCTTAAGTTTTTTATAATTTTGATCTTGACTATTAATTTACTTTTACAAAAAGTCTACTTTTTTTAATTTCGGATCGAGAATACTTTACGAAAATCGCTTATTTTACTCGTAAACTCGGTTCACGAGTTAAAATCAAATAATTTAAAAACCTTTTATTAATTCGATTATTTTTAACATATATATATATTTAATCTTTAAAATACCGAAAACCTTTTTAAGATTTCTAACATCGAAGTCGGCGTAAAATCACCTTTTCTTTCGTTAAAATCCTTTAAATTTGTTAAATCTTTTAATCGTATTCTTATAAGCTTCGAACTATCTTTATTTTACTTCGACCTTTAATTAAAACTTTTACTTTTATTAAAAACACTTGCTTCGGAAATGCTTTTTAAAATGAACACCGGTCTTAAGATTTATATTATTCTTCTTTTTTTTATTCCTCTTGCTTTTCTATTAAGCTTTGCGCTAGTTATAATCGACTTTGCTATCTTTTACGCTTTTATAACTACTCGCATGTTATTACTAAGTGCTTTAAAAGCTCCTTGCTTTAATAATGCTAATATCACCGACTTTATCGAAAAGTACGAAGAGACTTATAATGACTTTAATATCTTTAAAAACGATCGGTTTATTAAGCTCTTTCGTTATTGCGATAACCTTCGCAAAGAAGTCATTAAAAGCTTGCTCGAATAAAAAGCTAAGAAAGATTAAGCTGCTTTCGTTAAAGCTTTAAAAGCCGAGTTTCGTAAAAACGATACTTAGCAGATCAAAGACTCGGTCGCTTTTTTACGAGAATTTGCTATATAAGAACGAGATATTAACGACTTGAAAAACTATTATCGTACTTTCTTTCGAGTCTTCGAAAAGCTTACTTTTATACACTTTTTAAGCAAGACCGAATAAAGCCGTTTGTTCTTTTTCGAATTGCTCGTCGGAATTCGAAACAAGACAATTAAGTATTACAAAGTCGACGAACTCGACTTAGACTCTTATACCGCTTTCGACGACTTCGCCGCATTCGCTTTTAAAACCGATTAAAGTGTTAAGACTATCGAAGCTATAAATCGAAAAAAGTCTTTTTTAACTAACTTTATTAAAGATATTCGGACCTTAATCAAAAAGCATACCGAGCTAGCTAGCGTTCTTGAGTTTGCTAAGAAAGCTTTAATAGTAGTGCCGTTTATTCGTAAACCACGGTTCACGAGTGAAAAAGAAGAAATTAACAAAGTAAGTTTTATAATTAAAAAGTTTTTTAACTTACAAATTAATACGATTTATAATCGAATTAATTACTTCGAAGACTAAATCGTTAACTTAACTTCTCGACGCTTTATTTAATCTTAGCTTTAAGTTCGATTCGAAGATTACGACGAAGCTCTTATTAAGTATACCGCTTAAGATGCTCGAAATAAAATCAGCTTCGAAAATGGAGTTTAGATTGCTACTATCGGCTACGGATTATAAAAACGAAGAAAAAGAAGAAGTAAAAGATACGAAAGCTAAATGCAAGACTATAGCTTTTACGAGAACTTCGGAAATACAACTTAAGCTCTTTATTAATACCGAGATAAATATAAAGCTTTTAAAGACATAATTAATAAAGGATATATTTATATTAATAATTACGAACGCTTTTGCTTAAAGTTCAAAAAGATCGGCGCTTTTATTATTTAAAAGAAGCAAAGAAAGACTTAGTTTAAATCTATCGTATTAAACGTTCGTAAAACGAAATACGACAACATTTTAAAAAATCGACTTATTAACGGACTTAAGACTTATAAACACTTGCTCTCTTATTAATAACCAATCTAATAGCTAGCTTAATATCAGCTCGATTAAAATGCTTAACAACTAACTAATTAGCTAAAAAAGCTTATTACTATCCTTAAAAAACTAGTCGATATTAAGAACATCAATGTTATAAAATAGATCAACACGCTTAGCTATTTATTTAACATAAAAGTTGCTTCGGTCGAGATCAATACTACCGCAAAAGACAAAGTTAAAAAGCCTTTCCCGCTTTCGAAAAGATCTAAGCTTATTAAAATTAAAAAGAATATCCGATAACAAAAAGAAAAGAATTACGATACCTTTAAAGCCCGTGCTTCTTAAAAATCAAGTACTGCTATAAAGATAAACTCGAAAGATAAGTTGTTCGATAATATAATTAAAGAAAAGTCTTTTAGACTTTTTAAATCAATTAAAGCCGACGAAGTTATAAAAAATATAAAAAGAGAGGTTAAGATTATTTAGCGAATGTTAAAAGAAAAAAAGAAAAGGACTTATAAACAAAAAAAGTTCATTAACCTTTACGTTATTATTAAAGCTTAAGAAAAAGCAATAACGGCGATTATAAAATCGAGAATCGAGGTCTAAATTAAAGACTTATTCGAATTCAGCTTTCGCTTCGACAAGCTATTAAGCTATTATATCTTAATAATTCCCGATGTTAAAGAAAACGTAAAGGTCTTTTAAAGTAAGCTTATTTTTATAAACGCCTTAACTGTTAAACGTCTAAGTCGGAATAAAAAAAGCAAGCTAAACCTTTTAGCGACGCAAATCCGCAAACAACTTATCGCTCGCAATTGCTTTAAAATAGCGATAAAAACTTTAAAAGTTTTTATTAATATCGACGGTATAATTAAGAACAAATCCTTCTTTAATAATAGATCTGAAGTCAACGTAATAAACAAAAAAGTAGCTAAAATAGCTAAACTACTTATTATAACGGATCGAGCTTTAATTTATACTATTGTATCCGAAGATCTTTATAACTTCGATAAATAAATAAACGACGTCGAAGTTACTATCGGCGGAATCATTAATTACGCCGATTTTTTTATTATTAATAATAGCAATTACGAAGTCATCTTAAGCATGCTTTTCTTCTTGAAATCTTAACTTTCTTTTTCTTATTTCGATAATAGCACGATAAAAGCTTTTTTTTAAAATTACGATCGATCTATTTAAAAACAAATTACTATTGCAAAAGACAAGTCGGATTTAGTCGAAGACTCGAGAAACTAATAGCTAGCATGCAAGTTAAAATAAATATTAAGCTAAAAAAAAGCTTAAAAAGAAGTTCCGCCCGTAAATTATAATTTACGAATAAATCGGCATAAAAACAATAAAATCACAAAAAAAACAATTCAACTTAATATTAAGCAAAGCTTATTAAAATTAAAAACACTAAAAATATTTGCAATTAAACTCGATAAATCGGAAAATTTTATATTTATTATCGATAACGATAAAGACCTTTTAAAAAAGAATATAATAAAGGTTAATACGATGTATAAGAAGAAGGCGGAAAAGGTTAGACCGGTAGATTTAAAAGTATCGGATAAAAAGATACTTAAAAGAATCGACGATTAGTTTAAGCAAAATAAAAAAGCGAGACCTTTTAAGTTTAAAAGACCTTTTTCGGAATACTTTACTAGCAGGTTTTTAAACTTAAAAGTTAGATTAAGATTAACGAAAAAACGATTCGAAGCACTTACGATTAGCTCTTAAGTCATTCCGAAAGAAAGAGAGCTGTTTTACTAATGCTTTTTAAATCGAGAAAAAGCGATAGCTTAAGATTTTATTTATTTTAGCCAAGTCCGGAAAGAAGTTATGCTATTTTAAAAGATTAAAACGGTGCTTTACGAAGCTTAATAAAAGAAAACGTTTATCGTGCCGAAAGCTTTATAAGAAATAATCATTTTTATATTAAAAGAACGATTAAAGCAAAAGGTCTTCGAACTATACTAAAGCTTTTACCGAAACAAATGATTTATTATAATAAAGAAAAAAAAAAGAAAATACAAGCTAATTACTACTGTAATTAAGATGAACCGTATGACGGTTAAAAACGCTAATATTGCTTCGAACGTAAATTAGTTCTTAAACGAATTTACCGGTCTTACGATAGCTATACTCTTAGACTTTTTTTTTAAATACGATTAATTTTTTTTCGACGTTAAGTTTAAATGTATAATAATAATTATTCAAACGCTTATCAAACTGCTTCGGATGACTCGGATACTTATAAAAGCTATTAATTCGATCGCTTAATTCGTTAAAGTTATTTATAAGATCTTTATAAACTGCATTTTTAACGTTTGCTTGCTTTATATAAATGACGTAAAAGTTAAAAGATCGCGATCTTTTTATAATTACAAAGAAGTTTTATTCGAAATATAACGATTCGTTTTAAAACATATTTAAAACATCGATAAAATGCTCGTAAAGTTTAAAAAAGTTAAAACGACCGTCGGAACGAAGTCTTAATATTACATGCTTAGCTTTAATATCGTTAGATTCGTTACGGATAACGAAAGACGCTACTTTTAAACCGCTAAAATTAAAAAGATATTAAAATAAACTAAGTGCGAAGATGTATCGAAAGCCCGAGCTTTTATTAAGATCGTAATTTATTATAAAATCTAAATTAAAAACTTCTTTACGATTACTACTTTAATTTACGCGATTATAAGAAAGAAAGTCGAATTCGAATAATTAAAGCTTTAATAAAAAGCGATAAGGCTGTTTAAAGAAGCTTTGCTCTTTGCTTTCGCTTTTATCAAGATCGATTATAACAAAGACGAAAAGAAAATTTACTTGATAATAAATGCTAGTTTTAAAAGATAAAGAACAGTATTATAGCAAAAAGATTCCGACAAAAAGCGACACTTTATTAAGTTCGAAAGTAGTCTTTAAAACCTTGCGGAAAATAAATACGACGCAATTAAGCGAAAATGCCGCAGTACTTTAAAAGCTATAAAAAAGATAAAAAGCGAATTATACGAGATTTACTTTATTTTAAAAACCGACGCTAAAGTACTAGTTGATCAACTTAACGGATTAACGAACGATTTACTTAAAGCTTTCGTTACGAATTAAATTGCGTAAATAAGATTAATAGATTTTAAAGTCAAGTATATCTTTAAGATTAAAAACACGATAGCGGATAATCTTTTTAAAAAAAAAAGAAAGTATCTTTTAGATATTAAAGAAAAAGAAAAAAAAGATATTAACGATTAAATCATTAACGAGCTAAGTATTATTTTAATATTCTCGATTAAACAACTCGTAAACTATAATTCACGAGCTAAAAAAAAAGTTTTAAAGCACGATTACTCGCTCGACTTTAAGCTTATTATTTAATTCTTTATTACTTTCAAACGCCTTCTTTCGATTAAGACTTACGACTTTTAAAAGTTTAAAAATAAAGCATTTAATTACTTGGTTAAAGATGGTTACTTTTATAAGCGAGCAAACAATTTTTATCCGATCAAGCTAGTTATCGACAGAACTTAAAAACGCTATATTATTATTTCCGACTTTTATCGAGAATCCGGATATAAAAAAGCTAAATTAACTTATTACCGCACGTTAAAACTTTTCTTTTAAAATAAATACTACGAAGATTATAAAGCTTTCGTCTAAAGCTATAAGCTTTATTAAAAACGCAAAGCTAGACGAACAGAAAACCTTTTGTACTCGACTTAGCTTACTTAAATATAATTAAAAGTCAGCTTAAACGTATTACGAGTACTTATTATTAATAAAAAGATAACTTGCTTCGTACTAGTTAAAGAAGATTTATTTAAATAACTAGAAAAGCGATTACTTCGATCGGCTAACGCCGAATCTATTATTAAGTTTTTTTAAAAAGATATCGTTTGCCGTTACGGACTATTCGAAAGATTGATTATCGATAAAAGATTTGAAAACAAAGCTATTATTAAAGCCTTCGCTATTAAGTACGAGATTAAAAAGGTCTAGATCTCGAGCTATAATTTAAAAGCAAATAAAATGATCGAGAAAAAACATAAAAACATCTTAAATAGCTTATCGAAAGTTATAAATAAAAGATTTAAAGATTAAGTTCGCAAATTTAATAAGATGCTCTTTGCGGTCCGGACATCGATACACGCACTTATTAAAGTTATCCTTTTCTTTTTAAACTACGGACGAGAAGCTAAGCTGCTTTTAAAGTTACGATAGCTAGTCTAAAAGCTATTGCTATAGTAAAAGGTTCGATTCCGCGCTGACTTGCTTGCTATAAAGTTTAAATAATTAAAACTTTAAAACGAAAATATCGACGAAATTATTTTAAAAAAAAGCGCTATCGGCTTGCTATTAAAGCTACTTAAAAACGAATTAAAGTCTTAAAATCGGAACTTATTAAAGAAAAAGACTTGGTATTGCTTTACGACGTTAAACGCAGCATCGATATATCCGCGGATATTAAACTAAATTATAAGTAGTTAAGACTTTATATCGTCTTTAAAGCTTACGATAAAGGATATTATAAACTTTAAGAAACCGATAAGACTAAGCTTAAAAGCACTTTTGCAACTAACCGCTTTAAACGATTTTACCGCCGCGATTAAACCTTCTTTTTTTTTAATAAAGACGACGAAAAAGAAAAAGAAAAAGATTCGGACTCTTTAAACAACTCGAACTTTAACGAATACAAGCTTTTCGACGACGGCAAAAGTAAACTATTTAATTTAAAAGTGATCTCGAGACTTAAGTCTATTAACTTTTAAATCATTTTTTTAACACTTTCGAAAAAATAAAAATTAACTTATAAAATTGTTTTTTAATCTGTTTTTTTACTTTGTTTTTCTTATTTTCTTATCTTTTCTTTATTTTATACTTATTTTATAAAAGGACGTGCTTTTAATGATCATTCTTTTTGTTTTGGTAAAGAAGAGTATTTCTTACGTTTATTCTTTTACTTTTAAGCTTGCTTTTTATTATATTCTCTGTTTTTTCTTTGTTTTTCTCACTTTACTAGCTATTTACTTGTCTTATACAAATTGTTCTTATTATTTAATTGTTTTTTTTCACTTGTTTTAAGCTTATACGGCTATTTTTTATTTTCTATTTAAGACTGTTCCTTTGTTTTAAGCGTGCTCAACCACGTGTATTCGAAGGTGAATTGCTATTAAAAAGAATAAGTCTTCTTTACAAATATACTTATATAAAAAAGCCTTTTTTTCTTTCTTTTCAACATTTTCTTTCTTTATATAATAACAATTATAACAATACTACTACTTTCTTTTCTTAATTATATAATATTATATCAATATTAACGACTCTTAATTATCATTTGATCAATCATTATTATTATTAGCTTTTTATTCTGCTATCTTATGTTTAGCTCGTGAATCGTAATTCACGAGTTAAATATGCTTTTTAAATTAACCGCCGTTAAAAGAAAAGCTTTTGTCCGTAATGCACTTTTTAGCTTATTAATAAGCGAAAAGCAAGCTGCTTTAGCTCGATAATCAAGTTTCGAGCTAAAGTTCGAAAGACGAATTATTAAGACCTTCGATAAGTTCTTTTAAACTTACCGTTAAATAAGCAACTTTAGTCAACTAGCTATACTTAAAGTAATAACTTCCGACTTTAATAACAGATTAAATAAAAAAGATAACTTAATCTTATAATACGATTAGTTTTTACGAGCCGAATACGCAAGAAAGAATATAAACGCCGAAGACTTCTTTTCGGCTTACGACTAGTTTATTATTAAAGTTACTGCTATCTATTCTTTACGCAACAAGAACGCTAAAAGATATAAACGAATTAAGAAAGCTTTCGACGGCGCTCGAAAGCAATTGCTATATAACGATTATTTTAAAGCTATATGCATTTTAATTCGTAGCGCTCGCTAATTAAGCGTTATTTTAAAAAACTATATTTTTAACGCTTACGCTATTTAAGTTATTAACTATTATATTATTGCTTACGTCGCTTTTTAAAAGACTATAGTTAATATAGCCCGAAAACGCAAGTTCATTAAGCTTAATGCTACGGTAATCAACTTTATTTATTAAGCCGTAAAAAACAAAAACAATATTAAGTAAAAAGATAAGATCGTTATTCTTAACGAAAGACTTTTAAAAAAGCTAAGATTAAAAGTCTTATTATATAACTTATTGATTTTAGCTTTCGATAATATTAAAAGCGAATACGACGAGCTTAAAGAACGTATAAAGTTTGCCGACGAAAATTAAACTTAGAATTTCGTTTTATAAAAAAAACCCGAATCCGAAATTCTATTCGTAAATTATAATTCACGAGTAAAAGATGACTTAGCAACCGAAGCGAGACTAAGTTAACTTTTTACGTTTAAGACTTTTTTTATTTAAATCACTTATTACGCGCTTTTCGTTATCATTAGCTTTGTCTCAAAGATCGACGTTATCTTTTGCTAATAAGCTTTCGAACGCTAAACTAATTGCTTCGATTATATTTATCTTACGCAAGTCTATCGACGCGAGCTCTTTTTTAGCTTTTAAACTTAAAGTATAACGCGACCTTTTCGAAAACCAGCTGCTATTAGCATTATTCGTTAAAGAAAAAGATAACTTTAAGTACAAACTAACTAAAGCTATATCGAACCGCTGCTTAAAACTCGTCGAGATTAAAGACTTTATAAGTATAAACGTAACTTTTATTAACTTTTGTTAAGACTTTTATTAATTAGCTTTCGACCGCTTAAACTTAAACGAGAACATCGATAATACTTTTTAAATTACTGCGGAATCAATTAAAAAAGCTATTAACTAGATCCGCAAGCTTTTAAAAAACGAATTTTTTAACAACGCGATCTTACGACTTTTCAACCGTCGTAATTAAATAAAAGTAAATAAAAAAAAAGCAAAGTAATAAATTACTTCTTATTATTCGAGATTTTTAATTTAAGCTTTAATAACGACGATTGCGATTATATAAAAGTCTTTTAAAAAGTGAAAAACGTATTAAAATTTAAAAATAAATTCAAAGAACTCTTTGACTTAAACGTTTAAACGAAGCTTCGCTTTAACCGCAAAGTCTTATCGTCCGCTACCGACTTATTAAATAAAGTCTTTTGCGAAGTCTATACCTTCGAATACGCTAAATACTTTAAGCTAGCTACGAAAAGCTTTATAATAATAATGATCCGTTCTAACTTATATCGATTTATCGAAGCTTTTTAAACTAACGCTTTTAACAACTTTATGCTTTACTCGAGCAATTAATCGATATTCGCTATCAAGACTAAAAGCAATACTTTAGTTAAAAAAATATTTAGCTTAAGCTTTTTTAAGTTTAAAGTTAAGCCGATGTCTTTTAACAAACTGAACTAAAGCATTAGCTTAATGAACACTGCTTAGAAAAACAGCTTCCTTAACACTATAAATGCGAATAGCTATACGAAAGTTTAGCTTATATTAAAAGCTTCTTTTTTAAACGATAAGCACGGCAATTAAACCTTCTTTACTATTATAAATAAAAAGATTTAAATATACTTATATCACTTTCGAACTAATAATTTAAAAAAAGCTTCGATTAATACACTCTTTAATATAATGTACTCTTTAACTTAGCAAGTCTTCCGAAGCTATTATAAGCTATACTTTGCTGCTTTACTTAATCGCCGAGACGAAAACTATAAGCTTATCGCTTACTTAAAACCTTTTTAGCTTTTTAAATGTAATAATAATACTCGAGTAATTGCGATTAAATACGACGCTAATATTAAACGACTTATGAACCGTAGTTCACGAGTAAAAAACAGAGTTTTAAACTATTACTTAATGCTTTACGGCGTAAAAAATTAAATCGGAAGCTTAGCTATTTAGCTTAAGAACTACACTTACGATACTACTTTTAAAAAGACCGCTAAATAAAAAGCTTTTAAACTTAAGTCGAAGACTTTAAATACTCTTAAGAACATTACGCTACGCTAACCTTTCGTTATAATTAATAATCTCGCTACTTTTATATCCGTTATTACGAAATAAAGTGTTTTCTTAAACATAAACGCTTTTTAAAATTCCTTTTGCGGATAAGCAATCTTTTTTAACAATTATACCGCTTTATTAAACGATAATACCTTAGAAAATAAAGTTAGCTTTGTAAAGCACGCTTATACGATCGTTTTAAAACGTATACCGTTAACTTTTTAATAAAGAGTCATTAATAAGTCAAGCTAGCTTTTCGCCGCTATAATCTAGCTAGACTACGTCAATTTCGTATCAAAAGCTTTAATCGAAAGAATAAATTAAAACGAACTTCGAGTAGTAAAAGAATTAACTATTATCTTTATTATATCTCGAACTTAATTTTAAAAACACTTTATCAAGTATAAGAAAAAGTTATTCTCGACATTTAAAAAAAGATTTGCTATTGTTTTAAATACTAAAGCTAAGACTTACGGAGCCAAGTCCTTTTTTAAAAGCAAAAGCCGCCGAGTTAACGACCTTATAAACGCCGATAAGTTGAAAGATTTTAAAAAAAGCTTGCGACCGATTAAATTGTCTTTCGACGACTTCGATTTAAGTGTAAAGATCACTTTAAAAAGTGCGAAATCTATTCGTAAACTACGGTTCACGAGTTAAATCGACGATCTTAAAGCATTATCTTTTTAACCGGAATCTTTAAACCGCGCATTCGATAAAGCTATAAAAGCTTTAGCTGACTTGCTTAAAAACGAAAACGACTTAACTAATAGCTCTAAACCTTATTCTAGCTTCGCTAACCTTCCGTCGGCTAAGTTTACACTTATTAACGATGCTATTAATAAGCGTAAAAACGATACGCGCTCTTTCACTTTTAAAAATGCTGCTGCTAGCACGTTATCGTTTAATACTAGCTTTGCTAAAAAGAGAAGACCTTCTTAGCTTAAAAAGAACGAAAGAGTTAAAGACGTAAGCACGAAAGAAGACTATAAAGAAGCTGTTAAAGCGTAGTTTAAATGTTTAAACGTTTAAAGTTTAAAAACAAAATACCTTCTTTTTTTTTGTATATTAGATTTTTCTTTCTTTTACACCTTCTTTTTTTTCTTTTTTGCTTAATAATAAGCGAAGGCGCTTACTTATTCTATAAAAAGACGGATGTAAACACCTTGCTTAATAAGGTACTTGTTATAGCTATTAAGGCTATACTAAACGGACCTATCTTTTATAAAAGGGCACACATCTTTTAACTAAAACAATCAACGAGCTTTCCACTTACTTTTTCTAACACTTCTTTTGTAAGACCATAAGGTCTAGCCTCAAAGCCAGGCTTTTGTACAGCACATCTTTTTAAGTGCTTCTACATTAATCTTGTCTTTTACGGTTTAGCAAGTGAAGTTAATTATTATAGCATTAAGCTTAATGAACTTGCGTCTTCGAGCTATATTAGCTATAGTCTTTTAAAAAGCGACGTAAGCAATAATATAGTAATTGATGACTTAAATAACGTAAGCGTTAAAAGTGCAAGTCTTTAGAATGACGCTTAATTAACGAGCGCTGCGGATTAAAGTGTATATAGCTTTAAAGTAATCGTCGTATAGCAATTAGCTTTTAACGCCGTCGAAAGCTTTTTTGATTCGTCTATGTTTTTCGGCGTTCTTGTTGCGTAAAGAATAGATAGCGGTGACTTTAATAGTAAATTAATCGTAAGCCGAAAAGAAGTCTTCGGCGTTTATGTTTTTTTTTACGCATTCGGCTCGTAAGAACTAGTCGTATTATAAGATTAAATCGTTTTCTTTACTTAATTTGTTATTAAAATCGAAGGTTGTTACTTTAAGCATAGCTAATTATGATGACAGATAGCGTATACCTAGGTAAGTGGAGCAGATCAAGATCTAAAAGATGGCGATAAAAGTGTCTGATTTATTTAAAGGAGCACGAGAGCAATTGTAAATATATATATATATAGTACGTAGCTTCTAAAGAGCTTGGCAGCACGTGAGGAGCACGTAAAGCAAGGACTATATTATATAATATACTCTTTAATTGCGAAGCGACTACTTAATTGACAAAAGGCTCGCTTAAATAAAAAAGGAAAAAACAAACGAAAAAACTTAAAGAAAATCTAGCTAAAAGATAAATAAAGCTTATAAGCTTTTAAATAGCACAAAGTAAACAAAATAAGAGCACGCCAGCGCTAATAAGCTATAACGAGCCTCCTTAAGCGGCAATAGCTAATAGTCTTTAAAGCAAAGTATAAAGTGGGTCCGCTTGCCGTCGCAAAGACTCGCTAACTTAAACCTCTACTTTTTAAAAGCGATTTAAATAAAAGAACTTATAGTTGAAGCGAGCGTCCTTTAATCCTTACATTACACTTTCCTTTCGCAAGCTCTACACGGATTCTAAGCTTTAATAAGCTTTTAGCAGCGCGAAGCTACGACCTAATCTATTCTTCCGGCGTACGCGAGCGGCTTTAAGCTTTTTATAAACCTGCTTTTAAGTGGCCTTTTTTAAGCAGCTATACTTTTAAAGTATTTAGACCTGCTCTCGCTAATAAAAGCTTTATTCTCTTTTTATAAAAGCTTTAAGCTCGCCTTGAGCTTTTCGTAGCTAAGCATAAAGAATCGCTTTTTAATAGCTTAAAGCTTCGGCTCCGATATTATAAGATTCTTAAGGTTTTAATTAATAAAAGCAAGCCTTAATAAGTCGCAAAAAGAAGGCTGTTAAAAGTGAGTACGCATACAAAAGCAAACTTTTCTTTTCGAAAGCTCGCCGAGTATAACGAATACACTTTCGCGAGCTTTTCTTTACTATAAATGCTTTTTAAATATTTTTGCGTAGTCTTTTGAGCTTTTCAACTTAAAAGCTTCTTTTATATTGATAGCGTCGACTATAAGACTTAAGTAGCGACTTTCTTAAGCAAAGTCTAACTTTTAAGTAATTACTTTTAAAAAATCCTTTATAATAAAAGAACTGATAACATCTTGCAATTCGAGCTTTAAAGCGATAGCTTTAAAGTGCACGAGCTCTTAATTTCGAATCTATTATTAAAGTTTAATAGTCTTCGCAACTCTTTTGTTGAAAATTCGACGATACTCGTTTCGCATATGCTTTTTCGTCGATTCGTCGTCCTCCGCGTATTAGTCTCGTAAAGACTTTACTAGCGTTTAAAATGAAAACTTTTCCTTTTTAATTAAACGAGTCTTATAAAGCTATAGCAGCTCCTTTAAAACCGTTTGATTTACTTACTTTAGCATATACTAGTATTTAAAGTTCAAAGCGCTTTAGCGCGCTTTTTTTTTAAAGTACTCTTTCGACCGGTATGCAAACTCTTTTTTAACGTCTTAAAAACTCGCACCCTTTAGCATTAAGCGGTCTTTACGAGTAATTAAAAGCGCTTTTTTTTATTCTTTTATAAGATTATCTTTTCGCTCGTTCTCTTTAACAATTAAATCGTTAATCGTAAGTAGCGCTAGCGGTTCTAAAGAAAAGATATAAAGCTAAATTTCTTTCGAATAAAAGTCTGCAAGCTTTTAAACGCTTTTTATCATCGCAACGGCTTTATAATTAATAAACCAATCGACTTATAACGCTCGGTCCGTAAAGTGTTAAAAGCTTTAAAGTGATATATCGTAATAGCTCGAAGTAGAGTGTAAATAAAATAAAATAAAATTTGAAAAGCTTTTATTAAACGCTTCGCGCGTTAAAAAAAAGAACAACTTCTACCGATCGAAAAGAAAGAAGACGATAATCTTGCAACTATCGAAGTAGTCTATACCGTATTGACGATAATTAAAAAGAGCTCGTAAAGGCGTGTGGCTTTTAATTATAATAATAAATAGCGTATACTTAAGTAAATAAAGCAGATCAAAGTCTAAAAGATAACGATAAAAGTGTCTGATCTATTTAAAAGAGCACGAGAGCAACTATAGATATGTATATGTGTGATACGTGGCTTTTAAAGAGCTTGGCAGCACGTGAGGAGCACGTAGGGCAAGGACCATACTGTGCAATACTAATTGATTAAAGTTGCTTATTTAGCGGTAAGTTTAAAAGAACTTATCGAAAGTCTTAATAACTCGTCTTTCGAACTTTAGCTCGAAACTTGATTGTCGGGTTAAAGCAGCTTGCTTTTCGCTTATTAATAAGCTAAAAGGTGCATCTCGAATAAAAGCTTTTCTTTTAGCGGCGGCTAACTTAAAAAGCATATTTGATTCGTGAATTACAGTTTACAAATCAAACATAAGATAACGGAATAAAGTTGATAATAATAATGATTGACTAAGTAATAATTAAAGTCGTTAGTATTAATATAGTATTATATAGTTATAAAGAAAGAGTAGTAGTAATGTTATTATAATCGTTATTGTATAAAAAAAGAAAATGTTAAGAAAAAAGAAAAAAAAGCTTTCTTATATAAGTACATTTATAAAGAAGACTTATTCTTTTTAATAGTAGTTCACTTTCGAATACACGTAATTAAGCACGCTTAAAACAAAAGAATAGTCTTAAATAAGAAATAAGAAATAGCCGTGTAAGCTTAAAACAAATAAAAAACAATTAAATAATAAGAATAATTTGTATAAGACAAGTGAATAATTAATAAAGTAAAAGGAATAAAGAAAGAATAAAGAATATAATAAAAAGCAAGTTTAAAAGTGAAAGAACAAACGTAAGAAATACCCTTTTTTATTGAAATAAAGAAAGTGATTATTAAAAGCACGTCCTTTTATAGAATAAGTATAAAATAAAGAAAAGATAAAAAAGTAAGAAAACAAAAGTAAAAGAATAGACTAAGAAACAGTTTTATAAGCTAGTTTTTGTTCTTTCGAAAGTATTAAAAAAATGATTTAAAAGTTAATAGACTTAAGTTTAAAAATCACTTTTAAGTTAAGTAGTTCACTTTTGCTATCGTCGGAAAGCTCGTATTCATTAAAGTCCGAGTTATTTAAAAAGCTCGAATCTTTTTCTTCTTTTTCTTCGTCGTCGTTAAAAAGAAAAAAGGTTTGATCGCGGCGATAGAATCGTTTAAAGCGGTTAGCTGTAAAAGTGCTTTTAAGCTTAGTCTTATCGGTTTTTTAAAATTTGTAATATTTTTTATCGTAAGCTTTAAAAACGATATAAAGTCTTAGCTACTTGTAGTCTAGCTTAGTATTTGCGGATATATCGATGCTTCGTTTAACGTCGTAAAAGAGTACTAAGTCTTTCTTTTTAATAAGTTCCGACTTTAAGACTTTAACTCGTTCTTAAGTAGCTTTAATAGCAAATCGATAGCGTTTCTTTTTTAAAATGATCTCGTCGATATCCTTATCTTAAAGTTTTAATTATTTAAACTTTATAACAAGCAAGTTAGCGTAAGATCGAACTTTTTGTTATAATAGTAACTTTTAAACTAGCTATTGTAATTTTAAAAGTAGCTTAGCTTTTCGTTTATAATTTAAGAAAAAAAGGATAACTTTAATAAGTGCGTGTATCGATATCCGGACCGCAAAGAGTATTTTATTGAATTTGCGAACTTAATCTTTAAATTTTTTATTTGTGATTTTCGATAAGCTATTTAAGATGTTTTTATATCTTTTTTCAATCATTTTATTAGCTTTTAAATTATAGCTTAAGATTTAGACCTTCTTGATTTCGTATTTAATAGCGAAAGCTTTAACAATTGCTTTGTTTTCGAGTCTTTTATTAATAATTAATCTTTCGAATAGTTTATAGCGGCAAACGATATTCTTTTAAAAGAACTTAGCAATAGATTCGGCGTTAGCTGATCGAAGTAATCGCTTTTTTAATTATTTAAATAGATCTTTTTTAATTAATACGAAGCAAGTCATCTTTTTATCAATAGTAAGTACTCGTGATACGTTTAAGCTAACTTTTAATTATATTTAAATAAGTTAAGTCGAGTATAAAAAGTTTTCTGTTCGTTTAGCTTTGCGTTTTTAATAAAGCTTATAGCTTTAAACGAAAGCTTTATAATCTTCGTAGTATTTATTTTAAAAGAAAAGTTTTAATATGCGATAGTAAGTTGATTTAGCTCTTTTATATTCGGATTCTCGATAAGCGTCGGAAATAACCGTATAGCGTCTTTAAGTTTTGTCGATAATTAGCTTGATTAAGTAAGAATTGTCTGCTCGCTTATAAAAGTAATTATTTTTAATTAAGTAGTTGAGCGCTTTATTCTTAAACTTTTAAAAGTCGTAAGTCTTGATCGAAAGAGAGCGTTTAAAAGTAATAAAGAATTAAGTAATGAACTTAAAATCGAGCGAGTAATCGTATTTTAAAACTCTCTTTTTAATTCGTAAACTATAGTTTACGAGTCGTTTAACCGAAAATATTAAAACAGTGCTTAGCTCGTTAGTGACTTAATCGTCAATATCTTTTTCTTTTTTCTTTTTAATATTTAAAAGATGCTTTTTTCTTTTTTTAAAGAAACCGTTTGCTATTGTGTTTTTAATCTTAAAGATATACTTGATTTTAAAGTCTATTAATCTTATTTACGCAATTTAATTTGTAACGAAAGCTTTAAGCAAATCGCTCGTTGATCTATTAAGTTGATCAATTAGTACTTTAGCGTCGGTTTTTAAAATAAAGTAAACTTCGTATAATTCGCTTTTTATCTTTTTTATAGCTTTTAAAGCACCGCGGCATTTTCGCTTAATCGCGTTATACTTGCTTTTAGCAAAGTTTTAAAGACTATTCTCGAACTTAGCAAGATGTCGCTTCTTATCGAAGTCCTTTTATTGCAATACCGCTCTTTATCTTTTAAAACTAACGTTTACCGTTAAGTAAATTTTCTTTTTTTCTTTATTATAATCGATTTTAATAAAAGCGAAAGCAAAAAGCAAAGCTTTTTTAAACAGCTTTATCGCTTCTTATTAAAGTTCTAACTATTCGAATTCGATTCCTTTTTTTATCGTCGCGTAAATTAAAGCAGCAATTATAAAAAAGTTTTTGATTTAGATTTTATAATAAACTACGATCTTAATAAAAGCTCGAGCTTTTAATACATTTTCGCACTTAATTTATTTTAGTATCTTCTTAATTTTAACGGTTTAAAAGTAATGTCTTTCGCTATCTGTAACGAATCTAACGATGTTAAAGCCGAGCATGCAATATTAAGACTTCGTTCCGACGGTCGTCTTAGCTTTTTTAAACTTTATTAGCACTTTATCGATATTTTAAATATATTTTAAAACGAATCGTCGTATTTTAAGTAAAACTTCTTCGTAATTATAAAAAGATCGCGATCTTTTAACTTTTATATTATTTATATAAAGTAAGCAAACGTTAAGAATGCAATTTATAAAGATCTTATAAATAACCTTAACGAATTAAGCGATCGAATTAATAGCTTTTATAAGTATCCGAGTCATCCGAAGCAGTTTAATAAGCGTTTGAATAATTATTATGTTTTTAGATTTAACGTCGAAGAAGAATTAATCGTATTTAAAAAAGAAATTTAAAAGTGTAATTATCGTAAGACTAGCAAATTCGTTTAAGAACTAATTTACGTTGGAAGCAATATTAGCGTCTTTAATCGTAATACAATTCATTTTAATTACGATAATAATCAGCTTGTATTTTCTTTTTTCTTTTTTTGCTATAATAAATTATTTATTTCGATAAAAGCTTTAGCATAGTTCGAAGACTCTTTGCTTTAATCGTTCTTTTAGCATAATGATAACTATCTCTTATAAAGCTTTCGGTATTATAAACGTTTTCTTTTGCTAAGCTTTGTAAAATATCGTTTTAATCTTTTAAAGTAATATAACTTTTTTTCGGACTTAATTAAAATAAGTAAAATCTTAAGCTATCGCTTCTTTTCGATTTAAAAAGCATTAGTAAAGCAGCTCTTTCTCTTTCGAGATGACTTAAAAGCTAATCGTAAGTGCTTTAAATCGTTTTTTCGTTAATCTTGATTTAACTTTTAAATTTAAAAACTTATTAATAAAGTATTTCGAAAAAGGTCTTTTAAGCTTAAAAGGTTTCGCTTTTTTATTTTACTTAAATTAATCGTCGATCTTTTTAAGTATTTCTTTATTCGATACTTTTAAATCTATCGGTTTGACTTTCTTCGCTTTCCTTTTATATATCGTATTAACTTTTATTATATTTTCTTTTAAAAGGTTTTTATCGTTATCGATAATAAATATAAAATTTTCTAATTTATCGAGTTTAATTGCAAATATTTTTAATGTTTTTGATTTTAATAAGCTTTGCTTAATATTAAATTGAATTATTTTTTTATAATTTTATTATTTTTATATTAATTTACTCGTGAACTATAGTTTACGAGCGGAATTTTTTTTTAAGCTTCTTTTTAGCTTAGCATCTATCTTAGCTTGCATGCTAGCTATTAATTTCTCGAGTCTTCGATTAAATCCGACTTGTCTTTTATAATAATAATTTGTTTTTAAATAAATCGATCGTAGTTTTAAAAAAAAGCTTTTATTATTTTATTATCGAAATAAGAAAAAAAAAGTTAAGATTTTAAAAAGAAAAGCATGCTTAAGATAACTTCGTAACTGCTATTATTAATAATAAAGAAATCGGCGTAATTAATAATTCCGCTAATAATAACTTCGACGTCGTTTATTTATTTATCGAAGTTGTAAAGATCTTCGGATACGATAGTATAGATTAAAGCTCGATCTATTATAATAAGTAATTTAATTATCTTAATTACTTTTTTATTTATTATATTAACTTTAGATTTATTATTAAAAAAAGATCTGCTTTTAATTATACCGTCGATATTAATAAAAACCTTTAAAGTCTTTATCGTTACTTCGAAGCAATTGCGAGCGATAAGTTGTTTGCGAATTTGCGTCGTTAAAAAGTTTAGTTTGCTTTTTTTATTTCGATTTAAACGTTTAATAATTAAAGCGTTTATAAAAATAAGCTTACTTTAAAAGACTTTTACGTTTTCTTTAATATCGAAAACTATTAGAATATAATAGCTTAATAGCTTATCGAAGCGAAAGCTAAGTCCGAACAAGTTTTTAATTTAAATTTCGATTCTCGATTTTATAATCGCCGCTATTGCTTTTTCTTAAGCTTTAATAATAACGTAAAGGTTAATGAACTTCTTTCGTTTATAAGTCCTTTTCTTCTTTTTTTTTAGCATTCGTTAAATGATCTTAACTTTTCTTTTTATATTTTTTATAGCTTCGTCGGCTTTAATTAATTTAAAAAGTCTAAAAGACTTTTCTTTAATTACACTATCGAACAACTTATTTTTTAAGTTTATTTTTATAGCAATACTCGATTCTTAAAAAGCACGAGCTTTAAAAGTGCCGTAATTCTTTTCTTTTTATTATTAAATATTCTTTTTAATTTTAATAAGCTTAGATCTTTTCGAAAGCGAAAGAAGCTTTTTAGCTTTATCTTTTACGGCAGCGTTGATTTCGACCGAAGCAACCTTTATGCTAGATAAGTAGCTAAGCGTGTTAATTTATTTTATAATATTAATATTTTTAATATCGACTAGTCTTTTAAAAATAATAATAAGCTCTTTTAGCTAGTTAGTCAATTGCTAAGCATTTTAATCGAGCTGATACTAAATTAGTTGTTAGATTAATTATTAATAAAAAAGCAAGTGTTTATAAGTTTTAAGTCCGTTAATAAGTTGATTCTTTAAGATGTTATTATATTCCGTTTTACGAACGTTTAATATAATAGATTTAAATTAAGTCTTTTTTTACTTCTTTTAAATGATAAAAGCACCGATCCTTTTAAGTCTTTAGCAAAAGCGTTCGTAATTATTAATATAAATGCATCTTTTATTAATTATATTTTTAAAAGCCTTATATTTATCTCGGTATTAATAAAAAACTTAAGTTGTATTTTCGAAGTTCTTATAAAAGCTATAATCTTATATTTAGTTTTCGTATCTTTTATCTTTTTTTCTTCTTCGTCTTTATAATTCGTAACCGATAATAATAATATAAACTTTATCTTCGAAGCTGACTTTATTTCGAGCATTTTAAACAATATACTTAATAAAAGCTTCGTCGTAATCTTCGAATCGAACTTAAAGCTAAAACTAAATAAAGCGTCGAGAAGTTAAGTTAATAACTTAGTCTTCGAAGTAATCAATTCGATTATAGATCGCATTAATTTGCAAGTTAAAAAACTTTTTAATTATAAAACTTACTTTATTAACTTCTTTTTTTTTATTCGTAAACCGTAATTTACAAGTGAACGGCATTATTATTAAAGCTTTTTTAGCAGATTTACAAACGCTAGCTAGCTCGGTGTATTTTTTAATTAAAATTCGAATATTTTTAATAAAGTTAATTAAAAAAGACTTTTCTCGATTTATAGCTTCGATAGTCTTAGCATTTTAATCGGTTTTAAAAGCGAATGCGATAAAGTCGTTAAAAGCGGCATAAGAATTTAAGTCGAGTTCGTCGACTTTATAATGCTTAATCGTTTTGTTTCGAATTTCGACGAGCAATCCGAGAAAAAACAAACGGCTTTGTTCGGTCTTGCTTAAAAAGTGCATTAAAGTAAGCTTTTTAAAGACTCGAAAGAAAATGCGATAATAGTTTTTTAAATTATTAATATCTTATTTTTACATAGCAAATTCTCGTAAAAAAGCGATTGAGTCTTTGATCTATTAAGTATCGTTCTTACGAAACTCGGCTTTTAAAGCTTTAACGAAAGCAGCTTAATCTTTCTTAGCTTTTTATTCAAGCAAGCTTTTAATAACCTTTTTGCGAAAGTTATCGTAATAGCGAAAGAGCTTAACGAATCGATCGTTTTTAAAGATATTAAAGTTATTACAAGTCTTTTCGTACTTTTTAATAAAGTCGGTGATATTAGCACTATTAAAGCAAAGAGCTCTTAAAGCACTTAGCAATAGCATACGAGTAGTTATAAAAGCGTAAAAGATAACAAGGTCGATTATAATTAGCGCAAAGCTTAATAGAAAAGCAAAAAGAAAAAGAATAATATAGATCTTAAGACCGGTGTTGATTTTAAAAAGCATTTCCGAAGCAAGTGTTTCCGATAAAAGTAAAAGTTCTAATTAAAAGTCGAAGTAAAATAAAAATAATCCGAAGCTTATAAAAATATAATTAAAAGATTTAATAAATTTAAAAGATTTTAACGAAAAGAAAAGTGATTTTACGCCGATTTCGATATTAAAAATCTCAAAAAGGTTTTCGATATTCTAAAAATCAAATATATGTGTATATTAAGAATGATCGGGCTGATAAAAAGTTTTTGAATTATTTAATTTTAACTCGTAAACCGAGTTTATAAGCAAAATAAGCGATATTTATAAAGTATTCTTAATCCGAAATTAAAAAAAATAGACCTTTTATAAAAGTAAACTAATAATTAAGATTAAAACTATAAAAAACTTAAGAATCAATTGATTAGCTTCGCTAATAACTTTAGATTATATCAAGTGTTTTAATTCAAGATAAGAACTAAAGTATAAAAAAGTATTTTCATTAATGAATGAAAATTCTTTCTTATTAATAATAAAAGAGAGTTTTTGCCGAAGAGCCGAAATATTACACTTCGGCTATTGCGGCGTTTCGGTATCCGAACTTATCGAGAATAAAGTTTTTAATTGTTTTGAAGTTGTAGTTAAGTATAAAGTACTAAATAATAAACGAAGATCAACTTGATTGCGAATTAAGCGAATGTAATAAGCTGTATAAAGATAAAGACTAAAAGTTTGAATCCTTGCGTAAGTCACTAATATAAAAGCACTTAAAAAGATGTGCCGTATAAAAGCTTGACACTGAAGCTAAACCTTATAATCTTATAAAGAAGTGCTAAAAAAAGATAAGTAGAAAGCTCGTTGATTGTTCTAGCTAAGAGATATGTGCCCTCTTATAGAAGATAGGTCCGTCTAATATGGCCTTAGTAGCCATAGCAAGTACCCTATTAGGCAGGGTGTTTATATTATTATTATTATTATTATTATTATTATTATTATTATTATTTATTATTATTATTATTATTATTATTATTATTATTATTATTATTATTATTATTATTATTATTATTATTATTATTATTATTATTATTATTATTATTATTATTATTATTATTATTATTATTATTATTATTATTATTATTATTATTATTATTATTATTATTATTATTATTATTATTATTATTATTATTATTATTATTATTATTATTATTATTATTATTATTATTATTATTATTATTATTATTATTATTATTATTATTATTATTATTATTATTATTATTATTATTATTATTATTATTATTATTATTATTATTATTATTATTATTATTATCATTATTATTATTATTATTATCATTATTATCATTATTATTATTATTATTATTATTATTATTATTATTATTATTATTATTATTATTATTATTATTATTATTATTATTATTATTATTATTATTATTATTATTATCATTATTATTATTATTATTATTATTATTATTATTATTATTATTATTATTATTATTATTATTATTATTATTATTATTATTATTATTATTATTATTATTATTATTATTATTATTATTATTATTATTATTATTATTATTATTATTATTATTATTATTATTATTATTATTATTATTATTATTATTATTATTATTATTATTATTATTATTATTATTATTATTATTATTATTATTATTATTATTATTATTATTATTATTATTATTATTATTATTATTATTATTATTATTATTATTATTATTATTATTATTATTATTATTATTATTATTATTATTATTATTATTATTATTATTATTATTATTATTATTATTATTATTATTATTATTATTATTATTATTATTATTATTATTATTATTATTATTATTATTATTATTATTATTATTATTATTATTATTATTATTATTATTATTATTATTATTATTATTATTATTATTATTATTATTATTATTATTATTATTATTATTATTATTATTATTATTATTATTATTATTATTATTATTATTATTACTATTATTATTATTATTATTATGATTATTATTATTATTATTATTATTATTATTATTATTATTATTATTATTATCATTATTATTATTATTACTATTATTATTACTATTATTATTATTATTATTATTATTATTATTATTATTATTATTATTATTATTATTATTATTATTATTATTATTATTATTATTATTATTATTATTATTATTATTATTATTATTATTATTATAAATTGCTTTTAAGCGATTAGGAAATATATTCGTAACTTCGTGAAGGTCGGCAAAGTACTTGCAATTGCAAAACACTCGGTTGTAAAGGTATTTGAATTCTAATTGCTTTTTAAGGCTTAAGAGAGCTGATTCCTTTTATACGGTTAGTAGGAATCATGTGCATTAACTAACTAATAAGTTTTACTGTGACGACCTTAAGCGATTACCTGAAGGAACTCACGGGAGCGCGGGGGTTCACATGGGAGCTCAGGAGAATCTCAAAGTAATGACTTAGAATCAACAACTACCGAGTGTAGAGGTCGAAGGTAGCTGAGGTCTATATACACGAAGGTAGAAGCGCCAAGGACTCGTGAACCATGGTTCATGGGTCAAAAAGCGGGGAATGAGAGAATACGAAGAATACGAAGGAAAAAAGGAAGGAAGTAGCTTGGCGCATGTGAGGTGGGTCCAGGAGACCTGGCGTGTCGTCACATTTACAATCAAGTTAGGGGTCTTTTGATTGGTAGCAGCCTTAAGTAAGTTACGTATGGCAGCCTTGCGTAGGTTACGTGTAGCAGCTTAGCTGCCTTACGTATTACGTAAAGCAGCGACGTGCGTTACGTGTGGTAGCTTTACGTAAGTTACGTGTAGCAGCTTAGCTGCTTTACGTATTACGTAAAGCAATGACGTGCGTTACGTGTAGCAGCCTTACGTAAGTTACGTATAGCAGCGACGTGCGTTACGTGTAGCAGCCTTACGTAAGCTACGTATAGCAGCGACGTGCGTTACGTATAGCAGCCTTACGTACGTTACGTGTGGCAGCTTTACGTACGTTACGTACGGCCGTCGGCAGAATTAATAGCGGTGATTAAATTAAGCTTAGCTGTAAGACATATTTAATTCGGGCCGACCCTTTTCGAAATCTAGAATTATTTGCCGACATTTCTCTTAGCATTGCTTAAAAATTCTATTAGATCAGTATAAAATAGTCTTACGTGATTGGATGACTCATCACTACTACGATTATTGGATGACTCATCACCTACCACCATAATAACTAGAATTTATCTTGGGTCACCGTTAGTGATAATGATTAGTAAACGCGTAATTGTTAATTGATTAATTAATTTACGAAGTAACAGACGCGTTTGCATTAATATTTCGGCGCCGAAGTTACTTTGATTCCTTTTCTTTTTTTAATACGAGCCGACCTGTTCCGAAAAAAGTTTAATAAATTAACATGGATGATGGAATAAAAGTTTTAGCACGCTTAGAAATCCTGCTAGACCGATATAAAATAGTCTTACGTGATTAGATGATTAAACACTACTACAACTATTGGAATTTATCTTGGGTTACCGTTGATAACAATAAAAGAATTTCTAATACACTCGAAAAATCCGTACTCGCTTCCGATCCGCAATCGCTTTTACTGACTAAGACTGAAAGGCTGTAAGGAGGCCTACTTAAGCGAGCCGACGATTATATGACAGCTCTTTTTTGGTGCTTTTACATCAATTTAATTCCAATCGTAATCGAGTCCAGTCTCAGCAATTCTCAGCAATAATCAAGCAACCTAGTATTTTCAAGACAGCCGCTTTCGTTTGCCATCTCCTACTTCACCAGTCTCTCGTCGATTATCGAGACATACCATACCCTCCTCTACTTCTTCGACATGCAATAACGCGCCGGTCTCTTCGAGCAGCCTCACAGCCACCGAGTTGCCTACTTTGGTTGCGAGGTACAGTGGTGTATTCCCGGCCAGATTGCGAGCATGCACACTGGCACCTCTCTTCAGCAGCTCCCTCAAGACCTCGATCTGTGGGCCGACAGCTGCGAGATGCAGCGCGGTATTCTCCGCGTAATCTCTGGCTCCCAGAAGACCAAATTTATCACCATTCAGTAGCGTCTTGACCGTCTCCAAGGAGCCCTTGGTGATAGCGTATCCCAACGTGGTGAAGGCAGCCTGCGACTCTTGAAGCGACGGGATATCCGTACCTGGGTGCGAGAATGCCATGCTATGGGACTCGGTCATTTCGCCACGGATCGAAAACTGCATTTGCGAGGTGATGTCAGTGTACGAGAGGCCGGGAAGTGCAAGTAAGAAGGAGAGTTTGGTCAGTGCTGCTTCAGTCGTGAGGTCGTGTCCGAAGACAACACCGGCGTCTCCAAGTGTTGTGGCTGGAGCGTAAAGGGGTGACACGGAGCCGGACTGGCATTGAGAGACATTCACTATGACTATCCCGCGCGCCACGGCGGATTTGATGACGCGAACCTAAGAGGACACAGGATAGTTAGAAGTTTTCCGTACAAGAAGCCTTCGGGACAATGAAAAGAGGAGGGAGGGAGATTCTCCCCTAATACTTACCATACTACCATCTGCTCCCGAGGGTGCATTGCCTGCGCCGAAAGTTTCGAGGATCAACCCGCGGAGTTTAGGAACGTGGAGAACGGAGTCAAGCATCTCAGGTTTGATACCAGGGAAGATACGGAGACATGCCACGTGTGCTGTGTCCAGATTTGTCTGTACGTCGAACTTGGCGAGGCTTTTTGGACGGCGAACTAAAGCCCAATTGACTTCGGCGCCCATGGCGGAGACTTTGGCGAGTGGTTCGCAATTCGGGGAGGCAAAGGCATCGAAGGAAGAGGCGGAGACTTTGGTGCAGCGGTTCCCGCGATACAGGTTGTGGTGGAAAAAAAGGCAGACCTCGGGTATCGTGAAGGTGCCTGCCAGAATCAGAGATCCAAGCAGGTTATCGACGGCATCGGACTGGAGTGAGAAGATAGAGGCTTGCGAGCCAGTTAGGATGATGGGCTTGCCGAGGTGGGAGAGCATGAAAGACAGCGCCGAGGAGGTGTATGCAAGACTGTCTGTACCGTGGAGGACGACAAAGCCATCGAACAGGGAGTAGTTGTTTTGAATCGTGGTTGCGATTTGCGTCCAGCCTTCAGATGAGATAGAAGAGGAATCGAGGAGGACGGGAAACTCATACAGTGTATAACGAACGTGCCGAGAGTAAGTGCTGGGTGGCGTGCGAAGACTGGGGTGGTATTCCTTTGTTGTTGCGTCTGTCATCACTGGAAGGGGATCTGGGGGTATTAGCTTGTAATGTAAGAACAGGGCGTGAATCTGATTAAGTGGTCGGAGGCCTTGCTGATAGCTATGATGGAGGAAGAAGGAGGCAGCGGGAGAAGAAAGAAGAACAAGGAGACAAATAAGGATTCTCAAGAACCACCAAGTTTGAGGGGATATAGACGTAGCACTTCTCCATTAAAACAGAGGAAATAATAGCACGATCTCTCCCCGAAGCCGCATCTTTCGCTCTTTTTCTCTCCCTTTTGGACAGACAACAGTACCACTCAGGCCTGGCACGGAGGTTGTTCAACAAGAATGCGCGCAGAAAGAAAGCACCAGTCCTGTTGATACATCATCCATCCCAGCACTCAACTCAATGCAATTTTTCATAAAAAAGGAGGTCAACGGGACGGAAGCACGATTGAAAAGAAAATAGCAGGAAAGAAATCGAGAAATTGTATACCAGGCATTGACCCATCGTTGAAGCTTGGCCTAGGAGCCATCCCTTCCCTCAGAAAACCCCGGGCCGGAACCAGACCTTGAGAAGAAGCCCTCATGCAAATCGTGCCGCCGGTCATAATGACCAGGACCCGGGCTTCGGGGTATTGCGTTGCCATGATGGCGGCGTGCGAATGGTGGCGACTTGCTGCACCGAAGGATCTATCTGATGAGAAAGGTCGGTGATTTTGGCGGCTCTGTATCTCGGTATCTCGGTATCTCTTGTCCAGCTAGCGTCCTCTGCGGTTGATATCTATCCGATTTAACGATGCTGAGTAGACCGATGGATGCAATTAAAGAGAAGTGAGTAGCCCAAGGATAAAATAATTTCCGTAGGAATAATGCGAAGCGAAGGAAGGTCAAATCCTCAATCCGATAGATATATATATCTTCTCGCGTGCCCGCCGCTATGGGGTAAGAGAAAACCATGACTGGCGAAAAAGAAAAAACTCAAGAGATCCGAGCTGATTGCCGAGGGAGGGCCGTACTTGATATGGAAAACGGGGAAATGGCTGAAGAAGAAGGATGAGGTATGCATTATATGGATAGATATCAATATATACACATATATTTGATTCTACTTATATCGATGGTGTTGAAGATGGCCATGGGTGCACGCAGCGTTGTACCTGATCTGCTTGCTTGGAATCACGTGCCTGCTTTCTTTCGGACTATACTTACTCCGTATACCGACCGATTAGAGAAAGAATTTGATTTTTGTTATTTGGTGGTTTGCGCTCTCTGTATATTTACCATTTACCATGTTCGCTTTCCATTCTACGGGCGTGCAAGAAACAATAGATATCTTGATTGAACTCGAATCGAATTTATCAATTGGAATGTGATTCCATATATACATCCTCCCCCACATACCCACTCTCCACAGCGCGGTGACATCCATCTGTCCAGACCCGCTAATAATAACAAAAACAACAGCAACAACAAGAACAACAGCAGCCCGACTTTACCATTGCCTTCCCGAATCTCTTCAACTGATCCCTCCCTCGATTCGGCTACCACAACCACATTCCCGAATTTTCGCATACGTATGCCCCAGAAATTCGCCTTCACTTCCGCAGCCATGGCCGCAGCGCTGGAAGACACGCCCGTGTCGTACGAGGACCTGGCCGAAATCGAGAGGGAATTTGACCAAGTCGAGACAGAGATCAGTACGTAGAATGTGCCTCGTTGGTTGATCTTTGAGCCCATCTTTACCCTCACCCTCACCCTCACTCTCGCCCTCGCACCCCCCCCCCCCCCCAAAAAAAGCTCGCTCTGCTTACAACAACCCTTCCCCCCCGCAACAGTCCGGCAACAGCTCGCCCTCACCAAACACCTCTATGCCCGGCGCTCCAAGACCGTCGCTCAGATCCCCAACTTCTGGCCGCTGGTCCTCGAGCAGGCCCCGCCGGACATCGACCAGTACATCCAGCCCTCGGACTCGGCGCTCCTGCTCTCCTCGCTCGCGTCCCTCTCCGTGTCGCACTTCGAGGCCGAGCTCCCGCACGGCGACCCCCGCTCCGTCAGCATCCGCTTCGACTTCCAGGAGAACGAGTACTTCCGCGACGCGAGTCTGGAGAAGCGCTTCTGGTGGCGGAGGGCCACGGATGGCTGGACCGGCCTGGTGAGCGAGCCGGTGCCGATCGATTGGAAGGCGGGGCGGGATCTGACGGGTGGTGTGCTGGGGCTGGTCGTCAAGGCCTGGGAGGCGGAGCGGAAGTCTTCTTCGTCGGTGGTGGATGGTGGTGGTGGTGGTGGTGCAGCGAAGGACAAGAAGAAGAAGAAGGCTGGGCTGACGCCGGAGCAGAAGGCGTTGAAGAAGCATATTGACGGGACGGGCATGGGCGGACTGTCCTTCTTTGCTTGGTTCGGGTTCATCGGACGCAATATCACGGCGGAGGAGAGCGCGGCGGCGAATGCGCTCGAGGCTCGGAGGAGAGAAGCTCGCAAGGCTGGAAGCGCGCACGATACAGACAAGGACGGAGACGGAGAGAAGGGAGAGCAAGATACTGAAACTGAGGATACGGAAGGAGAGGATGAAGTGGACATGAGTCTAGAAATCTTTCCCGAGGGCGACGATCTCGCGGTTGCCATCAGTGAGGATCTGTGGCCAAGCGCCATCAAGTATTTCAGTAAGTCAAGCAAATCCATCCGGCATCATCAACCCAGGATGATCTTACCTTCTTCAATACATGTCGGGGGGGGCACAGACTGACAAGAAAACAACAAAAACAGCACAAGCCCAAGAGCAAGACGCCCTCTCCGACGCCGACTTCGAATCCGACGACGACGAAGAAAAAGCCGGCGACGAGGAAGAAGCCGGCGACGAGGAACCCGCCGCCCTCTCGGCGGGCGAAAACTCGGACGCAGACGCTGAGCTGGCTCGTCCCAAGAAGAAACAGAGATCTTCTTGACCTAACCTCATCGTCTCTCTATCGTTCTACCTGCTTGCTTTCTATGATTTTGTATCTCGAATTCTAAGGACGGACCACTCTCCCAACAACAAAAAAAGAACTGTATGCATGTATGCATGAACGTAGGAAAGGAAAAATGGCAGGCGCGCACCACCAGTCAGAGATTCCGTCTGGGGATACCCTCTCGATCATTTATCTTTACGAGGAATGAGGAGATAGGCAACAATTAGGGATAGATTTGATGATATGCATACATGAATAAACACACACACGCGCTAGCTAGCTAGCGAGCTAGCTACTTCGTAGATACCTAGCCTAACTTACGTACAGGATACACGTGATACATATACAACATAAGAAAGGAGCCATCTGTCTCTCCGTCCCTCCCTCCGTCCGTTCTTCGCTTTCTCTTCGCTTTTACTTTCGCTTTTGTTTCTCCGAATAGAATCAGAAGCAGAAGCCGACGAGAGATTGATCTACTCCCATTGCCCCACCCACTCCTACACCAGCGCTCTTTCTCTCTCTCTCTCTCTCTCTCTCTCTCGCCTATCTTCCGTATCCTATCCTCCGTATCTCGCTCTATTTTTCATCGTCGCATCCGGATCCGAGTTCAAGTATTATTTTCTGATAACAGAGATGAGAAACAGAATTGAAAAAAGATAAAGAAAAAAAGAAGGGCCAATTAATTAATTGGTAGATAAGATAAGAGAGATAGAAACTGCGTACAAGTTTTAAGGGAATTAAAGTGTATATAGCTCGCAGTTTACGGCAATTGCACGTTCGTATAATTAAGCATTTAAATTAATCTTAAATAAGATTAATTTAACTTCTTAATAAAAATTATACGTTTAAAAGCTTAATAGTCAGTGCGCCGTCTTTTATCTCCGGGCTCTCGGTACCTTGAAGACATGTACCGATATTCTAACCCTTTTGTATGAAAAACGGTTATTAGACCGTTTGAAATCAATATAAATTACAAATCAAAAATGGTTCACTTTTACAATCGTTCCCGAGCTTAAAACCATCTTATAACCGTCTTATAGCCGTCTTCTTTTAGATTTTCAAAATACGTTTATTAAGGAATCCGTTTTAAATAATTAAGAGAATCTAATGTTCGTTCTTGATGAAATACGATTGAAATATAAGAACCCGTCTTGTACTAGTATCGTTTTGATAATAATTTAAAAAAATCGATGTTGAGATATTTCTCGGTCTCGCTATTACAGCTTACCTTAAAGGGAATGCAGGAGCATTTAGACGGTCAGCTGATCGTCCGATAACCATCTCTTTTAAAGACGATTTTAATAAGTTGGCATAGCTAGTAGATCACTTTAAGCTTATATTAAGATTGAATAGAATTTGAAAACAAACGATTTAAATTATTTAAATCGTAGCTAAAATATAACTATTTTATTCGATTAAATCGTTTTTTTTAAATACTCGTCTTTTCGTATAAAAACCGTCTTAGGACCGTCTTCGAGCGTTTTAAGACCGTCTTATAGCCGTCTTATAGCCGTCCTTGAGCTTAAAGCCGTTTTTAAGAACGTGAATTAGTAAGCAAATACTCTTTTAATTGCTTGCTAATCTACCTTTTACTACCTTAACCACTTACTATACCCCCTTATTCTATTATTACCCTCTCCTTGCGAATGCTGCAACGGCGGCCGTTATACGCGGGTAAACTTTTGCTAAATCGATCGATTTTGATTATAAAAAAATTAAAGCGTTAGTATACAAGCCGTAATCGTCGGTTACCTTGAATTTAATTTGTAAAAAATCCCGACCTGGCTGCGCCAGGTCGGCACCACCAAGGCGGGACAGTAACGGTATACCACTTATTAAACAACAACTATTATTATAAAAAATTATAAAAAAATATTTATATGCTTAGAAAATCCCTCTTTACAAACGTGAATTAAAATTATGAAAATGCATTTATTTGTGGTAATCTAATACATTAAAATGTAGTAAAAAAATGGTCAAAAACTGTCCTAAATAATTCAAATTTACTTGTTTATTGCAAATATCTTCATAACCACAACCTTAATTCAAAAAAACGTTATATAGATCGAAATAAAATGATTTAATATATTATATTACTAAATGTGTCAACTATTAAATCAAAGTTGGTAATGATGCACGTATTTTTTTTGATAGATTTAAATAAAAGTCCGATTTTCGTGTTCCCCGCTTATTCTAATATATACGCGGTAATTCTGATATATACCTACGTATTACTAAAATCGAAAAGTATTTACCAAAAGTACTATTCTTATTACCTTAACTCAACACAATAAAGGAATAACAACTTGTAATTAAAATTCAATTAATTGATTAGTATTAAACTCAATACTGCACATCTTTTTATACAAAAGTAATTAATCTATAATAGTTAGTTGATTTTTTATTTATTAAAAAGGAGCAAATTTTACTGTCCCGCCTTGGTGGTGCCGACTTGCTACAGCAAGTCGGTCAATTCTTTCGAATTAAAATTTAAGGAAACCGACGATTAGCAGCGATACCGAGAAATATCTTAGCGTCGAACTTCTTAAATTATTATTAAAATAATTTTATTTAAAAGATGATTTCTATTTATAACTATATCTTTTTTAAAATGGTCATCGAACTATTTCAATTTTTTAGAACGAGCTTTTTAATAAGCCTGTTTTAAAAATATAAACGAGGACGGCTATAGGACGGCTACAAAACGGTCTCTTTGAATAGGACGATCTTTTCGATAAATTATTCTTGAAAAGAGCTTAGTACTGAATTTAAGCGGTCCAATGGCCGTCTTTTATAAAAGAGGATCAATGGACCATTCAAATGACCCCTTACCACCCTTTAAGGTATATATCAACGTTTTAAAAGATTTAAGATCGGAATCGATTGATCTAATGAAAGATCACTTCAGTCTCGCTTGATAGTACGCATACTAGCGACGGTGGTAGTTGAAAGGAGGTGAGAGTGGTAAAAGATTCGAAAGAGATATAAGCCAAAGACTAAAAATATTTGCCTATCAATTCAAGTACTCGAAAACGGTTTGAAGTTCGAGGACGGCCTTAAGACGGCTATAAGACGGTCCTAGATCGGTCTTAAAGCAATCGAGGTTAGTCTCTAACGGAAAGACGAGCTTGCATGAAAGACGGTTTAATTGATTAAAATAAATCTATCTTAGCTACGATCCAAGTGATTTAAATCCTTTATTTTTAAAATCCTATTTACTTTTAAGTATCGATCGGCCTCAGGTGATCCACTAACTATACCAACCTTTGAAGACCGTCTTTTAAAAGAGACCGTAATCGGATTATCAGCTGACGGCTTGAATAACCAGGTACCTACCTACCTGCCTTTAAAATCACAATCAGGATAAGCGCGTGCCCCAGGTCAACGCAAGTATCCCATCTCAAAAAGTATTTTCCCAACCGAGTTTTCAAAGGAGTTAAAAACCCATTTTAAAAAAAATCCCGGTTGGTACTATAGATCAATAACTGTATGACGCAACAAGCTATAATCATCAAACGGCGGTAAGAAGATAATAAATAAGTAATAGAAAAAAAGAAAAGAAAAGATTATTCGCTTACTATTCCAAGTGAGTGTTCTTCAAGAGGGTTTCAAGAATTCAAGAGACGGCTTTAAGACGGGGCTACTATAAGACGGTCTTAAAAAAAAGGGGGGAGAGGGGAGGGGGTTCAAAACGCTTAAAAAACGCTCTCTTAAGACGGTTTTGATACCAAGAGACGAGCGTTTATAAAAGTCGATTGGATCAATGAAAATAGTTCGTTCTATTTTAGCTGGCTGCGATTTGAAGAATCTTTAATGAATTTTTTTTTTTTTTTTTTTTTTTTTTTTTTTTTTTTTCCCCCCTTCAAATCCTGTGTAATCCTCAAGTATCGGCTCTCAAGGTAATTTGATTTGATTTGATTTGATTTGATTTGATTTGATTGCACCAATCATGTTAAGCTCTTAAGATGACCGTCCCTTTTTAAAAAAAGAGGCCGTTATCGGAATTGTTATAATAGCTGACGGATTGAAGCAACCCTTTTACCTACTTCTCTGCCTTTCTGCCTTTAAGGGACTTAGATGTGAGGTAGTACCGGTACTGTAAGGTGTGACCTTAAGTACAATAACAGGTGGGAACGTGCATTTTTAGTCTAGCCCCCCCCCCCCCCCCCCCCCCCCCCCCTTTACTTCCACCCTCCCTTCCCTTCCCTTCTACCCTGCCCTCCTACCGGTACTCCCTCCTTCACCCCCCCTGGTGGCCTCAGGCTATTATTACAGTCCCTCTCATTTGTTGTTCGCTTTCACTTCCACTTTCTCGCTTCGCTTTCTCGCTTCTCCCCGAATAAAATAGAACCAAAAGCAGAAGCAGAAGCAGAAGCCGAGGAGAGATTGATCTGCTTCTACTTATACCCTCACCCACGCTTATACCCTTATCCACTTCCACACCCTTATGCACGCCTTTATCCACTTTTACGCTTACACTAGCTCTTTCTCCTCTCCCTTTCTCTTTGCGAATAAGTATTAAAGTATGACCTTCACTTCTACTTTACTTTCACTTCGCTTTCTTTTCACTTCTTTTGACTTCTACTTTCACTTCCATTTTCACTTTTACTTTCATTTTCACTTCCTCGCTTCATTTCTACTTCCTCGGTTCACTTCCACTTCACTTTTACTTCTACTTCATTTCTATTTCATTTCTACTTTACTTTCACTTCCACTTTCACTTTCTCGCTTTTTTTCGAATAAAATAGAATAGAATAGAACCAAAACCAGAAGCAAAAGCAGAAGCAGAAGCCGACGAGAGATTGATTTACTTTTATATCCTCACTTACGCTTATACCCTTATCCACTTCTATACCCTTATGCACGCCTTTATCCTTATCTACGCTTATACCTTTATTTACGCTTATACCAGCTCTTTCTCTTTGCGAATAAGTATTAAAGTATGACCTTCACTTCTACTTTTTCGCTTTTTCACTTTCACTTTCATTTTCACTTCTATTTCCACTTCTACTTTCACTTCACTTTTACTTCTACTTTTATTTTATTTTCATTTCCATTTTTACTCCACTTCTTTTCACTTTTATTTTCATTTCACTTTATTTTCATTTTCACTTTTACTTTTACTTTTACTTTTTCGCTTCACTCTACTTTCACTTTCATTCTCTCTACTTTATTTTACTTCCATTTCACTTCACTTTTCTTTACTTCCACTTTTTCGTTTCGCTTTCTCGCTTCTCTTCGAATAGAATAAAATACCGTATCCTCTGGTTTAAATGAGACCTTGGCAAGCCGTGCGTGGTAGAGACGGGCACCGGCGATATGTGACCGATTAGCAGGAATTGATGACTCAGAAATGCCAAGTATCAAAATCTATAGCGTTTGAGTAGCCAAAATGAATAGAATTGCATTGCTATTACATTTTAATATGCTAATATGTCTTTGCTTACTATTAAACTCTATTATAACGCGATAAAGGTATAGATTTCGAATAAGTAGAATGCGATGAATACGAGCAACTGCGAAAAAAAAATCTAATAGATCTAAGAAAAGAGCGCAATATTCGAAGCTTTTTTACAAAGAAAAACGCCGAATTAATCGATTTACTAAGATTATTTAATGAAGCTCGTAGAAAGAGCGAAAACGATATTAAGGTTAAAGAAAAAAAGCTAGCAAAAGAGCAAAAATTGCTTATAAAAAAGCACGGAAAATTGCAAAAGAAATCGTATAAGTAAACGAAAATAGAATCGAATATGAAAATTGATCGACAGTAATAGAAAGTATAGATTTAATTGCAATTTATATCTAAATATATCTATTAAAATAAAATAAATTACAAAAAGGAACGAAAATATTAGTATTCGCTTAATTCTGACCTTTATCATCTTCTCGACGTTGGATTTTGCTGGCTAAATAATCCTTTTTTCTCGCTTCTCTACTTGGCTGGCTCCACCACGCACGGCTTGCCAAGGTCTCATTTAAACCAGAGGATACGGTAGAACCAAAAGCAGAAGCAAAAGCAGAAGCAGAAGCCGAAGCAGAAGCCGACGAGAGATTGATTTACTTATACCCTTACCCACGCTTATACTTTTATCCACGCTTATACCCTTATCTACTTCCACACCCTTATCCACGCTTACGCCAGCTCTTTCTCCTCCCCCCCCCGCCCCTTTTCTCTGCGAACAAGTATTAAAGTATGACCTTTACTTTCACTTTTACTTTCACTTTTACTTTACTTTTATTTCCATTTCCATTTCCATTTCACTTTTACTTTTACTTTTACTTTTACTTCTTCGTTTTATTTAACTTCATTTTATTTTTATTTTACTTTATTTTCACTTTTCTTCTTTTCACTTTATTTCTACTTTTACTTTTATTTCTACTTCTACTTTCGCTTTCTCGCTTTCTCGCTTCTCTTCGAATAGAATAGAATAGAACTAAAAGCAAAAGCAAAAGCAGAAGCAGAAGCCGAAGCCGAAGTAAAAGCAAAAGCCGACGAAAGATTAATCTACTTCTTTTTATACTTTTATTTACGCTTATACCTTTATTTACTTTTATACTTTTATGCACGCTTTCATTTGTATCTACTTTAACGCTAGCTCTATCTTTCCTTCTTTTTTCTTTTTGCGAATAAGTATTGAAGTATAACTTTCACTTCTACTTTTATTTCTACTTTCACTTTTACTTTTATTTTTATTTTTATTTTTACTTTTACTTTTATTTTCACTTTATTTCTTTTTACTTTCATTTCGCTTTTCTTCACTTCTTTTTACTTTTTTTCACTTCACTTTTATTTCTACTTCTATTTCACTTCATTTTTATTTTTATTTCTATTTTTACTTTTACTTTTTCGCTTCATTTCTATTTCTATTTCACTTTACTTCTACTTTTATTTCTACTTTTACTTTTATTTCCATTTCTCTTTCTTCGCTTCATTTCGCTTTTATTTTCACTTTCACTTTCATTTTACTTCTACTTTTATTTCACTTCGCTTTTACTTTCGCTTTTTCGCTTTGCTTTTTCGTTTTCACTTTCTCGCTTCTTTTCGAATAAAATAAAATAAAACCAAAAGCAGAAGCCGAAGCAAAAGCAAAAGCCGACGAAAGATTGATCTACTTCTTTCTATACCTTTACCTACGCTTATACTCTTATCCACGCCTACACCCTCATGCACTTCCATATCCTTATCCACTTCCACGCCTATACCAGCTCTTTTCTCTCCCCCCCCCCCCTCCCCCTTTCTCTTTGCGAACAAGTATTAAAGTATGACTTTCACTTCGCTTTCATTTCCACTTTCATTTCGCTTTTACTTTTATTTTCACTTTACTTTTTCGCTTCACTTTCGCTTCTTTTTACTTCACTCTTTTTCTCTTCACTTCCACTTTCGCTTTTTCGCTTCTCTTCGAATAGAATAGAACCAAAAGCAGAACCAAAAGCAAAAGCAGAAGCAGAAGTAAAAGCCGACGAGAGATTGATCTGCTTTTATACCTTCCTTTACGCTTATACCCTTATCCACGCCTACACCCTCATCCACTTCTATACCCTCATCCACTTCCACGCTTATACCAGCTCTATCTCCCCCCCCCCCCCCCCCCCCTCTTTTTCTGCGAATAAGTATTAAAGTATGACTTTCACTTCACTTCCACTTTTCTTCACTTCTACTTTTACTTCCACTTTCACTTCACTTCACTTCGCTTCACTTCCACTTCACTTCCACTTTACTTTCTCGCTTCTTTTCGAATAGAACCAAAAGCAGAACCAAAAGCAGAAGCAAAAGCCGAAGCAAAATCCGAAGCCGAAGCCGAAGCCGACGAAAGATTGATCTACTTTTATACTTTTATATTACCCACGCTTATACCCTTACCCACTTCTATACCCTTATGCACTTCCACACCCTTATCCTTATTCACGCTTATACGAGCTCTCTTTCTTTGCGAACAAGTATTAAAGTGTGACCTTCACTTTCACTTCTACTTCCACTTTCACTTTCACTTCCATTTCCGCTTTCTCGCTTGTCTTTCTCCTTTCTCCTCGAATAGAATAGAAGCAAAAGCAAAAGCAAAAGCAAAAGCAAAAGTAAAAGCAGAACTCAAAGCAAAAGCCGACGAGAGATTGATCTACTTTTATACTTTCGCCTACGCTTATACCTTTATCTACTTCTACACTCTTATGCACGCTTTTATTTTTATGCACGCTTTTGTCCACTTCTACGCTTATACCAGTTTTTTCTTTTCTTTTTTCCTTTTCTTTTCCGTTTCTTTTTTTTTTTACGAACAAGTATTAAAGTATGACCTTCACTTTCACTTCTACTTTTATTTTACTTTTATTTTACGTTACTTTTACTTTACTTTACTTTATTTTTTTTTTACTTTTACTTTTACTTTTATTTCCACTTTTACTTTTATCTTTACTTTCACTTTTTTACTTTCACTTTTACTTTTATCTTTTCTTTACTTCTTTTTACTTTTACTTTTATCTTCTTTTCATTTCTATTTTTATTTCCACTTTTACTTCACTTTTACTTCTTTACTTTTACTTCTATTTTTATTTCATTTCTACTTTTATTTTCACTTTCATTTTCTCGCTTCTTTTCGAATAAAACTAAAAGCAAAACTAAAAGCAAAAGCAAAAGCCGACGAAAAATTAATTTACTTTTATACTTTCACTTACGCTTATACCTTTATTTACTTCTACACCTTTATAGCACGCTTTTATCTTTATCCACTTTTACGCTAGCTTTATCTTTTCTTCTTTTTCTTTTTTTGCGAACAAGTATTAAAGTATGACCTTCACTTCTACTTTACTTTACTTCTACTTTTATTTCCATTTTTATTTCCACTTTTACTTCTACTCTATTTTCACGTCTCTTCACTTCCATTTTTTTTATTCACTTCTATCTTCATTTCCACTTCCACTTCCACTTCACTTCCACTTCTTCACTTCTTTTCACTTCCACTTCCATCTTCACTTCCACTTCTCTTTACTTCCCCTTCCTCACTTCATTCCACTCCCACTTCCACTTCCACTTCCTCGCTTTCTCGCTTCTCCCCGAATAGAATAGAATAGAATAGAACTAAAAGCAGAACTAAAAGCAAAAGCAAAAGCCGACGAGAAATTAATCTACTTCTTCTCTTCACTTCCACTTCTTCACTCCCACTTCTCTTCACTTCTCTTCACTTCCACTTCCACTTCCATTCCACTTCCTCACTTCATTCTACTTCTATCTTCTTTTCACTTCTACTTCCACTTCTACTCCATTTCCATTTCCACTTCCACTTCCACTTCCACTCCCACTTTCACTTCAGTTCTACTTCCTCTTCACTTCCACTTCTACTTCCCCTTCCTCACTTCATTCCACTTCCACTTTACTTCCACTTCCCCTTCCTCACTTCATTCCACTCCCACTTTCACTTCTACTTCCTTACTTCTCCTTGAATAGAATAGAACCAGAATCAGAACCAGAAGCAGAAGCCGAGGAGAGATTGATCTACTTCTTTCTATACCTTTATATCATCCACGCTTATACCCTTATCCACACCTACATCCTCATGCACTTCCACACCCTTATCTACGCTTACACCAGCTCTATCTCTCCCCCCCCCTCTTTCTCTGCGAACAAGTATTAAAGTATGCCCTACGCTGTATGCATCCTCTATACATACAAGCACATACACGCATATATTCTGCAGTAGTTGGAAATTTTTACAAGATTCATTCTCAACATAGACGAGATAGGATGACATTGGCCACCCGTCCCATCATGTACTACTAAAGGTAGTGAAAAGTACCCCACGGAATCAAGACAGAGTTAACATCCCGACCGTCCTTTTCCCCAATCAACCTCGCCAAGAGCCCCGTGTATGTAAAATATACCGCGTTTGAACACCGTCCGTGCCAGGACATTCATTGCGCCTGCTTTTGTCCTGTCCGTTTTTTGCTTCCCTTCGCTTTCGAAAAAGATCTGTTCATGATATACGTCCGTGCTGGTGTGTCGTGCTGTTGTGTTTTCCAGACCCCCCCCCCCCCCCCCTGATCCACCACCGCCACCTCGCCCGTCCCCGCTTTCCATCAGGGATGGCCCTCGTCCTCTGCTTCCCCGTCCGGTTCCAAGAGAGCGCGGCTCCTCCGGTCCATCACGCCAGCCAGCTCTCCTCTTGTCGCGCCGGCGTATCCGTCACCCCGCCCATCACCAAGCCCTCGCTCTCGCCCTCGCTGTCCCGATCTTCCTCGTCGCCCTTCTCGTCGCCCCTCTCGATCCGGCCGGCCTCCTCGCCTTCCGGCTCGCTCTCGTTCATCCACGTCAATCCATTCGCGGCCTCCTCCAGCGGGAACACCTCCCTCGCATACTCCTCCAATCCCCGATGCCCCTCCCACAGCTCCAGGGCCTCGCCCGGACAGCTCTGCTCCATCTGCTGGCTCCCAAAGTACGGCGGTTGCCGCCGCCCGTCCTCGGCCCCCAGGGCGTACATCTTCTCCAAGGCGACGAGCTGCTCGCGATACCCGTGGGGGATCTTGACCTGGACGTCGATGGTGGGGCTGTACCGGTACCGCACGGGGCGGCCGACGCCTCGGGCAAAGGTGCGGCAGGCTTCGACGGGGGAGAGCATCTCGTAGGCCAGGGCGACTCTCTCGCCGTTCCCCCAGCGCGCGATGCCGTCCTTGATCAGCTGGATGACGGCCGGGCCGACGTCGTGCTCGGCATCGAGCCACGGCAGGGGGACGTCGGGATGGAAGGGGGCGGTCCACTCGAAGCCCCCGTGGCGGCCCATGTCGGGCTTCCAGGCCATGCAGAAGAGGGGATATGGCAAGCTCGTGAAGTTGTTGTTGTAGATGCCGGTGTACAGGAACGTCGTGCGCGCGAGGAGGGGGGGGAGGGAGCGGATGTAGGCCTCGATGGTGGTCTTGGAGGACCACAGGGGGAGCGCGGGCCACGTGGGCGAGTGGTGCGAGTGGTCCGGCATGGAGGAGTAGATGTAATGCTCGATATCTGCCGCCAGAGCGGCATCGGCCAGCGCCTTTCCGATGGCCACCTCGTCGCCCCAGAAGGTGGTGTTGATGAAGGCGAGCTGGGCTCCGCGATACAGTTCCGTGATCAGGGCGTGGTTGGGCGCGCCGGTCCCGCGACTCTTCGAGCCCAGCTCTGGTGAGTCGGATCCGTGGAGCGAGCCCGGGGTCCCGGGAGCGGAATTGGGCGAGCGAATGTACAGCTCGCCCACCAAGACCGTGACGTTCGGCAGGGAGGAGATTTCGGAAGCGACGATCCCGTCGAGATTCCGTAACTGGGCGCGGACGGTGTAGCCGACGGCGCAGGCCACACGTATCACGGAGGCCGCTTGCCGGCCAGACGCATTGACGACGGCGATGGTTTTGCGGGGGGTGGGCATCGCTCGCTTGGAGGGGCGGTCGAGCTGTGAAGAGCAGGTGGCGGGGTGCTGGACCGGATTGAAGCCTAGCGAGCAGATGGGGGAGAGGTCACTGGAGGAAGTGCAAGGTCGGTGTTTGAGTTTGTTGGGCGGTGGTCTGCTGGGAATGGATGTTGGTGGTAGTGATGGTGGTGATGGTGATGGTGATGGTGATGGTGATGATGAGGAGACCGATGCGATTGAAGAAGTTGTTATTGGGATCGCAGTTTGCAGAGTGGTGAGTGGTGTAGATGCGACGGGATGGGTCGCAGAGGGTTGTTGTTGGGCTTGGCTGGGGCGGGATCTGATGGCCAGCGCCGGGCGGCGGGCAGCTGCTGAGGGCATCCTGCCTGCTCTGGGCTCTTTCTATTTTCTTCTTTTTTTCTTTTTTTTCCTTTTTTTCCTTTTTTTTTTTCGGGCTACGGAGAATATCGATAGCTTCTCCAGAAGCGCAAGTGGAGGCGGACGGACTGACGGGCAGACGGGCAGACGGACAGACGGACAGGCGGACAGGCGGACGAGAGAGGATGGGCGCAGGAGGAGGATCTTGGAGATCCGACGGAGATGTTCACAGGGTATGTTGAAGCTCAAGTGGGAATCCCGGGGGAGGCGGGGAGAGGTTCCTGGTCCTGACTCCGGGTCCTGACTCCTGGTCCTAGATGCAGATCGGGCGGGGACTGTGCGTCCGTTCCTTCCCAGGTTCCACAGGTGGGTCGGGGTTGGGTTGGGTTGGGTTGAGGGGGGGGAGGAGGAGGAGGGGGAATATCGACTTGGGATTACGGGTGTTGGACGGTCGTGGCTTGTCTGGTCGTGGGTGTGCGCTCGAAGTTGGACGCTCTTTGCCACCACCGAGGCTGCCATGGTACGAATCACGAGGGCACGTCGATCAGGTGATGCGGATGCTGGGTTCGCTCTGGTCAGCTCAGGTCAGGTCAGGTCACAGCTACAGGATAAACGAGCAGGCGGTGAGGCGTCGGCAGTATCGTCGTGTACCGGTAGTGCATCAGATGATGCGGTGGTCCAACTACCAACACCAAGAGATCCTGATTAGTAACCACACGTGAACCCAGGAACCCACGAACCCATGAACCAATGACCCAATCAACCAATGACCCAATCAACCAATGACCCAATCAACCAATCAACCAATCTACCAATGAACCCTTCACCCATCAGCCAATCAACCAACCATCCCATCATCCCATCATCCCATCATCTTCCGCCATCGGCGGCATAGCCCCACGATCGATTGGTGGAGACAACCAACTGGTTGCCGCCGGTGCCTGCCGGGATACGGCGTGGATCTGAAGCACTACCGTACTACTACTAGTACTAAGTACATCTGAAATACAGAGTACTCACTCTATGCTATAGTACTCCCGAGAACGGAAATCTCACATCTGCCCACCCCGTCCCGTCTAAATATAACCCCCCCCCCCTACTACCCCTCTCGACCTCGTACGTAACCCGTTCCTTCCCACGAGATCTTGCATGTCGGGACCCAAGAAAAAAGCCGTTTCAAGCTCGGGGGTTTATGTAATACAAACTGGTCACGCCTTAGGGGACCGAAATCACCCATCCGCCCAGCCGCCAGCGCCCGCAACGCCCACCAGCCGGGATCCCTCTTGAAACGGGCATGTGCAGGAGAGATCCCTCCCCAGGAGAGATCCCTCCCCACCCCCGTGAGTGGCCACCGCCGGCAGAGATCTCGGCACCGATGAGCCGTAAAGAGACAAGCCGGGCGGCGGCATCGGAGTAGGACATCCCGAGCCTGCACGTGCGCGGGCGGACCCACGGGTGTATGCCAGGGCCAAAACCTACGCCGCCAGATCGACCGCGTCCAACCATTGCCGAGACCTGCCGTGATACAGTCGCGGGGAAGGGGAAGAGGAGAGGAGAGAAGAGAAGAGGAAAGGAGAGAAGAGAAGGGAAGAGATGGGATGAGAAAAACAAGAGAAGAGAAAAGAAGAGGAGAGGGAAAGGAGAGGAAAGAAGAGGAGAGGGAAAGGAGAGGAAAGAAGAGGAGAGGGAAAGGAGAGGAAAGAAGAGGAGAGGGGAAGGAGAAGAGAAAAGAAGAAAAGAGAAAAGAAGAGGAAAAGCAAAGGAGAGGAGAAGGGAATAAGGGGAAGGAGAAAGGAATAGAAGAGGAGAGAAAAGAAGAAGAAAAGAAGAGAAGAGAAAAAGACGGAATAAGACGGAAAGGAGATGGTGCACCCGATAAGTACCTAGTGACACGACAGCTCTAGCTCGACTCGCTTACCATCCGGGTTGAACGAAGTGGGCAGGACAGGATAGGGGGCGGAAAGGGGTGAACCTCTACCGGTACCGGTACCTCGATACCTATACCTACCTTAGGTATCTATAGGTACCTTACACAATCAATATCCAGCATCGGCACTGCCCACCCAGCACCCCTACCTACCGTACCTACACACGCACCTAGTAGGTATATGTATGTCCAACTCACCCAGACAGACAGACGAGCATAGGCATAGACATAGACATAGACATCCATACACGCACCTAAGTAGGTAGGTACCTTATCTATCTAAGTACCGTCGCATCGCACCTGTACTCACCCACCCATCCACCCACCCATCCACATCCACTCGCATAGCCAAAGTCAACCAACCACCCGCTCACTCGCTCACTCGCTCGCGAAGTTTCTGTTCTGTCTCCCTAGCCCAGCCAAGCTTTTCTCTCGCGGTAGCACGTGCCAAGCCAACCCAGCCCGAGTCCGAGTCCGAGTCCGAGTCCGAGTCCAGGCCCCCAGGATCGGGAAGAGAAGATCTTTGACGGACGGGATTCTAGGTAGGTAGGTAGGTAGGTTGACAGACGACGGATGGGAATACGGGGCGGGAGGGAGGAGAGAACGTGGCTTTTTAAGTTGGGTTGGGTAAGTCGGGTTGGGTAGGTCGGGTTGGGTTGGTCTTTGGTGGTGAGCGGGCAGGCAGGCAGGTAGGCAGGTAAGTGAGCAGGCAGGCAGGCAGGCAGGTAAGCGAGACGTGAGATCTCCTGGGCCGGCGAGAAAGCTTTGGGGGGGGGGGAGGCAGGGTAGAGAGAGGGAGGGAGGGAGAGAGAGAGAGAGAGACAGAGAGAGAGAGAGAAGGGGGGGAGGGATAGCACCGACAACTACAAGTCTGCTGCTTCACCACGGTCATGCATCTATCCATCGCGCCGAGCTACGGAGTACCTGCAAGTCTGATAGTTGGGTAAAAGGTAAGTAAGAGGCGAAGCATACATACCCCCGCTTCCTTCTCTTGTTTCTGTCCCGTCTGGGAGTCCGTGGATGTGAGTGAGGAGCGGTTGTGTGTCGTGGGCTGGATATCTGTAGGTATAGATAGGTATTTACTTGTCGGTCTGGACTGGGGATGTTGTAGGAGATAGATAGGTGGGCTTTGGAGGAGACGCATGCGGATTATGATTGCGGCTATGATGGGTTTTGAGAGATGGGTGGGGGGGGGGGGGGGGGGGGGGGGGGGGGAGGAGGAGGATTATACAAGTAGCTAAGCATAAGCATAAGCATAAGCACGAGCACGATCTATGCATCGTTTAATAGTCTCCTTCGACTGTAAGTTTCCAGATATTGATATGAGAGGGAGTACCGCACCCCAAGCATGCCAGCCAGCTAAAGTCTGGACGGGAAGATAGGCATGTCATGGCGAGCAAGGCCACTCACTCACTCGCTCACTCACTCACTTGAAGAAGTCATCGTCAGCCCGAGAGTGAGACCAGCAAGCAGCAAGGCCGTCTTTCTCTCCACCTGTGTTCACGGAGCAACCAACAAGCAAGCGACAAGCAAGCAAGGGCATTCACGACGACCACGCGTTCGAACTTCGCAGCTCCCGGTTTGGAAACCTCGAAGACAGAGAGAGTACCGGTAGCCCAACGACGCTCTCAGGGATAGGATCTGCGCGGTGGCGGAGTTCGACACCCACGCAGAGACGGTAGGATAGGATAGCCAGCAGCTGTACGGTACTCTTTCCCTGTTGTCCCCGTGGACGCCGCTGGCTAGCTAGCTGGTCTTCTCGCCTTTCTCGTTGGGGGCTTGAGCACCGCTGGGACGTACCGGTAGGCCGTACGATGAAGGTAAGGTGAGGTGAGGTACTTAGGCATCGAGGATTGACGACCGCTACTTGCAGTGCAGTACCGTATCGATCCCGCTGGCTTCCGTCAAGCAGGCGGAATGAATTGAGAGCAGGCAAGGAAGGTATGGGAATGTCATCAGCGAGAGAAAGAGGGGGGGGGGGGGGGGGGGTGATTCTCTCTCGAGACCGTGAATCTAGGTTGTGATGACGAAGGCGGCGAACTTGAACGAACGCATCGCGTAAGTAGACAGATATGGCAGGGAAATCAATTCGGTTTTACGTTATAGGCATTGTATCTATTCGATGACTGTAAGCGTGTCGACGTTAGGGAAAAAGGCTTGGTTACCTGTGCAGACGTTGATGGCTGCTCAGCGACGATACTTACCTCTTGGAAAGGTCTAACTCGTGGTGGACTCGCACTCCTTGGATGATCGATCGGATCTTTTTTTTTTTTTTTTTTTTTTTTTTTCCGTCAGTCTGAGCACCTGACGCTGTTCATATATTAGAGCTCAGAACCTCCGGAGGTATAGTCCGCCACTTACGCTCTTCTGGATACCTACCGGTAGCTCCCAGCCAGACCTCCCGTCTCGTCTCGCAACGAATGACGTATCTAGAAGATCAGACGACACGAGTAATGCACCCTTCCCTTCGTACACAGTCGGATCCAAAGGACTCGAGAAGTCTCCAATGATATATTCTACTTGCCGAACGCAACCACAGAGGGGTGCTATGCGGCCAGCACCCCCATCTGGCATCGAAGAAAGCCACACGGCAGTGCTCATTTTGCCCCAATCTCGATAAACATCATGTGCTCGTTCTCTCGAGTTCGTTGGACATCGGTCCCCCCATGCGCGTCATCTCTCAACAACGGTTGATACTTCGCAGCCGACTGACTTCTCGTCCGTGCACCACCATCCCAAATAGAGTACAAACTCAGCGTCACAGCCTACGTAGCAAGTCAGTCAGTAGTAAGGTGGAGGAGGTTTCATGAGCCGCCCTGCCCTGCGCATCATCTCGACCTACGGACAACCGGATCGGGCTTATTTTGCGAGCATTTCGAAGATGTTTGATTTCGCGCTTTCAACCCTTGACCCTTGACTTGACATACAGCGGTACGCTGTCCTAAAGAAAAAGGGGGGGTAAGATAAGATACCGAGTAGGTAATAGGAGCATTGATTTACCTACGTCAGGCGGGGGGATCCAAAACGCAATGCGTCGACCTCGGGACGTATCAGGTAGATGAATCATCTACCAAAGACGACGTGTCCGATCGGAGGTGAAAACCACCACGTTGGGGAAGAAGCTTCCTTTTCCAATACCTAGGTCCCGGGGGGGGGGGAGGGGGAAGGGGGGAGGGAAATAGGGATTTCTTATTTCCACCCCCGCGGTAAGTAAGTCTCGCAGACTTTCTCCAAGCTTTTCAAGAAGCATTTTTTTTTTCTTTTTTTCACAGAGTTTGCATCCGAAGTTGGTTTTTTCGGTAACTTTTCAAAGACGCGAATCGCTGCAGGCGGCCCCGGCTCGCGTAGCATATTTAAACATATAAACATTAACCATATTTGAATATACTACGTATTTAAACATTGTTCGCGTTGTGATCGGAGAGCTAGAGAGGCCGCGCGTGCGTAGCTTTTGAGGGCGAGTCGGTCGGTGTGTTTGTATCCCACCGACTGTCGCTACCCCCAACCACGTCTTTTCGAAATCCCTCGGGACTTCTTTGGGGGGGGGGGGAAGGGGGAGATGACGTAGGTATAGATGTTATTATTGACGTGTAGCTTGTATCAGATCACTCGAGATGAGACGCGTGCTTTAGATTTGGAGCCCCCTTTGGTGGACCCAGCCTGGAGTGATGTACTACGTACTACGTAGGTGCAATATTTATGCCCATCTCAATATACCACGTCCCAGGCGTAAGTATTACCCCTCGAGGGTAGGGTAACCAGGGGGTGCCACGGTACAGGCCTAGGTAAGTATTACCCCTCAAGGGTGCCTCCAAAGTTTAGTTTCCACTTTAAACCCCCGGGTAACCCTATCCTCGAGGGGTAATACTTACCGTACTTATGCCTGGGACGTAGCAAAAAGGCCTTTTCCTCAGCCGCCGTAGACTACGTTGTATTCCAAGGCCACACGTCCGTACCGGTATCGCTTTGAAGCCACGGAGGGGGATTTGTGCCCGCGAAGAGGAATGAATAGAGCTTCTTCCAATTCCAGCACTGGCAAGACGCATACCGAGTCTTGCTTACGGGTGGGTACCAAGTTCTCGGCAGGTCTCAAAACGGCGTAATAAAAAAAATAAAAATAAAAAAAACTACAGAAGGCTTGCAACCCACCACTTTGCAAAGGCATCTTTGAAAAGAACGCCACGAGACCAAGTGAAACTCAAACGGAGTCAAGAGTCAAGACAACAAGCGAAGACGCTCCCCTTCGCATTCCTGTACTGTTACTTGTATCACGCTGTAATCCTACCGAGGTGTAGGTATATTCGTTCGTAGTCCCCCCTCCGTACACAGCCAGCGCACCCCACCACCCAACACAGTAGGTACAAGTACTACACAAGTAGGTACCTACCTAACCCGCTAATCCGCAGCAAGCGCGTTTACTCCCCTGCCCGGACACCGACCTCCCGACCGACCTCCCGACCGACCTCCCGACCTACTTACCAACCGACCTACTATCCGCTCACAGCACAGCACAGCACAGCACAGCTCCGCGCGCAAGAACGCCACGCCACGACCAGCGAGCGGAACCAGCGCCTCAGTCAGCCGCGCAAAACCTTCCTCGCCCCGGCCTCGAGGCCGTGGTGTGCAGGACTCCACCACCCCTCGCGATGATTTTCAAACAGGAGGATTCAGGGGGTTTTTTTTAAGAGGGAGTAATGTTCCGCGGCGATTTATTCGGAGGTTTCTTTACGTGCGTTTCCTTTTCTTTTCTTTTCTTTTCTTTTCTTTTCTTTTCTTTTCTTTTCTTTTCTTTTCTTTTCTTTTTTTTTTCTTTTTTGTTTTTTTGGTTTTTGGAAACCGCGTTACCTACCTAGGCGAGAGGCGCCGAGATCCCGGACCGGGAGAAAAAAAAAGCGGTGCCTGGGAGGGCTTCTTAGCCTTGGCGAGAGTGTAACACCGCTGGCTTTGTTTGATCGGACTAAGCCTTTTTTTATTTCTATTTTGTTTTGTTTTTTTGGGGGGTTTTTTTGGGGTTTTTACTTAAATGCCCGTTCCCTTTTTTGATCGCTGATCTGCTTGTTCTCTGCAGTCGGTATGCCCGGTGGGGGTCAGAAGTCTCTACTGTATCGTCAGCGGCGTGGTTGTCGAGATATGTATATATATATATATATATATATATATATATATACATAAAAAAAGTGGTCCGGAACCACCGGGACGGGATGTTTATTTTCAAAAGGACGTCGCCTCTCGATGGTTTATTTTCGGCTTTCCCCAGATTGTTTGTCGAAGATTTCAACGCGTTGAATTCGACTCAATTTGTTTTTAGGAATAGGGATAAACGGATAGACTAGCGGGGTGTAGATTACTTCTATGAGCGGGCATTATCGTTAATATCAGAGTATCAATTCTTATTAATCAGATAGCTTATGTAAAACTAGTGGTATTATAAAAGTACGAAAAAAAGATGCATTGCTTTCGCCTACTCTAAGCAAGATCTCTAAATTGGCGGGGTCAACTCCCACTTTGAATGATTCGCAAGACTCGCAGATTACGAGCAGGTTTCCGCTCTTTTCACCCTGGCTTAAATCTAGGATAAAATTAACTCGAGTTAACCTTTGGGACGGCCCTTGTCAAGATGACCGAGACTTGCAGATTTCATTTGCGAAACGCCCTGCAGGTTTCTGTTCAAACTCTTGATCGAGCTCACGTGTCTGCTGACCATACGGTCGACGATTCGGGGATCTCGCTACCCCAGAACCATCATCGCCATGAGGAGATCGCGTCGGATCCCGTCTCGGCTATCGACTGACCACGTCAGCACGTTGTTCTCATCAAGCCACGATGTTGACAGCAAGCCAAGACGACGAATGCTCTTGTAAAGGTTCTTCTGCTGCGTGTGGGATAATTATAACCTTCGCATTGACGCCTGCGACTCTCGTCATAGGCATAGCGCTGCTACTAATTCTGGACCGAAAGCATCGGACTCTGATCAGGATAAAGTCCGTCCGTTATATGTATGTCTTGCCTGTCTGCTGTAGATGAAATTGCTGTTTGAACCTTCGGCGGTGCAGTGCTTAACCCCGCATTGCCCCTTACTTACTACGTACATAGTAGTAGAAGCCATGGGGCCCAGGGCTTTGCCGGCAAGGATCTCCCGCCAATGCCCGTTCTGTCGGTGATGCATAACGTCCGTGGCTCACAACTCCCGGAACTCACCTGGCCCACTCGATCGAGACCGTGGTGGGTAAGTAGTGGTAGTAGCTATGGAAGCCGTGGAAGCCGTGGGGGCAAGTGCCGTACGGAAAGTATGTACTACGACAACTAGCATAGCTCTGGCCCTCTGGCCCCGCTACCATATTCTACGTCGTCTCTCACCTGCTGCCGTCATCTCGAACTTCACGCTCCGGCATCAGAAATCAGAAAGCAGCAACGCGGTCAATGGCCATCACGGCCGTCATCAACGGTGGTCGACTGCGCCACCTGGATGAGATGAAATGTTGCCGAATGTGCTTAATAAAATGTTTCATGTCCTGAGCTCAAGGAATCCTAGGGAATGACCTTGCTTGTGCAGCATCCGGACCCATTCCATCCCATCTATTCGAAGATCAATATCCGGCAAACACGAACGGGAGAGCCAATGAGAAAGCCGTTATTGTCAAAGGCTCGGCAGCTCGGTATCGGACGACACATGCCCGGTACTGTAATCTTGAGCTCTTTTCGAGAGTCCCGACCGCACGTAAAGAGTTCGAGCACGTCCCAGCTACCGAGATTTCCTACCGACATTATAGTACGTAGTAGCACTTCAGCTGACAACTGACAAGCATGCCGCCGTCGAATCCCAGCACACTCGGCATCAGATGGATCGCAGGTCCGTCCAGGCTTCTTCTTATACATCAGCTACGGTACCGACCCGACCTTCCTGCTCACTTGCAAGGTCCTCTTCTTCTTCTTCAATCACTTCTTCAGGACGTGTCATTCATTTCCGTCCCGTGCTTTGTTTGAACCCCATCTGTTCGGTGTGTCCTTTGCCATCACTCTTTTTTTCCTTCTTCGATTCTTGTACATCCCACGCTTTTACACATGTTGCCCACCATGCGCAACAATGTCCTGGCGACCGCCGCGCTGAGCTTTGGACTCCTCGGTGGAAGCTCGCTCGCCCAGACGACCGCTTTTGAAGATGTCGCAACAGGCATCACGTTCCAGTAAGTGATCAGGAAGGAAGCCGGAAGACGTGCCGTGCCCCTTTTCGGCAAAGTCTCTCTCTCCAGAAAGTGCTGACTCGGATCGCAGGCAGATCAGCGAGGGTACCTACACCTTCGGCATCGCGATGCCAGCGACGGCATCATCCGACTTTATTGGCCGGATTAGCAGCCAGGTGAGATACTTCGTCGCTCGGGGCTTCCCGCTCCTGTGCTGTTGCTTTGCTGACTCTCTGGCACAAGGGGAACGCCGGATGGGCTGGTATCTCGCTGGGTGGACCCATGCGAGGCAGTCTCATGGTCGTCGCACGCCCGAACGAAGGTGCCGTCATTGGTTCCCTACGGCTGGCTACGGGCTATGCAAATCCTGGTGTTTACTCCGGAGCCGCCACTCTGGAAATCATTGCCGAAGGAACTGCCTATGATACCGAATCAACGAACTTCACCATGACTTTTCTCTGCAAGGGATGTCTGCAAGGCGATGACAGCACGTTCGCGGCAGCTGATGCGACGACGAACCTAGGCTGGGCTACCTCCTCGGTAGATGTGACGACTCCAGCCGATGCCTCGACGGTGCTCGGTTACCACGATACGGGCTTCGGGCTTTTTGCCGTCGATCTTGCTGCAGCACAATCAGCTTCTTTTGCCGAGTGGGCAGCGCTGGCTTCTCAATCTTACTCAAATAGCCCAGCGACCCCAACTAACCCAACCGCAGGCGGGGGGGCGAATGGGTACGGCAACAACACTGCTCCGGCCACCCCGCCCACGGTTTCCAACACTACCTACGATTACATAGTCATTGGTAGTGGGCCATCCGGCCTGATCTCATCTCAGCGTCTCACCGAGACAGGGAAATCCGTTCTTCTCATTGAACGTGGAATGGCAACCACCTTCTCGTCGGGTGGCGAGAGATTTGTTCCCTGGAACAATTCCCTCACCTACTATGACGTGCCAGGCGTTTGGGGTTTCATGAACGAGGGCACTCAGGGTGAAGCATACTGCACAGACACTGCTGCGATTGCCGGGTGCGCTCTTGGTGGAGGTGAGTGGCAGTGATAGCTTGTGCCTTCTTTCGCAATGATACTGACCCTCGACACGTCTAGGCGGAGCTGTGAATGCGATGGCCTTTATCCGTCCTGCCAACTTTGACTTTGATGACAAGTGGCCTGAGACTTGGTAAGTGAAGTATTTCCCTGGGGTTGCGGCGACCTGATCCCGCGCCTCTTGTCCCCGCGAGCTTCTTCAAAAAAACACAAATTCGTTTCAGGACAGGCCTAACTTCGTTTTGCAGGAAATCGGCCGACCTAGCACCTGCCGCGGAACGTCTGTATTCAAGAAATCCAGGAACTACCATTCCTTCCAATGATGGAATCTCCTACGATAATGCTACGCAAGCCGTACTCGAGCCATTTTTCGAGCAGAACGGATGGAGTAATACTGATTACGTCAATGACCCCGACAGCAAAGATCAAGTCTACGGTCTCCCTTCACTCAACGTAAGTGGATAGCGGCTGATCACTTCACCGTGTTTCTTTTCCTACCTCACCGAGCCTCACCGCCTTATAAGCTTGTCTGCTAACAACGATTCAGGTTGCCAACGGGCTGCGCTCCGGCCCTATCCATACGTACTTGCCATTGGCTCAAGCAAAACCGGATTTCACCCTGGCTTTACATACCAAAGTGATTCGTATACTACGCAATGCTTCGACAATCACTGGTGTTGAGGTAGAGAATGCGTCGGGTAGGGAGATCATCAACTTGAACCCCAGTGGTGCCGTGATCCTCGCTGCTGGTTCCATGTCAACACCTAGACTTCTATTCAATTCAGGCATTGGTCCAACTGAGCAGATTAACATCGTCAAATCAAGCCCAACTGGCGTGGTAAGTTGACGGGCCCAATTACCCTCCTGGCCGGGGATATTCGCTAACGTCTCGCTCCTTAGACTGTACCTGAAAGCGACTGGATCAGTTTACCAGTTGGGTAAGCATCTATTTTCTTGAGTCTCTGTTGCCCCTTCCACCTTGTCTCCAGAGTAGACTGGCCCCTGAAACATCTGTGGGGATATCTGCTTACGATTATCCGTCTCTTTAGGGTTGGCATCAAGGACCATTCGACCTATGCGCTTATTTTCAATGTAACGGGAGGTATAACCGCCCGTAGCAGGGAAGAGGTTATGAACCCGAGCGAACTAGACCTGTCACTGTACCAGACCGGCTCGGGCGTGTTAGCACATTCTCAGCAACGCCTTGACGTATTCAGAAAGATCAACATGACGGATGGCCACACCATCGGCTTTCAAATGCACTGCATGTCGGTCAACGTAAACGACACCATTACCTGCCAGGCCTTCGAGACCCACGGTTTAACGTCTGCCGGGGTGCTAGGGATCAAGCCCGACCAGGCCACATATTTCACTAAGGAGCCTTGGGCAAACAATGATGTCGATCGAAAGGCTTGGGAAATGTTCATTGACGAGGTATTCGAGATGGCGCGCCAGCCAGGAAGCCCGCTTGTGTACTCTGGCGGTGCCGAAATGACCGCGGCCGAGTACCTCGCCGCCTCGAAGGTCAGCAATGGCTATCATGTTGTGGGCTCCACCAAGATGGGCTCTGACGACGGTCGGCGGAACGGCACCGCTGTTGTTGATCTCGACACCAAGGTCTATGGCACTGACAACCTGTTCATTGTCGATGCCTCTTTCCACCCTGATCTGCCGACTGGAAACACTCAGGTACGAAACCAGAAGCCCTTCCCTCCTCTCCGGATCCTCGACTGCCCTGATATTCTTGGGGCCACGTCAATTCTCTCTATAGCTCTTTCGTGGAACTCCTGCTGACTTGTCACGTGTCTTAGGCCCAGGTCATGGTCGCTGCCGAGCGGGCGATAGAGAGGATCATTGCCCTCCGTGGAGAAACATGGTCACCCACTGGTGGGTACTCACAAGGTACACCACCACCCACTGGGTACACACCAGCTACGCCACCGACTGGAGAGAAAAGCAACGGCTCTCCCGAAGATACCCCACCGACTGGAGAGAAAACCAACGGCTACCCCCAAGGTACCCCACCGACTGGAGAAGAAACCAATGGCTCTACACCAGGCAAATCACCGACTGGAGAGAAGACCAACGGCTCTACACCAAGCAAATCACCAACTGGAGAGAAAACTGATGGCTACCCCCAAGGTACCCCACCGACTGGAAAAGAAACCAATGGCTCTACACCAGGCAAATCGACTGGAGAGGAAACCAATGGCTACCCTCAAGGTACTCCACCAACTGGAGAGAAAACCGACGGCTCTACACCAAGCAAATCATCGAACGGAGAGAAAACCAAAGGCTCTACCGAAGATACCCCACCGACTGGAGAGAAAACTGATGGCTACCCTCAAGGTACTCCACCGACTGGAGAGAAAACCGACGGCTCTACACCCAGCAAATCGACTGGAGAGAAAACCGACGGCTCTACCGAAGATACCCCACCGATTGGAGAGAAAACTGATGGTTACCCTCAAGGTACTCCACCGACTGGAGAGAAAACCGACGGCTCTACACCAAGCAAATCGACTGGAGAGAAAACTGATGGCTACCCTCAAGGTACTCCACCAACTGGAGAGAAAACCGACGGCTCTACACCAAGCAAATCGACTGGAGAGAAAACCAAAGGCTCTACCGAAGATACCCCACCGACTGGAGAGAAAACTGATGGCTACCCTCAAGGTACTCCACCGACTGGAGAGAAAACCGACGGCTCTACACCCAGCAAATCGACTGGAGAGAAAACCAAAGGCTCTACCGAAGATACCCCACCGACTGGAGAGAAAACCGATGGCTACCCTCAAGGTACTCCACCAACTGGAGAGGAAACCGACGGCTCTACACCAAGCAAATCATCGAACGGATCTGAACCTACTCCAGAAGACGATGATGCATGTGAAGACTAGAGCTGGTCTCTGCAACGGCGGTTCCCCAGCCTGAAAGACACGACAAGTGATGCGCTGGCTTAGGTAGACATGCAAGTGTCATCTATGTGTGAATCAATTCAATACCTTCTACATTCTCTTGCAGCGACTTCTCCAGAGTACTGCTGCGAATTCGAATTTCATATATTAAACTGGCGCGCGACTTGATTCTCCTGACTTCTCACCGAATGTGACCGTGCCCTCTTCCAGATTCGATCATCTAGCATGCCTAGCTAGGCCCTCTACCCCCCTTGCCCAGTATCCCCCTATTAAGTATCTTGTCTCGTCTCCGCGTCCTGGCCAAGCGATTAGCGACGGGCATCCTCATCCGACGCCATCGTATTATCAACATGCCATTACACGCCATCATATGCTACCTACTATCGCTATTCTTACACGCCACCATGACGCATATTACTAACATCAACATCAACCCCGCCACCGTCCCACCCCAGCACCGCCGCCGTTTCAGATAGGTGCCGTAGCTTGCTCGCAGGTCTGAGAGTGTGGGTTCGCGGGGAAAGGTACAGTACGTAAAAGGAGGCTAGCCAGCTACTTACGGTACCGCTATGCAGCCGTTTATAGCCCTGCCCAGCCCAGCCTAGCCCTGCCCTGCCCTGCCGTCTTGCTAAGTACGCACGTACGTACGTAAGAGACTCTCCATCCATCCATACCGGTACATACATACCGGTACATATATATATACTGTCCGGAAGAGGAACTCGGAGGCGCGATCGAAGAACGGACTCGGCAGTTCCAGAATTAGGGGATAAGAGAGTTTAGGCGGGGGGCGGGGGGTTGTAGGCTGTTTCATACTACTACTTACGCAGGATACCTACCGACCTAGGTGCTCCGCGCGATTTCCCTCGCGCTCAATTACGTAGGAACTCTGTTTGTTCCGGCCTTTGGGATTTACGTAGTAGGTGGGCTAGATGTAGATGTAGATCTAAAAATATCCCACCGTCCCTGCCCCGCCCCCACCCCCCCCCGCCTTCTATAAATAAATACCGGCCCCGGTACCGGCCCCAGTCCAGCTCCATAAATCAATCAATCGTAAAGCGATGCTTTCCTTCCTTCTTTTTGAACGGCCCAACGCCCTGCCATCTCCACTCACTCACTCACTTACTCACTCACTGCACAGACCTACAGACCGGTTCAAATTTGAAAGATGCCTTTTTTTTTTTTTTTTTTTTTTTCTTTTTTCCAAGGCTGTAAGTACTGTATAGGTAGGTATGAATACGGTAGTAAGTAAGTAGGTAAGTAGGTAGTAAATCCTTAATTGCTTGCTTACTTACTTACTTACTTACTTACTTACTTACTTACTTATACAGTACAGTACGGTAAGGTAAGGTGGCCGGTTCAAGCTCTGGTAAGATAGATAGAGAGATAGATGTCGTGCGCGATTTGTCCTCTCGGGAGGTACGTGGTACCGTATTTACTATTTACTATTTACTATTTACTACCTACCTACGTAATACGTATTTATAAGAGAAAGAATACGGAGTACTCTTGAACAAGGGCGTTTCATACCCTACTCCTACTCCTCTGAACCACTTTATTTCCTTCTCCAGGCTTCGCTGGCGCGGTGCGCTGCGGTACCTACCTACCTACAGTAGCAAAATATACCGTGCAGCGAAGCGAAGCGCGCGGAAATTCTAGTACTGGAGAGTTAAGAATATTAAAACGCAGTGCTTGGACCCTAGGGCCTCTCTTACGGGGTACGGGGACGTGCTAAGTAGGTACCTAGGTAGGTAGGTAAGTAGAGGAAAGCCCTCAAAAAGCAGTTCAAAGAATCGGTCGGCACGAAGCTGTCTCTTGGTAACGGGAACTGTCGATTACGTGCGGCCTCCATCCGTACAAGTATAAATACAAACATCGTTCTCGTCCTCGTAGAGCTATAAAGGCTCGCGTGCGGAGCCCTTGGTGAAGGCGATGGATGTGCTTGTCTGTCTGTCTGTACTTGATGCCTTGTGGAAGCTATGACTTCACGATATCGTATGCTCCCTCTCGCGGTCCTGCTTACGGCAGACGCACGAAGGGGAGCATGATATACGATATTCCCGTCGTACCTCGCTCCTCTTCTCTTCGAGGGAAGGCGACGCCGCTCTGGCGATTGGTATCCTTGTCCCTAGGGGCCTTTGTCTTGTGGATGTAGAGAGGCTGCGAGTTGCGATCACGGGGTTGGGATCGAGAGGGGAATCCGTGCCCTTGCCTTGTTTTATTTTCCCGTCCTGGTCTTCCTTCCTTGCTCGGGACGGGTCGGGTCGCTCGCTTGGAAATCTCAACGAGGTGACTGCCGTTAATACTTGCAAAAATAAAAAATTTGGTAAAAAAAAAAAAAAAAAAAAAAAAGAGAGAGAGAGAGAGAGAGAGAGAAAGAGAGAGAGAGAGAGAGAAAGAGAGAGAGAGAGAGAGAGATGAAGCGCAATACGGCATAAAGAAATGCTATCAAAGGACCCGTTCGATCTAAGGATCTTCGGATCATCTCTGGCAGAGAGAGAGAAAGAAAGAGAGAAAAAGCCCCTCCCTCACCCCCAAAAAAGGAGGGAAGAAAAAAAAAAGGAAAAAAAAAAAGAGGTGGAAGCCAGCTTCAATTCTTCCCTCTTAGCCAACCCGTCTAGTAAGCACCACACCACTTCACTTCACTTTCGGCTCGGGATCACGAGAGGAGCCTAACAAGCACCACTTCAGCTAAGGATCAAAGCCAATACAACCATGCGTGAACATCAGCTAGCTACTCTGTTCTTGGTATTGAGCTTGGGGAGTTGGGTTGCGTGGTGGTTTATACAAAATAAATAGGATGGAAACGATCTCGGCGCGGGCCGAAGGAGAAAAGCGCCGGTGAAGTTGAGTTTTCGAGGCTGGCGGGGTGGCTAAGAACAAGAGCACTAGTTATGAAAAGGACGATCATAGTATAAATATATAATAGTGTCTCTGACATTACTCTCATGCGAATTTATTTAGTTGCCTTCTAACAAGAAAGTTGAACTCGATGGTTTGAGCGGGTGTAAGAGGGTAGAGCAGATCTAATCAGATCAGATCATTCCGGGCTTACAAATTATCGTTGATATCTTTTGGTTATTGTGTTTATCTATGCCAAGCGGGATTTGCAAAACGGAGCCTGCCGCCGCCCTAGGACCTCTTCTAAGGTACGGCGAGGTGCGGAGCTAGAGACTCGTATATATATATATATATATACATATACACAAGAAAGTCTTGACAAGCTTTTCAAAGTGGTATCGCAGTATTGCTATCGCCTGCGCCCTGATTTTATAGACAGAGTAGATCGTGAAAAGAGAACAGAGTCTCTCGTCAAAGAGAAAAACTGAAGAAGCAAGACAGAAGCTGCCATAACGAGCTTAAAAGAAAGCGGAGCGTTGTTAGGGTCGTAGAACGATAAGAGTCGAGGCCGATCCACCGAGGTGAGCCAAGGTAGTTCCGTATTAGGAAGAGCATACACACATAGCTCACGACCCGTATTGCTGCTGTACGGGCGAAGTGGCGGAGCAGTGGGGCATAGAAGGCGCTGCGGACTAATGTTTGCCTTTGAGTAGTAATACAATGTCACGTTTATTTGTATTCTCTGTTCTTATAGATGGGTTCGAACCGATAGAGATGAGGAGCAGGACCTTGGCCGAGAATGTCTCGCGTGCGGGAGCAGGGGATTGTTGGTGGAGCTAATATATCCATCTACCTATTTTATCCACTTTGCATTTCTGAGATGAACCTATCAAAAGCTTGCTAATACAGCACTTCTTCTTACATGCAGTATGCTGCAGCTGCAAAACAGCCAGGAGTCCTCCGGATACCGTGCAAACCAGTTCAGCTCTCAGTCCCCATCGCCTCCTTTCCTACCGTCCATATTTCGCCAACGTTTCGTTCGGGAGTGTATCGAAAGACCGCAGAGCAGGTACCTTACTATAATTGATAGAATCAGGAGTGCAGAAGGTATATGTTATTAGGTATACCATGAGAGTACTGAGAGCTATAGCAAAGGAGTAGCCAAGAGACCAGCCAAGAGGCTAGTCTAGGTACCTTATACAAGGGAATACAAGCAGAACCTAATCGTCGGCTCGCTTAGGTGGGCCTCCTTTCAGCCTTTCAGTCTTAGTCGGTATAAGCGACTGCGGATCGGAAGCGAGTGCGGATTTTTCGAATGTGTTAGAAATTTTTGTATACTATAGTAATTAATTACTACTACAACTTAAAATTATTTATATAAATAATTAATCTGCGATTATATCTTCTTTCGAAACATCCGAAATCGTATCATTTGATAAAACATTTGACTATCGATTGCTATTTTCAAAGTCTGATTCGTCTTTTACTTTACGCAACGAATCGTTTGAATCTCTATTATTATAAAATTAAAACTATCGCTATCGATATTAAAACTAGAAAAAGGAAAAAACATTTTGCTTTAAAAAAGGGTCTCTAATAGTATCGGTTATAATTATCAGATCATCGTTATCGTAAGAAAGTTCGGGTTGAGAAAGAGTTGGTCGAGGAATACCTTTTTTACGAGGCCGCAAAATTTGACCTTTAGGAAGTTGTTGCATCTATTAAATCTCTTTCGAATCGAGAATTAGAATGAGCATTGTATTGTCGTCTTTAATAATTAAGCTTATAGCAAAGCGTTTTCGTATAATACTTTTACGCTCGCGCTCAACTATGCGATTCCTTTACGATATTTAGTATCTTTTTCTTTTTTTTAAATCTTATCGACGCGTTGTTATTTTGCAGTAGATTCAAGATTTTCTTTACTTTGCTGCTTAATAGCAAGCTTGTTATCGATTAATAATACGATTTTAAATGTTTCGGAAAAAGATATGCTCGTAAATTAATTATTTATATAAATATTCTTTAGTTAATTATAATAATAATTGCTATAATATATAAGAATTTCTAATACATTCGAAAAATCCGCACTCGCTTCCGATCCGCAGTCGCTTATACCGACTAAGACTGAAAGGCTGAAAGGAGGCCCACCTAAGCGAGCCGACGATTAATATTCCAACAATAATGGCATACCTTCTGAGCCTCCACATACATTACTGGGATCGCTCCACTCCAGACGCGTTACGATCAGAAAATAACGAACAGATAGGTGTTGAAAAAAAAAAACTTCAAGACTCCAGAAAAAGTAAAGTCAAGCGACTAACTCTGCTAGATAAAGTTATATATATATAAGTGGCAATAATGCCAATAACCAACCACCTTATAACCAATCCAATCATTAAATATGCTACGCTATGCTACGCTATGCTATGCAACACTAACACACCAGAAAGACCTCAGCAGACAGACACATACACAAACACCTGACATGGATATATATTATTATATCGAGAAAGGAGGACTGAACTCGAATCTAATCCCCCCCCCTTCTTTCCTTCCCACCCCACCTGCTAGTTGTTGTTGTTGTTGTTGTATTTATTAACGTCGGGCGGGTATCCAAAACGCAATGCTTGGACCCTAGGGACCTCTCATAAGGTACGGCGACGTGCTAAGTAAAGGAATTATATACAAAGTACCTGTAAACCCCTTAAAAGCAATTCATAATGATGTGCGTCGAGTTTTTTTTCGACAACTGTCGAATACGTATAGCTTTACGGGCGGCCTCGATCCGTATAGTATAAACATCGTTCTCTTTCGTCGTAGAGCTAAAAAGGCTCGCGTTCGTAGCCTTTAGATAAAGCCGGTGTGTTTGCAAAACGCTCTTTCGAAAGCGCAATACCGTGTTTTCGATCAATCGAACTAAGCCCTTCTTATCTTATCTCTTATACACGTTCCTTTTCTATCGCAAATCCTCTTAGTCTTTTCAATCGGTATGCCCGTTAAGTATAGATCGTAATCGGCGTAGTATTCGAAAAGAAAGAAGAAGGAGGTTCGGAATCGCCGGTAAAAGAAAATCTCTTCGAAGAGACGTCGCATATCGATGATTCAATTTCGGCTCTCTAGACTTTTTATCTCTTTTTCTACCGCAAGAGAAAGAAAGAAAAAGAGCTGAAGGTTCGTAAGGGGCACCTCGTACAGGTAAAGAATCGTAGCCCCCCACCCCACCTGCTAGAGAAGATCAGAATCAAGAAAAAAAAAAAAAAAAAAAAAAAGGGGGGGGGGGGGGGAGGCCTTCAAAGGCCCTTTTGAATCGTAATTCTTGAATCGTAATTCTTGAGATCCGAAAGCTACGCCAAAGCCAAAGCGTGCGTGCGTGCGTCCGAGAGACGGCACCGATTATCGTCGTGGTCCGAATATATATATATATACCTTATATATACATACAAAAAAAATATATATATAAAATAAATAAAACAGAGACGAAGAGGTACTCTAGGTAGGTTTTTCTCAGAAAGGAAGCCAAGCCGCCTGGCTGGCTAGCTACTTTCCAATCCAACGACCGACCAACCGACAGACCGATGATGATAATGATGATTCAGATCTGAGTGCCAACCAAATCTCTGGATGCGGGCATGAAGACTATGTATGCTGTAAGTGATCACGCTGATCTAGGTGCCGGGAAGATACACAAGTCCACACATACACACACACACACACACACACAGAACACACAAATATACACAAATTCCAGCGCCAACGCAGGTCATTATCATAATTCGTCACACGTGTATGTACATGTATATAGAAACAGATAAGAGAAGAATCCTATTTCCTGGCCTCCAGGAAGTATAGCTCAAGCAAGATGCTCGCCAGTTTCGGTACAGCCGAGGAAGTCAGTCTGCAATAGTGGTTTCTGTCAGACGGTCAGCATTCTCTCCAGACACACTTATACGTTCTACACCACACAGGAACAGATCAAATAAACAAGCACGAGAGAAGATCACGAGGGGAACTCACACGCCCATCTGCAAAATCTTCAGGACCCCCCTCAGCGGCCCAGGTTCCTCCTTCACACCTGCGAAGCCGGCAAACTGCCCAATGCCATCATCCCACTTCATGTCCGTGTTCTCGCCTCCCCCCGTCTCCGTCTCCTTGTGAGTCCGCCCATCGATCAGGCTCTTGAGGTAGCCCCCGATACCCGCAGCCAGACCCAGGTTGCGGACGGCACGCACCAGCCCGACGCCCGCCACCACGGGGATGCAGGCCAGCATGCCGGCTGTGACGGGGTGGCGCTTGCACCACCGGACCCACGCGCGGACCCAGCTCACCAGCTTCGCCCGCAGGCGCGCCATCAGCCCGGGCCGCGGCAAAGGGCGAGACGCATTGTAGGGCGTGGGAAGCGGGTTAGTGGGCGAGTAGTAGAGGGGCCGTGGGGAGAGTCTGATGGTCTTGGGCGGGGAGAAAGATCGTCGTCTGGACGGGGTCTGTTGTTGTTGTTGCGGGCGAGGTTTCTGGGATGACGGAGAAGTGGGACGGGTGTAGTACTTGTTGCTGTTGCTGCTGCCCGTATGGTTGTAGTTGGGTTGGCTGCCCTGTTGTGGGTATTCCTGGGAGTCGGCAGCAGCACGGTATTGATCATAATCTTGCTTGAGCGAGTGGGATCTCTGGGGAGGCAGGTATTCGTACTCGGGATGTTGAGGTGCATCGCGGTCCCAGTGGTTGGGCGATGAGGGCCGAGGTCGATCTGCTGCCTCTAGGAAGTACGTTTCGTGTGCTGGGCGATCCTGGTAGCTCGAGCGCTGGGAAGACTTGTTGTGCTTGTCCATCGGGGGGGAGCTGGAGCGAGGCGGCGTGGGATAATCGATGTAGCGGGATGCGGATGCCATTGTATGTGTGCGAGTATGTCAAACTCAGTAAAGAGCTCGCAATTCGGCCAGTCAGTCAGTCAGTCAGTCAGTCAATCAGTAAGTCAGTCAGGCCATTCAAGAGAGTATTTTTTTGGAGGATGTTGGAGCGAGGGTGGGATGGAAGGACGTCTGTTTAAGAAGCCGTTGGTGGTTGGGTATGCAAGGTATAATATTAAGACATTTTCCCAGCAGATCAACGGGCGGTGAAGATGGGGCCTGTCCCTGTGGAAGTAAGATACCTAGATGTACAGAGCCGCCAAAATAAAATAATGGGGTCTCCGTGGCTGGAAAAACGGCGGTGTACGGTATATACCGGTATACTACTATACTAGATGGCCGCTTGGGAAAGAAGATCTCTCGTAGAAGATCCGACGACACGGATCTCGAGTGGTAGGAATGCAGATGCAGATTGATTGCTTCTCTTCAGCCCAGCCATCATCACCACCAGTACCAACACCAATAACAAAGACAGAAACCCAACCCGGAACAGAGCAGGACAGTGTAAATGTAGGTATATCTGTCTGGATACGCAAACTTCTTGTCATGTACCGTACTACGTATATTACGCAGGAACTCAGACTTCGGTTTCAAGGGTCAGTCCGGATGCCAGCCTGCCAGGCCGAACAAGACCGGGCCCGCCATCCTCCTGCTCCGAGAGCTTGTGTTATGAGTTATATCCACCTCCTCCCGGCTTGATTGATTAATTGCTGCTTTCCATACTATCCCTCCTCGCTCTTAACAACACAGAGAATCGATGGATTTCGGAGCTGAGTTAACGCAACTTGTTTAACAACTTTGCGATCTCCACTTTTCGTTAACTCACTTAAATCGCGCAAACGGATGTCGGAGACTGAGTTATCGTATTAAAAGTGGGACTTGACGTCGCAACTTGAAGGGCTCTTCCCTAAAGTGGGCGAAATAATTGTGTCCCGCATCGCTTAAAAAATAAATAAGGAATCAAATATGTGTTTTTAAATCAAAATATTAATTATATAACATATGTTATGTATTTGTATACTATTGGATCTTAATCAAGCCAGAAAAAAAAAATATCGCGTGTCTTTTGAATTAAATTAACAGAAGTTACTGATTAAAGCTGCAGCGAATCCGATTTACTTTTCTCAACCTTTTATTCAAGCTCTTTTCGCTTTTCAAGTATTACTTTTATTGAAAGTAATGATGATGAAATATCGGTTCGCTTATAAATTTCGTCGTGACTCGTTATCATTAAGTTAGATATAAGTTAATAGGTTTTATTAAATTCGAAAGCGTTTTTTCTTTACAACGGCTTAAAAATCGATCGGCGACAAGGCCTTTGCGAATTTGGCAAGCTCTTTTTCTCACACGTTTTTTAACGCAGCTTCCTCGTTTACAATTGCGCCTCTTCCTTTGCAATTGCGTTTCGAAGAGAAAAGAAAAGAATAAGATCACTTTGTATTTCCTCTATGATAAGCTGCTTTTCGCGGATGCGATAGCAAAAAGGAAAACGTTCAAGGCCATGCAAGAAAGAGTGGGAGTTGTCTCAGCTCACCAATCAGACCGTCCGAACAACTGGTGACGGGCCCCAAGATGTCCCGGGAAATTTTGGAAAAGAAGTAATTGAAAGCATGTACGGATTGCCAAATTTCACAATAATACTGATCAGATGATAAGAGATACGATCGACGTTTGCATGCTGCAAACGCTCTGGTCCTGCTGGAATCGGTAGTGCAGAGTTAGTGCTGTGTTCGGCGTTGTGAGAGATGGCAATATTGATATTGACGATATTCACAACCGGGTTCTAGGACTACATGGAGATTAGTGACGAAGGAAGAGGTTCAGTCATCACTTGGAAGTCAGGCGAGGGCTAACCCGAGACTTTTTTTTTTCCGAATCAGAGCCCAGGTAGATAGGCAGCACAGCATAGTTATGGAAGCTGATCGATCAACACAAGCATGATGGTATATATAGAATCAAGAAGCGGACCTTGTACTCCGAGCAGACTCAGGCCCCCGGAATAAAAACTATACAAGTACCAGAAGCAGAAGGTATACAGCCCCCGTTACCTCCTCACATAATAGCCATTCGCTGCAAAGGGGGTATTCCTGACTCCATCCGCCGGACACCTAACGCCGAGCTTATGAAATGGTAACTTTGAAATCTGCTTTTGCGCACCCATCCTGATGAAATCCGCACTGCTACTTCCCGCCCGAGGTGTGACTCGAGGAACAGCCTCTGGGTTCCACGCAGGCCGATCGAGAATATTTTCTGCGAGCAGTATATCGTTCATCTCTGCAAGCATAGCTACCTCGGCGGCTTCATCGTCTCTCGCTTGAAGGCCTCGTTGTATTGCATCTCGCTGCATTACATCGTCTAGACGAATCAACCCCATAATTCGGATCTCAATGACCCGCCGATCAGAGGCCGCTTCGTCGTAATCGCGAGTGAGGCGGACAATCACGTCTTTCTTGCCCGGGACAGTAGTCGTGGGCAGAGCCGATATAACTGCTGGAAACCAGGTCTCGTCCTCGATTCGAGAGGACTTCCTCATCATTGGCTGTTTCACAAACCGTGCCCATCCAAGAAAGTACCCAGACAGGTGCTGGCCAATGTTGATCGGGATCCCAGTCAATACCATGCCTGGCATATTGAACTGCTCGGTGCCGATTGTTGCCGGCTCGCTATTAGCCATGAACCGAAGGGGGTACGGTGCCTGCGGGCCCTCTTCGATTGAAGGATCCCCTGTGCCGAAGGCCCAAGACAGTCCATCCAGGCTAACATTCCGGCCATCTGCAACCTGAGTGCCCATGTGATCCGAGGACTTCACAGCACCGAGAGCTAGCGATGTTGCTTGTTGAGTGACCCAGAGTGGCATGAACTTTTGGGCTCGATTCTGTACAACAGCAGCCACTGGACCCACAACTCTTCCCGCTGTATTCCGCGCATATTTCCCAAACGCTATTGCCCCGAGTTCGAGTGGGAGTGTACTCAAACTTGCTCCCCGAATCATACCTGGGCTAGTTGAGGAGGAGATGATCCTAAAGACAGGACTCGGGCAGAGAGTTTTATGCTTGTTGCCTAAGCAAAGCACGAATTGGAAGTACCCATCTTCGGCCTCCTCAGGGATTCTTACTATCGCCGTCTCTCGAAGGGTGTGGTACTGTTGCCTGCTGCTGTTCGCCTTCTTTCGAAAATGAGCTATATCGCGCTGCCAGGCTCGTTCATCGCTTGGTTTCAATTGTTCGCTTCCAACATTCAGCGACGGAGTGACATTGATCCAGTTCCCGTTCATTCCCATAAAAGCTCGAGCTCTCATTCCCGTCTTGCCGCTCCACCCTCTGCTCTGTAGCCATATTGTGCGTTCCGGGGGTAACGGGTCATCTGCGAATATGGATATGGCCAGCGTTGTCTCTGCACCTTGATAGAAAACCAAGCCATGGCTGTGTCGCAGGATTGAGAAGTGTTTCGTGCTTTCGACCGGATGCGTTATGAGACCACCCGCGAAATGGCGAGCTTCCCGGAAAGCGTCTTGGACGTAAGACAAGGCTGGCAACGGCAGTATCTTGGGGCTCGGGTTGAGAGAAACGTTGCTGGTAGCATGCCGGAGAGGGGCCGGGGCGTAGAGACTGTCTGAAGAGCAAGGCTTGCCGCTGGCAGGCTCTGCATATGAAGAGCTGCGGCATAGTTGCGCGTCAGCGCCATTTTCGCTTCTGCTTCCACTTCCACTTCCATACACGGCAGCGTTCAATGATACGTCACGGCGGGGTGAAGAGATGTTGACGGGCAATGGATGGGTCTGCAGGCCCGACTGCTTCAACTTTTCGAACTCTTCAAAGAAGACCGGCGGCGCAGCGTCGTCGTTCCTCGAGGGCGCCGTCTTGGGCCTTTCAGTATGGACTGGCTGTACTGGCTTTCGTGGCACCCGGAAATTCACCACGGTGTTGCTGGGGGGTTGGCTCGAATCGACCTCGCGATAGGGAGGAGGTGGTGCGGACCATTCCATGTTCACCCTGCTCTCTGGAGGTCTCTATCGATATAGACCTCGACCTCTGGAAAAAGTCGGAGGATGAGCAATTTCGGATGCCATTGCGAACGATGGCATCGCATGGGATGGGGCCTGGAAGTGTGGTTCAGAGTTCGAAGTCTGTGAGGTCTTGGATGTCACAGCTTTATACCTTAACTTCAGACTCGTGCACGGACGGATCTTATATTTAATCCAACGTCTCTTTCGGGGATCTTTACACAAATTAAATCTCTTTCATTTCACTTCAAATTATTTCGAAGAAAAATGCGCTCATACAAGATTATATTCTGTTCGAGGTCTGTTTACGATTCCGACCACGATGACCCGTACATAGAAGTCGGTCAGGCATCCCAAGTCACCTGCTGCTACTATGTCATTACTCAGAGCCATTGCCACCTGGACAATCATAGATTTCATATATCAGCTTTAATGTATGAGCATAGTTCCCATTCAGTGGTAGGCATGTGTCGTGGGAATCGATATTCGTAGACTGAAGAGCGGAGGGGATTCGCAGTATCCATAGCAGTATGATGATCTCTGGACATATAAGTCAAGCAGTATACGAAACCACCATCGATACACTCACTACCTGGCGCGAATGTCAATTAAACGCGACGAGCCGCATCATATAGCCGATCACTGGCGGCTCTGTTTCCCTACATACGATTCGATCAGTCTCGGTCAGGGTCTATGAGCTACTACATATCTTCCCCGCTGCTCGTAAGTCTCCAAACGACTTTTCGAATTTCGAAAGGTTGCATCGGACCATCGGTAACGTATATTTCAAACCCTGTCGACCGTTCGGCTCGTAATGGATTGCCGAGAATGGCGAAGCACAATGCTAACATTTGAATAGCTGCCAGCATTGGTGCTGATATTTATTTCCAAGGTATGGGATGGCTGAGCGGGAGTGCAGCGCTTACTGAGATGGTGACAACTACCGCTACTTCAGTTCCAGCTTGCAAACCGACGATCCTTATGCCTTCTTCTCTCAGCTGGTAAGCCGGTGTCTCTTTCCTGGTCGCAAGCCCAGCACCAACTCCCAGCGTCGGCCCTGCTCTTAGCACCTGACCAGTAGAGCCAACTACTGCCCTGATTTAATCTTTTTTACCCACGTCTGTAGCGGTAGTGATCCAGTCTATAGCGAGTACCCACCTACTCATTCTGTCGGTGGGGCTTCCTCGACCCTGTTATGGACAAAAGGTTCATATAGCTCGGACATGTTTGCTTTGTCGTGCAATTGGTGAGTCTGGAGCTATAAGCGCAGCGTATATTTGCTTATTTTTACATAAAATAGAATAGACGACGATTAATAGTGTTGATGGGAATGAAACCATATTTTCATATGGTCTGTTCGATCGTGAATCTCTAGGCTTTGGCCAATTCCAAAGTGATCTTGCAGTTTCTTCTGAATGAACACTATGCCGCCCGACTTCCCAAACCAGGCCCAGCTTTATACTGGATGCTAAAGCCCTTAAGCAGGAAATTCATTCGTGGCCGAGTTTGATGTAACACGAGCGTCGTTCCTAGCTTCATTCTCATTGGCCGCCCTCGTAGCCGAGTTCAGTGAAGGGGCATGTCAACAAACCTTTCCAGCATTTTTGACTTAATGGTCTTCCATTTCGGTATTAGCCGCAATCCACGGCTCTAAATCTACTCGTGTGAATTGCTGTTATGTATTATTACTATAATAAATTATAATAGGTGCAGTAGAATCAATAAATATCGACGTTGATCGTGTCGGTCACAACTTTCCAACACAGTTGCGATATACGAGAGCGTATATTACTTCCAACAATAGTAAGATAACATAGTAACTCATCTTGGGCCCTTGGAGAAAGTGACAGTTCCTGCCAATGACATAGGACAAGTTTGTACTATGTCGTTCTGTGAAATTCTCATAGCCCAAGCCAAAGTCGCTAACACATATGATGACTACATTTTCCGTTTGAACGTGAATCGGTTTCCAAATGTGAACAGTGAACAAGCAATGAAGTGGCACAAACCTACTTAATTCCCTCACTCGCCTTGAATTCCTAACTTCAGCCTCACATCATACCATTCTCATCCTCTCCTCCTTCCTCACATACCAAGGTCGGAACAGCCAGATCATCACCAAGCTCAAATCGCGCAAGCGGATCACTATATCAAGACAGTCTATTTCCTAATAAAACAAAGCATCCCACTCCAATCCTATAATCCAAATCCTCAATCTCAAATCTTCCCAAAAGAGCGCACCACACCAGACGTGACATATCGTGGCCTCACGGCCCTCAAAATCTCGCCGGCCAACCGACTCCCCCAGCTCTAGCCGAGGCGTCGCCGTCGCTACCTCACCGTCGCCCAAACGATTCCCCGATCCGCGCACACCCCCGCAAAACAATTTTTACCATCTACATATAACCATCCCGCACCCCTCCCGTCACCCATTGGGAGACAGCTACACACAGAAAGTTGGCTCGAGTAAACATCCTTAGATCGCAATTCCCAGCCTCGGCTGCTTATTGGGTTCCAAATAATTCCCAGGCCGTTGGCGCTTATTGGGTTGGTCGACGGGCTTCACACGCGGGCCTCTTTCCCCTCAGTGCTGTCTAATATTTTTTTTTGTCTCTTTTTCTTTTTCTTTTCACTGTTTTTGAAGTCCCTGGGGTAGGCTGGGAATTTTCACGTTGTTGAAATGTTTTTTGGATGTTTTTTCTCTTGGGGCATTCTTTTTGGGTTGGCCAGGTGTCGCGGTAGGAGGTGTTTGGTAAATATTTTTAAGCGAGCCGCGTCTAAGGTGAGCCCGCGAGGTTTTTCAGGACCGCGTATCAGGCATAGCTTTGATCGAGTTTATTCGGGGGGCCAGATTAAAATTCTGCATATGATAATATAATTTACAATGGGATATGTGCAGCCAGGCCCTCGTATCTTCTGCCTCCCCGGTCTTGATCTGTAGGACCCACTTTCCTCCAAAGTAAACAAGATATGCTACGGTAAGTTCAAAGTCAACGAAGAAGCCTGGGACAGTCAAATTAAGCCTCAAATTAAATACAAGCTTATATGGCCTTAATAATCCTAGCACGGTCGGTGTTCGATCGTTGCGTGTGTACCCGGTTCCGAAGTGACCCCCGAAAGTAAACAAAGCTAATCATATATGCAATGAGAAGTATTCAAACGCACAAGGCTCGAGTCAGCCTTGTGTATCTTTTGAGGTCAGCGGCCTCTCTGCGACATGCAACAAAAAGCCTGGTCACCCTTCGTAGATCTCAGCCTGGCGGGTTAACTACTTTCCGGGTGTACTAGCGTAGTAGCATCGTATATATCTCGCTCCCTCGCCCCCCCCCCTCGCCCCCGTAGTTCTTCTTCATCACAACACTGGACCTACATCAACCCTGCAACAACATCTCACATCGAGATCAAAAGAAAAATATGAGTTCCAGTACTGGTGCGTCACATCTTCCCTCAATTTCCGTATGGTTCGCGCGCGCGGTACTGATCCTTCAACAACTAGACAACACGGCGGACCGCCCTGAGGACCAGGACGAGGAGATGGCCTCCGAATCAGACACCGACCCATCCGGATCTGCGACAGCGGACAGCAAGAGCAAGTTCATTTTCGATCAGGTCGTCAAGGATATCTTGAAGGAGAACCCGGGAAGCGAGGGGGTGCTGGCGATTGGGGAGGAGGCTTTGAAGACCCTCGAGGAAGCTGCGGAGGATTTCTTGGTGGAGGAGTTCGAGGGTGGGCTCGAGACTTCTTTTCTCCCTGGAAGAAACTTGGGTACTGACGTGGGATAGCGGCGGGTAGCGTTGCTGCGAAGGATAATCAGCGCGTGACGGTTAGTGAGAAGGACATGCGAGCTGCGCGAGAGTTGAGAGAGAACGTTCAGGCTGGAGAGGGACCGAGCAAGCATGGCGACGGGAATGGCGCACAAGTATCGGCGAAGGGTGAGGGTGGGCTTGCTTGAGTCACGTACTGGGTGTAAGAGCTCTGGTTACGCTCATGGTCGTACCTTGGAGGTACAAGCTGCTCTAGACCAAGGAGATGTGAGGATCGGGCATTCGAGTCAATCATTATTTCTTCTAAGGCAATACCAATGATTTCAAACACTGCTCGTTCATGCGTTCCGACTATATTTTCCAATGCCTATTATCATGCAGAGCAATGTAAAAATGGAAAGTCGAGATATGGAACTATTTCAATCCACTTGAGCTATTCCCAATCTCGAAATCAACACCAACATTGCCACTGCCACTGCCTGCTAACTTACACCAATCTATCACCCCGAGAAACGCATATTCCGCTAATAACAGAAGGTGTGTAGCTCCTTAAATCCCAGCACACTTAGCACGTATTAACACCGAAAGGCAAGTAAGTCAGATAGACAAATCACCAAAACCAAAACCAGCACCAGCACCGGCACCGGCATCAGCACCGGCACCAGCACATCCTCAGCCGGCCCGACCTCAAAGCCCAAGAAAGCCACGTACAAAGCCATCAGCAGCAACTCCAAGCCGAGTCAGAAACCGAAGACCTCCCCTGAAAAATAGTGAGTAGACGCCCAGCCTATCCAAGAACAGCTTTGCCAACTTCAAGAGTATTCTACTTTGCTTTGGATTTTCCACTATAAGCACACGAGACTCACAGCCGCCGCAAGCAGCTCATGCTACCCCCCCCCCCCCCCAGGCCTTCACAATCCTACCGAACGACCAAGCGCTAGCGAGAGCTGCTGAGCGCGAATCAAAGGAGACTACGACTACTAACTTCTACGTCCAAGAAATATATAAAGAAACCCGTAAGGGATGTAGCTGGTCCATTAACATTATCCGGCGAGGAGAAAGGGGGAAAGAAGGCTGCATTAGTTAGATAGCTCGAAGGCAAAATAAGAACTCATTCATTCGTTCATTCATTTCACACATAATAAAATGCCAGCCAGCCAGCCAGCCAAACCCCAGAAGTAGCGCGGCCGCGGCTGACAAACAGAGCGTACTCTTTGCATCTATCCATCTCGCCAGCGCGAAAACCACATCTCAGCAACTCACAAATTACAATCGACAAGTCGTAAGAAGGTCCAGCAAGAGAAAAGGATACCGATCTCTACCAAGCTTCAAAGGGCCTGCGAACAGGTTAACGTTGAAGAGACAGAGAAGAGGGACAGACAGATGCACGGTTAGAGACAGACAAACAGACAGCTCTTAGATACAAGCACTCACGCACGAAACCACCCATTCACCCGCCCGCCTACTTCTCAATACAACCAGATCAAAACCAACCTTCTATTTCATCTAGCTATCAAGATCTAATCTAATTAAATCAAATCAGTTTTAAACAAGTCGCCGTCGTCCGGACCAGGGATACGATTTCTTCTTTCTTCTGTCTCCTTTCGCAATTAGCCTTGTTTCAAATACCAATACCAAGCTATCCGATACCACATGTATATTTACACCGCTGAATTAGGCATCAGGACGAATAGGAGTATCTCCCGTCGCTGATTAGATTTCAAACAAGCACAAGCACAAGCACAAGCACAACAAGCACAGCAAAAACAGAACAGGAAGGTACTCTGGGAAAGCAGACCTGCAATGCACACTGCCGTTTCCAGTTTCTAGTATCATAACCCATAACCCTAACCCGCATAACACACCCCCTACGTAAAGCAAGCCCGTTAAGGCGCTCTACCAACAGCGTTACACCTATCAAGTAAGTCGACGTAAAATAGCAAGCAGCCTACCTAATCCCCAAGCGAGCTCAGAAGTGCACCTACCACAGTAACGTACACTTACATCTGCAACTGCGTGTAAGCAGTCTATAGAAACTCCATCACATGAGATCTAATCCCGCTTTATACCATTGTTAAAAAGATTCTTGCCGCCCTTTACCCCCCCGCACCTTTTAACTAACCAAATTCCAATTACCCAGTCGTCCTATCCGCTTAAAAAAAAACCTCAAATGCATTTCTACTTACTTACTTACTTCCTTCCTACTAACCTGAAGCCACATCCCCCCCTGTCTCTAAGTACTGTAAGTATTGCAATACCGGTACGGCACAAAGCTCCGCAAGCTCGCTTTGCTTACCTACCTACAGTACGTACCACGCACGCAGCGGCTACCATCTCCCATCGCCCATCGCCCATCGCCCATCGCACAGCAGCACCGCTTGCCCAACAGCCCTTCCGCTCTAACGCCAGGATCCCGCTGCCATCTCCATACCTACCTACCTACCTACCACCTACCTACCACTCGTATATCAAGCCAGCCAGCGATGCCAATATTGATTGATGATCATCGCCGCCGGCCCCGACGAAGCAAATACCTATCGCAGCGACTGTAATCCTGCTGACCAACCACCACACAGCCACCAGGTACCGCACCGGGAGATGATATGATTACCTAGGTAGCTCTAGCTCTAGCTCTAGCTCTAGCTCTAGCTCCAGCGCAATTCCGCACATGAGATGGCCTACGGTACCGGGTACCGGTACAGAGATTCATATGATTATTATTGGAAGCCGGACTGTGACACCAAGCTTTTCGGGGCGTGTGACGTTGCATCTCTCATACAGTAGCGGGGAGCCGTGGGTCGGAGGAATCCTTTTTCGGACGTGACTGGGGCGTCCGTCTTGTGAGAAGAAATCTGGGCTCGGGAAAGGAGACCTGATATCGGAGGAGAGGGTTTGCGATGCCGTGCCGGTGGATCAAAGGAGGGGGGGGGGTTTCTTACCGGGACTAACAGAGGTAGGCTTGGGTAGATCGAGATTGCTATCCGCGCAGCTGACATGGCGGTTTTCGGTTAGGAAAACTTTCCTACCTACACTGCACACACGAAACTGGCTTGGATGACGACAGCAGGTGATCGATCGGGCCAAATCAGCTATCGGAGCAGATGTGGCTCTTAACTACTGGTATTGTGCAGAAGCAGACCCTGCAAAATGCACACTGCAGCTTCTACTTAGCATCATAACTCCGATCCCGCACGACAGAAGGGGCAAAGGCAAGCACATCCAGAAAAAAGTCACGGAAAGACAACTTTTATTTTGATTTCTTCTATTTAAACCAAGGATCAAGGAAGTCTATATGTCTAGAGAAACGTCTACCGACGAAGCCCCCCCAAAAGAAAGAACGCCTCCGAGTCCCCCAACCCATCTATCCCAAGCCGTACGAGAGGAAGGAGAAGACCAGCGCCACGTTTCCAGTGCTTCCAGTGCATCTTAAATCGTTGAAAATCGCAGCACGCAAGCGGCGCAGACGTCATGTCATCGAACTCAGATGGCACCCGGGCAGGCCGGCAGGCACCTTTTCCATTTTTCCTCCTCCTCCTCCTCCCCCTCCTCCCCGTCCTCCTTCCCCACCAGTGGAAGGAACACGTGGGAGAGTATTACTCAGTGGGAGACCCGGCCGCGGGAAAAGCCCCGCTTCCGCTCATCATCGACGTTGCCGATGAGGCAGACAAGCGCCGACTCGGGGGTACTCAAGGTACGCACATCATCCCACTTGTTGTACGCGTTATCGCACGGGAATGTCTGGCAGCCCGAGAGCGGCGTGGGCGAGAGGAGGGGGAAGAGCATCTTGACGCCCTCGTCGTCTTCCGGGTTGACGATGGCCGAGACGTCAAAGTACGTCTGGCCGGCGAAGCCGTCGAAGCGCACCTCGCCGAGCATGCCCGGCACGTTGTCCTCGTCCTCGGACACCGAGTAGAAGTTGCCGACCCAGGCCTCGGGGAAGTCCTGCTCGACGGTCTCGAGGCCGGCGATCTCGAGCTCGTCGATCTCCTCGCCGCCTTCGTTGGGGGTGAAGTAGATGGTGCGATCGGTGTCGTCCTGGTTGACGAAGTGGATGGTACCGGCGGAGATGAGGTTGGTGAGGAGGCCGGTGAGAGCCAGGAGGACGTAAGGGACGTTGAGTTGCATCTTGACGTCGGACCGAAGGTGATCGGACGGAAGGTGGAGAGAAGGTGGAAGGAAGGTAGTTGTGATAGAGGGTTGGTTCTACCAAGTTGGTCGATCGGACAAGCTGGCGAGCGCTTGAGTCTCGGATCGATGATGGATTGGAAGGCGTCGTCGAGGCTCTTGCAGTGTTGAGACGAGGCGTTCTGGTGCGGAACAGGATTATGATCACAGGTCAGCGAGTGTTGTGGGGTGTGTGATTGAAAGAGTGCGGAACGTCTGTGGTTGCGTTGCAAGAGTGTCGACGAGCCTGAATGATTGTAGATGGAGAAGTGAAGAGAAGACGAAGGGGGGGGGGGGGGATGGGCTGTTAAATAGATATCTGAGGCCAGCCAGGGACGGGTTCAAGCTTTCCCTCTGCCCTCTGCCCTCTGCCTTCTACCTTCTGTTTTCTTCGACCTGTTGCATGCCAGCAAATGGCAAGCGCGAGAAGGCATGGATGAATGCCATCACAGAATCCAGAACGTCCAAGGTCCGTTCTAGGCATGTCTCCCCAGCTCCACTATGACCATGACATTGTTCTCCGGCTGGCTCTGGAAACCCGAGTTGTGCAGCGCCAGTGGAGGCAAGCCACGTAAGGTTGATGCAGCCCTACACATCCTCAGGGGTCCATTCGGCTCGGTTCCTGATTGTCGACTTCTTTTTTTATTTTGGTTTTTTTTATCTGCGTCACGACGAGCGGGATGGTAGTCGCGACCGGGCCCTGATTGGCCGGCCAGGACGGTTGGTACCTGAGAGGTCTCAGCGCGCGCCGTCAGTGCAGAGCTTCTATGATTCTTTAGCGGGGAAGGTTCACTGACTGACTGACTGACTGACTGACTGACTGACTGACTGACTGACTCTGTCGAGATCGGCAGAGGCTCGAGCCAGCAGCCAGACTGGGACTTGGGAGCGGGAGATGTTCCCGGAGAGTCAAAGTACGCTGATGTTCCGCAGCGTCCAAGGACGCTGCTAAGGTCAAGTGCGCAATGCACGAAGAGACCAGACCAGACCGGACGAAATGCACGCAATCGGATCGACGAGGGGAAGGGAGAAAGTCAACCACCAATTGTGCGGACCGAGATATAGATAGGTCATCAGCAGGAGAGCCGAGAGTGTGTTTTTTTTGGTTACTAGCTAAGCGAAGCATCTTAGGTACGTAAAGAAAATGAATGGCCAGCCCGGTGGAAATTCTTCGGGTCCACACAGCACACCTCCTTCCTCGCTATGATTCGGCTGCGCATGCATGCGATGCGCGAGAGAAAATTCAGATGCGTGGAAATGCATGGAAATGCAGGGGAAAGTGCAGTCGGAAGCTGCTTTGCCAGTGTGAAGCGGGAAGTATCAGGTGTCAAGCCGAGTCTGAAGTGAGAAGCGTAAAGTGTCAAGTGTCAGGCGTCAAGTCTGATCTGAAATATCACGTCTGAAGTCCGCAATGTGACATCTGAAGTCTGACTTCGGAAATCTGACGTCTGACGTCTGAAAATCCGAAATCTGAAAGCAGAACGGCCGTGCCAATGCGTCTGTTCGTGTGTCTAAGCATCATCTGCCGAGGAGGCGGTTCTACTGTAGTTCGTCCCACCATTTTCTTCCCGACGGGCCGCCAGGAACAGGAACAGGCACAGGAACAGGAACAGGAACAGGGACCCGGACCGGGATCGGCGCCGAGCTGATCGGTCGAAAGTCCCTTATTTCCCTTATTCGTAGCCCCCCACCTTCTCGGCTTCACTTGACCACTTGGTCGGCTGGCCGGGGCTGGCCTGGGCTGGACTGGATTCGGCAGTTCTGCCGTAGCTCGTTAGCTAAGCAAGCAAGCGATGATGCGCCATTTTTCACAAAGGGAAAAATATTGCTTGCACCCGACTATTGAATACATCGAACTACATTAGATAATTTAGGGGATAGAATGATCAACGTAATTTTACGTATTTTCAGCAACAGGAGGGGTGAGGGACGTGAGTTGGAAGAATCGAGGTCACGTGCTAGATGAAAGCGGGCCTGGCCGGTATGGCACGTGAATTGGAGTGGATCTATCCGGCCTGAGGCCTGCGGCTCGACCAATTGTTGATTATATAATATTTGTTGAGGAAAGATTCCATGTCACACGCAGGTCTTGGTATTCATGGCCTGCACCATTTTGACACTGTACGGAGGGAAAGAAGGTACGAAGTACTACGTAGGTACAGGCCTCACATCTTCTCTGACCGCCTTCGATAGGTCTACATAGCATAGCGGGCAGTACTTTCTGCCCGTGAGTCTGGTGAGATAGGTGTACCCAGCCTAGGGCGGTCAGACAAGAGGGGAGGGCCGGTAACCTCCGTACTCGGCACGTACAGCTACCACTCAACTACATTCCATCCCACGGAGCATCATAGTTTCCCCCCATATACGGATGCATACCCCCACCATCCCCGGTCGGTTCCGTGTGGAGGAGAATATGATGATGATCATGATGATGATAGTGATCCAAGGTGCAAGGTGGGAGGACGGACGTGCTGTGCAGTACTGAACTATCGAGCAAAGCAATCACCTGTATGGCATAAAGGGCTCTTGATGATGATCACGATAATGGTCATGATCATGATTATGATCTTGGTCGTACTTCGTAATCATAACCATTGCCCAAATGACCTGAGGAGCAGACTGATTGCACTTTCCGTCCGGGCCCTGAGGGTCAATATCAAACGGAGAAACGCTCGATGCTACTTAGAGATGTACGCTCCTCCCCCTCCCTCCGCAACCCCCTACTTGCATGAAAAGGACGGCGAAAATTACCATCTCCATCTCCATCTCCGACAATATAACCGAGTCGTGTATTCGAGTCGCAGAAGCCCCCCGTGGAATACCAGATGGAAGTCTACAGACGTATGAGATTCCAGCACTTCAGCTCAAGTCAGTAATAACCCCTGCCTTTGCACCCGCAGACTCGTCTCCGACTCTCCATACTCCCAAATATACTGGATCTGTGCGTACGGCATCTTGTGGTCGTTCTCAAAGTCATTGCCGATCCATCTATAGCTGCTGACTTATACCTCATCCGCTTCAACAGGACATTTTGTGCCGCCGTGCAGGAGCCCAGATACCTCTTCCGAAGCAGCATGCCTTACGCTTGAATCGTCATGGAAGTGGCAGAGCAGACCTTCCACGCACCATCTTCTGCATCGATAACACTTCGCTTAATGTCGGAATTATCTTCGAGATACACCTGGTCTAGCTCGATTTCCCAGATTAGCTGTAGCCTGCTGGGTAAGTTGAACACGCTGCCGGCTCCTCCTGTGTACAGATTTACGATCCTCAATCCTGTGAGACAGAAACATCCTCGCGCTTGGCTTCGGAATCATCTCCTCGAACTAAACCCAGCACGTGTCTTCATCGCCTCCTAGGCTTTCACGGAAGTGTGAAAGTTCACACGCTGTCTGTCCCTCCTCAACCTCGCAAACGAGTTCGTGAGCAAGCCATTGCGGAAACACCCACATATCTTGGCCTTCACTGTCTGCACATCGAGAGCAAGTTTCAGACGAAGGAAGAGGGAGAATCTCGAAGAGCATCTAGATTCGTCTGTAAGTACTCTAGGTTCGGCGAGTAGAATAGCTAGTCGCAGTTCCCCGTCATTTCGCAGCGGACACTCATAGAATAACAAACTCTTCAATCTGGTAGGCGCAAGCAGCTCGGTGACAGCAACAACCTCCCTCGGACGGATGCGCCCTTGGCACCTGCCCTCTTGCGTTCCGGCGGCGATGACGCGGGATTCGCATATATATATATACGTACATATATACATGCATACATATATATATATACACATCGTAACCTATCGAGTCCTTCGTTTAACATGCAGACACGCTCCTCCATCTCCATCCTCGACACCGTGCGCCTCCTGCTCGTAGGATTGATTCCCTGAGGTATTCCAGGCCTGTCCCATGCCAGCTCGAGGTTGAAAGGACGCCGCATCTCGGGCGCGAGGCTGTCCGCTCTGCTGATGGAGGGCAGATATCGCCTCAGGCTCGCAGTCGCAGTCGTAGTCTGGGAAAGGGGATTCGGCGGCAGGTTTTCACATCGAAAAGGTCTGGTGTGGATATCATGGATACGTACAGTACATAAAGAAGAATGGTGCACAAGCAGACTCTGTCATGCGTATTGCCGTTTCTGGTCTTGTTACCCTGCCGTATACCGCACGATGTTAAGGGGTAGTAAGCGAAGGAGGGGGAGAGGGGGAGAGGGAGGTTCGTAGCGTGCGTATGTACGTTGGTGTATATTCTGATAGTGTTAGTGATAACGATAGTGTGATGTGATGTGATGTGATGTGATGTGATGTGATGTGATGTGATGCTTTACCCAAGGAGGGATATCCACCCGTTCGTTCTGTGTAGAGAGCTGTGCACGCGAACTAGCAGCGTGATAATACCGGTAGACAGGATGAAATGAGCGTGAGAAAAGAACAAAAAAAAAAAAAGAAAGAAAGAAAGAGAAACAAAAAAGAGCTGGATCTTTACTCTAGTATACATCTAACCCGTACGCCATCCGTCCTTGACGCTGTAACATCTTCAAGATAACATCGTAAAGATCGCGCCGCTCGCACTCACTCTCCTTCATCTCATCGCATCCCATCCCCTCACCACCGGTCCGGTCTACACAGCAGCAGCAGCAGCAATCGCGAACCAAGCTCTAGCTAGCTAGAACACGTGCGCGTACACGCCTCCACAAGGTACCGGTAGTAACCAAGTAAGGGAGGGACTCATCCCCTCTCGCTCCTCCTCCCTCGCACCACCATCAAACCAATCTCCAATCTCCCCCTCCCTCGAGCGAGGACCGGTATCCAACTTTCAATCAAGCCAGACCTCCAGAGCTCTTATTAAGCGCGGCTTATAATATCTTAATTATTTAATACGAAATTTTCAATTTACTTATAACGACTTGATTTTTATTGCATTCGATTCTTAAGATACGGTTTCCTTAAGAATCCGCTAAAACCAAATCAATAGCTCGTTGCGCTCGCCGTATAGCTCGAGAAATGGTTTTCGTTACTTTATTTCGGTCTTCCGCGAATAATAATAATATTAATAACGCCGATTATATACAGCCTTAAGACGCTATATCGCCGTCCAACCTTACTTAGCATTCTAAAAAGAGAAAAAGGAACGCTGCTATTAATTTGCAGCCTTTTCTTTTCGTATTAAGACGAAAAGCATCGATTATTAATACGGCGACGAAAGCTATCGAAAGCTATTTCGACGATATCGACCGCGCGGCTGCTATTAAACGACGAGTTTAATAGCAATACGCTTTCGCTTCGGATTAGATTATAAACGATTAATTTAACTTCGAATCTCGATATTATACGCAAGAGTTTTTTAAAAGTCTTTTTACGTTTATACGTACTTATTTATACGCAATCATCGAAGCAGCTATTTCTTTTCTTCTTTCGACCGCTTTTTATAGCAGCGAGCAAACGGCTTTTTTTAAATCTATTTTATAAGTAGATTCCGCGAAGCTTTCGAAAACTTTAAAAAACTTAAAAGCTATTGCTTAATTAGCAATCGCTAAGCTATCTCGATCTTTTTCCGTTATAAAAATAAGATTTGCAAAGACTCGCAAGCTTACGAGCTTTTAAGCTACTCGCAAGTCTTTTAGCGAACAACTTAAAATACGTTAAAATAAGCGAGTCTTAATTTAAATACTTTTCGCCGCACTTTTAGCTCGTCTCGATAGCTACGCCGCTCGTAAAGCTATTGCTAATAAATTAAACGGCGTCGATATAATTATTATCTTTCGTTTTAAAGCTACTCGTATTAATTAAGCATTTATTTCGATTAACTTTAAAGCGAAAGATCTTTTTATTATAAATAAAGCTAAAAAAGTATATTAAAAAGTTTTTAAAGCTACGAAAGCGATTATCTCGGTTAAATAATATACGTATGCTATTTAAAAGGTTTTTGCCGAAATTAAAAGCTTTTTCGACGAGATTTTTAAAATAGCGAAGCATATCGACGAAAAGATTTTAATTTAAATTAAAAAAGCTTCGATAAGCGTTCGTATCTTTTAATACGAAGCCGATTCGGCGACCGGCTTAACTTATTAAATAATCTTTTTTTTAAAAAAAGTACGCAGCTTTAAATTATTCGATTGCAGCAGCTATTTTCGATTAATCGATAAAAAGCAATTTATTAAAAAGCACGACTTTAGCTATTTTAGTTAATATAACTCGATTAAATGCATTCGGCACGTACGCTGCTTTTATTACGGCGAGCGAAAAGATTAATACGACGGGCTCGACGGCAAAAATTGCACGGCACTTTTTCGTTATGCAAATTGCTACGGCTCGTATAAAGCTAATTATAAAAACTGCTTTGCGGCTTTTAAGCGAATCAACGGCAAGATAATCACTTTTATTAAAAAAAAACTAAGCGCCGTCCGATAATTAAAAGCTTAAGCTTACGTTATTGCTATTGCTTTTATAACGGAAAAAAACGATTCGACTTCGATTTCTTAATTAAAAACTTTTGCTACCGATATTAACGCGGCTTTCTTTCGAAAAAGACGCGCTTTTGCGATGCAAAAGCACGAGCGAGCGATTTCTTTTTAAGCCGTTTTTTTATAATTCTTTTTTTAATCTTTTACGTAAGCTACGAAACCTTTACGTAATACGGCTACGCGTAAAAACCTTAACGAAAAGACTTTAATAGATAGCGCTTTTTTTATTATAAACAAAAAAAAAATACGCTAATAGCGATATCGGATTATTACGTAAATAATATTATTAGCTTATCTTTTTCATTTATAAAAGGCTTAAGTATTATTGCTAGCTAAGATGCTTAAAACAATTTTATATATTAAGCACGCCGATATAGCACCGCGGCACTCGCCGCAATCGATAGCTTTTTAAAGAAATCTAAGTCTATTAAGCGAACGTAAGTAAAAAGCAGCTATATTATATTGCTTTATTCCACTTTTGCTATTCGGCAAATATTAATGTTATTTATATTTAAAAGCCGTATACGCATTCGAGTATTAAAATTTAAAATTATTCGTTTTATAATTGCTATGCTTTAATAGAATCGTAAGATAATTAAAACGATACTTAATACTTTGTTAAGCGATTATAAATAATAATCTACGTACGCAAAAGCGTAAGTCTTTGCATTTAATAACGCCGTTTTATTCGTAATAAAATTTTTTTATAAATCGATATAAACGGCTTCGCTATTTTAAACGTTTATCAGCAATCTTTAATAGACTCGATTATAAATTATATTATTTACTTCGTTTCTTTTTTTAAGTGCTTAATTAAAAAGGATTTTAATATATAGCACGATATATTTGAATTAAAAGTTAAGCTTAAAAGCCGAAAAAGAAACTTTGCGGCTTAATTCAATGCTAATAAAATAAATTATATTAAACTTTCGAGCGACTTTATTTATAAAGCTAATTACGTTTTAAACTTAACTTTTTTAAATATCTCGTTTGCTTAAACGATAATTCGCTTCGATCTTTATTCGAGCTTAAATTACGAAATTTAAATTACGATTATCTTTAATCGAAAAGTCGTTTTTTTAAAGCGCTTTTAATATCGAGTATTAAATCAAGACTTTAAGAAATTCGCTTCGCTTATAGCGCTAAGCGTAAACTAATTTTTCGATTTATAAATAATATATTTTATTAAAGAATTCGATTAGCTTGCGATTAACTTAGCTATTGCTTTTAATTTTATTTTAAAAGTTGCGAAATAGCTTGCTTAAAAAAAGCTAACGGTTGCATTATAATAGACGGCAGACTGCTAAATAGCGTATAAGAAACACTTAGTAGCGCGTTTTATAATATACGACGGAGAATCGATTTAAAAAACGCGAAATTAATTCGTTATAATTAAGAAAATTAAAAAGGCTTATTAGACTTACGTAATCGACGAAGTAAAATCGAATTAAGACTTATATAAAGTCATAAGCTAATATAAGCTTATTTCGAACTTAAAGTCGCTTTTTTTAATAATTAACGATAAAGCTATCGAAAATATTAAAAAAAAAGCGGACGCGTTATAAAAAAGCATTTTTAAACGGTTTAGCGCCGCCGACGACTTTAATTACGATCTATTCGCTAGCTAAAAAAGCATTAGCCGGCTTTTTTAAGATATTACGATATTATTAAAAAAAATAAAATCTTACGTGATCGAAATAATAAGCACTTTACTTAAAACGAATAAAATTATCGTACGATTGCTTAAAGCATATTAGCAATACGTTTATTACTTTTTTTATAGCTTTTTTAATAAATGCTTAACTTTTTATTATTTTTCGAATGCGTAAAAGCTCGCTAAAATTTTAATAATTTTTAAAATAAAAAAAAAATATAAAACTTTTATTCGCTTTTAACGACCGATTGCTTTGCTTTCGTATATTTTTAAAAGATTAAAGCGTATCGTTGCGAAAAGAATTGCGTAAATTGCTTTTATTAACGACGTTTTTAACTTATAATACGCGAAAGTTTTTTTATAGCGCTTTGCATTAAACTTCGCTTTATATTTAATATACGATATCGAGTCCGCACTTATAGCTAAATATTAAATCATTATAATTATTATAAACGTTTAAAAAGCTTTTAATACGGTCTTAACCCGTCGCTTTTTTAAACGCATAACGGAGCAAAGCTAGCTATACTTATTACTTAAGCTAATAAAATCTTTTTTTTTAAATTATAAAATTAAAGTCCGATTAAAAAAAAAAATTATAAATATTTACGACGTAAAATGCGGCACTTCGCAAAAATCTTTATTATCATTAATGCTTTATATGCTTTACTTAATTAAGCTACTTAACTAAGACCGGATATTGCGCTTTAAGTACGCTAACGATATTTATTTATATTACGTTAATCGCACTTTTAATCGGAATATCGTTATGTTTTGAAACGATATTAATTTTATTATTAAATAAAATAATATTTATAAAATCGCTTTCGCTTTAAAAAAGATCGAGATAATGCATTTCTTTCGTAAGAAAAGTACGTATGCTTTTTTTTTCGTAATCGATATTATAATTATTTCGTATATTATTACGAATTCGAAAAACGAAAACACATTTGCGATACGATAGCTTAAAGTCTAATTTAATCGCAAGCTAAAGTTCCGCCGATACGTTCGAAAACGAACGGTTAAAATTAAAAAAGTTGCTTAGCATATCCGCAATCTCGCTAAGACAATTTACGATCTTTTTGCGGCTTTATTACGCAAAGTAATTATTATTTGCGTATTGCTTTTAATGCTTTACGGCACGAAAGCGTAATACGCAAAGCGCTATCGCTTAATTTGCAAGTCCGAAAGATTAAAAGTTATTAGCGCTCGAATTAAAAAGATAATTGATTTTATTAATAAAACGATAATCTTCGCGGCGCGCGAAATACTCTCGATCTAAAAAACGATATTAACGGCAACGCTCTTTCGAAATGCCGAGCTTTTTTTTAGCGCTACGGCTTTAAAAGAAACTAAAGTTAAGTTTATAATAAAATTAAAAACGGTAAACGATAAGCACTTATTAATTAACCGGATACTTTTACGGATTCGATAACGCGATCGCAGCGTAAAAACTATTAAGATTTTCGAAATTAAAATCTAAAAACTAAAAACTCTTTTTTTAAACGTTTTTCGCTTTCGCTTTATCTTTTCGTATTTTATATTAAAAAGCAAACGAGACTCGGCGGACGGTAAAACGAAAAAAAAAGCTGCTGCCGTATTCGAAGCATAATAGCAATAGCTTTCGCTAAAAGATATCACGATTTTTTTAAATAAGTTAAAATAATACGATTAAAGCAATCGATTAATAAGTTACGAATACGTAATTTATCGAAAACGGTAAAAGATAAGCTACGAGTATAATTTTATTAACGATTGCTTTTACGTTTTTAACGCAAAAGCGATAAAAGCATAAAAAAGCTTCGAATAAATAATGCACGCTTATTTAACGGCGAAACGAATTTAGCTTTGCATCGATAATATATTAATTATTTAATGTTTTCGCGGAAACGTTTTCTTATTATCGTAATAAGCGTTTTTAAACGTTTAAAAGGTGATAAAAACTCGAAACGTACGAATACGATAATTTTTAAAGCATATAAGTATTAAAAAAAACGAACGAGCGGATAAGCTTATAGATTTAAAAGCAAAGAAATCGGATTAAAATATTAATTTAGCATCGCGATTTACGATTAGCGGCATCCGCATACTCTTTCGCGATATACGAGATAAAGCACGAAAAGCTTAATAAAGCGCAAGCTTTTTTAAGCTCTTACGCTCGTATCGAAAATAAAACTTTTTATATTTAATTAAGCTTCTTTTAAAATTAAAACTTTTACGATATATTTTATATAAACTACTTGCGATCCGAATTACGCATAGAAACTTTACTTAATATTATATTAAGTTTTAGTATTACGACGCTAACTTAAAGTATACTTGCGGTAAACGCAAGTCCTTTTTGCATATAGCTTTTTGCCGATTTACGCAACGACGCTTTTTCTTTTAACTTTATAAGACTCGATCGCGGACCTTTTCGAGCACGATTTCGAAAGCTTACGACTTCTTTAAAAGTTTTTTTAATAATCCGGTCGATTTTCAAGCCTTTTTAATTATTACGGAGTTTTACTTTAAGCATTGCGCTCGATAAAAGTGCTACTTTAGCTAATTGATATTGCTTCGGTAAAGAAAACGGGGTACGCTTCGCTTTACTTAAGCTATAAAAGCTCGTTAGATTAACCGCGTCACGAGACTAAGACTTTAAGATAACGTAATACGCTTTCGAAAGAATTCTTTTTAGTATTAATATATTATATTAAGTTTTCTTTTAAAATTTAAGCTTTCGTATTTACTTTTTCTTTTATATTCGGCTAACCTCGGTCCGGCTTTAATTCTTATCGTTACGCGACGTAAACAGCTCGCTTTTAATTAGCTATAGCAGTTTGTATATGCTTGATTCTCTTTTTTATAGTTTTCTTTTAATAAAAGGTTTCTTTTTATATAATCTATCTTATTTATAAAAAAAAGGCGCATACGATAATAGCCTTCGCTATAACACTTTAAATTGCTTTCTAAGGCCTTCTTATATATAACTCCTTAGCTTAGCACGTCGTCGTACCTTATAAGAGGTCTTAGGGCGGCAGGCTTCGCTTGCTATCCGCCCGACGTAAATAAATACAATAACAATAACAACAACAACACCAGGCGCGGCTGACGTGCCCGGTCCAGGCGGCGCAGCAGTTACGCATACCGTCTTGCGTAGGTACTCACTCGGATCGGGAAAAATTGGCGTGAAGGGAGAGGAAAGCGTTCTGGCTCTTGCGTAGCGGCGGGTTTCTCGATCTCTCGCGCGCGGTCTTGCGGACGGCTTGGGGAACCTTGGGGAACTATCTTTCTTGGGGTGAGCGTGTGTCGCCGGGGGGGGGGGGGGGGGGGGGCGGGGGGTTCTTTCTTTCTTTCGCGCGTTGATTTTTATCGGATACGTATGTACGGGAGGTAGGTAGGTAGGGAGGTAGATAGATAGGTGGATAGATAGGTGGCTTTCCGAGCGGCCTCGATCGGTATAGATGCGAATACCGGTTTCTTTATTTTATATATATATATATATATATATCTTACTTATATCAAATCGTACACCCCCAAAGGTATGCCCTCGTAGCTTTCATGCCGAGCCGGGAGGGCGGGTATATTAGCAAAGCGCTCCAAACCGAAAGCGCGATAGGCACCGTACGTTTTGTCTGTCGAGCGATCGAAACCAGCTTTGTCAGATCTTTTCGTATCCGTTTTTCGGGGATCGCAAGTCCTCTTCTTCTGTTCGGTGGGTAGGCCCGTGAGATATGGATTTTCTGATCGGCGTGATGGTCGGAGAGGGAAAGGAGGTGCGGAGGCGCCGATGGGAGGAACTCTCGTCGCAGGTCGCCCGCTGCGTGTCGGTGGCTTGATTTCGGCTCTTTTGTGAGACTCTTTGCCGCGAGAGAGAGGGGGGGGTGCGGAAGTGGCAGCTCGTACGGGGAGAGAATCGTAGCCTTCTTGTTTCTTCTTTGTTTCTTCTTGAAATAGCGAAGTAATATCATATATATATTATTCAGACGTTTTCGGCGCCTTGAATGCTCACTTTTTTTTTTTTTTTTTCTTTTTTTCTTTTTTTTTTCTTTCGTTATCTTGAATACCTCCGTCAGATTTCAAACCCGGAATTCTCATCATTAAAAGTGACGTGGGCTAAATAAAAAAGCTGTTAGAGTAAGATATTCTTACACTGTGAGGTCTGTGCTGTTGGTGACTGCCAGTTGGAAGAAGGAATAGCTAGCTAGCGTAGAAGGAGAACTGTATACAGTTCTCTTTCTCTTTAAGGGGATTCCCTCTTCCTTAGATAACCGAAATCAATACAATTGGAACCACCTTCTGCGTCCCCATCACAAGGAAGAATTATCTTCTTACAAAAGCTACCATGATACAGTCTTTTTACTTTCAATCTGAGATGTAATTATAATAGAAATCGAGTCAATCAATCGATCGACAACTTATTAAAGATAGAATTCTAATTATTACTTCTAGATAACCATCAAAAATAAAAATTCTCAACATACAATTCTCAAGATACAATTTTCAAAATACCTAAATTGGTCCTTTTCCGCCTCTTGACAATTCAACTCAATGCAAAGCCCTCCGGAAAATAAAATAAAAAATCCTGTTAATCACCTAACCCCTTTCTAACTTACTAACACCAACTTACCCCAACTTACTCACGATAACTTCCCTCTACCTAGGTACTTACCCTAACTTACACCAACTTCTTAACTCCTTAATCCACTCATCTCTCAACACCACCTACCTACCAACCTACCTACCAACCTATCTACCACCCACCTACCTACCCACCCACCTACCCCACCTACCTACTCAACAACCCCCCCACCCCTCCACATACCCCATTCAAAACAAACCTCCTCTTACCCACCTCCCCTCCCAACCTCACCTAATCCAACCACCCACCCACCTTTCTCACCCACCTACCTACCTACTCCACCGCCCAACCACCCAACTTCTCCATATCCAACATCCCATTCTTAACACCAGTCACCCAATCACCCACTCACCCAACCAACCAGCCAAAAAAAACCTCCAAACTCTCAAAGCAGCCAGCCAGCCGACCTAGCGCGCGCAGTCAAGTCAAGTACCTACCTACCCACCTAGCAACCAAGCTCCCGGTCCCCACCCACCCACCAATCGCGACTCTAAAACCGGTATCCCCAGCCCGTAAAAAAAACCATCCAAAACCAACCTTCCCGCTTCTCATTCGCACAGTAAGTACGTAGACTTACTTACCTCTTACCTACTTACTTACTTACGTACGTACGTAAGCGACTACCGAACTACCTAACTACCCACCCACCCATCACGGCACGGCACGGCACGAGAGCGAAGTCTCCGATAAAAGCCTAAATCATATACGAGAAGTAACGAAAATCGATCATCTCTCCTCCCCCGAACAACATACCTGAGAGCTACTTTCCCTTCTTGCCTCAACCCCACTTTTCAATTAAGCCAGCCAGCCGCCCAGCCAAATCCCACTCGCTGCTCCAAGCAAGAAAACTTTTCAAGTACCTAGCAATGCCGCTCGCTTCCATAATACGTAGTACTTTCTGCAAGTGCGCCATGACAAGTTCGCAGCTATCTATCCACATTCACAATCTGAAAAAAAAAAAAAAAAAAAAAAAAAAAAGAGAGAGAGAGAGAGAGAGAGAGAGAGAGAGAGAGAGAGAGAGAGAGAGAAGAACGTATTACCTGTCCCAAACCACATTCATTTCTCTTCTGATACCGAGACCGAGACCGAGACCGAGACCGTAAGTAGGTAGGTAGCTCCCCCTCCCGCTCGAAGGCTACCGGTACACTCGCCAACGAGCGCGCCACACTTGCACATATCGTAAAAGCCGCATACGTATATATATATATACATATCCATCTCACCCACAGATCTCCCCGCTCCCGACCGTATTCGAACGCACTTGGAGCTCCTCTCGCTCGTAAAAAAAACAGCCTGCCTGCCTGATCGCGTCTTCCTTCCTCTCTTTTTTCAGAAAAGCTCTCAGCTTATGAAATCCATCCATCCGTCGCCTTGCTAAAACCGAGAGAGGTTTCTCTTTAAGAGCTTGAGGAGATAAGATCGATCGATCGATCGATTGTGGAAAGGGAAAGGATTTTTTTTTTTTTTTTTCATTTTTCATTTTTCATTTTTCATTTTTTCATTTTTTCATTTTTTCATTTTTTCATTTTTTCATTTTTTCATTTTTTCATTTTTTCATTATTTCATTATTTCATTTTTTCATTTTTCATTTTTCATTTTCCTTTTCATCTTCCGCTGCGATAGGCTACGGTAGCTCACAAGCCAATCAATCGCGATAAGTGACACGCTGAAGCGGCAATTAACATTTAATTGGTACCTTAGACTGTAAGTAGTAAGTACTATTCAAGGTGTGCGTGCAGGCGGCGTTGCTACTACGGGGAAGGGTTTTTCGGGTGTAGAGCAGTAGCAGCAGCAGCAGCAGCGAGTGAGGAGGTTTTGGCTGGGCGGGCTGGGCTTACATGATCGATGGGTTAAAGCGTGAGGAAACAGAACTCGAAGTCTAATTAATGTTCGAGGCATAGGGGGGATAAGCGGCTGGTGAGGAGAGATTAAAAATAGAATAGAATAAGGTGCCGACCGGTACCATACCTACTGTGTCTATTGTGGGGGTGGGGGGTTCGTGCGTTGCACGGCCTTGGCGTTACTCTCGTGGGCTGACGGAATGGGTTGTGTCTTCCTCCTCCTCCTTCTTCCGCTTGTACTAGGTATTTTCTCAAGGGTTTGCTTGTTACTGAGACGAGTAGTAGTAGTAGTAGTAGTAGTAGTATGTCGCAGGCGTAAGTAAGTATTACCCCTCGGGGGTGCCTCAAAAGTTCGGTTTTCCACTTCAAACCCCCTGGTTTCCCTACCCTCGAGGGGTAATACTTAGGCCTGGACTTACTGTGGTACCGTAGATGGTGCGCTGTACTTACGTAGTAGTACTGTAGTAGTAGTTACAGTAGTGGGGCAAAGGCGGGAAGGCGGAAGGAACCGACCGACCGATCAACCTACCGGTTCCGGTACCTGCCGTACTGCATACCTAGACTGCTTTAAATGAGTCCCTTGGCAAGCCGTGCGCGGTGGAGCCAGCCAAGCAGAGAAGCGAGCAGAAAAAGGATGACTCAGCCAGCAAGATCCAACGTCGAGAAACTACCTTAGGTACCGTCAAGCTCAAAAACAAATCAAGCGAATCCGAATATGTTCAACTTTCCATTCATTTCGTTCTTTTTTCTTTTCTTTTCTTTTCTTTTCTTTTCTTTTCTTTTCTTTTCTTTTCTTTTCTTTTCTCAATCCGTATCTCAAAAAGGACTTCACCACACCCAGCTTCTTTTTTCCCGAGTTAGATTTAAGCGTCTCTACTTTTAAGCCTGGTCCTAGAGCCGAACCAGCGTTTCCATCGTCGACGTAACAGAGGCGTGTGTGTTCGTGAAGCTCCATCCCGTATTGGAAGATACGTACCTACATCTAACCCGCGGGACCTTAGCTTGCAATCGATTTATGCTAACCATAGCTTTCTTCCTCATTCGTATCTCTCTCTCTCTCTCTCTAAGAAGAAGAAGAAGAAGAAGAAGAAGAAGAAAAAGAAGAAGAAGCTAATCATCAACCCCATCTCATCACCTCTGGTACGTAAACAGAGCTTCTGTGAAAGCTACCGGGATAGCTCACGAGCGAGCTAGCTTACGAGCTAAAAAGAAAAGATTAGCTAGACAGACGCCTTTGGAGTCGGGTGCCGAGGGTGCCGAGGCTGGACAAAGACAGGTGAGCATATCAAGATGTACTACCGGTCCCGGCGGCAGCAGGGCAGTTCGAATGGAATCTCGGCTGCGCGAACGCGCTACGGCACGGTGAGGGTTTTGATACTTGGCATTTCGAAGTCAGCAATGGCTCTGCGGATCGGTCACGTGTTTTTTGCCGTTGCCCGTCGGCTCCACCCGCGCACGGCTTGCCAAGGTCTCGTTGAAACCAGAGAGAGGATAGATACGGTAAGTCAGTCACTCACCCACTCACTCACTCGCTCACTCACTACCGGCATCAATCGATCGCCGGCTCGCTTAAGGCGGTCGCGGCCTCTTGACGTACATCCTCTCAGCCTCACTCAATCGGCGTACCTGAGCGACTGCCGATCAAGGGCGGACGCGAGATTCCTTTTCCTACTGACTTCACGACTGATTTTGATGATATTAAAAAAATACAACTCGCGATATCTCACCTTCTGATCTACAACTGCAGAACTGCATTCTGCGATGAATCACAGGCGCTGGGAGTCAGTGAGATCACCGCTTTCGTTAGCAATGGCAGGGTGACCTTTGGTAGAGAAATATTCTGCCATCGATTCTGTTGTCGAGCAGGGGTGCAGGTAGTACATGACTTACTCTCTGCACCTCCGAACCATCGAGGAGCAAGATGATATTGAAGCGCAGGTGTATAGCCCTCTCGATTACCGAAGCCAAGGTCACATGCAGCCACAAACCCAGAGTCAAACATTATAAAGGGTATTAAAAGATTTCATTATGCAATACTGGGCTCGCGCCAACCCGTCATATCCCCATCCATCCCCCGCGCCATTAGCTGAGAAGCAATGTCAATATTATGTACGTGAGAATGGAATCTGTGAGCAATTCCAATGCAAATCTATTCTCCCAAAATTTCCTGATCATACCGATCTTCCGACAAAGTACTTGTTTGTACCGAATGAATGTTCCTTGTAAACTCCGCGTAATAATCTACACTGTAACGTGCATTAAATCATTCAGACATGAGGTGGGGCTCGAGCCACGGGATTACAGGATCAGGGCGATCAAACCAGCGGCCACGACACCAAGGCCGGCCTGCTTGATAGCAGCGCCACCAGTCACCACGGGGGGGGCGGATGGAATTGGGAGCCTGGACAAGAGGTTAGCAAGTTCGTTCCTACATCTCGAGGGCAAGAGGTGAACGTACGCAGCAGTGCTGGATGCGACGCCGCTGGTAACAGGGCTGCCAATTGGGTAGGGTGGGATAACAGCTGGCGGGGCTGGGGTAGTGGCTGGTGCGTTGGGGCTTGGGGGGCTTGGTGCGCCTGGGGCTCCTGGGGCGCCTGGTGCGCCTGGTGCGCTTGGGGACGGAGCATTAGGGGTCTGGAATGATGGAGGGTAGACCGGGACGACAGTAGTGCCGTAGATTGGGTATGTGACGTAGGTTGGGACGGTAACGGGGTAAGTAGTCATGTTCATCGTGACGAGTGTGGGCGTAGGCAGGTAGATGGAGGTTGTGCCTACAACGACGGTAGAAACGGTTCCAGGCAATGTGGCTGTGATCTCGCACGAGGTGACAGTCACAGTCCTGTCGCATTATCAGCAGTGTTCCTCTCGCTGAGAAAGAAAAGTACGTACATTGGCTTGGTGACCGTGATGACTTGGGAGCCGTAGGTCAAAGTAGCCGGGGTTGGGCAGTACTGGTCGTAGAATCAGTAAATGAGCACCGAGAGCGCGTGGTTCGCGCAGTTGGCAACGTACTGTGGTGTACTCCGAGTAGGTCAACGTCTTGGTGACATAGATTGGAGGAGAGGTGTTGTTGTATCCTGGATGAGGCACGGCGGTTCCAACGGGCGCAACTGGCGGCGTGGGCTTGGGCTTGGCCGAGTAGATCGGGACGGTTGCTGATTTCCATCAGATATTGGACCAACAGGACATCAGCGGGGTCGGGATGCAGTTACTCACCAACGCAAGGACAGTCCGTCACTGTCAAGGTCTGACTGGCGGTCACGGTGTAGGTTTTGGTGCCTCGCAGATGTTAGCCAGATATCCATCGCCGCCAAAGCCCAAGACATACCGTAGGTCAGCGTTGCGGGCGTGGGGCACACCGTGGTGAGGATCGAGGTCGTGACGGTGGTGAAGGCAACGATCTAGGCAGATGTTAGTTGGTATATCCGAGAGGCAGAACCGCGGTCGGATCGAGCCGCCCCGAGTTCACCATACCTCGGACGAGCTGGCGTTGGTGAATGGGTAGGCGGCGTAGTATCCAGCCTGGGCGACGGCGGCGAAGCCCAGAACGAGGAGGGGTTGAGCGGACAACATCTTGAACGACAGTGGGGGGGTTTTCTGTAACGAAGGTGGAATCGGTATTAGGGGTCGGACTGGAGGTACCGAGGAGAGGGAGGAGAGAGGAGGGGGGGGAGAGGGAGATGGAGATGGAGATGATGAACAGAAACGAATGTGTTGGGAGGAGAAGAAAAAGGGAAGAATGGAATCGTGGTGACGAAGACTTTTATGTGCCTGCCAAATGACCAGCGAGAGGGAGCGGAAGGTACGAGGGTCTGGGGCTTGGCATCGACTAAGCAGGGGCAGGGACAGGGGGGGAGTGGAGATCAGACTTACGGGAGAAGCGTCGGTCAGCCAGAGCAGGAGTGGCTTGTTTGAAGTTGGCAGTGGGCAGGGGGGTGGTGGGCGGTGGGCACCCCGACAACCAGTCACGGTACGAATCGACCTCGACTTCTAGTACAGTAGTACTTTAGTACTTACTGAATGTCGCATACGCCGTACGAAATCGTCGTCTGTCCCGGGCTGGCTGGTGGCTGGATCCGCTTATCCCGCCTCTTCGAGAGACACACGTGACCCCTCCCATCTTCCCTCCCATCCCATCCCATCCCATCCCATCCCCATCCCCATCCCTCTCAACATTTCAACGTTTCAACATTCTCTCGCCGATCCTCACTCGATCCCAATCAATCCTCAATCCCCAAGCCCCACCATCGACCATCCACCACCATCCACACTCCACCCACATGCCCCATGCCCTACGCTCCACGCCACGCCACCCCATCCCCTGCTCGCTGACTTGCTGTGCCAACCAGTTCGAGAAAAGGCTTCTCCGTGGTCGCTGGTGGGTCCCCAGAACGGCCAACGCCGGAAATCAAGTCATTCAGTCAATCTGTCAATCTGTTAATCAGGTCAGACTTCAATATTGCAATTTTTCCAGCCTGCCGACCAACCCGCCGAAAGGGAAAGCCGTCCGATATGAGAGCTAGGTAATGTGATGACGTGATGGCAGCGATAGGGTACCTACCGGTATGATATGATTTTTTGTTGACTTGTGATTTACGTAGCACGTCGTGATTTGATTTGATATCCCATATCCATCCAATTATCCATCTCCATCTCTCAACCCATGTCCATGTTCGATCATGTCTTAGCCACCGTTGACCCAGCCAGCCCAACAACTACAACGTACGTACGTAGTACTACGTACCTGCTCTGTACTCTGTACAGGAACACGAGGCCGGCCACCTTCTCGAACCGTCCGTCGTCCCGTGTTCCCGTTGTGCGTGTGCGCGTACGTGTCGCTCGTTTTCGCGCCGGTCGCATGTTGATACGGGACCTGCACCCAGCTCTTACTCAGCATTTATCCCTCGGTGCATATGCCACCGAAGCCCCCGAATCACGCTAGATGCGCCAGAGTGATATATACTTTTCTATAGTACCACCCGCGAGCGATAAGCTCAAAAATCTAAAATAAAATTAAAAACTTCAACTTCCAACTTCTTCGTCCAGCCCAACCCAGCTCCTCCTCCTCCCTATCTCTCTCTCTCCTTCCCGTTAGAGCGCCATCACACGGAGTAATCAAAGAAGCTTCGTGCCCCACTCCCCACTCCCCCGCTCTTAATGCCCGCATCCGGTCTAGTGTAGTGGGGTACCGTACGGCAAACAAGGTTTTTCTTGGTCGATGACTCGATGCCGATCAAGACAGTACGAGCTGAGCTGTCGGTCCGTGACCTCGGCTGCAGGGAGGGACCTGGTTGGAAAAAAAAAAAAAAAAAAAAAAAAAAAAAAAAAAAAAAAAAAAAAAGAGGCTGGATCAGAACGTCATGCTAATAATGACAACAACAGTAACAACGACAACAACAACACAATATGAGCAGTAATATCATGATCACCGTGACAACAACAGTAACAACGACAACAACAACACTGGAATATGAGCAAATCCGCTGCCACACAGATGGCCGATCACGACCACGCATCTTCGTAAACGCCCCGCTCGCCGCTCACGCCTCTCTCCCCTCCTGATCTACACCCAGAATCCACTTGGACAGCACCCATCCCATCCAGAATTGCACCTACTACACAAAATCGCTTCCAACTTTTCCATCCCACCCCGTCCGTCCGTCTGTCCGTCCGTCTACCCGTCCGTCCGTCCCGCTGCCGAACGCACCGAGAACACGGAATGAGATGGGAATCCACCTATCACATAGGGAGTAGGAAAAGACTCAAACATTCCCCTTCCTTTCATCTGTGAAAATCGAGACATCTCACCCCGGTCTTTTTATCATTTATCTTTATTATTATTATCATTATCATCATTATTATTGTTGTTGTTATTATCATTTATTATTATTTTTATTATCGTTCATTATTATTATTATTATTATTATTTGCTTAGATACCGACCGACCAGCCAACCAATCGACAAGTATAAGCCGAGCGGCCAAACCATAAAAGGAGAGCTTATAAAAGAAAGGCCTACGCGTCGTCGATCTTTCATCTTCATCTCAAATAATTAAATCGAAAAAAGAAAGACAAAAAAAGAAAGAGAGAGAGAGAAAGAAAGAGAAGAAGAAAGAGATTATTGCCTACGGAATCTTTCATCATCATCATCATTAATAATAGTAAGCATAATCAGCGCTATATTAAAAAAAAAGCAGAGAATTTTTTCCTCTCCTTCTAGATGGATAAAATTTAAGTCAATTTTTTTTTTTTTTTGAAAAAAACCGCTTTTAATAGCGTTAACCACCATCATCAAGATATCATCGCTAAGATGATCCCCCCCCCTTTTCAAACCACTTTAACGAGTAAGTACCGTATCCAAACCTTAAACCAACCCCCCCGTCTCTACTAGTACAAAAACTTACCCGAAGTAAACCCTTTTCTTACACGCGAACAAACATCCTATAAATAGCTCACGCTATCTATCTATCGTTTATCTGCCCCTTATCAGGAAGGAGCTGAACCTCGGCATCTTTATGTTATACTAGGTACCTATACTATACTACTACACTATACTATACTATACTATACAGCAAGCAGCAAGCAGCAAGCAGTAAGCAGTAAGCAGTACGTACACCGATAAATTAACAAAGCAAATCAAATCCATAAAAAATTCCAAACTCGTTATAATCAAAGCGAGCTTGCGAGCTTTGTATTACAATAGAGACAGGGGGGGAAGTACAGGGGGGAATGCGGCTTCAAGTAAAAATGCATTTAAGGTTCTTAAGCGAATAGGATCGATTGGTCCGTTAAAAAGCGGGCTGTCACGGGCAGCAGAATCCCAAAATAGCACAAAACGTGATTAGATTTCATGTGATTGAATTCTATAAACTATACTCAATTGCACATGTAAGTATACGTACGTACTTCCAAGCTCGCTTTGGAACTGCGTAAGCTGCTTGCCATCAAGGTCAACTTACTCAATAACGATAGTTGTAATTTGAGAGCTGTTTTCATAAAACTGTCCCGGGTCTCTTTAAGGTCCTTGGAGCCGATGAAATAACTCTAGGTAGCCGACGATTACTATTAAATCAATTTTCCCGACGGAGAACTGCCCGCATTCCGCAAAGCCTCCTTTCGATACGTACTATAAGTTCGCTTCGACATTTCTTCTCAAGATCGCGGAGAATCTGATCTAGTCGAGGAAAACACAGTCCGAGAATGTTACATCGTTGCAGAGGCCACCCACCATCGGGCAGTTTGCTTTCGCACTCGACTTGGAGAAGAAAAAGCCTTTGACGCGTTTCTCGGCCCTGCTTTCATCGATGTTTTTACCGAGCGATACTTTTCGGCTTTAGATCGAAGGGGGTATAGGGAGATCTTGGTTCTCGCGCGTTGATCTTGGTGGTCCGTCTGTTCGTCAATCTTGAGTGCAAATACTTAGGGGGGGGGGTCTATCTAGCTAACGATGGTTATCTAGCCTTCACGCTGCTATTGAATCAAGAAGTAGAAACTAACGTCCTGCTTTGCCGATGCCGATGCCGATGTCGATGCTGATGTTACGCTACGGTGGATTCCAAGTCGGACGGACGGATTCGCCTCTGAGTGAACGAAGTGAGCACAGTACGAACGGAGTATACCCTTTTCAGGCCATGATTTGAAAGTACTCACGACCCGTCGAATTGTCGAAGAAGAAGGTACTTGGAAGAGGGACTTGCTCTTCCATCTCGCACATCACGGTTTTCAAAATGAGCAGCAGTCGACTTAGGCAATGTATGGCAGGCAGCGTGATCTCTGTACCCAGGACCCGACAAGCTACTTCGATAAGCGTCAACGCCGCGACGATTGGGTCAAGAGTGTGGGCTGGATTCAACGGCGTTACGCCAGCTCCCACCTTGAAATAGGCATAAACGATTTTGATGGTTTTTTTTTTTTTTTTTTTTTTTTTTTTTTTGTCTCGGTCAGCGAAACCGTCGCGCGATCGCTCTCTACTGGTGTTCTCACCGGCTCGCTCACAGCGGCATACGCAGCACAGTTAGTTCCCCAGACTGATCTGCTCGCCGCCACCCGGTCTCAATTCCGAGTCCCGAGACCGCGGCGCAAGCCTAGCGCTAGGGCATCACTGTGCCGGTCCAGCTCGAGATATGAGTGTAGATGACGACGGCGTTGCGACTGCCGCTCTAGAAGAGAAGGTACGATATATAACAGCGAACCTCTCGGCAACAGTTCCCTTCCACCAATAGCGGCTTTCAAAAACGCCACGTCAAATGTCAACTATTTGTTTACTCCATGTACGACCATTGGTGTTTCCCGGGAGGCAGATTACGCTCTTCAGACAGCCGTGATATGCAAGATAGAACTACTTCTTCGCTGTCTTCTTGCATAGCAGCAGCTAGTTGGGAGATGCGCTGCAGGGAAGACAATATCGCTCTCGCGTGATGGAGAAAAGGTCGACGCGGATGGAAGCCATGGCTGCTGCTGCACGTGGGTGAGCTTGAGCCGATGTCCAGGGAGTCAGTTAGAGAGAGTGGTCGATAATGGGGAGGCTGTGGGAGGTCCTGGAATCTACTTTCGTGGTCTGGCGGCCTGAAATATATACATACATACATACATATGTATATATTTCGATATTCTACAACTACTTGGTGGGTTGATGGCAGCGATAATGCCGGCCCTTGGCTACCCGCGCCGTCAGACTATTTTCACACGTCAGCTCTTTCCCAGGGTACGGAGTTCTAGAATACGAGGGCAGACAAGGCAAGGCAAGGCAAGGCGAGGCAAGGCAAGCGAATTCCAAAAAGGGAAACAGCAGGTGCAGACTGTACGGAGTATAGCTGCAAGCGTCGGAGTCCGCATGCTAAAAATTGAAGAATCGGATAATTCTCAGACACCTCCGTGACTCCTCAAGGACATTCTTCAACGAGTTGTGGCATCGTGGACGGATACCATGGGTCCTACTCACGAGTTCGAACCACTGTGGTTCGCAAGCAGGGATTCATCTGCAACTGAACGTTTATGAATGGATAGGCTACTTGTGCGTCAGAGATATCTCCGCTTACTAAGCGTTTTTTTTTTTTTTCTTTTTTTGATACGGACAGAGGGAGTACTTCCGGCCCACCTCCTCAATGCGGCCAAGGAAATGCCAAATTCATTCTTTCCCCTAGCAAAACCTCCAAAAGGTAAGTAAAGGTAGGTAAGCTTTCTGACACGTTCAAGTCCGTAGATCCGCAAGGCTTTCCGGAAAAAAAATGGGGGAGGGGGGAGTCTGCGTATCATTCATTCATTCATTCATTGAGTAAGCAGTCAACGACTGACTGACTAGGTAGTCAGCCGAGGAAATCCGCTACGCCGGCTACCGACTCTCTCTACTGACGGAAGCAGACACCACTCAGCATATGAAAAAGCCACGGTTTCTTTCACTTCATGATTACCCTGCTGCAAGCTTCAAGCTTCGAGAGCTAGGGATATTTGTGCGTCGGAAACCATGTTCTTCTCTCGAGCCTGTCGTCGTCGTTGCGGTGCGCGGATAGCTGCGGCTCGCGACGTCGCCAGCAGCAGCAGCAGCAGCCAGAGAGGAAATCCCCCCTTTACGAGCAGCAGGAGCAGCAGCAGCAGCGCTACAGGCAAGAGACATCTCCACGAATAGTAAGAGAAACACCTCTCCATCTATCCCAAATTTTTTTTTTTTTTTTTTTTCTTTTTCATATTAAAAAAATTTAAACCAAATTTCTGCTGCATTTCGCTCACTGGATCCATCTTGGCCAAGTCTCGTCATGGTGAACGATTCTCGCGAGATCTCCTCCTCCAACCTGGGTCCGGAGATCAAGGCTACGTTTGCAGGCGAGGTTCTGCAGTCGTCGTCATCGTCGTCGTCGTCGTCGTCTTCGGAACGAAACCCCAGGAGCGTATTTGCGTGTCGGGCGGTGAGTATCGCGGCATTGGAGGAGGCGCTGAGAAATGTAAATATTGTTTTTTCTTTTTCTTTTTCTTTTTCTTTTCTTACTAATCTAATCTAATCCTGCTTGCTGTACTTGTCGGCTTTGGAAGGAGGAGAAAGAAAAAAGGAAAAGAAAAAGAAGACTTGCTTACTTGCTTCCCGCGCGGGATAGGGGAAGCAGGATCTGGCTGCGGTGGAGATCTTGCCGCTGGAGACGGTGCATACTAGTTCTTTAGAGGGGGGGTCTTGACTCTTGAGGAGTGACTGGTGGTGGGTTTCGATGAAGGAGAGGCTAGTGGGATCGATGAGGGTGGGCTGTGAAGCGATTATGACTCTGGTTATTTGATTATATGGTGTTGGAGATCGATCGTATTGAACTTTGGGATATGTTCATGTCAGCTAGTTAGCGGTCATGGAGAGTATGCTAGGAGGGAAAATTTGAGACGGACGGAATATGATTTAGCTATCTATATAAGCATTTACAGAAGTTGTAGCTATCTTATTACTGCCGTTATAGTACATGATTGAGGTACCGATTGTGGATGAGGGTGGTGACCAAGGCGGCTTCGAAGGTGGCGCTGATGACGCCGACTTACGGATGGAATCGTAGGCAATTCATTGTTTTTGGAGATGGGTTTTCAAGTCCGCCGTCTGATCCAAAACCCTAAATCAGAATGCGGGATGGCCCTCGCCGGTCTGATACAGTGCTCGGACGTTGCGTGCAGAGTAGAAAACGACCCAGGGCGCCTCCAAGATGTCAGAATAGCTTCGCGCCTGCAAGTGGGCGGTGGCATAGCTACCCAGGCTGAGGATATCACTGGACTCCTCCATCTTGAGTCAGGCCAACGCCCGCTGTTATCCCTACCACTGTACCGTCAAAAATGTAGTGGGTTTCTTCTTCCCGCAACATTACTAGCTGGCCGCTTGAGTGGTCTCCATCCTGGCGAGAGAGGATGAGTGAGAGTCAATTGCTAGCCTTCACCCTTAGTCTGATAAGCCTTACACCGCAAGATAGGCCATGAACGATTCTTATCCGGGTACACAGTCGAGTACCAAAGAAGTCAGCTCCTTGCTCGGTACTCCATGAGAAAGTGCAGTCAGTGTTGAAGTATTTGTACAACGAAGATGCCCGTAAGCCGAACTTATAGGGAGATTCTATGCTGATCGGGATACGGTAATGCTGGGGAAGTGGGAGGGCGGGTGCAGCTCGGCTATTACTTGGCATCCCTTCGCAGCGCTTCAATGCGAATAAGCAAGAAGAGCCCTGGCAGGGGCTCTTGGTACGGTCCTACTTACTCGACCAAGCTGCAGGGTCTCGAATCGAGAACCACCTTGACGGGATTTTTTTTTTTTTTTTTTTTTTTCTTTCTTCTTAACCTTCAAGACATGACTTGCATTCGGAAACCTGGTTGAGAAGCTTTCCAACGCCCCAAGAGCTTGGCAGCAGCCGCGGGAATAGGGACCGCGCCGTTAAGCCGCAGCTTATTTTGACGTCGGTCGCTTATCCAGGGTCAGCAAGCCCTGCATGCCTGCAAGCAGAGCTAGACGAGTTGGGAAGGAGGGGGGTCCTTCGCCACTTCGCCACTTTACCACTTCGCCACCGCAACCTGGGATGATTATCCGCAACCCGAATTTTGATAATCTTCGCGCTTGGATCTAACTGTAGGCGGCGGGTGCAGTTCGATTCGAACGTGCGAAAGCTGGATCTTGGGATTCGTCAAGATCCGGCCTCCTCGTGCACACTCACTGCTACTAGTCATGTAGCAAAAATGTTGGGGCATTGAAGATGCATGGGTCTGGCTCGACTCGATCGACATCAGCCTGGATATTGTCTTCTCACTCAATCATGATTACCGTTATGGAATCGCGACTTTACGGAGCACCGTCATTTTTGTCTCATGTACTAAGAGCCTCGGTTGCGTGCGAGTACAGTGAGTGGGTGCTCTTGTTGGAGAACAGCCCAGAGTACTTAGCACAGAATGAAGTAGGCTGTGAGAAGTATTATGATCGCCTGCCGATCGATTGCTTAGATAGGTACGGGAATGCGCTATGTTAGACTTAATTAAATACTCTGGAGTATTTAGTTCATTTATCTATTCTATGTCTGAGCCTGACGTTTCCTATTGGTGTCGGTTTCTCCTATTATCGATTGACCTGGTTCGCTTATTATTTATTAGCAAGATGGACATGTTCTCGTTTACTGTAGCGAGACTTGCGTTTACGGACGGAGGGGACACCTAACTTTTTTGTAAGCGCTGTGAGCTGTTACATAAAGTATGGGATGATGGAGAGGGTGATAGTGGGAGTTGAGGCAAGGTAAGGTATATGTGATGTTGGTGTTAATTGAGTGAGTATTTGTCTAGGGGACTCTCGTAAAACTCGTAATCGGACGCTAAACGCATGACCAAACCCCGCGACCTGTTTTCGAGCCTCGAGATTGTCTCTACTCAAATCGTCAACCGCGGCCAATATTTCCACCAAAACTTTCATCGCTAGGATGGACGAGCGTACCATTATTGAGCTGTCTGAGCTCGATCAAATCATGCCACGACTCTATATCAGATGGCTGTTATGCTTCCGATTGTCGCAGGCTTCTCCGTCGAAAGACACCATTATCGAAACTCTACAAACTGGGATCGAGTCAACCCTAGAAGCTCTGCCGATACTTCGAGGGGCCGTCGTACCAAAGCCTTCAGATCCGAGTCGATTGGAAGTCCATGTCCCGAGGAAAACATCCAAGTTTGGCCCGCGAGTCCAGCATCGAGAAGAATTCTTTCCAACCTACGATATCCTCGAGAGGGCCGAGTTTCCCGTGTCCTTACTACCAGATGAAATCTTGACGCCGCCTGATATAGACTCGAAACCAGTGTTCGAAATGATGGCAACCTTCATCCGAGGGGGTCTGCTACTTTGCATCAAGTGTCACCACGCTGTGACCGACGGAGCGGGATTAGGCCTCATCGTCAAACTCTTGGCCAGGAACTGTTTGGAAAGCTCAAGTCCCATCGCAAGTCCGGAATTGAACCGAGCTCCCTCGACTGATCGATCACTGTTGCCACAAGCAACAGATGAATTCGACGATGCTACGAACATCGGTTTTGAGGTCGTTGATCCCACTCCAAAGCCCGATGCAACACCAACGAGGGAGTACGCATCGATGATCCATCACACCTTCAAGTTCTCACCCGACGCGCTCAAGACCCTGAAGGGACTCTGTACGATTGATTCTCGAGTCATCAGCACGCAGGACGCCCTCACCTCTCTTCTCTACGGCGCCGTCTCGTACGCCCGTGCTGCTCGCTTCACTCGGGAGTCAACTGACCACCGAACCCTCCCATCCGTGCTGGGAATCGCCGTGAACGCAAGAGGCCGCATCCCGGACGCACCCGCGTATGCCGGAAACGCAACTCTCTACGCCGCGTTCTCACACCCAATGCGTCTCCCAGTAGGAGAGATACCCAGCGACTCTTTACAGGATACCACGCTCTTGGCAGAGCGGCTCGGCTTGCCATCTCTGGCCTCGCAGTCTCGCGCAGCGATCACGGCCGTAACACACGGCTCTCTAGTTGCTACGATAGCTGCTGCTGCGGCGCAGCGAGATGCATCCAGGCTGCAGCCGGCATTCTCGGATTTCTACCAGGGTACGGATTTCTTTATCACTAGCGGTGCCGACTTCCCCGTCTTCGAGCAGGAATGGTGGACAGGAGGAATAGTAGACGCGCTGAGGATACCTCTGAAAGGACAGTGGGATGGTTCCTCTGCCGTGCTTGCTACCAAAGACAGAGATGCTGGTCTAGACGTCTTGCTCGGCATGCGGGAAGACGACATGGCCCTTGTGAAAGGGTTGTTGTTCGCATTCGGCGCAAGAGTAGTGTAGTCTGAACATTCATTTATTCATTCATTTGCGCAACAATCCGGTTGATCGAGCGCCTTTTTGCACCTTTGCACCCAAAGCCTAGCCGAGCCGAGCTGAGCCGAGGAATTCTATATACACCCTTCCGTCCCTACAGATCTACGACCATAAGATCAAGCGCGGTCGCTCCGCCGCGCTCCTCGCCGGAAGCACACCCATGAAACTGCTCAGCGTCAATCGCGGCCGCTGCTTCCCATCTGCTCCCGGCTCGACCGGGAACACCTGGTGCATGTTCCGCGAGTTGAATATGCAGAGGTCGGCCGGCTTAGGCTGGATGGTGACCTTCTTCCGCCCCTTCACCAGGTCCGCGGAGTAGCCGTAGGACGAGAAATCTCGCCAGTCCAATGCGTCGTCTGTCCATTGGCAGTCGTGGACTTCGGTTTTGCCGCCTTGGGGCTCGGTGAAGTATATGTTGAAGACGGCTTGCTTGGTCACCTGGTTGATGAGCCAGTCTTCGGTTCGGGAATCGTATGGCGACCCTGGAGCGGATCAGTAGGTGTATTGTTCAATGCATCTATAAATCAGGGTTGGACGTGATCCTCCCATCGGCTCGGGTCGCGAAGATTCGCGGCGGCAGTCGTTATCACATATATCATCAGGTTGCTCTTTCAAGCCAACCGGAATGTTTCCCGGGGATCACAGCTGGAAAAAAAAAAAAAAAAAAAAAAAAAACTCGTGATCTCACAGTCGCAGTGAATCGGGGTGGAGTTATTGATAGCACGAAAGATGCCCGAAAAGTACTTCTGGCCCGGTTCCTCTTCCGCAACCGCAACCTCATAGTCGGGTAGCAGCGCGGCGATCTTATCAATCACCGCCTTCCAAATATTCAGCCCGATCTTCTGCTCCAGATCTTCATGCAGGTTCGCATGCGACTTTGCCACTGCAAAGTACTGAAGCTTCTCTAACCCGACTTTTGTCAGCATGCACCAGAGGGATATATTATATATCATCCGACGGGGGGTAGAAAGAGGCCGGAATCAAACCTTCACCAGTGCCCGATCTCTCCTCGAGCTGCTCGTCGGAAATGGCCTGGAATTCAAACTGGGCGACGCCGACGCGGTGCAGAGTGGGCCCGGGGATGTCGTGATAGGGAGAGAGTTTCGGCGACAGCTCCTCCTCGACTCTTGCGACGATATCGGGAGGAACGAAGTTGGGTTCTCGGATGCATCCTATCTTTCCATCCAGGACGCCCAGCAGCGAGTCTCGGGTGAGGGGTTCTGGGTCGGTGCTTTCCCATTGCGAGACGTAGGAGCTGGGCATCTTTGGAGAATGATATGTGTGGTATGTGAGATATTAGAGATCGGCGGGATCAGTCTCCTTGAGGCTGGGGACTTTTTGTACAGAGAATCGAGAATCGAGGAGCTTGGATGAGTACAACTGAAAAACAATAATTGATGCGTATCTCAGAAAGAAAAAAAAAATTGAAATTGAAATATACACTGCTGCAGAAGAGTAAACTCCGGGATTTTTCCAGCCTGTTATAATGACGATAATAATGATGATCCTGGCGAGAAAAATCACATCTCATCTGGCCTTAAATGCCACGTCCCCCTCCCCCTCCCCCACTATTCTTGAGCACTGAATGAGCTGAGGCCGTGAATCGCAGACGATGAACTGCGTTGACGGAATAGGTAGGTCAAGCCATTGCCAAGATAATCGAGACACGACACGACGACGCCTCGGAATCTCATTTCGGACAGCAAGCAAGCAGGAACCGGGCTTTCAGCTCAGGCAAAACAAGACAAGAAGAACAAGGCCAATAGGCGGCGCTGAGAGCTACAGCTACAGCTACAGCTACCCAGTAGAGCAAGTTAAGAAATACGAAAGTGTCGCTAGTCCTATCCCGGCTCGATTTCACTACACTACAAATTTCCTTCCTTTCCCTCTCGGGCGCGGACTAATCTTTCTCTCGACCTTTAGTGCTGATGGCATAGCCCCTCAGTGAGTGAGCGAGTGAGTTGAGTATGCAACTCCGAAGACAGGCTTTGCAGTTTCTACTCTCCAGCTCCTCCTGGCTGATGACGGAATGTCGTCCTGAAGGGCAAGATCTTCACCTTCTCCCAGTCCCAGATACCTTGCGTTACGAAAACATCGCCCTCGAGAATCGATCTGACCTCGTCGCGGCTGCTGGCATTGACGACCATCACGCTGCCGATGAAGGGACGGATGCCTTCGACGACGTGCTCCTTGAATACGGGCCCTTGGGGGGAGAAAAGAAGTCTTAGTACAAACTTTGCTTTCGTGATAGCTGTGGAATCTTTTTTTTTTGTACATTTTCTGAGGGGTTTTTGGGAGTGAACTTACCCGCCCACGACACCTGTCCGCTCTGGTGCAGCTTGACGAACGCTTTAGAATGCACGGGTCTGATCTGAATGCGCCGTTCGAGCTGTCCACCACCCCGTCAGCACCGTATAGATTGCCTTAATTATTCAATACGAAATTTTCAACTTGCTCATAACGACTTAATTTTTATTGCATTCGATTCTTAAGATACGGTTTCCTTAAGAATCCGTTAAAACCAGATCAATAGCTCGTTGCGCTCGCCGCATAGCTCGAAAAATAGTTCCCGTTATTTTATCTCGGTCTTTCGCAAACAATAATAATACTAACAACGCCGATTATATACGGCCTTAAGACGCTGCATCGCCGTTTAATCTTATTTAGCATTTTAAAAAAAGAAAAAGAAACGCTGCTATTAATTTGCAGCCCTTTCCTTTCGTATTAAAACGAAAAGCACCGACTATTAATACGGCGACGAAGGCTATCGAAAGCTACTTCGACGATATCGACCGCGCGGCTATTATTAAACGATAAGTCTAGCAGCAATACGCTTTCGCTTTAAATTAAATTGTAAACGATCAACTTGATTTCGAATCTCGATATTATACGCAAAAGTTTTTTAAAAGTCTTTTTACGTTTATGCGTACTTATTTATACGCAATTATCGAAGCAGCTATTCCTTTTTCTTTTTCGACCGCTTTTTATAGCAACGAGCAAACGGCTCTTTTTAAGTCTATTTTATAAGCAGATTCCGTAAAGCCTTTAAAGACTTTAAAAAACTCAAAAGCTGCTATTTAATCGGCAATCGTTAAGCTATTTCGATCCTCTTTCGTTATAAAAATAAAACTTGCAAAGACTCGCAAGCTTACGAGCTTTTAAGCTACTCGTAAGTCTTTTAACGAACAACTTAAGATACGTTAAAATAAGCGAGTCTTAATTCAAGTACTTTTCGCCGCACTTTTAGCTCGTTTCGATAGCTACGCCGCTCGCAAAGCTATTGCCGATAAATTAAACGGCGTCGATATAATTATTATCTTTCGTCTTAAAGCTATTCGCATTAGTTAAGCACTTACTTTAATTAACCTTAAAGCGAAAGACTTTTTTATTATAAATAAAGCTAAAAAAGTATATTAAAAAGTTCTTAAAGCTACGAAAGCGATTATCTCGATTAAATAATATACGTACGCTATTTAAAAGGTCTTTATTAAAATCAAAAGCCTTTTCGACGAGATTTTCAAGACGGCGAAGCATATCGACGAAGAAATCTTAGCTTAAGCCGAAAAAGCTTTAATAAGCGTTCGTATTTTTTAGCATAAAGCCGACTTGGCGACCGGCTTAATTTACTAAATAATCTTTTTTTTAAAAGAAGTACGCAGCTTTAAATTGTTCGGCTGCAATAGCTACTTTCGATTAATCGATAAAAAGCAATCTATTAAAAAGCACGACCTTAGCTGCTTCGATTAATATAATTCGATTAAATGTATTCGGCACGCGCGCTACTTTTATTATAACGAGCGAAAAGATTAATACGACGAGCTCGACGGCAAAGACTGCACGGTATTTTTTCGCTATATAAATTGCTACGGCTCGTATAAAGCTAGTCATAAGAACTGCTTTGCGGCTTTTAAGCGAATCAACGGCAAAATAATCACTTTTATTAAAAAGAAACTAAGCGCCGTTCGACGATTAAAAGCTTAAGCTTACGTTATTGCTATTGCTTTTATAACGGAAAAGAACGAATCGATTTCGGCTTTTTAATTAAAAACTTTTGCTATCGATATTAACGCGGCTTTTTTTCGGAAAAAACGCGCTTTTACGATGCAAAAGCACGAGCGAGCGACCTTTTTTTAAGCCGTTTTTTTATAATCTTCTTTTTAATCTTTTACGCAAGCTATAAGACTTTTGCGTAATACAATTACGCGCAAAAACCTTAACGAAAAGACTTTAATAAATAGCGCTTTCTTTATTATAAATAAAAGAAAAGATACGCTAATAGCGATATCGGACTATTACGTAAATAATATTATTAACTTATCTTTTTCGTTTATAAAAAGCTCGAGCATTATTGCTAGCTAAAATATTTAAAACAATTTTATATATTAAGCACGCTAATATAACACCGCGGCACTCGCCGCAATCGATAGCCCTTTAAAGAAATCTAAGTTTATTAAGCGAACGTAAGCAAAAAGCAGCTATATTATATTACTTTATTCTACCTTTGCTATTCGGCAAACATTAACGTTATTTATATTTAAAAGCTATATACGCACTCGAGCATTAAAACTTAAAACTACTCGTTTTACGATTGCTATGCTTCGATAAAATCGTAAAATAATTAAAACGATATTTAATACTTCGTTAAGCGATTACGAATAATAATTTACGTGCGCAAAAGCGTAAGTTTTCGTATTTAATAACGCCGTTCTATTCGCAACAAAAATCTTTTATAAGTCGATATAAACGGCTTCGCTACTTTAAACGTTTATCAGCAACTTTTAATAGATTCGATTATAAATTATATTACTTATTTCGTTTTTTTTTTTAAATGCTTAATTAAAAAAAATTTCAATATATAATACGATATATTCGAATTAAAAGTTAAGCTTAAAAGCCAAAGAAAAGACTTTGCGGCTTAATTTAATATTAATAAAATAGATTATATTAGACTTTCGAGCGACTTTACTTATAAAGCTAATTACGTTTTAAACTTAACTTTTTTAAATATCCCGTTTGCTTAAACGATAATTCGCTTCGATCTTTATTCGAGCTTAAACTACGAGACTTAAGTTACGATTATCTTTAATTAAAAAATCGTTTTTTTAAAGCGGCTTTAATATCGAGTACCGGACTAAGACTTCGAAAAATTCGCTTCGCTTATAGCGCTAAGCGTAAACCAACTCTTCGACTCGTAAACGATACACTTTATCGAAGAATTCGATTAGCTTGCGATCAGCTTAATTATTGCTTTTAATTTTGCTTTAAAAGTTACGAAATAGCTTACTCGAAAAAGGTTAACGGCTGCATTATAATAAACGGCAGACTATTAAATAGCGTATAAGAAACACTTAGCAGCGCGCTTTATAATATACGACGGAGAACCGATTTAAAAAACGCGAGATTAGCTCGCTATAATTAAAAAAGCTAAAAGAGCTTATTAGACTTACGTGATCGACGGAATAAAATCGAATTAAGACTTATATAAGGTCATAAGCTAATATAAGCTTATTCCGAATTTAAAATCGCTTTTTTTAATAATTAACGACGAAGCTATCGAAAATATTAAAAAAAAAGCGGACGCGCTGCGAAAAAGCATCTTTAAACGGTTTAACGCCGCCGACGACCTCGATTACGACTTACTCGCTAATTAAAAAAGCATTAGCCGGCTTTTTTAAGATACTACGATATTATTAAAAAAAGTAAAGTCTTACGTAATCGAAATAACAAGCACTTTACTCGAAACGAACAAAATCACCGTACGATTGCTTAAAGCATGCTAGCAATACGTTTATCACTTCTTTTATAGCTTCTTTAATAAGTGCTTAGCTTTTTATTATTTTTCGAATGCGTAAAAGCTCGCCGAAGTCTTAATAATCTTTAAAGTAAAAAAAAAAAACAAGACTTTTATCCGCTTTTAACGACCGATTGCTTTGCTTTCGTATATTTTTAAAAAACTAAAGCATATCGTTGCGAAAAGAATTGCGTAAACTACTTTTATTAACGACGTTTTTAACTTATAACACGCAAGAGCTTTTTTACGGCGCTTTATATTAAACTTCGCTTCGTGCTTAATATACGATATCGAATCCGCACTTACAACTAAATATTAAATTATTATAGTTATTATAAACGTTTAAAAAGCTTTTAATACGGTCTTGACCCGTCGCTTTTTTAAACGCATAACGAAGCAAAGCTAGCCGTATTTACTACTTAAGCTAATAGAATCTTTTCTTTTAAACCGTAAAGTTAAAGTCCGATTAAAAAAAGAAATCACGAACACTTACGACGTAAAATGCGGCACTCCGTAAAGATCTTCGTTATTACCGATACTTTATATGCTTTATTTAGCTAAGCTACTTAATCAAGACTGTTGGATTGCTTCTAAGCGATTGGGAATATATATTCGTAAGGTCGTAACGGTCGTCAAAGTACTTGCAATTGCAAAACACTCGGTTGATAAGGTATTTAAATTCTATCTGCTCTTTAAGATTCAAGGGAGCTGATTCCTTTTATAGGATTAAAAGGAATCACGTGCATTAGCTAACTAATAAGCCTACTTATTAAGTTAAGGGTCCCTTAACTGCTAATATGCTAAGCGAAGCATGCTAAGTGGCTCGTAAACTATAGTTCACGAATAAGTTCTTTAACTATTATTACTAGCTAGCTAAGATCGATATAAAGATACCGATACCGGCAACTCTTTTTTTAGCAAGCAGTGCTTTGCTAACTATTATATCGACCGAAAAAAGAAAGAAAGTAATTAAATAAAAAAAAAACAATCTCACTTTATCAAACCCTTTATTCTCTCTTCTTTTATAGCGGCCTTTCTACCCACCCGTTTACTTGCACTTTTAAGGTATTGGTCAAAACTAGCTTTTGCAAAAAAGTATTAGCCTCGATTTTAATTATAGCGTTAGCAAGGTTAGATTTTCCTTCGATCTAGCGTACTTTAAAAAGCTCCCGCCTCTCGTATGACTCCCGAATAGCTATAATATCGATCATTAAGCGCTTCTCTTTAATAGTCCTTAGCTTTACTATACATTCGTAAAGCGAATAAGAATTAGTATATATAACCACCGGGAAATTAAGTATTCTTAGCTGAGCTATAATTTAAATAAAAGTGGTCGATATAGCAATAGCTATATCGATACTTAAAGATATAACGTATAGCTTAAAAGCTAATACTGCTTTTATTATTTTCTTACACTTTTATAATACTTAATATTGTGCGGAACAGGCATGGTTCTACCCAAGCTATATGTGACATGTCATATGACCTCGCTTAATAGCGCTCTTAGCACACTAGAGCTCCCAGGTACATGTACATAGATCTTGACGAGCTTCTTAAATAGAATATACTAAGCTTCATTCAATTCATAGAATCTCTTCTTGATCTTAGTGCTAATAAGCATTACAGTTAAGAGCTATATTCGCACTTACGAGCTATTTAATTAGTCTTTGACAACCTCCGAATTAATCGAGAGCGGATTCTGCAAATCACTTTTACGCTATTTTGCTATAACTTTCATTTTTGCAATTTGTCTTTTTTCAATTATATTTATTCTTTATAACTAACACTTACCACCCTTAAGAATTCTAACTAATTTTCAAAGCTTTAATTACAAAGTCAACTGCTACAACAATAGACGACAAAGTAAAAGAGGTCTTCTTGATCAATAAAACGAACCTTATAAGTCGTAGCGACTTCTTAAGATAGATTACGAACTACAAATACTTTATTAAGCGCTTTAATATAAAACAATACGCATCCTTTCGTATTAGCGTAAAAGAATTTGCTTCTTTTATCGAGCAAATCAGATTAAAAACGAAATCTGTTATAAAGATAATAACGGAGCTTAATAACGAATAGTTCTAAGAGTAAGACCGTTAACGAAAAGCTTAGAAAGAACTGCACTTAAGAGATCTTGCAAACGATTTTAATAAACTTTTAAAGCTAAAAGACGCTGAGTTCGAAGACGTCCGAAAAGCGTATAACGATAATATAAAAGAATACAACTTCGCTATGAACAACTAGAAGATCTTAAGTAATAAAAGCAATTAAATTATAAACTAGATTAAAGAGACGGTTAAGAGCTTTATTCTCGAGAAAGCGATCTTGGCGGCTTTAGAAAAAGATAACACCTCTATTTAATTCTTAATAGAAAAGCTTTAAGAAATATGCCGTCTATCCGACTCGAGCTTTAAGCTATCGATAGCACGAGACTATAACAAATCCTTGCAAGCAATCAAGCAAAAGAGCGTCTTTTTAACGATATAGATTAAAGAATACCGAGCTATTTATAAGTTAGCGAAGATAAACAACTTTTACGAAACGACGGGTATATTCGTGATAAAAGCATTCTTAAAAGCTATTAACGAAAAATAATCATTAACTTAAGCGTCGTTAAAGCTCGCAAAGGTCATTCGAAACGACGAGCTGTTATTGCTTTAAAAGCGCGCCTTTTACGACTACTTTAACTGGTACGAAAGCTAAATCGAAGAGAAGACGAACAATCCGAACTCTAACCTTTTTAATGTATTCGTTATTTTCGGAGATTAAACGACTCGCAGCACTTCCGGAAATAACAAGGCTAACGATACTACTTTTAAGCAGTCCGGTAAACGCTCCGATAGCTTTAAAAGACTTGCCAAAGGTTTTAAGTGCTCGTGCTTTAAAAAGAGAAACTATTATTAAAAAGCAATCAAGTGCAAGATCTTTCGCTATTACTTTAACGGTCTTGACGAAAGTGGATTCGTAAAGCCGAATCGAAATGATATCGTCGCTATAAAGAAAAGGCTTTAAGAGCTTAAGTTTAAAGCGCTCCGAAAAGAGATTACGAAAGAAGGTTGAGCATAAATTCAAATCGATAAGATCGTTTTAAAAAGCAAAGAAAAGCAATCGAACGATAGCGATAAGTTAAAATACTTTAAAAAAGTGTTAATAGCTATTATCGATCTTAAGCTTTTTAGCACGCTCGATAATCTTATCTTTAACGGTCTTTATAGCACGGCTGATAATAAGCACTAGTTATTTAATAGCACTCTTTTCGATAATTGCGGCGCTACTTACTTTGTTAACGATAAGAATCTTTTAATGCTAAGGTCAATTCAGCGCTCTCGCTTAACCGACTTTATCGAAGCTAAAACGAATAGTCTCTTAGTCGTCGAGCGAAAGACTAAAGTCTTTAAAAGAGCTTTGAACGGACCAAATAGAGCTAAGACGAAGGATTTGAAGTTAGAGAACGTCGCTATCGTTAAAAAGTTTAATATCAATATCATCTCGGAAGCTCTTTTAAGCAAAGCTAGCGTATAATACTCGGGATATAACGCAACTCTCCGTTACGAAGAGGTTAAAGAGAGCGTCGTATTAAGAAAGTTAAAAAAGAAGTTCAATCTTACGTTCTTTAAATACAAGCTATTCAATTATTTTCTGCTTTAATTGATTCGTAGCTCTTTTTGCTTAATAATATTCTTTACAACTTAAAAGCGCTTGCAAACACGCTACAAATTCTAAAAGAGCAATGTCTTTCGAGCTTTAAAAAAAGATTCATCGATATTTTAATATTTACGAACAAGTCATTTAAGCAAAAAAGCTTTCGAAGCGCTAGCTTATAACGCTAAAAAGGTAAGACTTAAAGGAATTACTAAAGTTAAATGTGAAGCATATGCTATTACGTACGCTCAATAAGTCATATCTCGCCGCACGTTAAATAACAAAGCAGCTAAGCTATTTTACAAGATCGCCTAAGATTTATTCGACTTTTTTAACGGTTTCGAAAGGAGTAGATAGTTGTTAATAATTAAAGATAAATACAATAAGAAGCTATTCGGCTTTATATTAAAGGACAAGTTATAATTAACGGTCATAAAAGTGCTAAAGGAATTTAAAGCATAAACGAAACGCAAATACGGTCTTTTAATAGCTGTTATGCGCTATGATAACGATTTTTCGGTAATCGCAATCAACGTAATCGGCTTTACCGAATATTAAAGATAAGCGAAAGAGGTTGAGATCGAGTTAAAGCTTTTATTATCTTTTAATTACGAACTTAATAAAAGAGCTAAAAGGGCTAAGAGAAAGGTAATAGAACGGTTTATTAAAATAAAAGTAAGAGCAAGGCTTTTAGAGAAGCTCTAGCTTGAGACTATATTAGCCGCTATCTACTTTTATAATATGACACCGAGAGCAAAGAGCTTTATAAAAAGTCCGAATGAAATGCTATAGCTTTAGTTTAAGCAATATTTTAAGTGGTACGATCCGGCGATCTTTATACGGATCGATATCGACTTAAGACCAGATTATAGCGGTTTAATTGCGTATAGCGCTCGTGCGTATTTAATGATTAAAGACCGAAAAGCTTTTCGTAACAAAAGAGCTTTTAAAGTCAAACCGAAAGGATATATAAGCTATTTGGTTAGATATATAGCTTTTAATATATATAAGGTTTATATTTTTATGTTTTATAAAATGATTGTCATACGTAACGTAACGTTCGATAAGACTTAATTCTATCTTAAAGACGAAGAAAAATCGGTCGGCTAACCGATTAACGAGATTAAGAGCATCGTTATTGAATTAAAAGATATTAAGGATTTTAGTCAAACAAAAGACGCTTTATTTAACATAAAGAACGTTGCAAAAGATCGCTTAAAAAAGACGAATGTAATTGATATAAAAGGTGAGCAGCCGTTAAACCTTATAGAAGTTGACTTAAAAAGATTTAATCAAAGCTTAAAGGATGCGATTTTATTTAATCCGAGCGATGCATAAACGTTAAAAGCTTTAACTTTAATTAAAAACCTTATAAATACGTTTATATTAAAAGCAACTGCTTTACGAGACGATCTAATAGACCTTGACGATTCGAATTACACCGCTAACCGTTTCGCTAGCTTTTTAGCTAAGAGCAAAAGCGAAGGTGCCTTAAGACTGCCAGAAGCAAGGAAGAGCACCGTAGACGAGCAAAAACCTGGCCTTAATAAGAGAGCGCGCAAATTATACTTTTAGGTTGTTATTTAAAGCCGAGGCCCGAAGGGCTAAGCTATAAGCCGACCAACGGGAGCTTTTACGTTAATAATCGGCGGAGATTCAAACCGAACAATCAAAAAAGAGCTTTTAGACCTCTTTAAAGCGAGCATTAATAATAAGAAATTGGATTATAAACACTTTAGATAAAATTCCGATTTTAATAAAGAGCATTCACTTATTAGTAGCCGCATTAGAAAACGCGCGAAGATATACGCAAGTGTTAGTGAGCCTCTCTTAGACAACTCACTCGCCGATTCGAACCGCTATTCGCGCGTCTTAGATTTTGTATCGACTTTTTAAGCTAATAGCGATCTTGTACGCGAAGATAGCAAAGATTACGAGATATTGCACGCTATTATAGCAGCTGCTACTTCGTTTAAGCTGTCATTAAAACAGCTTAACTTGCAAGAACGAAAACATTTAAAACTTTTTACTTATTAAAAAGAGCTATAACGACACTTATACGGCAAGGAGTTCAAGGACGGAGCTCTTATAAAGCTGAATAATCTAAAGAAGAAGAATTGTTAAAAAGTGATTCTCGAGAGCGAAGCTAAATTAAAACTTATATCTTTTAAGTGAGTGTTTATATATAAGATTAGCTCGTCCGAAAAGATCGTAAAGTTTAAATCGAAGATTATAATTAAAAGCGACTTTTAAGACGAATCTATTATCTATTTAACTTACGCTGCTACGCTAGCAGCTAAATCGTTTAAGATAATAATAGTTATAGCAGCCGAATTTGATTTAAAAGTAAAACAGTTCGACGTCGTCAACGCTTTTATTAACGCTATAAGACACACGGACAGCGTCTTAGTCACATGTTATCTTTTTAACGGTTTTAAGCAAAAAAGTATGCTCGTAAAGGTCGATAGAGCTTTATATAGACTTAAAGACTCGCTAGCTTTATAGTATTTCGACTTTATAAGCATATTCGATAAATTAAAGCTTACTTTATTCGGTAAAAAACCGTGTATTTTTACGAATCTAAACAAAACGGTCTTTATAGCGTTTTACGTAAACGATATTCAAGTTATATACTATTACTTTAATCTTTTTAAAGCGCAAGAAATCATTGACGGTCTTAATAAAGCGTACGAGATCGAAGCGATAAAAGATATTGAATAGTTTCTTAATATAAAAGTCGCTCGAAACCGTTAGCGAAGAACGCTGACGCTTATGCACGACGCTTATATTAAAAAAATAGCTAAGAAATTCGAACTTACGGACGGACGCTGCTTAGCAATTCTATTACCGTTTTATAACTTAGTCAAAAATAAAAGGATAGCTTCGCGGAAGCAAGTGAAAGAGTACTAAAAGAAGGTTAGATCCGTGCTATATATAACGATTATATTACGCTTAGATATAGCTTTTGCAACTTTTTAACTTTTTCATTTTAGTACTAATCTAAGCGCGAAGCACTTTCGAGCTATAAATTAATGTCTGCGATATCTATTTAGCTCGCGCTTCAAAGGTATTCAATACAGCTAGTTTAGCAAATCAAAGCTAGTAATAGCCTTTGACGCTTCTTACGCCGATGACGAAGAGACAAGGCGATCTTCTTAAAGGTACATTGTGTTTTTATTCGAAGGTGCGATCCTTTAGAAAGCTTTAAAACAAGATATAGTTATTATATTATCTACTAAAGCGGAGCTTCTTAACATGGCCTTCATAGTGAAAGAGACTATAGCGCTCTAACGGTTTTTTAAAGAGCTGCACCTTCGTTTTGCGGCGCTTTAAGTAGTCTATTATAATAATTAATAAATAATAAGGCTTATAGCTAGTAAGAAAGAGCGTATCTTTACCAAGCTTCGCTACGTCGATATTCACAATATGTGGCTGCGTTAAAAGTACTTTAAGAAGAGCTTTCAAGTTTAATATCTCTTTACTAAAGAGATGCACGCTGACGGTCTTACTAAGAACCTAACTCGACAGAAGTTTAAGAGCTTTATTAAGCTTTTGAATTTACAAGACGCTCGCGCGTTAATCGAAAAGCTTTAATAGCACGCATATGCTATTCACTTATTATATTTTATTTTTTTTTTTATTTGCACGTGATTTAAAAGAAAACATTTATTTAGCAATCATAGCCGTTATTCTATCTTATCTTATACGCCTTTACCTTTCGTCCTCTTATAATAAAAGATCGATTAGAGCTTTTAGCAATCTTTTCATTTTAGCCCGGCGCTTCGCAAGAGTTATAGCAACGGCGGGCGCCGCCGCGAGAGCGGCAAGCGCAACGACTAGCGCAAAAGGGACGACGACAATAAGTGCGACGGGAGCGAAAGGAGCTGCGGGGGCGACGAGAGCAACGAAAGCGACGAGAGCAATAAGGGCGGCAAGCGCAAGAGCTGCTACAGCAGCAGATTAAAGCCTTTGCATAAAGTCCGAGAAGAAGTTTTAGTTAAAAGGAGCTGCTTAAATTAGATTATTTCGAAAGTTAAAAAGCTTGACTTACGAAAGGGTGACATGCTCGAAGCGCTCTGCGTCACCGGACTACGATTTGCTGCTACAAGACTATTTAATCTAACAAAGGCTACATTCAAATTAAAAGTCTTAAAAGCAAGAGCAAAACCTGCAAAGCTACCGGGACTACTTTCAAAACCCTTACTTTTATTCGCTAGACCGCCCGGACTATTAGCAGCACCTCTTAAAAGAGCAGTATTTAAAGCGAGCTGTTATCGTACAGCATCTCGGAGACCTTGGCGAACTCTTTGTGTAGCACTATTATCCTTAACGCTTACGAAGTTATCGAAAGCGGTGTTAGCAGCGGTAGAAGCAGCGGTGCAATTGCTATAGCTACCTCTAGCACACCGGAGACAGCGTATGACGCTCGTGTCGCAATTATAGCAGTCTCTATTAGACCTCGATGTGATCCTATTATTAATACACTTGATGCACTTCAAAGCCTTAACGGTCGTTAGCATAAGCAAGCGCTTAGTAAGAGGGTCTAAAGAAGAGGGTAAAGCTTCGAAGGTAAGAGTGCGTAGTATAGCCGCCGCAGCCGCCGCAATTGCAACAGCAGCAATAGCTAAAGCAAAGAAGGGATTTTCTTAATAGTTAGCATAGATATATTAATCTATTAAGAGCACTTACTCTTAGACGGCCTCGGCCGCGCTTAACGATTCCACCAGATTGAGTTACCTGCTTAAAAGGCATTGTATAGATAGATAAAGGTTTAAGTGTTTGTTATAATAAAAAAGAACGCGCTCTTATTTATATAGCAACGCGACAAGGACGGCGCTAAGGACCTCCGCTACGTGATAAGACCGACTTAAGAAGGAATTGCATTCTTAACTGACACTTAATCAATAATAATAACCGCTATTTGTTTGTTTAGATTACGATAATAATCTTTTTTATTTACATCGAGTTTAAAGAGCTTAGTCACTCATTTTTTTTCTTCTTTTCTGTTTGCTTGCAGCTCAGCAGCTACGCTGCTGACCTAAGAAGTGTATTATGCGGAACAGGCATAGTTCCACTTAAGCTACATGTGACATGTCATATGACCTCGCCTAGTAGCGCCCTTAGCACACTAAAGCTCCTAGGTACATGTACATAGATCCTGACGAGCTTCTTAAATAGAATATACCAAGCTTCATTCAATCCACAGAATCTCCTCTTGATCTTAGTGCTAGTAAGCACTATACTTAATAAAAGATATTACCCGTTAAAGTAAACTCGTTTTTACTTACGTAAGCCTTATTACTAAAGATAGCTACGAAACCGATTTAAAAGCTAAAGTCAGCGTTATTAGCAAACGCTCCGTCTACGAATACAAAAAGCTTCGCAGTCTTTAAGTCTAAAAGCACGTAATAGATCTTTCGAGTTAAGTAATCGATCAGCTATTAAATCACTTTATTAAAGGCCTTATAATCTTCGTCTTTCGGTTCTTAATGCTAAGCGGCTATCGATAAAGCATAAGATGCTTTTAAGTAGCAAATAATAGCTAAATACGCTTTTCGAGCACGTTGCTTTAAGTATTCTTTAGCTCGTATAGCTAAATCGAGCTTGATTACCGCAAGCCTTTCTCTTTGCCCTTTTTGCTTAACTAATAGTCCGAACCCGTTTTTATTTAAAGATAGCTTGCATTTATTAAAAATCATTAGCTCGGCGTATATAAAGATCTCTATTTTTTTGTTTTTTAGCTTAGATTTAATTAGCTCTTTCTTTTTCTTTGCTTTTATAATTAGATTAATATAGAAGCACCCAAAAAGATGTGCTGTATAGAAGCCTGGCTCTGAGGCTGGACCTTATAATCTCACAAAGAAGTGTCAGAAAAGGTGGGTGGAAAGCTCGTTGACTGTTCTAGCTAAAAGATGTGTGCCCTTTTATAAAAGATAGGTCCGTTTAATGTGGCCTTAATAGCTATAGCAGGTACCTTATCAAGCAAAGTGTTTATATCCGTCTCTTTATAAAATAAGTAAGCGCCTTCGCTTATTATCAAGCAAAAAGAAAAAAAAAAGTGTAATAAAAAGAAAAAATCTAATATACAAAAAAAAGAGGTATCTTATCTTTAAACTTTAAACATCTAAACTACTAAACTACGCTTCGGCAGCTTCTTTATGATCTCTTTCCGTGCTTACGTCTTTAACTCTTTCGTTCTTTTTAAGCTGAGAAGGTCTTTTTCTTTTAGTAAAGCTAGCATTAAACGATGACGTGCTAGCAATAGCATCTTTAAAAGTGAAAAAGCGCGTATCGTTCTTACGCTTATTAATAGCATCGTTGATAAGTGTGAACTTGGCCGACAGAAGGTTAGCGAAGCTAAAATAAAGTTTAAAGCTATTAATTAAGTTATCTTCGTCTTTAAGCAAGTCAGCTAAAGCTTTTATAGCTTTATCGAATGCGCGGTCTAAGGATTCCGGTTGAAAAGATGATGCTTTAAGATCGTCGATTTAGCTCGTGAACCGTAGTTCACGAGTAGATTTCGCACTTTTTAAATTGATCTTTACACTTAAATCGAAGTCGTTAAAAGACAACTTAATCGATCGCAAGCTCTTTTTAAAATCCTTTAACTTATCGGCGTCTATAAAGTCGTCCGCTCGGCGGCTCTTGCTTTTAGAAAAGGACTTAGCTTCGTAAGTCTTAGCTTTAGCATTTAAGATAATAGCAAATCCTTTTTTAAATACCGAAAATAACTTCTTTTTATACTTAATAAAGTGTTTTTAAAACTAAGTCCGAGACATAGCAAAGATAACGGTCAATTCCTTTATTACTCGAAGTTCGTTCTAATCTATTCTTCCGATTAAAGCTTTTAATACGAAACTAACGTAATCTAGTTAAATTATAGCGGCGAAAGGCTAGCTTAATTTATTAATGATTTCTTATCGAAAGGTTAGCGGCATGCGTCTTAAGACGATCGTGCAAGCGTGCTTTGCAAAGCTAACTTTATTTTTTAGTATACTATCGTTCAGCAAAGCGGTATAGTTGTTAAAAAAGATAACCTATCCGTAAAAAGCATTCTAAAAAGCGTTTATATTTAAAAAAACACTTTGTTTCGTGATAACAGACATAAAAGTAACGAGATTACTAACTATAGCGAAAAGTTAACGCGGCGCAATATTCTTAAAAGTATCTAAAGTCTTCGATTTAAGTTTAAAAGCTTCTTATCTAGCGGTCTTTTTAAGCGTAATGTCGTAAGTATAGCTTTAAAGCTAAATAATTAAGCTTCCGATTTAAGTCTTTACGCCGTAAAGCATTAAATAGTAGTCTAAAACTCTATCTTCCATTCGTAAACTACGGTTCACGAGTCGTTTAATATCAGCGTCGTGTTTAATCGCAATCACTCGAGCATTATTATTATATCTAAAGAGCTAAAAAGGTTTCGAGTAAGCGATAAGCTTATAGTTTCCGTCTCGGCGATTAAGCAAAGCGGCAAAGTACAGCTTATAATAGCTTCGAAAGACTTGCTAAGTTAAAGAATACATTATATTAAAGAATACATTAGTCGAAGCTCCTTTTAAGTCACTAGTCTGAAAATAATAAAAGTACATCTAGATCTTTTTGTTTATAATAATAAAAAAGGTTTAGTTGCCGTACTTATTATTTAAGAAAAAAGCTTTTAATATAAGCTAAACTTTCGTATAACTATTTGCATTTATAATATTAAAAAAGCTATTCTTTTAAGCGGTGCTTATCAAGCTAATGCTTTAGTTTAGCTTGTTAAAAGACATCGGCTTAGCTTTAAACTTAAAAGAACTTAAGCTAAATATTCTTTTAATTAAAGTATTGCTTTTAGTTTTAATAGCGAACATCGATTGATTGCTCGAGTAAAGCATAAAGTTGTTAAAAGCGTTAATTTAAAAGGCTTCGATGAATCGATACAAGTTAAAACGGATCATTATTATTATAAAGCCTTTCGTAGCTAGCTTAAGGTATTTAGCGTATTCGAAAGTATAAACTTCGTAAAAGATTCTTTTTAATAAGTCGGTAGCGAACGATAAGACTCTGCGGCTAAAGCGGAGCTTCGTTTAAACGTTTAAGTTAAAGAGTTCTTTAAATCTATCTTTAAATTTTAATACGTTCTTTATCTTTTAAAAGACCTTTATGCAATCGCAATCGTCGTCGTTAAAGCTTAAATTAAAGATCTCGAATAGCAAAAAGTAATTCACTACTTTGCTTTTTTTTTTATTTATTTTCATTTAGCTACGACGGTCGAAGAGTCGTAAAATCGCGTTATTAAAAAATTCGTCTTTCAAAAGCTTACGGATCTAGCTAATAGCTTTCTTAATTGATTCCGCGGCAACTTAAAAGGCATTGTCGATGTTCTCGTTTAAGTTTAAGCGGTCGAAAGCTAATTAATAAAAGTCTTAATAAAAGTTGATAAAAGCTACGTCTATATTTATAAGGTCCTTAATCTCGACGAGTCTTAAGTAGCGGTTCGATATAGCTTTAGTTAGTTCGTACTCGAAGCTGTCTTTTTTTTTAATAAGTAATGCTAATAGCAATTAGTTTTCGAGAAAGTCGCGTTGCATTTTAAGTTTAAAAGCTGCAAAAGAGCTCGCGTCGATAGACTTGCGTAAAGTAAACATAATCAAAGCAATTAGTTTAGCGTTCGAGGCTTTATTAGTAAAAGATGACGTCGATCTTTAAGACAAAGCTAATAACAGCGAAAAGCGCGCAATAAGTGATTTAAGCAAAAAAGTCTTAAAAGCAAAAGGTTAATTTAATCTTGCTTTAGTTGCTAAGTTATCTTTTACTCGTAAACTATAATTCACGAATAAAGTTCCGGATTCGAGCTTTTTTTATAAAACGAAATTCTAAGTCAGATTTTCGTCGGCAAATTCTATACGTTCTTTAAGCTCGTTGTATTCGCTTTTAATATTATCGAAAGCCAAAATCAATAAGCTATATAATAAGACCTTTAGTCCTAGCTTTTTTAAGAGTCTTTTATCAAGAATAGCGATCTTATCTTTTTACTTAATATTGTTTTTATTTTCTACGGTCTAGTAAATGAAATTGATTATCGTAGCATTAAGCTTAATAAACTTGCGTCCTCGAGCTATATTAATTATAGTCTTTTAAAAAGCGACGTAAGCAATAATATAATAATTGATAACTTAAATAGCGTAAGCGTTAAAAGTGCAGTTCTTTAAAATGACGCTTAATTAACGAGCGCTGCGGATTAAAGTGCATACAGCCTTAAAATGATCGTTATATAGCAATTAGCTTCGAACGCCGTCGAAAGCTTTTTTAATTCGTTTATATCTTTCGGCGTTCTTATTACGTAAGAAGTAGATAGCGGTGACTTTAATAGTAAACTAATCGTAAGCCGAAAAGAAGTCTTCGGCGTTTATATTCTTTCTTACGCATTCGGCTTGCAAAAACTAATCGTACTGCAAGATCAAGTCGTTTTTTTTACTTAATCTATTGTTAAAGTCGGAAGTTGCTATCTTAAGCATAGCTAATTGATTAAAATTGCTTATTTAATAATAAGTTTAAAAGAACTCATCGAAAGTCTTAATAATTCGTCTTTCGAACTTTAGCTCGAAACTCGATTATCGAGCTAAAGCAGCTTGCTTTTCGCTTATTAATAAGCTAGAAAATGCATTACGGATAAAGGCTTTTCTTTTAGCGGCGGCTGACTTAAAAAGCATATTTAACTCGTAAATTACGGTTTATAAACTAAATATAAGATAACGGAATAAAAGCTGATAATAATAATGATTAGTTAAGTAATAATTAAAATCGTTAATGTTAGCGTAGTATTATGTAGTTGTAAAAAAAAAGTAGTAATAGTATTATTATAATTATTATTATATAAAAAGAGAAAATGTTAAAAAGAAAGAAAAAAGAGCTTTCTTATATAAGTATATTTATAAAAAGGACTTACTTTTTTTAATAGCAGTTCACTTTCGAATACACGTAGTTAAGCACGCTTAAAACAAAAAAACAGTTTTAAATAAGAAATAAGAAATAGCCGTATAAGCTTAAACAAGTAAAAAACAATCAAACAATAGTAATAATCTATGTAAAACAAGTGAATAGCTAGTAAAGTGAAAAGAACAAAAAAAAAATAAAGAATATAATAAAAGGTAAGTCTAAAAGTAAAAGAACAAACGTAAAAAATACTTTTCTTTATTAAAACAAAAAGAGTGATCATTAAAGCACGTCCTTTTATAAAATAAATGTAAAACAAAGAAAAGATAAGAACGTAAGAAAAAACAAAGTAAAAGAAACAAACTAAGAAATAATTTTATAAGCTAATTTTTATTCTTTCGAAAGTATTAAAAGAATAATTTAAAAGTTAATAGACTTAAGTCTAAAGGTCACTTTTAAGTTAAGTGGTTCGCCTTTACCGTTATCAAAAGGCTCGTATTTATTAAGGTCCGAGTCGTTTAAAAAGCTCGAATCTTCTTTTTCTTTTTCTTCGTCGTTTTTATTAAAAAGAAAAAAGGTTTGATCGCGGCGGTAGAATCGCTTAAAGCGGTTAGCTGCAAAAGTGCTTTTAAGCTTAATCTTATCAGTTTCTTAAAGTTTATAATATCTTTTATCGTAAGCTTTAAAAACGATATAAAGTCTTAGCTACTTATAGTCTAGCTTAGTATTCGCGGATATATCGATGCTTCGCTTAACGTCGTAAAAGAGTATTAAATCTTTCTCTTTAATAAGTTCCGATTTTAAAACTTTAACTCGTTTTTAAGTAGCTTTAGCGGCAAGTCGATAGCGCTTCTTTTTTAAAATGATTTCGTCGATATCTTCGTCTTAAAGTTTTAATTATTTAAACCTTATAGCAAGCAGATTAGCGCGAGATCGAACCTCTTGTTAAAGTAGTAACTTTTAAATTAGCTATCGTAATTTTAAAAGTAGCTTAGCTTCCCGTTCGTAATTCAAGAAGAAAAGAGTAACTTTAATAAATGCGTGTATTAATATCCGGATCGCAAAAAGCATTTTATTAAATTTGCGGACTTAATCTTTAAATCTTTTGTTTATAACTTTCGATAAGCTATCTAAGATGTTCTTATAGCTTCTCTTAATCATTCTATTAGCCTTTAAATTGTAGCTTAAGATTTAAACCCTTTTGATCCCGTATTTAATAGCGAAAGCCTTAGCAATTGCTTTGTTTTCGAGTCTTTTATCGATAATCAGTCTCTCGAATAGTTTATAACGGCAAACGATATCCTTTTAAAAAAACTTAGCAATAGATTCGGCGTTAGCTGATCGAAGTAGTCGCTTTTCTAGCTATTTAAATAGATTTTCTTTAATTAAGACGAAGCAAGTTATCCTTTTATCGATAGTAAGTACTCGTGATACGTTTAAGCTAACTTTTAATTACATTTACGTAAGCTAAGTCGAGTATAAAAGGTTTTCTGTTCGTCTAGCTTTGCGTTTCTAATAAGGCTTATAGCTTTAAACGAAAGCTTTGCAATCTTCGTAGCATTTATTTTAAAAGAAGAGTTTTAATATACGGTAGTAAGTTGATTCAGCTCTTTTATATTCGGATTCTCGATAAGCGTCGGAAATAGCAGTATAGCGTCTTTAAGTTCCGTCGACAATTAATTTAATCGAGTAAGAATTGTTTGCTCGCTTATAAAAATAATTATCTTTAATTAAATAGTTAAGTGCTTTGTTCTTAAATTTTTAAAAGTCGTAAGTCTTGATCGAAAGAAAGCGTTTAAGAGTAATGAAAAATTAAATAATAAGCTTAAAGTCGAGCGAGTAATCGTGCTTTAAAACTTTTTTTTTAATTCGTAAATTATAATTTACAAATCGTTTAACCGAAAATATTAAAATAATGCTTAGCTTGTTAGTGACTTAATCGTTAATATCTTTTTCTTTTTTCTTTTTAATATTTAAAAGATATTCCTTTCTTTTTTTAAAAAGACCGTCCGCTATTGTGTTTTTAATCTTAAAGATATGCTTGACTTTAAAGTCTATTAATCTTATTTACGCAATCTAATTCGTAACGAAAGCTTTAAGCAAGTCGCTTGCTGATCCGTTAAATTGATCAACTAGTACTTTAGCGTTGGTTTTTAAGATAAAGTGAATTCCGTATAGTTCGCTTTTTATTTTTTTTATAGCTTTTAAAACACCGCGGCATTCTCGCTTGATCGCGTCGTATTTGCTTTCCGCAAAGTTTTAAAAACTACTTTCGAACTTAGCAAGATATCGCTTCTTATCGGAATCCTTTTGCTGTAATACTGCTTTTTATCTTTTAAGATTAGCGTTTACCGTTAAGTAAATTTTCCTTTCTTTTTTATTATAATCGATCTTAATAAAAGCGGAAGCAAAAAGCAAGGCTTCTTTAAGCAGCTTTATCGCTTTTTGCTAAGGCTTTAACTATTCGAATTCGACCTTTTTTCTTATAATCGCGTAGATTAAAGCAGTAATTGTAAAAAAATTTTTAATCTAAATTTTATAATAAACTACGATCTTAATAAAAGCTCGGGCTTTCGATACATCTTCGCACTTAATTTATTTTAGTATCTTTTTAATTTTAACGGTTTAAAAGTAGCGTCTTTCGCTATCCGTAACGAATCTAACGATATTAAAGTTAAGCATATAATATTAAGACTTAATTCTAACGGTCGTCTTAACTTTTTTAAACTTTACGAGTATCTTATCGATGTTTTATATGTGTTTTAAAACGAATCGTTGAATTTTAAGCAAAACTTTTTCGTAATTGTAAAAAGATCGCGATCCTTTAACTCTTACGTTATTTATATAAAGCAAGCAAACGTTAAGAATGCAGTTTATAAAGATCTTATAGATGACTTTAACGAATTAAACGATCGAATTAATAGCTTTTATAAGTATCCGAGTCATTCGAAGCAGTCCGATAAGCGTTTGAATAGCTATTATATCTTTAAACTTAACGTCGAAAAGAAATTAATCGTATTTAAAAAAAAAGTTTAAAAGTGTAACTATCGTAAGACCGGCAAATTCGTTCGAAAACTGATTTACATTCGAAGCAATATTAGCGTCCTTGATCGTTATACGGTTCATTTTAATTACAGCAATGATCAGTTTATATTTTCTTTTTTTTTTTTTTATTATAATAAACCATTTATTCCGGTAAAAGCTTTAGCATAATTCGAAGACCTTTTGCTTTAATCGTTCTTTTAGCATAAAGATGACTATCTTTTATAAAGCCTTCGATATTATAAACGTTTTCTTTTATTAAGCTTCGTAAAGTACCGTTTTGATCTTTTAAAGTAGCATGACTTCCTTTCGAACTTAATTAAGATAAGTAAAATCTTAAGCTATCGCTTCTTTTCGATTTAAAAAGCATTAATAAAGCAGCTTTTTCTTTTTTAAAATGATTTAAAAGCTAATCGTAAGTGCTTTAAATCGTTCTTTCGTTAATCTTAATCTAACTTTTAAGTTTAAAAACTTGCTAATAAAGTATTTTAAAAAAAGTCTTTTAAGCTTAAAAGGTCTCGCTTTCTTATCTTGCTTAAACTAATCGTCGATTCTTTTAGATATCTTTTTATCTGACACTTTTAAATCCATCGGTTTAACCTTCTCCGCTTTTTTTTTATATATCGTATTAACTTTTATTACATTCCTTTTCAAAAGGTCTTTATCGTTATCGATAATAAATATGAAATTTTCCGATTTATCGAATTTAATTGCAAATATTTTTAATATTTTTAATTTTAATAAGCTTTGCTTAATATTAAGTTGAATTGTTTTTTTATAATTTTATTGTTTTTATGCCGATCTATTCGTAAACTATAGTTTATAAGCGGAATTTCTTTTTAAGCTTCTTTTTAGCTTAACATCCATTTTAGCTTACATACTAGCTATTAGTTTCCCGGGTCTTCGACCAAATCCGACTTATCTTTTGCAATAGTAATTTGCTTTTAAGTAAATCGATCGTAGTTTTAAAAAAAAGCTTTTATCGTGCTATTATCGAAGTAAAAAAAAAAAAGTTAAGATTTTAAAAAGAAAAGTATGCTTAAAATAACTTCGTAATTATTATTATTAATAATAAAGAAATCGGCGTAATTAATGATTCCGCTAATAATAATTTCGACGTCGTTTATCTATTTATCGAAGTTATAAAGATCTTCGGATATAATAGTATAGATTAAAGCTCGATCCGTTATAATAAATAATTTAATTATTTTAGCTATTTTTTTATTTATTATATTAATCTTAGATCTATTATCGAAAAAGAATCTGCTCTTAACTATACCGTCGATATTAATAAAAACCTTTAAGGTTTTTATCGCTACTTTAAAGCAATTGCGAGCGATAAATTGTTTACGGATTTGCGTCGCTAAAAAGTTTAGCTTGCTTTTTTCATTCCGACTTAAACGTCTAATAGTTAAAGCGTTTATAAGAATAAGCTTACTTTAAAAGACTTTTACGTTTTCTTTAGCATTAAAAACTATTAAGATATAATAGCTTAATAGCTTATCGAAGCGAAAACTAAGTCCGAATAAGTCTTTAATTTAAACTTCGATTTTCGATTTCATAATCGCCGCTATTGCTTTTTCTTAAGCTTTAATAATAACGTAAAAGTTAATAAACTTTTTTCGTTTATAAGTCCTCTTCTTCCTTTTTTTTAACACTCGCTAAGTGATTTTAACCTTTCTTTTTATATCTTTTATAACTTCGTCGGCTGCAATTAATCTAAAAGACTCTTCTTTAATTACATTATCGAATAACTTATCTTTTAAGTCTATCTTTATAATAGTACTCGATTTTTAAAAAGCACGAGCCTTAAAAGTGCCGTAGTTTTTCTTTTTTTATTATCGGACATTCTTCTTGATCTTAATAAGCTTAGATCCTTCCGAGAGCGAAAAAGGCTTCTTAGCTTTATCTTTCGCGGCGGCGTTGATTTCGATCGAAGCAACCTTTATGCTAAATAAGTAGCTAAGCGTATTAATCTATTTTATAGCATTAATATTTTTAATATCGACTAGTCTTTTAAGAATAATAATAAGTTCTTTTAGCTAATTAATTAGTTGCTAAGCATTTTGATCGAGCTGATATTAAGCTAGCTATTAGATTAGTTATTAATAAAAAAGCAAGTGTTTATAAGTCTTAAGTCCGTTAGTAAGCCGATTCTTTAAGATGTTATCGTATTTCGTCTTACGAACGTCTAGCATAATAGATTTAAACTAAGTCTTTCTTTGCTTCTTTTAAATGATAAGAGTACCGATCCTTTTAAGTCTTAAGCAAAAGCGTCCGTAATCATTAATATAAATACATCTTTTATTAACTATATCTTTAAAAGCTTTATATTCATCTCGATATTAATAAAAAGCTTAAGTTATATCTTTAAAGTTCTCGCAGAAGCTATAATTTTATATCTAGCTCTTGTATCTTTTACTTTTTCTTCTTTTTCGTCTTTATAATCCGTAGCCGATAATAGCAATTTGAACTTTACTTTCGAGGCTAACTTTATTTCGAGCATCTTAAGCGGTATATTTAATAAAGGCTTCGTCGCGGTCTTCGAATCGAACTTAAAGTTAAGATTAAATAAAGCGTCGGGAAGTTAAGTTAGCGACTTAGTCTTTAAGGTAATCAATTCGATTATAAATCGCATTAATTTGCAAGTTAAAAAACTTCTTAATTATAAAACTTACTTTATTAATTTCTTTTTTTTCATTCGTAAATCGTAGTTCACGAGTAAACGGCATTACTATTAAAGCTTTCTTAATAGACTTAAGAACGCTAGCTAGCTCGGTATATTTTTTAACTAAGGTCCGAATATCTTTAATAAAGTTAGCTAAAAGAGACTTTTCTTGATTCATAGCTTCGATAGTCTTAACACTTTAATCGGTCTTAAAAGCGAATGCAACGAAGTCGTCGAAAGCGGCATAAAAATCTAAGTCGAGTTCGTCGACTTTATAATGCTTAATCGTTTTGTTTCGGATTCCGATAAGCAATCCGAAAAAGAATAAGCGGCCTTATTCGGTCTTGCTTAAGAAGTGCATTAAAGTAAGCCTTTCGAAGACTCGAAAGAAAGTGCGATAATAGTTTTTTAAGTTATTAATATCTCGTTTTTGCATAGCAAATTCTCGCAAGAAAGCGACCGAGTCTTTGATCTATTAAGTATCGTTTTCACGAAACTCGGCTTTTAAAGCTTTAATAAAAGCAGCTTAGTTTTTCTTAGCTTTCTATTTGTCGGTATATCCATATCGACCTTAGCTAGCTAGTAGTAGTAGTAGTAGTAGTTGGGGAAGCTCACCCGTGAACCATGGTTCACGGGCCACTTGGCATGCCTCGCTTAGCATGTCAGCAGTCAAGGGACCCCCAACTTGACAAGTAGACCTATTAGTTAGCTAGTGCACGTGATTCCTTCTAATCCTATAGAAGGAATCAGCTCCCTTGAATCTTGGGGAGCAGACAGAATTCAGATACCTTATCAACCGAGTGTTTTGCAATTGCAAGTACTTTGACGACCGTTACGACCTTACGAATATATATTCCTAATCGCTTGGAAGCAATCCAACACTGATCAGTGGTTGATTTACTACTAAGTGATCAATCACAAAGAAGCTAGGACTCTATAGCGAAGATACCTTTTACTACGATACCTCCTTCCTTTTACAACGGAAGAGCGATTCCGTACCAAGTCGCTTTCTTACACCTCGATACCTTTCCTTTACAACGGAAGAGCGATTCCGTACTAAGTCGCTTGCTTATACCATCGATTTTTCCCTATTCTTACGGAAGAGTGATTCCGAACCAAGTCACTTTCAAAAACAACAAACGTTAACGCTGTAAAAGCCGCGCTTGCTACATATAGCACCCTAACTAAATTTGGATCGACTTATATACTAACAGACAACAACTATAGCCGATCGAGCAACTGGACCTTCGGGTGGGGAGTCTAGCCGACAAGGAGCAAGGTATTATACTCCTCGAATTTCATCACTACTTACGGAACCCCTAGCTATTCAGCTAAAAGAAACACTATACCTAGGGCTCTCAAGCCTCTCGGAGGGACTAGACGATGAGATGTCGGGCATCTCATTTGATCTAAACGAGCTCCTATACGCAAGGCCCGATAATGAGATTACGGCCCGAGCAATGGTAAAGGACTTCTTGGACGCGAAGTGTAAAGGGCTGAGGGATTACGACTTATGGAGCTTATTCCGGCACGCTTTCTCACGCTGGGATTGGACGAGTTTTACGATGACGGGGGACAATACGGGACGAGGCCTTAAGTTTGCTACCTTTATTAGCCTTAGGGAACACTTGCTGTCCAAAGGCGTGTGGTGCTCCCTAAAGCAAAGGGGCTACGCCAATGGGATGGTCAAGCTCTTGAACGATGAGCAGCAACACTAATGGACCTTCTAGGAAATAAGGGAGCAATAGGCAACACCCTTAGGCCTCGATTCAAGGTGGACCGTCGAAAACCTCACGGACGACGACGACGACGATATTACACCTCAACCACCTCTACCCCCGCGCAGTCTAAAAAGGAAGGAAAAGGAGACCTCAAGCAGGAAGGAAGAAGGGGAGGAGATCCGAAGGTTACGGGAGGAGTTTTTGAAGGAAAAGAGCGATATGGAACGAAGTATGGAGGCTATGGCAAGGCAAATGGCGGAATTACGAACTTACGCTATACAATCCAACGAAGAGCTACGACGAAGCACTTCAGCGTATTCGACACCTTCAATTTATCAATCGCTACGCAATACGCTAATCATACAAGAGCTAAAATCACTTCAGCGGCCCTTAAACCCTTTTCTCAAGAGCTACAACCGGGTTTCTTAAAAGCTAGGACCGAGTAGCAATAACAACGGCCCCGAAAACATAATCGGGCTTGACAATATGCGAGGCAATGGCAGCTACACGCTAAAAGAGGACCCGCTAAAACTTGAGAGCATTCCGGACAAAATCAGCTCTCATTAAGGATAGCGTGCAGATTTCCGTGCCCAACCTTAATAACCCGAGGGGGGGATCTAGCACCCTCGGACGTACCGGCAAGCTACTTACACCTTTTAAGAGGCCACGTATCAACAAGAGAGAGACCAAGGGTATGGGAATCGCTAAGAACGCGCCCAAGGGTACGGATATCACTAAGCTGGAGCCCCAGCTGGTGACCCGAATGGCCTTGGCGATCTTGACGATGATCGACGAAAGGGAAACGGGGGAGATTAGCAAGGAGATCGAGGCTACGGGTACGGAGGAGGTAGAAATGGGCCCCTTGGACTACCAAGGGGATTCGGAAACGGACCCTTAAGGGACCTCGGATTCGGAAATAAGCCTCTTAGGGACCCTGGAAGAAGACGGACCACCGGCAACTATATCGGTAATCCCTTACCGATCAAACTATTAGCTAAGCAAAGCACACTTGCGTACGGCACTCCAGGCGCTCTTGACGATGATGGTGACGATTTCCTTAAGCTAAGAGCAGCAGACCTTCACCCAAGAGCGAAGGAATTGGCCTTGTTCGCGCGAAGCTTTCTTAAGGAGCTGAAGTATTCAGAACCCGACGATGACTTCAGGACTTAATTGGAGATTTTTGCTGACTAGGCAAGTCGATACGGTTTGACCTCAGACGACTACTTAGCGGCGTTCCTTATCATGCTGACGAGGGAAGCTATAACCTTTTATTACAATCATGTGATCAAGGCTAGGCTTTTTACGTTCAAGGCGAACGCTATTGCTGTGAGAGACCACTTCGAGACTGACCACCGGCGGCAAGCAAAATACGACCGCTAGGAGGAAATTTCGCTGGATTTGGTCAAGAAAGAGAATCTAAGGACCTCGCTTAACGAGTGCTTTGAGAAGCTCGCTAAGGAGCTCAAGGGCATTCAGGGCTCTCTACGACCAGGTTTGAAGGACGATCGAAGTCTTGCTAACAAGCTGTATTTAGCTTGTAAAAACGTGCTAGAGATTACGATTGCACGAATGAATCCTGCTTTTACCTCTACTGCGGCAGTTGCTAACATTCGTCGAGCAATTGCTTTTGCAACTGAGACCTCTCGACCTCTCGCCAAGGCTAGAGCTTACGCGAGCTCTAGCGAGCCACACGATCACACTTGCTCTCACAACACCTTAAAGGCTGACTCCGATTTAGACGAGGAATACGAATGTTTTATTCAAGACCGCTAATACTTCGGAGGTAAGAAAGCTGCTAAGGCTACTATTGAGGGTAAGAAAAGGTGTTTTGTTTGCAAGAAGCTAGGTTGCTGGAGCACTAACCACACCTCCGACGAGAGAAAGGCATCCGTCGCCAAGTTCTAAGCCTTTAAGGACGCAAAAAGGGTGACGAGAAGCAAATTCTCTTAATACGTGGCGTCGATCGAGGGCTTGCCACTTGTATCTACGGAAGAATTCGATCAGTTTATCGCAGGCCTACTAGACGAGCCGCTCGAATCGGGCAGCCACGCTAACATATTAGAAGGTTTTGTGACTACTTACGGCACTTTTGACGCTGACGAGGTATACAAACAGCTAGAGATTCAGACGGCATTCCACGCTCTTACTAGCTAAATCGAGACTTAAAACGTGCCCGCGGGCAAAGCAGAGACTTACATAGCCTTTAGGTACTCGGAAAACGTCTTTATGGGCCTCATGATCGACAGCGGAGCAGCTAATTTCTTTACCGCTAGCTTGCCTTAGCTACGAGCACTCTAAAAGAGGTACCCCGAGGTCTAATTAGATACATCCCGGGCAAAAGAGAAGTCCGTCAAATACGGCATCGGCTCTGCTACTTCTATTAGAGCAGTTACCCTACAAACACCCTTGGGTCAAGTGGAGTTCCACGTTGTAGAGAGCGACGTACCTTTCTTATTCTCATTAGCTGATATGGACAAGCACAAGGTGATCCTGGATAACTTGCGGAACGTGCTAGTCTAAAGGAAGAAGGAAATACTAGTAGTAAGGATGTTTGGGCACGTGTGGATGCTACTGAGTAAAGAGCACGCTGCTACTTATTATAGCACCGAAGGCGAGACCGTCTATTGCCACCTCACGGAAGAGCAATTGAGGACTATCTACAAGCGTTTTGGCCACCCTTCAGCAAGTCGATTTGCTACTGTTTTCAAGAGGGCCGGGCACGAATTTAGGCGGGATTTGCTTTACAACATTCAAAAGTTTTGCTACTACTGTTAAGTATTCAGACGCTCCTCGGAGAAGTTTAGTATCAAGCTTAAAGATGATACTGACTTCAATGATACGGTATACGTAGACGTAATGCACTTTGACGGCAAGAACGTATTGCACGTCGTCTGCGATTCTACTAATTTTTAAGCTGCCACCTTTTTTAAAAGCATGTCCGCATAGCACTTACTTAAAGGATTCAGTCGATGTTAGGTCAATACTTACGTCGGACCTTTTACAAACGTCGTACACGATCCCGAAACTAACTTCAATTCAGTAACGTTCCGAAGCTACCTTAAAGGTATTAGCAGCACCTTAAAGCAGATGCCTATAGAAGCCTATCACAGCGTCGGGCTAGTAGAACGCTACTACGTCCTTATGCGACGCGCCTTTAAGATCGTCACAAAGGAGCTTCTAAAAGCCTTAAAGGAGGACCGGCTTCAAATGGCTATTAAAGCTATCAACGACATAGCTAGACTTAATGGCCTGGTTCTTACACTCTTCGTTTTTAGGACCTTATCGAGGCTGACGAAGCAAGATCGACCTGCCGCGTCTACCCAAGAGCGTGCTGCTGCTATCAACAAGGCTATAAGGGAAGTACGAAAATGCTACGCTGCGAAGCAGGTTAAGGACGCGCTTAAGAGGAGGAATGGCCTAATTACGGAGCATACCTTAGACCTCCTTATTAGCTCACGGGTGCTCGTGTGGCGGGAAAACCAAAGGTAGAAGGGCCCCTTTCAGCTGCTTAGCAGGCAGAGGCACACGTGCATAATAGCTTGTCCGAAGCTTACGGAATTCAGGTCAACCTTAGTAAAACCTTACTACTCTGAAGTTGAAAAGCTGCCAAAGGAGTTGCAGGTACTTGAGGTAGAGGTGGAGGAAGAGGTAGAAGAAGATCAAAGCGAAGGCGAAAAAGAGCTAGAACTATGAAATTCGCTTAAACCTTAAAAGTCGCTTAATCTACCGAGGTCGCTTAATCTAAGAAGCTCGCCAAGATCAGCAAACAGCCCCTCTCAACTTGTTAATTCCTAGAAGTCAATAATACCAATGGTCCAGATATCTTACTAGAAGTACGATCCGAGTATCCCGACCGTGCTCGATAAGGAGGAGGACGATTCCTACGTGCTATTCATTAAAGACTCCGAAGTGTTGGTTATCGATAAAGAACGCCGGGACCATGAGCTCTTAGCCAAGCTACGAGCCGAGGGAGTCATCAAGAGCCCTGGGGCACCATTTCAAGAGTCTAGAGCAAAGGAATTGGCTGGATTAATAGCCCAAAGCATCTTCCAAGTGATCTCGGGCACCGACCTACGCGCTAAAGGCGCCAAGATCTTCGGATCTAGGTTTGTTGACGAGATCAAGGGCAAAGGAACACTTACGTTATACGAGAAGTCTCGTATAGTGGTCTAAGCTTTCTAGGATAAGGGCAAGACGAAGGTACTCACCGAGTCACCTACGGTGCAGCGGGCGGGCCAAAGACTCTGTTGTGCTTTAGCTCCTTCGCTAATAAAGGACTACGGGTGTTAGGTCTGTAGCAGGGATATCACTCAAGCTTACACTCAATCAGGTACGAAGCTTATTCGAATAATCGTCGTGCGACCACCCAAGGAGATCACCTATCGATTCTCCCTCGGCACCTTGTTCTTTATGACTGGCCTTTTATACGGCATCCCCGAGGCAAGGACACACTGGTATAAGCGTTTTTCCGGGCACTTTACAAACAACCTCGGCATAAGGCAATCGAGCTTTGACTCTTGCCTTTTTGTATCAACCAACAAGGATCAGCTAAGAATAGCTGCCTTACAGACGGATGATGTTCTCATGGTTGTCAATCCAGCTATGAGGGCAAAGGAAGAGAAAGAGCTGGTCAAATCCAAGCTAAGGAGCAAGGAAATGAAGACCCTTACACACGCCGAGCCGATGATTTTCAATGGATGCAAGCTATCCTTGGATAAGGACGGGTTCGGACTGTCAGTTGGGCAAAAGGGGCAGGGTAAGAAGCTTGCCGTAATCAAGCTCGATTCAGCTACGCGAGCTAAGGAGTACTTAGAGCAACGTGCCCGAGGGGCGTATTTAGCTACTATTTGCTACCTAGAGGCATCTTGCGCTTTATCGATGGCTGCCCAGCACTAGGAACCGAGGGACGAGGACTACAAGGCCCTCAATAAGATGATCTAATAGCTGATCGATCACCCAACTCGAGAGATCTACTACGTGCCCTTGGACCTAAGGACGGCGAAGCTCTTTGTGTTCGTAGATAGAGCGTTTGCTAATAACGCTGACCTTAGCTCCTAGATCGGTTTCGTGGCTATCCTTGGCAATGAGGCTCACGTAAGTGAGAACGAGTTCACTCTGACGGGTAACATCCTCTATTGGGTGTCACAGAAGTGCAAGAGGGTGACAAGGGCGGTGTTAGCCTCTGAGCTATACGCTATGTCCTTAGGTATCGATATGGCTATTGCTATGTCGACTACCTTTGCCCAAATCACAGCTCAGCTAAGGATCCTTAATTTCCCCGTGGTTATGTGCACTGACTCTTACTCGCTTTACGAGTGTATGGTAAAGCTGGGAACTACCAAAGAGAAGCGCTTGATGATCGATATTATAGCTATTCGGGAGTCATACGAGAGGCGGGAGCTATCTAAGGTACGCTGGATCGGAGGAAAATCCAACCCTGCTGACGCCATGACTAAAGTCGGGGCCAACACCTCTTTGCAAGAGTTAGTTTTGACCAATACCTTAAAGGTGCAAGTAGACGGGTGGGTGGAAAGACCGCTGTAAGAGAAAGGAGAGTGAGGTTTGGTGGAGTGAGATTGTTTTTCCTTTGTTTGATCACCTTCCTTCTTTTTTCGGTCGATATGGTAGTTGGCAAGGCACTGCTTGCTAAAGAGAGAGTTGCCGGTGTCGGTATATCCATATCGACTTTAGCTAGCTAGTAGTAGTAGTAGTAGTAGTTGGGGAAGCTCACTCGTGAACCATGGTTCACGGGCCATTTAGCATGCCTCGCTTAGCATGTCAGCAGTCAAGGGACCCCCAACTTGACAAGTAGACCTATTAGTTAGCTAGTGCACGTGATTCCTTCTAATCCTATAGAAGGAATCAGCTCCCCTGAATCTTGGGAAGCAGACAGAATTCAGATACCTTATCAACCGAGTGTTTTGCAATTGCAAGTACTTTGACGACCGTTACGACCTTACGAATATATATTCCCAATCGCTTGGAAGCAATCCAACACTATTCGAGCAAGCTCTTAATAACTTCTTTGCGAAAGTTATCGTAATAACGAAAGAGTTTGATAAACTAATCGTCTTTAAAGATACTAAAGTCATCACAAGTCTTTTTATACTTTTCGATAAAGTCGGTAATATTAGCACTATTAAAGCAAAGAGCTCTTAAAGCACTTAGCAATAGCATACGAGTAGTTATAAAAGCGTAAAAGATAGCAAGATCGATTATAACTAGCGCAAGGCTTAATAGAAAAGCAAAAAGAGTAAGAAGAAGAAGAGTAATATAAATCTTAAGACTGATATTCATTTTAAAAAGCATTTCCGGAACAAGTGTTTCCGATAGAAGTAGAAGTAAAGGTTTTAATTAAAAGTCGAAGTAAGATAAAGATAGTCCGAAGCTTATAAGAATACGACTAAAAGATTTAACAAATTCAAAAGATTTTAACGAAAAGAAAGGTGACTTTGCGCCGACTTCGATATTAGAAATCTTAAAAAGGTTTTTAGTATTCTAAAGATCAAACATGTATGTATATTAAGAATGATCGGGTTGATGAAAAGTTTTTAAATTATTTGATTTTAATTCGTAAACCGAGTTCACGAGTAAAATAAGCGATTTTCGTAAAGTATTCTCGATCCGAGATTAAAAAGAATAGACTTTTTGTAAAAGTAAACTAATAAACAAGATTAAAACTATAAAAAACTTAAGAATTAATTGATTAGCTTCGCTAACAACTCCGGACTATATTAAATGCTTTAATTCAAGATAAAAGCTAAAGTATAAAAAGATATTTTTACTAATAAGTAAAAATTCTTTTTTATTAACGATAAAAGAGAGTTTTTATTAAAGAGCCGAAATATTATACTTCGGCTATTTCGGCATTTCGGTATCCGAACTTATCGAGAATAAAGTTTTAATTGTTTTAAAGTTGTAATTGTAAAGTGAAGTGTTAAATGAACAAAGATCAACTTGATTGCGAATCAAGCGATTATAATAAGTTGTATAAAAACAAAGACTAAAAGTTCGATCTTTGCGTAAGTCATTAATATAAAAGCACTTAAAAAGATGTGCTATATAAAAGCCTAGCTTTAAGGCTAGACCTTATAGTCTTATAAAGAAGTATTAAAAAAAGTAAGTGGAAAGCTCGTTAACTGTTCTAATTAAAAGATGTGTGCCCTTTTATAAAAGATGGGTCCGTCTAGTGTGGCCTTAGTGGCCATAGCAAGTACCCTATCAGGCAAGGTGTTTACATTAATAATCATAAAAACATCATCCGTTTATAAGGCAATTATTCTTAGCTGATCTTTATTAATTAATATAAAAAAGCAAAAATCAAAACTTAATTGCTTTATCTCGAGGTTATTCGTAAAATGCTTTAAAAAACGCTTATATTAATACGTTCTTGCTTCGAGGATTTTATATAAAAGGCTAGTTATAAAAAACAAAGTGCCGAAAGAGAATCGATAAGTAATCTTCTTAAGTAATCGCACGACGATTATTCGAATAAGCTTTATACTTAACTAAGTATAAGCTTAAGTAATATCTTTGCTATAAACTTAACACTCGTAATCCTTTATTAAAAAAAAAGCTAAAGCATAATAAAGTCTTTAGTCCGCTCGCTATATCGTAAGTAACTCGGTAAGTACCTTCGTCTTGCTTTTATCTTAAAAAGCTTAGACTATTATACGAGACTTTTCGTATAACGTAAATGTTCTTTTGCTTTTAATTTTATTAATAAACTTAGATCCGAAAATCTTAGCGCTTTTAGCACGTAAGTCGATGCCCGAGATCATTTAAAAAATGCTTTAAGCTATTAATCCTATTAATTCTTTTGCTTTAAACTTTTAAAACGATGCCTCGAAGCTCTTAATAATTCCTTTAGCTCGTAGCTTAATTAAAAGCTTATAATCTCGGCGTTCTTTATCGATAATAAACACTTCGAAGTCTTTAATAAATAAAACGTAAGAATCGCTTTCCTTTTCTTTAAGCACGATCGAAATATTAAAATCGTACTCTTTTTCGAGCACGGTCGAGATATTAAGATCGTACTTTTAATAAAGTATCTAGACTATTAATATTATTAATCTTTAAGAATTAATAAGTTGAAAAAGGTTATTTGCTAATCTTAACGAGCTTTTTAAATTAAGCGACTTCGATAGATTAAGCGAATATTAAAGTTTAAGCGAATTTCGTAGTTCTAGCTCTTTTTCGTCTTTACTTTGATTTTTTTCCACTTTTACTTTAAGTATTTGCAACTCTTTTAACAGCTTTTCAACTTCAAAGTAATAAGGTTTTATTAAGGTTAACTTAAATTCCGTAAGCTTCGGATATGCTATTATGCACGTATGCCCTTGCTTGCTAAGCAGCTGAAAAAGGCCCTTTTACTTTTAGTTTTCCCGCTATACAAGTACTCGTAAACTAATAAAAAAGTTTAAAATATGCTTCGTAATTAATCTATTCCTTTTTTTAAGCGCGTTCTTAACTTGCTTCGCGGCGTAGCATTTTCGTACTTCCTTTATAACTTTATTAATAGCAGCAGCACGCTTTTAAATAAACGCGGTAAGTCGATCTTGTTTCGTTAGCTTCGATAAAATCTTAAAAACGAAAAGTATAAAAACTAAGCTATTAAGTCCCGCTATATCGTTAATAGCTTTGATAGCTATTTAAAGCCGATCTTCTTTTAAGGCTTTAAGAAGCTCTTTTATAACGATCTTAAAAGCGCGTCGCATAAAGACGTAATAGCGTTTTATTAATTCGACGCTATAATAAGCTTTTATAAGCATTTGCTTTAAAGTGCTGCTAATACTTTTAAAGTAGCTTCAAAACGTTGCTAAATTAAAGTTGATTCCGAAATCGTGCACGACGTTTATAAAAGGTCCGACGTAAATATTAATTTAATATCGATTGAATCTTTTAAGTAAATGCTATGCGGACATGCTTTTAAAAAAGGTAGCGGCTTGAAAATTAATAAAATCGCAAACGACGTATAATACGTTTTTGCCATTAAAGTGCATTACATTTACGTAAACCGTATTATTAAAGTCAATATCATCTTTAAGCTTGATATTAAACTTCTTCGAAAAGCGTTCGAATACTTAATAATAATAGCAAAACTTTTAAATGTTATAAAGCAAATCCCGTTTGAATTCGTGCCCGGCCTTTTTAAAAATAGCAGCAAATCGACTTATTAAAAAATGGCTAAAACGCTTATAAATAGTCCTTAATTGCTTTTTCGTAAAGTAGTAGTAAACGGTTTCGCTTTCGATGCTATAATAAATAGCAGCGCGCTTTTTATTTAATAGCATTTACATATATCTAAATATCTTTATTATTAATATTTCTTTCTTCTTTTAAATTAGCACGTTTCGCAAGTTATTTAAAATCACCTTATGCTTATTTATATCAGCTAATGAAAATAAAAAGAGTACGTCGCTTTTTATAACGTAAAACTCTATTTAACTTAAAAGCGTTTTTAAAGTAATTGCTTTAATAAAAGTAGCAAAGCCGATCTCGTACTTAACGAACTTCTCTTTTGCTCGAGATGTATTTAATTAAACCTCGAGGTACTTCTTTTAAAGTGCTCGTAGCTAAAGCAAGCTAGCGGTAAAAAAATTAGCTGCTTCGCTATTAATTATAAAGCTTATAAAGACGTTTTTCGAGTACTTAAAAGCTATATAAGTCTTTGCTTTATTCGCGAGCACGTTTTTAATTTCGATTTAGCTAATAAAAGCGTAAAATGCCGTTTGAATTTTTAATTGTTTATATACTTCGTTAACGTTAAAAGTGCCGTAAATAATCATAAAACCTTTCGATATGTTAGCGTAGCTGCTCGATTCGAGCGGCTCGTTTAATAGGCTTATGATAAACTGATCGAATTCTTTTGTAAATACAAGTAGCAAGCCTTCGATAAATGTTACGTATTAAAAAAATTTGCTTTTCGTTACTTTTTTTGCGTTTTTAAAGCTTTAGAACTTAGCTACGAAAGCCTTGCGTTCGTCGAAGGTATAATTAATACTCTAGCAACTTAGCTTTTTGCAAACAAAACACCTTTTCTTATTTTTAATAGCCTTAGCAGCTTTCTTACTTTCGAAGTATTAGCGGTTTTAAATAAAGCATTCGTATTCTTTATCTAAATCGAAGTTAGCTTTTAAAGCGTATTAAAAGCAAGTGTAATCGTATGGCTCGTTAAAGCTCGCGTAAGCTTTACTCGCTTTAGCGAGAGGTCGAAAAGTCTTAATTGCAAAAGCAATTGCTCGACGAATATTAATAATTGCTACGATAAAAGTAAAAGTAAAGTTTATTCGTGCGATCGTAATTTTTAATACGTTTTTATAAGCTAAGTATAGCTTATTAGCAAGACTTCGATCATCTTTTAAACTTAGCCGTAAAAAGCTTTGAATCCTTTTAAGCTTTTTAACGAGCTTTTCAAAGCACTCGCTAAGCGAAGTCCTTAGATTTTCTTTTTTAATTAAATCTAATGAAATTTCTTTTTAGCAATCGTATTTTACTTGCCGCCGATAATTAATCTCGAAGTAATCTTTTATAACAATAGCGTTCGCTTTAAACGTAAGAAGCTTAGCCTTGATTATATAATTATAATAGAAAGTTATAGCTTCTTTCGTTAGCATAATAAAAAACGCCGCTAAATAATCGTTTAAGATTAAATCGTATCGATTTGCTTAATTAGCAAAAATCTTTAATTAAGTTTTAAAATTATCGTCGGGCCTCGAATACTTTAGCTTTTTAAAAAAGCTTTTTGCAAATAAAGCTAACTCTTTTGCTTTTAAATAAAGGTCCGTTGCTCTTAGCTTAAAGAAATCGTCGCTATTATTATTAAAAGCGCTTAAAGTGCCGTACGCAAGCGTGCCGTGCTTAGCTAATAGTCGAATCGGTAAAGAGTTACCGATATAATTGCCGATTATAAGTCTTACTTTTTTAAAGTCTTTAAAAGGCTTATTTCCGGATCCGAAGTCTTTTAAAAGTCCGTTGCTAAATCCCTTTAATAGTTTAAAAGGGCCGTTCTTACCTTTTCCGTACCCGTAGCTTCGATCTTTTTGCTAATTTCTCTCGTTCTTTCTTCGTCGGCTATCGTTAAGATCTTTAAAGCTATTCGAGTCACCGGCTAAAGCTTTAGCTTAATAATATTCGTATCCTTAAGCTTGCTTTTAGCGATTCTTATACCTTTAGTCTCTTTTTTATTAATACGTAGTTTCTTAAGAAATGTAAATAGCTTGCCGGTACGTTCGAGAATGCTAAACCCCTTTTTCGAGTTGCTAAGGTTAAGCACGGAAATCTGCACGCTATCCTTAATAAGAATTGATTTTGTCCGGAATGCTTTTAAGTTTTAACGAGTCCTCTTTTAGCGTATAGCTTTCGTAGCCTCGAGTGTTATTTAGTTCGATAATAATCTTAAGACTTTTATTATTATTGCTATTAAGCTTAAGCTTTTTAAAAAACTAGATATAGCTTTTAAGAAAAAGGTTTAAAGGCCGCTAAAGTGATTTTAACTCTTCTTAAATAATTAACGTATTGCGTAACGATTAATAGATTAAAAGCGTTAAGTACGCTAAAGTGCTTCGTCGTAGCTTTTCGTTAGATTGTATAGCGTAAGTCCGTAATTCTGCTATTTGCTTTATTATTACTTTTATATTTTTTTTTATATCTTTCTTTTTTTTTCGCAAACTCTTCGCGTAATCTTCGAATCTTTTCCCTTTCTTTTTTTAATACTTCTTTTTCCTTCCTTTATAAACTTCGTAAAAGTAGCGATAAAAATAATTAAAATATAATATCGTCGTCGTCGTCGTCCGTAAAGTTTTTAGCGGTTTATTTTAAATCGAAGCTTAAAAGTATTGCTTATTGCTTTTTTATTTCTTCGAAGGTTTATTAATGCTGCTGCTCGTCGTTCAATAGTTTGATTATCTTATTAGCGTAACCCTTTTGCTTTAAAAGGCATTATACGCTTTTGGATAGCAAATGTTTTTTAAAGCCGATAAGAGTAGCATACTTAATGCTTCGTTTTATATTATTTTTCGTTATTATAAAACTCGTTTAATCTTAGCGTAAGAAAGCGTACCGGAATAAGCTTTACAAGTCGTAGTCTTTTAGTCTTTTATACTTTGCATTTAAGAAGTCCTTTACTATTGCTCGGGCTATAATCTTATTATCGAGCCTTGCGTATAATAGCTCGTTTAAATCAAACGAGATGCTCGATATCTCGTCGTTTGGTCTTTCCGAAAGGCTTAAGAGTCTTAAGTATAGTGTTTCTTTTAGCTAAATAGCTAAGGGTTTCGTAAGTAGTAATAAAACTCGAAAGGTATAATACTTTGCTCTTTATCGGCTAGACTCTTTACTTAAAGGTCTAATTGCTCGATCGATTATAATTATTATTTGTTTATATATAAATCGATCGTATTAATTGGGTTTGCTATATGTAGCAAGCGCGGCTTTATAGCTTTAAAAGTTATATAAAAGTGATTTGGTTCGAAATCACTTTTCCGTAAGAATAAAAGAAAATCGATAGTATAAAAAGCGATTTAATACGGAATCGCTTTTCCGTTATAAAAGAAAAGTATTAAAATGTAAAAAAGCGACTTAATACGGAATCGCTTTTTCGTTATAAAAGGAAAAAGGTATCGTAATAAAAAGTATCTTCGCTATAAAGTCTTAGCTTCTTTATGATTGATCACTTAATAATAATTTAATTACTAATCAATATTAAATTGCTTTTAAGCGATTAAAAATATATATTCGTAAGGTCGTAACGGTCGTTAAAGTACTTGCAATTGCAAAACACTCGATTAATAAAGTATTTGAATTCTATTTGCTCCTTAAGATTTAAAAGAGCTGATTCCTTTTATAAGATTAAAAGGAATCACGTGCATTAGCTAACTAATAAGCCTACTTATCAAGTTAAAGATCCTTTAATTGCTGATATGCTAAGCGAAGCATGCCAAGTGGCCCGTGAACTATGGTTCACGGGTGAGTTCCCTAACTACTATTACTAGCTAGCTAAGGTCGATATAGAAATACCGACAAAGACCGTATATTGCGCTTCGAATACGCTAACGATATTTACTTGTATCGCGTTAATCGCACTTTCGACCGGAATATCGTTATACTTCGAAACGATATTAATTTTATTATTAAATAAAGTAATACTTATAAGATCGCTTTCGCTTTAAAGAAAATCGAAATGATGCACTTCTTTCGTAAGAAAAGTACGTATGCTTTTTTCTTCGTAATCGATATTATGATTATTCTATATATTATTATAAGTTCGAAAGACGAAAATATACTTGCGATACGATAGCTTAAAGTCTAATTTAACCGTAAGCTAAAGTTCCGCTGATACGTTCGAGAATAAGCGGCTAAAGCTAAGAAAGTCGCTTAATATATTCGCAGTTTCGTTAAGATAATTTACGATCTTTTTATAGCTTTATTACGCAAAGCAATTACTATTTGCGTACTGCTTTTAATGCTTTATAACACGAAAGCGTAATACGTAAAGCGCTATCGCTTAATTTGCAAGTCCGAAAGACTAAAAGTTATTAGCGCTCGAATCGAAAAGATAATTGACTTTATTAATAAAACGATAACCTTCGCGGCGCGCGAAGTACTCTCGGTTTAAAGAACGATACTAACGGCAACGCTCTTTCGAAATGCCGAGCTTCTTTCCGGCGCTACGGCTTTAAAAAAAGCTAAAACTAAGTTTATAATAAGACTAAAGACGGTAAACGACAAGCACTTATTAGTTAGCCGGATACTTTTGCGGATCCGATAACGCGGTCGCGGCGCGAAGACTATTAAGATCTTCGAAACTAAAATCTAAAAATTAAGAACTTTTTTCTTAAACGTTTTCCGCTTTCGCTTCGTCTTTTCGCACTTTATATCGAAAAGCAAACGGGACTCGGCGGACGGCAAAACGAAAAAAAAAGCTGCTATCGCATTCGAAGCATAATAATAACAGCTTTCGTTAAAAGATATTACGATCTTTTCGAACAAATCAAAATAATACGACTAAAGCAACCGACTAATAAGCTACAAGTACGTAGTTTATCGAAAACGATAAAAGATAAGCTACGAGTACGGCTTTATCAACGATTACTTTTACGTCTTTGACGCGAAAGCGATAAAAGCATAAAAAGGCTTCGAACGAATAATATACGCTTATCCGACGGCGAAACGGATTTAGCTTTGCATCGATAATATATTAATTATTTAATATCTTCGCGGAAATGCTTTTTTATTATCGTAATAAGCGTTCTTAAACGTTTAAAAAATAATAAAAACTCGAAACGTACGAATACGATAGTTTTTAAAGTATATAAGTATTAAAAAGAACGAACGAGCGGATAAGCTTATAAACTTAAAAGCAAAGAAACCGGATTAAGATATTAGTTTAGCATCGTAACTTACGATTAGCGGCATCCGCACACTCTTCCGCGATATACGAAATAAAGCACGAGAAGCTTAATAAAGCGCAAGCTCTTTTAAGCTCTTACGCTCGTATCGAAAATAAAGCCTTTTATATTTAATTAAGCTTCTTTCGAAGCTAGAATTCTTACGATATATCTTATATAAACTACTTGCGATCCGAATTACGCATAAAGACTTTACTTAATACTATATTAAATTCTAGCATTACGACGCTAACTTAAAGTATGCTTGCGATAAACGCAAGTCTTTTTTGCATATAGCCTTTTATCGATTTACGCAACGACGCTTCTTCTCTTAGCTTTACAAGACTCGACCGCGGACCTTTTCGAGCACGATTTCGAAAGCTTACAATTTTTTTAAAAGTCTCTTTAATAATCCGGCCGATTTTCAAGCCTTTTTAATTATTACGGAATTCTACTCTAAGCATTGCGTTCGATAAAAGTGCTACTTTAGCTAATTAATATTGCTTCGATAAAAAGAACGAGGTACGCTCCGCTTTACTTAAGCTATAAAAGCTCGTCAGATCAACTGCGTCACAAGACTAAGACTTTAAAATAGCGTAATGCGCTTTCAAAAGAATTCTTTTTAGCACTAATATATTATATTAAGTTTTCTTTTAAAGTTTAAGCTTTCGTATTTACTTTTTCTTTTATACTCGGCTGACTTCGGTCCGGCTTTGATTCTTATCGTTACGCGACGTAAACAGCTCGCTTTTAATTAGCTATAGCAGTTTATATATGCTTGATTCTCTCTTTTATAGTTTTCCCTTAATAAAAGGTTTCTTTTTATATGATCCATCTTATTTATAAAAGAAAAGCGCATACGATAGTAGCTTTCGCTACAACACTTTGAATTGCTTTCTAAGGCCTTTTTATATATAACTCCTTAGCTTAACACGTCGCCGTACCCTATAAGAAGTCCCAGGGCGGCAGGCTTCGCCTGCTACCCGCCCGACGTAAATAAATACAATAACAACAACAACAACACCACCCCGTCAGCACCGTAAAGGAACCCTCGGAAGAGGAAACAAAAAGTATCTCGTCAAGTTGGTAGGACTTACGACTCCCGGCTTGTCTGCAAGTATCACCAGCCATTCCGGGCTTCTTTTTTTCGCCACAGCGGCAGGTGCGGAAATCGCGCTGCTGCTGCTTCTTGCAATATTCCGCACAGCTTGCGAAGCCATCTCTTTTGTTTGTTAATAGGGTATTGACTTATGAAGATTCCCACTTTTCTTTTTTCTTTTTTCTTTCCGGCTTGATAGGATAGGGTAGGATAGGGCGAGGTGGTTGATAAGAACCTGTGACTAGCTAGGTAGGTAGCTAGCTTACTTTCTCGGCTAATTTTGGTCTTTTTTGAAAATATGCTACGTACGATCCAGGCAGAAAGAAACACCTGCAGATCACTCTCCCATTCCCCTTTTGACAGCTGGTACCGCTTGAGATGCAGTCAGCATCTCGTCACGTATCAGAAACGACCGTCCAAGGATATGTCGGTACAGGTCGTCGGTGTGGACGTTCTAGTTCCCTTTCCAGCTTAGCTCTCACCCGCACATCGCTTCCCGCTTTCCGGGCCACACGCACAAAAACTCCAAGCAATCAACACATCGCCTTAACCCTTCAGTCCCTGACTCTTCAACCACATATACAAGCCTCGTCAACCGTTCGTAAAACTTCGCTTGAACTTCTAGCACTATACAACTATATTGCCTTCGAATTCAACACATCAGACGGAACAGACAAGAAAAGATAAGACTAAAGAATACTACTTCAACATGCATGCCTCTCTGCCCCCAGCGGAAGACGGGAGAGGCGCTTAAATTTCCATGCGCTAGTCAGACGTCCTTCCCGATCCCGTAAGTACGATCAGCCGATGGAGACCAGCACCGCCGCAGCATCGCAGACCCGTCTACCGGTTGGTTAAATTCCTCGGCCTCGAGAGTCAAGGGCGGAGATAGGGAGGCGTGGCATCGAAGATGTGACCATCCTGGGCGCTGTGCTGCTACGCTACCTACCGACAACGTACATGACCCCGCCACAGCTCATGCAAGCCTGATCGGCGGAGGGCAGACGGGATGAACTGCCTAAAAAAAATCTCTCATGGGTATTTTGCTTTCCAGTCTCGTAGGGCAAACATGAGAGAGAGAGAGAAGAGAGAAAGAGAGAAGAGAGATCCCAAGTAAGCTTCCAATTCTCGAGGCTAAGTACAGCGCCATCTGCCGCGCGCTACTACGATCATGTCACAGATCACCGCAGCCTCGGACTTGGAGTATTGGATGCAGAGACTTCGGGACAAGGAGCGATGCACTTTTCCCATTCTAGATGATGGCGTGGAGAACGCCTCAATTCAGGCTCAATGGGTGGATGTGAAAGTCCTTGATTCGAGCTTGTTGGATGCTTTTTGTCGGGACAACGAACTGAAGCTATCTACCGTTTTCCAGACGGCGTGGGCATTGGTGGTGAGGAGCTATACGGACAGAGACGATGTATGCTTTGGGTACTGCGAAGATTCACAGGTGAGTAAACATGGAAGCGCCATGTCTTATTGTCACAGTTAAATATGTATGTGTACATTTATATATCTATTTGGGGAATGGGCAGGCTTCGGGACGTATCCACTGACTGGCTACTTCATTTTACAGTTGATCCCACGGCACCTTGTCATCCCGCGTGAATCTGGACTCAGGCATGTACTTGATTCCGTAGACACATCGTACACACGCGATTCGAATCACAGAAGCTGCAACTTGGCAGATATCGAAGCCTCTCTGAACTTGGACGAAGGAGGACTCTTTAATACCGAATTATGGTTCCGGCAGAGGGACGGAGATTATGGTTTGGAGAGTGCCTCAGTTGGCGGGAGTCGCTTAAATTCGCGGAGTGTGATCGGCGTCGAGGTCGAGTCCGGGCCAGGCTGCTCGGTATCCTTGAGGCTCAGATACAGACACGCAGGTCTATCAGATGGCCAAGCTCTTAACGTTTCGAGCTCCATGGAGATGGCTTTGCTATGCGTGCTACAAGAGACTCATCGAAGCGTGGGCGAGCAAAGTCTATTCAGTGAACACCACCAGCGCCAGGTGAAGCAATGGGATCGACATCCGCCGGAGGAGCAGAATCTGTCGCTACACGGAGCCATGTTGTTGCTAGGTAGAGTGTAAGGTGAGAGCATGGTGTACGGTGCACGTGCACGTATACGTGCACGCACGGACCTTAGCCTTGGCACGCTCTTACTACAACCTCGCCCTCAATTCCTAGTCTTAAATAATACAAGTCAATCAACTACAACATCAGCAAAGCTTCTTCGTGACTTAGTACTATCATTAGATTGATATTAGCAATAGGTTATAAGCCCCGAAGCTTAATTCAATTCATTTTAAGGTATTTCTAGACTTTAAACACCCTTTTCGGCGTGTTGGAATACTTACTCTCTCCTTTGATAATTCGTCACCGTGGCGCGCGATTCGTCAGAACGCGCTTCCATATTACCCTTCGTCGCAATTGATCCTTAATTGCAACCACTTGCTAGTATAGCGAAAAGTAAGGCCGAACTTAGCGGTTCTTTAAGCAAAAAGCAAAAGGAAACTGCAGTCAAAGCAAACCTAGCTATACAACAATATATTACGAAGAAAGGAAAGGCGGCAAAAGAACTGCTTGCTTTAAAGAAACTATCATTAGTGCTTGAACCTAAAATCTCTTTATCACCCCTTTAACCGCGCTACTTAACGCTACTAAACGTAAGAAGCTCACTATACGTAGCAGCAACTCTGCTTAAAGTATACCTTTAATCTTTCTTCCGCGAGGCTAATAAAAGTGAATTGTTATTAAGTAAAGACGAGTTTACTACTCTCTTAAAGAAAATCTCTAGGTCGCTAGCGCGCTTAATCGATAGCGAACCTCCTCTTCTTCCGAATCCTTCGAGTCCTTTCGAACCACTTATTTCGACGATCCTCGTACCGATACGCAAAAAGAAGATGAGTTCGAGCTACAGCCTCAACTTACTCGAAGCTTTAAAGTTGAAAGGAAGTGAAAACTATTAGCAATAAAAAAATAAAGTAATTAATATTGCTAAGTCTAATAAGATTGGTAAATATATCAATCTAAAGTCTAAGTCTTTAATACTTATAAAAGTCGACGAATGCGACGACACAATTAAGGCAAAAGACTTGCAAAAATGGCTAGATTAAGATACCGGAGAATCACAAATGAAGCTTGCAATTACCTTAAATTGCAAGGCTAGTCTTCTCGAACATACATAAAGTAAAGCTATTGCCTTAGATATATAAGAGTCTTTACGACATCAATATAAAGGTTTTAGTACGGTCTTAAAATACAACGCTATTCAGACTTATATCATAATCAAATACGACGATTACCCTTTTTTAAAAAAGTTCGTGATAGCTTTTAATATTGCAATTACAAAACTTAATTCGCTAGATATTGCGCCGCCCTTATAATAGAATCCCGTGATGTTTATCGCTGCTTGCTTAAAGAAATGGCTTATTTAAGTTAAGCGCTAAAGATCGAATCTACGGATAGCGATTACTATACAAAAGAAAGCAGAAATCACTTTCGAATCTTTTATTAAGGATATCACCGACGAAGCTCGAGGCAGCGACTCAACTAAAACAATTAATAGTCAAGCCTTGTATAATAACAAATCAAACTCATCGAATAACTCGAATGCGAATAACAAAAGAAGACATAAAAGTGAAAATAAAAGTGGAAATGCAACAAACAAATCGAGATTATAATAAGTTGCAAATAAAAGACTTGATTGCAAACACTACAAGCAACCTAAACCTCTATACCCTTTTAAAGATTGCTTCGTTATTAATAAAAAGCTTCGAAAGGCGTTTAAAAAGAGAACTAGCAAAAAGGCTATCTTATATTTCAAGCGTATTAAAAATAAGAAAAGTAAAAGAAACAACAATAACAAAAAAAAAAACGATAAAAAAGTTGATGGAGAGATCTTTTCTTATGCGCTCTTTCTTATTAAGAAACCTTTAACTATTGCTATTGCAAGTAGCATAGCATACTACACGTCGTTAAACAAGAATCGTTAGCTTTACGATATAAAAGCAATTGATTACGTTTGCAATAATCTCTTTAAGTTTATTATTTATATAACTAAAAAATATCTCTTTTTTATAAATACTATAAGAGGCTTAATTCGCCCCTTTAGTATTAGCACTTGTGTTATTAAATGCTTTAGATCACGAGGCTTAGCAAGCGTTATTAAGTATAAAAACACGCTTTACATGCTCCAAAGTCCCGTCAATCTGTACTTAAGCTTAAAGTTAAGCAAAATCGATAGTTATTTAAAAAGAAGTAAGTTGCTTACGGCTACCGACAAAAAGATCTATAAAGTGAATGCTAAGTTGTTTATCATTAAAGATAGCCTTTACGCACTTTCTGCTTTTATTATCGGCTACGCCTTACTTGCAGCCATTAAAAAGGCTCTTATTGATATTGAATTTTAACATAAACGTATATGCTATGCTAGCTTACAAGCTATTCGCGATACTCAAAGTAATATTATCGGAATAAAGTTTAAAGAAATCAAAACTAATAAAACACGTATTTACGCCTTTTATAAGAAGGGTCGTCTTATTAAGAAGACCAATAAAGTGTCAGCACGCAAAAGACTTACGATTGCTTTACAAGAGCTATACGTAGATATAATCCATTTAACTCTTATTAAGATCCACGATCACAAATACGCTTTAATCTTCACTTGCCTAGTTATAATAGCTAAGTAAAGATACACTTACGCAATCAAAAGTAACGCTTTCCTAATCAATAAGAAGATGATTCGCTTTGCTAAAACCTAATACAATCGCACTATTAAAGTATAGCGCTGCGACGAAGGTAAAAAATACTCTTTTAAGCAAATAAAAGAGTTAGCCGACCACTTTAATATATTACTTAAAGAATCAACACCTTACACCTTCGAGCAAGACGGTAAATCAAAGCGATTTATTCGTACTCTAATAAAAAAGCTACGCACCGCAACTATTAATCAAAAGATTCTTAAGTTCTTATAGCCCGAGTGCTTGATAGCAATAATCTATATCACTAATCTTATAGCTAACATTGCCCTTTTAGATGGAAAGACCTTTTACGAAGCTTTCTAAAATGATATTAAGCTAAAAGTGATCTACAAACTTTCGATCAAGTACTTGCGAGTACTCGAATGCAAAATCTACGTCTTAATTAAGCTTAAACGCCGCGTATAAAATCGCAAACTAGCGCTTAAAGCTAAAGTCGAAACATTAATTAGTTTCGAAAGCAATAACATCTAGCGAGTATACGTTCCTTCTCGATTTAATAAGAAAGTAGTTCGTACTTCTTATGTTTGTTTTAATAAGAATAGACTCGTTATCGAACTTACTTTTAAAGAAAAAAAGGAAGTGCTACTTAAAGCTAAAAGTGACTAAGTTAACCGTAATCAGCTTACTTTTAGCCAGCATAACCAAGATCAAAAGTCCTTTAAAAGCCTTGATCACTACGTCCAAGATAGATTAGATTTCGATAATAATTTAAAAAAGACTAAGGACGAAAAGGCTACCGATAAGCTCTCTGAACCTTACAAAGCTCCTTCCTTAAACGTTAAAAAAGAGGTTGAGAAAGAGGTCGAAGAGGAAGTTATTCCCTTTAAAGTAAATGATAAGGCTCTTACCATTCGAAGACTACGCAAAATCTATTTTTAAGTTTCCTTTTCGAAACGAGTAAATACTCGGTCTAGTACTCGCAACGCTGCTGCAGCTCTATTAACAAACGTAACTATTAAAAAAAGAATTAACACAAACACTTACCAATAGACCTACTTCAACGCTATTAAAAAGTCATTATTTGCAGACGATCCTTAAACTATAAAAAAGGCTTTTGCACGCTTAGATACAGATAATTAGCGCTAAGCTATTATCAAAAAGTACTCTGCTCTTCGACGCAAAAAGACGTAGTCAATTATAAAAAAGCGTAATATCTTTAAAGGTAGACGCATTTTAAGCTTACGTTTATTATTCAAGACTAAGAAAGATAAAAATAAAAAGATCGAGCGATACAAAATGAGATTCGTAATTTAAAGCTACACATAACAGAAAGGCCGTGATTACGATCAGACCTTCGCTAAAGTATGCAAATCAGCTATTTAGAAGCTCGCAATTGCTTTAGCTGCTCTTTACGACCTAAAAGTCTAACAATTCGATATTAACACTGCTTTCTTAAATAATAAAGCTAATAGCGATATCTATATCAAAGCTCTACTAAAATAAGTCGAATTCGGCTACACTCTTACTAATAAGGACTGCTTAAAGCTACTTAAAGCTCTATATAGCTTTAAACAATTACTACGCTTCTAGCAGAAGTTGCTACGAAAGCGACTTGCTAAGCTAAGATTCGCTCTTATAAAAACCGACAACTATGTTTATATTAATAAAGACTTTAAAATCATAATTATCACTTATATTAACGACTTTTTAATAATCGATAAATCGAGATCAATCTACGAGCAATTCAAAAAAGATTTGCACGACCTATTCGATATCACTTGTACCGATAAGGCTACCTACTTCTTAAGAGTCAGAATCGTTAAAGATCGACCCGCAAGTATTATTACTTTGTGCCAAGACGCTTATATTAATAAAGTGTTAGACCGATTCGGTATATCCAATTGCAAGAGTGCATTTACACTTTTTGCAATAGGTTCCGAGATTCACATAATCAAATTCGAAAGCCAAGCTACCTAATACGAAATTACATTATACTAATCAATCGTTAGCTCCTTGCAATACTTCGCAACTTATACTCGATAAGACATTGCTTACTATTGCTCTTTATTAGCTAAATTCTTGACCAATCCGTCACTTCAATATATAGCTGCTGCAAAGCGCGTTCTACAATACTTATAAAGTACTTGTATGCTATCAATTGTTTTTAATAGAAAGGACGCTAAGCTTATTAAATTAGTAAGCTATTGCGACTCCGATTGGGCCGGCTTTAAAATAGGTCGAGTCTTACACAGCGAAAGAGTATTCTTCTTTGCAAGAGGCGTTTTTAACGTTATTTCTAAACGCTAAACTATTATAGCTTTTTCTTCAACCGAAGCTAAGTACGTAGCTATATGCAAATTCGCTTAAGAAGCCGCTTAAATTAAGCAGATACTCAATGAGGTTAGCTATAAGAAAGCTAACGCGAAGAAAATTGAGATGATTTATGACTCACAAAAAGCACTCTCACTCTTTGAAAACCTTAAATACTATTAAAAAACTAAGCATATCGATATCAAGTTCCACTACGTACGCTATAAGATAGCAAAAAGACGACTCAACTTATAATATATTTTTAGCAAAAAGAACGTCGCCGACGGTATGACAAAGCTACTAAATGATACAGATCACGCTGCCTTTATACAACTACTTCGAATAAAAGTGCTAGAGCTATAGAGCTTAGCAAAAAGTGTTTTTTTTAGCAAAAGGTGGTAAAGGTATATTATAAAAGATTTTTTTCTCTTCCTAAAAGTCGTACTTGCTATATTCGATAGAAATTAAATAGACTATGCTCTTGGAAGTGTTTTTACTTCTACTTTACAGAAAAGGTATATTAGTTTAGATACAATTAAAGTACTGCCGAGAGCTTTTAAAGCCTCGACAAAAGGGTGTGTTGCTAAGTAGAGTGTAAGGTGAGAGCATAATATACGGTGCACGTGCACGTACACGTGCACGCACGGACCTCAGCCTTAGCACGCTCCTACTACAACCTCGCCCCTAATTCCTAGTCCTAGATAATACAAGTCAATCAACCACAACATCAGCAAAGCTTCCTCGTGACCTGGTACTATCATTAGATTGATACCAGCAATACATGTCTATCCAGGTCAAAGCACGACCAGATGCACCAGCTGTTCATGCCCACGACGAGCAGTGGACGTTCCAGGAAGTGGACGAACTCTCATCTGTTCTGGCTCGTCACCTGGTGATGCTCGGGGCCAAGAAGGGGATGAAAATCCCTCTTGTGTTTGAGAAATCGGGTTGGTTTATCATTGCTCTGATCGCTGTTTCCAAGGCATCAGCAGCTTTTGTCCCTGTAGACCCCTCCCAGCCCGTATTCCGGCTGAAGGAGATCATGGAAGATGTGAAGCCGAAGTTCCTATTGTCGTCAAGTCACTACTCCGCTCTGCTTGCGGAATCTGCGGAGACAACAGTGGTAGTCTCGAGGGAGTCTGTCGTGAAGATACAAACACAAGACGATACTGCTATTGTGCTTCCTTATGTTTCACCTCGGGACGAAGCATACGTTATGTACACAAGTGGATCGACAGGGAAGCCAAAGGGTGCTGTGATTCACCATGGAGGCTACCTATCAGGTGAGTCGTGCCAGAAGAACGACCCTGCAACGCTCCAGATATAATTCTATAAGAGATGCTGATGCATCTTATAGCTTTGCTCCTATGGACACCAAACCTCGGCCCTGGGTCACGGATGCTGCAAAATTCCTCTTATGCCTGGTCAGTGTGTATTATCGAGGTAATGACCAGTCTGTGGGCAGGAGCATGTCTCTGCATCCCCAGCGAGTTTAGCAAGCAAAACGGCCTGACCCAGGTCTTCGAGGACATGCATATCACCTATGCAATCTTGTCGCCTTCGATCAGCAAAACCATCAGGAGGGATGAGGTCAAGCATTTGGAGACTGTCGTCTTGTGTGGCGAACCCGTTTCGCCAGAGTCGGTGGCTAAGTGGGCCTCGGAAAAGACAACCGTATGGGTCCACTGGGCTGCTACGGAATGTTTGTCTCTCGCTCGACCCGACCCCTTTACGGCAGAATCCGATGTTCGGAATCTGGGTCGGTGCTCAGCGGTCTGTCGGGTTGTCGAAGTTGGCAACCCCGACAAGCAGGTCCCGATCGGGAGCGTTGGTGAGATCGTCGTCCACGCGCCCTGGATCGCAAGCTGCTATCTCAACAACGCAGACCGGACCGCCGCCACATTTCTGGATCGCCCCGACTGGCTCGACGGGAAGCCATCCAGCTACGGGTCCCGCTGGTACCGGGTGGGAGACCTGGTTCGTCAAAACTCAGACGGCAGTCTGGTCTTGGCCGGGAGAGGCGACAACATGGTGAAGGTCCGCGGACAGCGATTCGATATGTCGGAAGTGGAAAGGGCTCTCGGGATCGATCCTCGAGTGCATAACTCCTTGCCGATTATTGCGCGAGAGGGCCTGTGCAAACATCGGCTAGCTGCCGTGATTGCGCTGCAGGATTTCTCATCGACGGACCCATGCTCGGAAGAGCTCATCCTCCTGGAAGGTGCCGAGTTGCAAGAGGCTGCGGCATGGACCACTGGGTTCCGCGAAGAGTTGGCTCAGCGCATTCCTAGCTTCATGATCCCAACCATCTGGGTATTGGTCAAGCAGTTCCCCCTTACTATCACGGGAAAGATAGACCGGGTCTTGATGAAGCGATTTGTTGAGAAGATGGATGTTGAGACCTTCGAACATGTCTGCTCTTTAGGGATTACTCCTGAGCCTCCTGTTACAGAGATGGAGGAGCGGCTTCAAGGGGTGTGGAGTGAGGTTTTGAAGCTTCCGCGGAAGAAAATAGGTCGAAATCAGGTTAGTGACCGCCGTCCCCCTCCCCCCCCCCCCTCCACCTCTTCTATGTCCAAGAGTATTAAACATTCGGTAGTCTTTCATTAGTCTCGGAGGAGACTCCATCCTAGGTATGATTGTCGCTGCTCGCTGCAACGACATCAACCTACAACTTCGCGTTCAAGATATCTTGAAATATGGGACTATAGCCGAGCTTGCAACGCGCACTACGACCAAGCCAACTACCAAAGCTCGGGATGCTGTTCATGCTAGCAAGTATGACGATCTGCGGAAATCCATCATCGGAAAGCTACAACAAGTGGGCGTGTGGAATATCGCGGAGGTAGAAGACGCCTATCCAACGAGCCCCATGCAACAAGGCATGCTTCTTAGCAAAGCCAGGCTGAGCGGCGACTATAATACTTCCACGATTTACGAGGTCCTGCCAAAACGAGACTCCCATGTTCCAAACCCGCAGTTGCTCACGACTGCCTGGCAAAAATTAGTGAACCGCTATTCAATTCTTCGTACATTCTTCGTGGAGAGCGTTTCGCAAAGCGGCTCATATGATCAAGTCGTTCTGCGGAACTGGGATGCCAAGCCATCGACCACAATTTGGCAAGACGTTGATGCGGTCTCGAATGAAGATGTGATACAATTTTTCAACAGCCATTTACCACCGCCATACGTGACCCATCAGCCTCCGCATAATTTTACAGTTGTGCTGACCCAATCTAGACGTCTGTTCTGTAGGCTCAACGCCGAGCATACATTAGTAGACGGCATGTCACTCGCGGTCATTGCTCGTGACATTGTATTGGCATATGACGGAGTCCTCCAACCCGACGAGAAATATCCATACTCGGCATATATAGCCCCCCTTCAGCAAGTCGCGTGCAGCATCGACAACAAATACTGGAAGTCGTACCTGCAGGGAATGAATCCATGCCTGCTTCCCAACCTTTCATATAGCCTCTCTCGGGACCCAACCCAGCCCGGATCTCGTCACGTCGCCGTGGAAATCACCAGTTCTCAACAGCTTCTCAAATTCTGTCAGAGCCAAGAGCTCACGATCTCGGCTCTGTTTAGAGCTGTATGGGGCTTGATCTTACGTGCGTACACGGGCTTGGATGAAGTTGCTTTCGGATACATTACCAGTGGTCGAGATATCCCCATTCCAGGGGTCGCCGAGATGGTTGGGACATTGATCAATATGCTTGTGTGCCGGATGGATCTGACGACAACGAGCTTCGTCAAGGATGTCATCTCCAAGGCGCAGACGGACTATGAGAACAGTCTCCCGCACCAGCATGCATCCCTAGCACAGATACAGCATGTTCTCGGGCTCTATGGGCAGCAGTTATTCAACACCTCCATGACGGTACTCAAGGATGTTCCTCTACAATATGGAGAGAGCCCTAGCATTGCTCTGGCGAACATTCACGAGTGGTCACCGAACGAGGTGAACGAAAATATCTCATTATCTTTTTCCTGGGCTGTGGCTAATATTCTCTTAGTATGACCTAGACGTACAATGCTGGGTTTCCAAGACGGATGTCAAAATGGAGCTGCGGTACCGTGCTGAAAAGATCTCAACGGAGCATGCCCGCAACATTGCATCAACATTCAGCAAAGCTCTTGACGCCATAACAGATGACCCCGAACAAAGAATCGGGCAACTTGATCTATTCAGCGACCACCATAGACGTCAAATTTGGGAGTGGAACTCGAGATATCCGGACACTATCGATACCTGCCTCCACGACATGGTTAGCGCTCGCGTCGCAGAGAGGCCAGATGAAATAGTGGTTGACTCGTGGGAGCGCAAGATGACATGGCGTCAGCTTGAAGAAGATTCTGACCGACTGGCTCATCATTTAATCTCTCTTGGTGTGGGCCCCGAGGTTCATGTACTGCTATGCTTTGAAAAATCGGCATTGGCTATCGTCGCCATGGTGTCCGTCCTTAAGTACGTATTATCAGGGAAATATATTTCCTGGTATCTCCATATGGTCTCTGACTTCTAAGCTAACTTTCGATTGACAGGGCGGGAGGCATATGTGTTTCAATAGACCCAACACATCCGGTACAGCGCCTCCAACGTATTATCAAAGATACCCTGCCTTTATGTTGCTTGATATCAGTACTACACAGCAAACTATTCGAAGATGAGGGTCTTCGTGGGCGGGTACCACGCGTCCTATCTGTAGATCAATCATTTGTTGATTCGTCCCTACTGTCAAGTTCTGGAAAGCCCCAATCCACAGTAGGACCTTCCAACGCAGCTTTCGTCCTCTTTACCTCAGGATCTACTGGAGTCCCGAAAGGTATGGTGCACACACACACCACAATCGCCTCTTCTCTCCACGCCCACGGCGATGTGTTGGAAATTGGACCCGGAGCTCGGACTTTGCAGTTCTCGGCGTTTGTGTTCGACATCAGCATCACCGAGATCTTCACGACACTTACCCGAGGAGGTGTGCTCTGTATCCCGTCTGAGCATGAGCGGATGAACGACTTGGCGTCGGCTTTCACACGTATGAGTGTGAACTGGGCTCATCTTACCCCGACTGTGGCCTCCTTGCTGGATCCCACGAAAGTGCCGACCTTGAAGCACATGACCTTGGCCGGAGAACCGCTAAAGAAGATTAATGTTACGGAGTGGGCGCCACGCATCGAACTCATCAACCTTTGTAAGTGGTAGAAAGGCCCAGCGGAGTTCCCGGCTTGAAGTCAAACTTTGCTAACTCCATCTATCTTAGATGGGCCTGCAGAATGTGCTTTGGCTACAACTTTGCGTAGGGGATTGGTGAAAGATGACCGAGTCGACAACATTGGGAGGGCATATGGCCTCCTAGTGTGGCTTGTAGACGCACAAAATCCCGACAAACTCGTGCCTGTCGGGGCTGTGGGAGAGATTCTCTGCGAAGGCCCAAATGTCGCACGCGAGTACCTGAAAGATAAAGAAAGAACTCTGGCATCGTTCATAGAGAACCCGGCTTGGCTCCAAAGCGAGAAGACGATACCACCACGCCGCTTCTACCGCACCGGAGATTTGGCTCGATACAACGGCGACGGATCGATCCAGATCCTAGGCCGGATAGACACGCAAGTCAAGCTCCACGGCCAACGCGTAGAGCTGGGCGAGATCGAGTACCAGGTCAAAGTCAAACTATCGCCCCACAAACTGGTAAACATGGCAGTCGCGTACGCAAAGTCTGCCGCGCACCCAGGTGGTGGGCTCCTGGCGGCTTTCCTCGAGCTCGAAGAGAAAGCCGAGGGAGACGAGGACCAGCTCATGTTGAGCATCTCTCGAAATCTGCGCAGGGTTCTCGTCGGTCTGGATACGTATCTTGCCGAGAATCTGCCATCCTACATGGTACCGTCGATTTACGTCCCGCTGAATGCCATGCCGCTGCTTACTGCGGGTAAGATTGACCGTGGCAAGCTGACCAGGATCCTCAAGAGCCTCTCGCCCGATCAGATGGCGCTGTATTCTTTGTCTGAATTCCAGGCAGAGAAGGTGATGCCCCGGACGCGAATGGAGAGGATGTTGCAGAAGCTCTGGGCGAAATTACTGAACATCGAGGAGCGCTCCATTGGCGTCGATGACAATTTCTTCCAGCTTGGAGCCGATAGCGTGGTAAGTGTGATAAAGAGAGAGAGAGAGAGATATATATTTATAAATTTGAGGAAATATTGACACATGGTAGGTGGCAATGAAGCTAGCATCAGCTGGGAGAGAGAACGGAGTCATTGTGACGGTTGCAAACATATTCCAAAACCCAAGGCTATCCGACTTGGCCGCGATTGCGAAACCTCACAGTGAAAGAGTGTTACAGGAGCTTGAAACTCGATACAAAATTCAAAGGCGAGCGGTGCAAGAGATGTATCCAGCAACTCCCCTTCAGGAGGGTCTCCTGATCCTCTCCAACAGGCAGCCTGGGACCTATGTCGTCCAGCATGTCTTATCACTGAATTCTGATGTCGATGTTTCACGATTGCGTACGGCTTGGGAGAGCGTTCATAGTCGAAATGCAATCCTCCGGACACGAATCGTGCATGTGGAAAGAACCATCGGCTCCATGCAGGTTGTTCTTGACGAGGCAATCCAATGGAAGGCTGGGGTATCACTAGATGATTACCTCGAAGACGACAGGAAGCAGAAGATGGACTACGGAGAAGTCCTCTCCCGGTACGCCATCATCGAGGGTGCCACTCACGGGCCCCGATATTTCGTCTGGACAGCCCATCATTCTATATTCGACAGCTGGTCTGCCTCATCACTCTTCTCGGAAGTGGCTTCAGCGTACCAATCGCTTGATGTGGGATCTTGGGAGACTTCTCCGTCTGACACGACTTTCAAAGCCTTTTCCGAGCAGATCTTCAACATGGATGTCTCTGCAGCTGAGGCCTTCTGGCGCGATCAGTTCTCCGATCTGCCGTTCTCGCCATTCCCAAAGCTTCCGGCGGGTCACCGGCCTCTGGCAAAAAAGTCTTTGGACTACTCAATTAAATTCTCTGAAACAATTGCCGATGCCCCGGTTTTACTCCGTGCAGCCTGGGCATTGCTATTGTCGCAGTATTCCGACACCCACGATAACGTCGTGTTCGGGATGACTATTGACGGACGAGGAGAGCTCGGGGCAAATCAGATTCTCGGGCCAACGTTTGCATCAGTTCCGGTTAAAGTCTCGATCAATGCTCAATCCACCATCGATCATTTCCTGTCTCGGCTACGAGATCAAGAGAGGAGCATGGAACCGTGGCAGAACTTTGGACTGCAGAACATCAAAGACCTCAGTGCTGATGCAGCAAAGGCATGCGACTTTCAAACGTTGCTGGCAATCCACCCTCAAAGTCGAACATCCGGGGCAGGGGTGTTGTTCAATTCGGTCACAACGCGAGATGCTCCATCAACGTACTTGCTGATTTTGGAATGTCAGCTGACCGAAAATGGCGTTGACTTGAAGGCACAATATGATCCAGAGGTCATATCGGCATCGCAGATTCAGAGATTGCTATACCAGATGGACTATATTGTTGGCCAATTGATCACGGGAGGTAACAGCGCCAAGCAGATCAAAGACATTAAATATTGCAGCCCGCAGGATGTGAAAGATATTTCTTCGTGGAACCACGACGTGCCCGCTCCTCTGCAAATCTGCATCCACGACGTTATTTCATCCCACGCAGGCCTCAGCCCGAATGCACCTGCTGTTGTCTCCCGGGACGAGGACTTGACATATCGAGAGCTTGACTCCCTATCAACAAACCTGGCTCACTATCTGGTGGCTCATTTTGGGATTGGGCCAGAATCGTTGGTACCATTGTGCTTTACTAAATCGGTCTGGACTGTTGTTGCCCAACTGGCAGTTTTGAAGGCTGGGGGAGCTTACGTGCCGATGGACCCTACACATCCAGTCTCGCGTCTTCAGGAGATTTTGGACGCGACAAAGGCGCAGGTCATCCTCTGCTCGCCTGAATACGAGGCTCTGAGCCAATCTATGTCAGAGAGAGCATGTGTGGTTAGCAGGAAGACGGTAGAAATGTGCAAAGAAAGGGAGGGGCCCGCTTGCCGAACTGTGTCATCTGATAACAGCTGCTACATCATATTCACGTCCGGCTCGACGGGAAAGCCAAAGGGTGTACAAATGGTAAGCCTTTCATAACAATAGGTTATTCGTGCTCTATCCCAGTCTTCCGATCCCAGTCTTCCGAAGCTCCTTGTCGCAAATAGTCGCTAACTTTTCTTCCTCCAAGACGCACTCTGGATTTGCGACCGCTGCTACAGCGCAGGGGAAGCGTATCAATCTGAATTCCGGGTCCCGAGTCATCCACTTCTCCTCCTACGCATTTGAAGCCTGCATCCTGGAGATCCTCACGACGTTATTCAACGGCGGTTGTGTCTGCGTCGCCCCGGAACCCGAGAGACTTGAGGAAATCGCCAAGACAATGAGGGAGCTCCGCGTCAACTGGGCTTTCTTCACCCCTTCGTTTATACGCACCATACACCCCGATCAGGTCCCCGACTTGGAGACCTTGGTCCTGGGTGGCGAGGCACTCGGGGCGGATAACATTGATGTTTGGGTGGACCGCGTCTACCTTGTCAATGGGTATGGCCCAAGCGAGACTTGTGTTTTCTCGGTTATCAACGAGCATATCCGCAGAGGACATACGACCCCCGACATGATTGGGGGTGCCATTGGGGGTGCTTGCTGGATTGTAGATCCCGACGATCATACGAAACTTGTTCCTTTAGGTGCCGTTGGGGAGCTCCTGATCGAAGGCCCGACACTCGCTTGTGGCTATCTGGATGACCCAGTAAGAACGAACGAGGTATTTGTTGATAATGCGGCCCTTGTCCAACAGCTCAGCTCAATCAATGGAGCCTCCACGAATGGCTCTAGATTGAACGGAAATCCGCATGGGGCCAATGGTGCAAACAGGCACGGCTCAGAAGATAATGGGATAAGCGGAAAGCCAGCATCAGCGAAGGCAAATGGGCACGTGCAAAAATCTCACAGGATGTACAAGACTGGTGATCTCGTTCGCTACGATACATCTGGAACAGTGGATGGAACAATACGATTTGTGGGAAGAAAAGATCAGCAAGTGAAGGTCCGTGGACAGCGAATGGAATTGGGCGACATCGAACATCATCTGAAGATCAATTTTGAAACCATCCGGCATGTTGCTGTCGAACAGGTGACCATTCGCGGCCGAGATAGTCGATACCTGGCAGCATTCTTCTCTCTCTACGGACAGAGTTCCAAGCCCCAACAAAGTCCCACGACCTTATCAATGTCGGCCGGCCTCAAGAAATCGATCATGAAAGCAGAGGCAGCACTGGTGGAAACTCTACCCTCCTACATGGTTCCAAATCTGTACGTCCCTCTTTCAGCCATGCCGCTCCTGTCTTCTGGCAAAACGAACAGGCGAGAACTGCACCACATGTCTCTTCAGCTGTCAGAGAGTGCCATCCAGCAGTATTCCCTTGCAGATGACCAGAAGCGACTTCCCATCACAGACACAGAGGTGAAGCTGGCCAGTCTCTGGGCACGACTACTTCGCCTGGGCGATCAAGCAGTTCTGGGGCTCGATGATGGCTTTTTCAGACTGGGAGGGGACTCGATTGGCGCCATGCATCTGACAACTCTTGCGCGTGACCACGGGATCCTCCTCACCGTCGCGAAGATCTTCCAGTATCCCCGCCTAGAAGACATGGCCGCTGCGGCGTTGACGTCGCGCGACGTGGTTGAGCAGAAACTGGAGCCCTTTGCCCTGCTCCAGAAGGTCGGAGACACAGACACGACATTGCGAAAATTGTACGAGAGGTATCAGCTACCACCCGGAACAATCGAAGATGCATTCCCGACGTCCGCCCTCCAGGAAGGGCTCTTCGTCCTCTCTATCAAGCAGCCCGGATCATACATGAGTCAGATCACTCTGACCCTCCAACCGGCCGTCGATATCGATCATTTCAAGCACGTCTGGCAGAAGACTGCCGATCGAAACTCAATCCTCCGCACCCGGATCGCGCATACCGGGACGCAGTCCATCCAGTTCATCGTTCGCGAGCGCATCTGCTGGCGCTCTGGCTCTGATCTGAAGACCTACCTCGTGCAGGACAAGACGACTCCAATGGATCACGGTGGTCCGCTGGTCCGATACGCCATCATCGTCGATTCCGAGGACGAACGCCACTTTGTCCTCACGGCTCACCACTCGCTCTACGACGGCTGGTCTCTGATGCTCATCATGGAAGACTTCAACCACCTCTACAACAAAAACGGTCGTCACCTGAAGAAAGAAGCAGCAGCCCCCCCACCCTACGCCAGTTTCATCAAGCATCTGATGACCTCTGATGTGGAAGCGTCAAAGTCGTTTTGGCAGTCTCGCTTTTCGGGAAGGTCGCTGTCGAGCTTTCCCGAGCCCAGGACGGTGACTCAGGCACCGGTAGAGACACAGATCTCCCAGTTCGCGGAGATCAAGCGGCCTGCGGGATCTGATATTACGCTATCGACCGTCATTAGAGCAGCTTGGGGCCTCGTCACCGCTAGATATGCAGGTCAGTATCGTTAGTTTCCTTGATGCCGTGCTCTTTTTTTTTTTTTTTTTTTTTTTTTTTTTAGGGAGTAGACGACTGCCTCTTGGTTGTTCCTCAACGTTTGTTCTGTGGGAGAGAGAAGCCCCTATCAACGAAGTCGTGGCCCTGTATAGGTTTGCAAGTGGTATAGATGAGAGAAACTCGGTATGCGAGGACGAGGGCAGGTTGAAGAGAGTAGTATGCTAAAAAAATTTTTTGGATAGACACCGAGGATGTGTTCTTTGGAGCAATTTCGACTGGTCGCAATGCATCACTGTCGTATATCGAGCGTATGACTGTAAGTAAACCCGCTGGAATTCCGCCGCCCGTGCTACGTAGGCGGCCTCTGTCTGGGGCGCACCAATTGCTCATGCCCTCGATTTCTTCTTGCTTAAGCTTGAAAGACATATGTAACCGCATGCTTATTTGGAGATTCAGGGCCCGACTATAACGACGGTGCCGATATGCATCTCGATCGATGGTGCTGAGGCCGTTGTCCAGTATTTGCAGAGGGTACAGGACCAGGCGACGGACATGATACCATTCGAGCACACCGGCCTTCAGGTCATCAAGACGTTTGGACCTGAAGCCGAGAAAGTCTGCGGTTTCCAAAATCTGTTGGTCATTCAGCCTGAGGGATCCGAAGATATGAGTAGCGAGATCTGGAAAGAGAGCGTTCTGTTTGCTAAGGGGGAGATGGTTACGATGGTAAGCACAGTCGGGCCATAGCCTAGTAGTGTCTCTGGAGTACATAGCTTGCTCCCAGGCTATCTGAAGGCTGAGAAGACGTTAATTGCTAATATTCTAAAAACTAGACATACGCCCTCATCGTCGAATGCAGACTTTATAAACATAAGATCAGGATTACTGCGCAGTACCGGGAGCACATCACTCCTACCCGTCAAATGCAGCGGATGCTCGACCAATTTGAACAGGTCCTGCACCAACTGAATGATGCGGCTCCAGATGGTCAGAAAATAAGTGATATTGAGATTGTCAGCAAGAAGGATAAAATGGAGCTTCTGGAATGGAGTAAGGGTACCGAGTATCCAGCTGTGGATGAGTGCATCCATCACATAATCGAACGACAAGCTCTCCGACAGCCTACCTCGCTAGCGATTGAGGCGTGGGATGGGAGCTTCACATATGAAGAGCTCGACACAATGTCAACTAATCTTGCTCAACACTTAAAATTTCTCGGCATCGGCCGCGACATTTTCGTTCCCCTATGCTTCGAAAAGTCAGCCTGGACAATTGTAGCCATACTAGGTGTGCTGAAGGCGGGAGGTGGCTATCTTGCCCTTGATCCCAAGCATCCAAAGAATCGGAAGGACCACATAATCCGAGATGTGTCGGCCAAGGTCATCCTTACCGGGAGCCAATACCGAGATGATTTCGACTCTGCGGAATTCATTGTCCTCGCCGTCGATCAAACCTTCATGGAGAGTCTCCCTCCAGTCCCAGACTCGGCTTGCAGTCCAGGGAAATCGACAGACGCTGCGTTTGTTGTTTTCACATCAGGCTCGACTGGCGTCCCCAAGGGGATCGTCATGGACCACGGCCCCTTCGTCAGCAGCGCAATCGAACATTCTAAAGCGCTCCATATCAATGCCGAGTCTCGTGTCATGCAATTCGCAGCTTATACTTACGATGTCAGCATGGGTGAGATCTTGACGACGCTGATGCAGGGTGGATGCGTATGTGTACCGACCGAGGAGGACCGAATGGGAAATCTGGCAGCCGCTATCAATGCTCTCAGAGTCAATTGGATCTTCTTGACGCCGACCGTTGCCGCCTTCCTCAAGCCTAACGATGTGCCGGGCTTGAAAGTTCTCGTTCTCGGAGGGGAGCATGCAACAGTGGACAACATCAATACGTGGGCCGAGCATGTCAATCTGATCAATTCGTATGGTAAGTTGTTACTTTTCACGGCGTCCTTGTTGTTTCAAGAGAATGGTTTTCATAATGATAACTTCTGTCAGGCCCTGCCGAATGCGCAATTTGGTGCTGTCGCGCACCAAATGTATCTCTTGGAGCAGACCCTGCTAGTCTCGGTTACCCAGTTGGGGCGCACTTATGGATCACTGATGCCACAGATCCCGACAAGCTTACTCCTATAGGATGCACCGGTGAGCTTCTTGTCGAAGGCCCGACACTTGCGCGCGAATACCTCAACGATGCTGCGAAGACAAGAGCGGCTTTTATCGAAGACCCAAAGTGGTCAGTTGATGGATCCGGGAGGCACAGGCGTTTCTACCGCACTGGCGATCTTGTCCGCTACTCAACAACTGGGGATATCTTGTTCGTCGGACGCCGAGATACCCAAGCGAAACTGCATGGACAACGGATTGAACTGGGTGAAATTGAGCAGGGTTTGACGAAGTGTTGTCCGTCCGAATGGTTCCCAGTCGTCGACATTCTCCGGTTCCCCGAGGGCAGGAGAGATGTAACCCTGGCGGCGTTCTTTTATGTCAGGGGTACTTCAACAACAAATTGCTCTCCCGGCAATATTACTCTGGCCATGAGCGGGTCTCTGAGTGACGCTTTCGACAAGATAAGATCGGATCTAGAGCAAATATTGCCGGGCCACATGATCCCGAATGCTTTTATCCCAGTCAGTCAATTGCCGCTGACGGCGGGGGGAAAGGTGGACAGAAAGGCTCTGAGAGCAGTTGGCGAAAGCCTCACCGATCAGCAACTGCTCTCATACCTTTCAAGCGGCCAGACAGTTGTCAGAATTCCCTCCACCGAGATGGAGAGAAAGCTTCAAATGTTGTGGTCGAAGGTTCTCAATATCACCCCTGGTTCGATCGGAGCGGACTCCAACTTCCTACGACTTGGAGGCGATTCGGTAGCCGCCATGCGTCTTTCAGCTGCTGCAAGGGAGATCGAGCTACTCTTAACTATCAAATCTGTTTTTACGTCGCCCAGGTTGGAGGACATGGCAAAGACCGCCCAGGAAGTCTCGAATCCCAATGGCGCTACATCATATGCGCCTTTCTCGACTCTTTCAGTATCGGACGTGCCGAATTTTCTAGATACGATCGTGCGTCCCCAACTCGCCAAGGATCTGGGTGAGATCGAGGATGTACTCGAGGCCACGGATTATCAAAAGTGGACACAGGGCTGTGGACAATTGCAAACTCGGGGGTACAATAACTACTTCATACTGCATTTCAAGGGCCCTCTGGATCTGGATAGGCTTCAAGCTGCCTGCCAGAAACTTCTCCAGCACCATCCAGTGCTACGGACAGTCTTTTTAACGCACAAAGAGAGGCTTTTACAGGTCGTTTTACGGCACTTAGTTCCCGACCTTGAGCGCCACCAGTATGAAGATACTCAGGGAGTTCCACAATCATTGCTCGAACAGGATCTGAAGCTTCCAGGTCAGCGACTCGTCTATCAAGTATGTATTGGGAATGCTAACATTTCGAATAGTTGAATTTGGGGCCCCGATCACCCGTCTGTTGTTGACAGAGCAAGGTCAAGACGGCTACCGGCTGTTCATACGGATTTCGCACTCGCTCTATGACGGTATCTCCCTACCGATAATTGTTCGGGACCTGAAAGCTGCCTATCTCGGAGAAAGCTTTTCAAGAAGCTCACCATTTCATCGATTCGTCTCGGGCACTTTGCAGGTAATGAGAGCCTCAGATGCAGAGTCTTTCTGGCGATCAATGCTCGAAGGCTCCTCCATGACCCGTCTCGTAGACCACAAGAGGCCCACATACAGCAACGCAATCAGCAAGTCTATAAAACGTACCGTGTCTGCACCCGACACGCGGACTACAGGCATCACATTCGCTTCCATCGTCAAGGCTGCATGGTCTCTCGTCCTCGCCCAGCTATCTGCCAGCTCAGACGTAACCTTTGGCCAGATAACGACCGGCCGAAGCGCCCCGATCCAAGGCATCGATGAGATCGTCGGCCCGTGTATGAATCTCGTTCCCGTCCGAGTGAAGCTCGATCCAGCCGCGACACCGTCGTCCCTCCTCCAGCAAGTCCAGAGTCAACACCTTGACATGCTCCCGTTCGAGTCGCTCGGGATGCACCACATCGTCGGGAAGTGTACTTCGTGGCCCAAATGGACCCGCTTCAGCTCCATCGTCCAGCACACGAACTTCAACGTCGGCATGGACGACGCCTTTGAGCCGTGGGGCGCAGATGTTGTGATGCGACTGGGCAGCTATACCCCGGATCACGACGTTAGCGACTGCTGGATCTGGACCAATCCTACCGCCGGCAACGGCGCTAATAATAACAGCAAAAATAATTTCTTCGACGTCGACTTCACGTATTCCAAAAATACGATCCCGGACGCCCTCGCTCAAGACATGCTTGACCTTCTTTGCGGCAATATCGCGACGCTGGCGGATCCAGATCACCACCACCACTCAGAGACCTCTCCCTGGCCACTCCTGCATCTCGAAACTCGAGTACAGCCTCCTCTCCTCCCACTCCCACTGCCGCTGCGGCTGCGGCTCCCACTCTCACCAACCACAAACCCCATCCCTACTCCTGATTCTAATTCTCCTCTACCCCTCATCATCACCACCTCGCCACCACATCTCAGCCTCGTGCAGCGAGCCTGGTCCACCGTCTTCTCTAGCTGCAATCTTACGGACGTCAACACCGCTTTTTACGAGCTAAGAAGCGATCATCTCCTCGCTGCCGCTCAGCTGGCGAAGGCTTTGCGGGAACAGCTATCCGAATCTGCTGGCATTCGTCCGATGTTGTCGCCGTTGTTGTTGATGTTGTTGTCTCCGGAGGAGATGATTGAGAATCCGACGATAGGGATGCAGGCTGCTCTGATTTCGAGGCTCGACAATTAGGGAGGGGGGGGGGGGGGGGGGTTTATTATGTTTTTGAATTATATGGAATATCTTATCTTTTTAAGGACGGAAGTTTATTTCGAATGAATAGTTAGACTGCTTTGAGTACCTTTTTTTATTTATATATGCCTATTTTGAGGTTCCTTCCGTTTGTTTCTATCACCTCGCTTAATTCCATATCTTACGGGGTAAAAGCCATTTTGGTTCTGAGTGAGCAGCTAGCTAATCAGGAAGATCCAGCTATAACCCATTTATAATAAGGAGTATCCATAATCCAAATCTTTGTATCTGGGTCCGGAGGGAAACGAGTTCATCCTCAATATGAATTCAATTGTGATGTAGACGAGGATTTCAAAAATATGAACAGTCTTGGACGGTTCTGATCGATCAAATAGAGAAGCTATCGAACGAGCTATAATGAGCAGAAGTAAATTCGCTGTATGGGGACGGAAAATGGTCTTCTTCTTATGAGCTTCGAGCTTCTGGGAGGAAATGATGTGGAGGAAAAGTCACGTGGCTATATCCTCTGCCGAGCCACTCGGCGATAAGAGGCTGCTGAGTAATCTTAACCCCTCCTTCCACCCCATAATTGCATAGCCAAAGCTTAGGTATGTTCGTTTCCTATCAACGTCATCCCCTTTTCCTTGTCTTTTGCTTCCTCTCACCAAAAGTAAAACATTTCTGCTGCGATCTTTAACAATCATTACTGTTATAACGAAAGCTTGCAAGGTTATATTTCAACCATATCATCATCTTCTGCGATCCGAATGATATCTACGCAATGCCCCCTCAGGTCAGTGCTTCATTATCTCCAATAGCTCTCTCTCTCTTCAAGAGCGAAGCAAATACTGATACCTCCCCAGCCTTCTCTCCCCGATCCCGCCCACCCCAACGCTGACTCTATGCTCTCCCGCAAATTCGGCCGCGAAGTAGCAAACTACTTCTCCGGCTCCCCCTTAAACCGCGTCTCCTTCCTGCGCGCCAACCAGGAGTTCGTCACCAAGGCGCTCACACACCCCTCCACCTCTTTCCTACTCCTTAAGGACCTGTCCCCTCTCGCAAAAGACCCTACGCAGCTCGCTTATGTTACACATGAAGATGTACGGCCTCTTATCGGGGAGAATCCGTTTGAGAAAACAGAAGAAGAGATGTTGAAGGGATATAACAGCGCGATAACGCTACCGCTGGTGCTGTTCCTGGGATTGGACGAGAAGAAGAGGGATGGGTTTGAGTTTGGGATATACAAGGGGCGGCCGTTCTTTGCGGTTGATGTTACGCCCAGGGGAACAGTGGAGAAGGAGGCGAAGGGCGTGATCGAGGAGGTTACGAAGAAGGGAAATACGTTTGTCGAAGGGAGGATGCATATGACTCTAAATGCTCCCGAGGGTATACTTAGCCCTACCCTAAACTTCAAATAAGTGGTATACTGATGTCTATAGCTGCCATATACGCCCATGCCCGTGCAATGATTGACTGGAATACCCGGAATCCATTCTGCGGTGGCTGCGGCCAACCTACGCTCTCCGTACACGCAGGGACCAAACGCGTATGCCCGACTACGGACCTCTCCTCGCTTCCTAATACCCAAGGCGCAACAACGGTCTTGGATACACCGCGGGCACGCAAGGACTGTGTAACCCGTAAAGGCGTATCCAACCTTTCATTTCCCCGTACCGACCCCACCGTAATAATGGCTGTCGTATCACATGATGCCAAAAGCATCCTCCTAGGGCGCCAAAAGCGATGGCCTGATCACCTGTACTCGACTCTCGCCGGCTTCTGCGAGCCTGCCGAGTCCGTTGAAGAAGCCGTGCGCAGAGAAGTGTGGGAGGAAGCAGGTGTACAGGTTGGACGGGTCGTGATTCACAGCACGCAGCCGTGGCCGTACCCTGCGAATTTGATGATTGGTGCCATCGCGCAGGCGTTGCCGGAGGGGGAGAAGATCCATTTGGAGCATGATCCCGAGTTGCATGATGCGAAGTGGGTGAGTTTTGAGGAGGTGAGACGTGCGCTCGAGATTGGCACGAGTGGTTTAGGAGAGCCGGCTGAAGAAGGCTATGTGGAGGGGGGATTGAGGTTGCCGCCGCGGACGGCGATTGCGAATCAGCTTTTGAAAGCGGTTGTTGAAGGGTTTTTGGGAGAGGCGCCGAAGATTTAGATAGACAAGAAGGAATAGAATAAACAGGTGGAGTTAGAATAGCGGATAGAAAGAGGGATTTGGAGCAAGTACATTGAAGGTAGAGACGGCACATCATTCATATGTATTACATGGCTCGCACAGGCATAAATTCCTGTATCATTTATATATTATATGTATACATGAATAGAAGAAAATAAGTTGAGGAATTCAGGTGCCCTCTCTGGGAAATAGGTAAATAAGTAATACAAACCTCCCGAGCATCAATCAATCAATCAATCAATCAATCAATTATTGCATACACACATACATACATACATACATACCTAACCAGACAATCCTACCTGCCATTCGAAGTAGGGCCCTCCCTTACTTACTTACATATTTATCTTATTTTATCCCATCTTATCAAATACCGTAACTACATCCGGCTCTTTCTCTCTCTCTCTCTCGGCAAGCAAAGTCGTCGTCGTCGTCAGCTACGGAGCGTTTCGTGCTTTTGTTTAGTAGATCAGCTGGGTTCGTACCTTGTCTACTAACTTGGAGCGAAAGACGGAGATGAACGCTTCGACGACGACGACGGTGATGTTATGTATATTTTGCGTATTGAGCATTGCGTATTGCGTATTGCGTATTGCGTATTGCGTATTGCGTATTGCGTATTGCGTCTTGCGTCTTGCGTCTTGAGACTTGCTGTTAATATTGATATTGCTCTACGATTTACGCCGGTGCGGGGCATGACTGCTCTTGTTGTACCTACTGTAAATTCGGCGTGGTGCGGTGCGGTGCGGTATGGCTTGGCTCGATCTATAGGTAATCGTCGGCTCGCTTAGGTGGGCCTCCTTACATCCTTTAAGACTACGATTATATCGAAATAAGCAGGCAGGCAGGCAGGCAGGCAGGCAGGCAAGGCGGGAGGGACACATGATATGTGTGCAGAGGTTGAGCTTCAAAGTCCACCAAAAAAAAGAGAAAGAGAGAGAGAGAGAGAGAGAGAGAGAGAGAGACGACGGAGTTAAGCCGAGCTAAGTAATACATAATACATACAGACGGGGTTAGAGGATTGGATTGGGCAGTTCAAGTATAGGATATAGGATATTAGATTGGATTGGATTGGATTGGATTGGATTGGATTGGATTGGATTGGAATGGGTTGGGTTGGGTCGAGAAAGTGGTAACAGAGAGAGGCCAGATTGATAGAAGTAGAAAAAGTAGAAGTAATAGTAAAATTACAGAAGATAGATAGATCCTAGAAATCGGTATATGGTGTTAGTCTCTAATTCTTGGAAAGCAGGTGGTGGCGGGTAACCTGAACTTCACAACAAATAGCTCGCTTGTTTACTAAAGAAACCCCCCCCCCCCCCCCCCCCCCCCCCATACCCTTTTCTGTAATCGTGGCACGATATATCCATCTACCACTGATATCATCGATTGTGATGCATCTTGAATTCCCTAATTCCGTTTCATTTCTATTCCCATTCAATTCCTGTTCTGGCTCCCATCTCCATTCCCGTCCCAAACGCCATTTCCCATACCAAGCCCAAACCCAAGTCTAGCCGATCCCATCAACACCCAACACCCATACCAACGCCAAAGCCAACGCGTCCAATCTCTCCCCCCTCAGGAATCCATCGCCGCCTTCCTCTTGACCTGCTCCCGTTGGATCTTTTTGAAAAAGGCACTACTCTCCCCTTTCTTCTTCTTCAAGTCCTTGTTCCGACTGCGATTCATCTCCACATATGCCATGTCGCTTCCACCCGCCAACTCGCTCAAATTCCCGGCGGTTCTTCTCGCTCCCTTCTTCTTCTTCTTCTTACGTCCCATCTCGCCATCGACGCGATGGAACAAATCGTCCCCATCCTCGTAATCATCACCACCGGCTTCATTATGGATCATGACATTTTGGAGGAGTTCCCGGCGCTCGGCGGGGGTCGTGAAGGCGAGGTCGGGCAGGTTCTCAATGCCTTGGAGGTGAGTGATGACTTTGAAGGCATAGCCTTGGTCGACGAGAAAGGCCTGGCGTTTGGAGGAGTAGACCATTTCGAGCGTATCTTTGGAGACGAGGGAGTAGAAGAATGCATTAAAGCCTTCGTCATTCCTACGCTTCGCTCTCAAAATTCGACCCAGTCGTTGAGCCTCTTGACGTCGAGAGCCAAAATGCGAAGAGATTTGGATGAGGCATGTAGCCTCAGGGAGATCAAGCGACGTGTCGCCGATCTTGGATAGGAAGAGAGTATTGATGTTGCTGTTGTGCTGGAAATTCTCCAGGATACGCAGACGCTCGGTATTGCCGGTTTCGCCGTAGATGAAAACTTTGTTGAGCTTTTGCGCGTACATCTTCAGGGCGTAGACGTTATCAGAGAAGACGATGATTTTATCGCCACGCTTCTCGTGATAGTTAATGAGGTATTGGCAGGCTTGGAATTTCCGCGGGTTCATGATCCAGATGAGAGATTTATTACGGCTGGATTGATTGAGGTATTCAGTGTAGAATTCTGTAGTCATGGGACACCAGACTTCGGCGCATTGAACTCGGGCGATGTGACCTTGTTCTGCTAGCTCCATCCAATTAGCTTCGTAGAGCTTGGGTCCGATCAGAAAGTTCAGATCGCTGATCTTGTCGTCCTCACGAAGCAGAGTGGCTGTTAGACCTAGCTTCGAGTGCGTCTTGATGATGGATGTCACTCGTCTGAACATGTGAGCCGGCGCGACGTGGACCTCATCGAGAATCATCAGACCCCATTCTCTGCTTGTGAGAAAGTCCATCATCTTTTGGGAATCGTACGATCGCTTGCCCTGCTGAGCAACCATGTTGTATGTCGTAACAATGATACCAGTATTTCCAGTGAACCTATCCTTGTTGTCGGACGTAAAGACGGCAATATCATTGGGGTTAATATTGCACCATTTCAGGAATTCCTGCCTCCACTGAACCACGGACATCGAACTGGTGCAAAGAATGATAACACCCTTTTTGATTGTGCAAGCAGCGGTAATCCCAACCAAAGTCTTGCCAGCACCGCAGGGTAGAACGATAAGACCACTCTTGGCTCTACCGTTACCAAACATTTTACTCAAGCTCTTTTCTTGATAATGTCTGATCTGAGCAATAGGCCTCAAGTCAATATCGAGATTGGCATTCGCATCGTCGTTGCGGAAGTCGTACTCCTCCAAGACGGGCAATCCCAACTCTAGACAGCGCTTCTGAATCGTTTCCACACCTTCATCAGCGATTTCAAAGGCATGCACAGCATCGGCTTCGTCTTCGTCATCATCATCCTCGTTCAATTTGGCATATATGTCTTCCTGGTTTGCATTCTCGCCATCCTTGGGCTGCTGAGATTTTCCAGGCTGATCTCCGGCTTGCTGTACACCAGCCGCGTTCTTCGTACCAGGAATGACCAAGGCACCCATCTTAGGAGCAGAAGTCGTGGTGATGTCCTCCGTGCCATGCACCCTCAATGGCCCAATCACCGCATCCTTTAGCAGCCGCTGCAACATCTCCGGGTCGGAACTCTCCACAAAATGCTTGGTATTCTTCAGAACCAGCTTGACCTTGCCGTAGCTGTGGGTACATCCTGTAATGAACTCGCGGATACTGCCCGGTATAGGCACCTTCGACAGCTTGTCCAGCACACTGATGATATCCTTCGGGTCCAGGCCAACCGACACCGCAGCATAAAGACTATGCGGCGTCAAAGAATACTCGTGCAGAAACTGCGGCCTGGACTGGGGCTCCGCAACCGTCGTCAAGAAATCCTGCGCCTCTGTCGCCAACGGCGAGAAACTCTCCATGATGATCTTCCCCTTCAACGGGTCGATCCACAGCGGGCGATTATGATGATCCGGCTTCAGCGACAGGTATGAAAAATCATGATTCCCGCCCTCGAAGTGGTGAGACGCGGAGTCTCGCCCCCTAAGGAACGAACTTCCCCTCTTCTGCTGGTATTTGCTGACGCTGAGGTTCGCCTTCGCCTTCTTGACCGTCTCTGATTCCTCCTCCGTCACTTCAGACTCGTAATCTTCGTCGCTACCGCTGATGCTGCGCGGGGTGGCGGGACCAGGCGTCGAGGCTTCGGTGTCTTTGCCGGCTTTTTTGCTGCCGCTGGCACCTGGAAATATTAGTAGAGGACTGTTAGAGGTGAGTAGCAGATGAGAGCGCTCATACTCGATGGAGCCTTTCTCTTCACAGGCATCGTGAGGTTCTGCTGCAATCAGCCAGCTGATAATGCGGTGCCGTGGTTGTAAAGGAGATGGGATGTTTGGACAAAGATATCGAAGGAGGCGAAGCTGAAGCTGATATACGGGACTACCTACGCAAAATGCAAGGCTGATATTTGGAGCCACTTAAGTAGAAGAAGATATGCCGAGGTTCACCCGGCGCAATCACCAACAGTAACATCTTGGATCCAGAGGGAAGTCAATATCTGTATTCGCACGACCAAACTCGGAAAATTATTTGCAATTAATAAGTACTTGAACAAATCGCAATCATCATGTGGTAAGATGTACGGACGTTTTTGAGAGGCCAAGTCTGATGTCTGCCGCAGTAAACACATCCTCAACGCCCAAGTTTCTATCAGATCACCCTGTTGTAAGTTAAGTCCTATATTCCCTGCCAAACCTCCAGATTCTAACGCCTCTACAGGTCGGAAATGGTTCGACTGTGCCGAATGCCACGCAGAGAATGAATCCCACCCTCTTCTACAAAAGACAGAAATGGTACTTCCTTCTCTCCTCTCTCCTCTCTCCTCTCTCCTCTCTCCTCTCTCCTCTTCCTTCCCCTTCCCCTTCCATGCCCTTCCTTCCTTTGTCCTCTCTCACCCCGACTAACACCCCACCTCCAGACATTCGCTTGCAAAAAATGCAAAAAGGCCTTCCGGAAAGACGCCCAAGAGTTCGAAGAGTCCGACGAGTACTGCCCGCACTGCGACAATCACTTTGTCCTCGACGCCGTGACGCCAAAGGCGCGGCTGGAGGTCGAAGGCGAGGACGTGAGGATCGACAGTCGGATGTTGAAGGATGAGCGGATGCGTGGGGAGGAGCTGCGCACAATCTTTGATGTGAAGGAGGCGCCCAATAAATTGGGTTGAGGCGCAAAAGGTTGGGAGGAGAGGAGATGGGGGTTCCTAGAACGATGGAGGAGGCGGGGGAAGGTTGGGTTTGGATTTGATTTATTAGCGGCATGGTGTTTGATTTTTGGGGCGAGGCATGGGATAATTTGAAATTCTTATGGAGTCAGGGAAAGCAAGAACGAATGCAGGCATGATTCTGCAGGTTTGGTCGCTCACGTTCTATTGTACAATGGCTCTCTGATCTCAAATATTGCACACTCAGGGTTGACCTGCCTACTTGCTCTCCTAATCACGTCTCGTCAATATCGCAGCATTTCCAGAGCCTGGTGTGCGGGTGTTCTTCTTCTTGGCAGCCTCCTCAACCTTCTCGGCCTCAATGTTCTTCACATATGCCTCGATATCCTCCACCGGCAACATCTCGAGTAGCTTACCAGGTGCCATGATAGCAATCTCGATGTTCTTTGCTCCCGTCTGTACGACTTCCAGCAGTGACTTGATGGTCAGCTTAATCGTAGCCTCTCGGTCCATATCATCCTTGTGATTGCGCTCTAGGAACTCGCGGACGGTCTTGCTAGATCTGCCGATAGCATTTGCCTTCCTGTAGCACCATCAGCACCATCCCCCTCACCTTGATCGATGAGACCTACCATGCAGAGTAAATTCCGGATGGCTCAGTCTGGTACAGTCTCGGGGTCTTGTCATTAGGATCAAACCCAACAATCAAGGTGCTGATCCCAAATGGTCTGACACCACCACTCTGCGTATATCTCTGTTGCACACCCGCCACATACTTCGTGATGTACTCTATCGTGACCGGGTCCTCGACAGTCAGACGGTGAGACTGGGCTTCTAATCTAGCCTTGTCGACCAAGATTCGGGCGTCGGCGTTAAGTCCAGCAAAGGCAAGGCAGACGTGGGTGTCAACGAGTCCAATTTTCGAGGGTGTGATGCGGGTGTCTTGAAGCTTCATAGCGGAGCGCTTCTCGCAGCCCAGTACGACGATATCTGCTCCCTTTACACCAACGGCACATGTTCCTGGGGTACTTTAGCCATGGTTCCCTCCCTCAACGGCCAATCGTACCTCTCTTCACGGCCTCCAGCGCATATTCGACCTGGAAGACGTGTCCATCGGGGCTGCAGATGTTGTTAGGATATGTGTGAAGCTTGTGCGCTGCTCACAACTAACTAACCTGAAGACTGATGGATTGTTAGCTGTGTCAACACACCGAACCAGAGAAGAGCTTGAGATTACCTGATAGAGCTCTGTCGTATCCGGACGCCATTATTCAGGTAGAGTGAAGAAGGGGTATGAAAGGTGCAGCTTCGTGGGTATTTGCGAGCGGGATTGATGTTGTTGTGAAGCTCAAGTACTGAATGTTCGTCAAACTTGGCGTTTGTGAGGTGGTAAGTACCTAGGCTGCTGCATCGCGTACGAAGCCTCGCGTCTTCTCGTAAACGCGATGTCCCTAACGAAATGCACATCCTCACCTCCATCCTCATCCTCATCTCAACTCCACCCTCCAAACGCTGACCCGCAGCCCTCAGAAACTCCCGGCAATAGGGTCCAACTCAATCCAATCCATTGCGAATGTTCTTAACCCCGCCATGGAGAAGTTCTTGCGGGACTGGCGCCAGGATGCCCTCAACAAGCACCAGTACGACTCGGCCATCTTTATAGGTGACAAACTACTGGCTTTGACCCGTATGACATCCAGCCCCAGCTCTACCACCTACCCAAGTTAACAAAACCGTACAGGAAATGACAAGGACGCCTTCTGGCTCGCCCAAGTTCACTTCTCGACGGGCAACTACACTCGAGCCCAGAGCTTCCTCTCCAAACAAGACCTGATCACCCGGAACCCCTCATGTCGGTACCTTGCCGGACACTGCTTGATCAAGCAGAATAGATTCGAGGAAGCGCTTAATCTTCTCGGGGAGAAGAATCCTACGCATTTAATCACAACAGCGGGCAACGGCCGGCGCAAGATACAACATACCAACGGCCACACTAGAGCCGGATCGAAGGCCCTCGGGCGAAGTGATAGGCATGATCGGAAAGATGAAGGCGCTCAAGACGAAGCGGCGAACATTAGATTCGAGGCCGCTATGTGTTTCCTCCGGGGACTTTGCTACGCGAAACAGAACGCTTTCGATCGCGCAAAGGAATGCTACAAGGATGCCGTGAGAATAGACGTCCAGTGTTTTGAGGCCTTTGAGCAGCTGATGAAAAATTGCTTGATGTCCCCGGACGAAGAATGGCGCTTCTTGGACTCCCTAGACTTCGATACGATATGTGTGACCGATGACCCATCTTCCTCCCAAGAAGCCGCCGAATTCACAAGGATGCTTTACACAACCAGATTGTCGAAATACAAAAATCCGGCCGCGTTTTCGACGGCAACGGAGACGCTGTCCACGCACTACAACCTTGCTAATAACCCGGATCTCCTCCTATCCAAAGCCGACCTCTTGTTTACTCAGTGCCGATTCAAAGATGCATTATCAATCACAAACTCTATTCTACAGGGAGATAAATACAATTTCAGCATATACCCTCTCCATTTGGCCTGTTTATACGAACTTCAGCTGAAGAATGCCCTCTTCTTGATTTCTCACGATTTGGCCGACAACCATCCCGAGGAGCCGTGTACTTGGCTGGCCGTTGGAGTATATTATCTAGCTATCAACAAAGTTGCCGAAGCTCGAAGGTACTTCAGCAAAGCGAGCATGATGGATCCACATTTTGGACCGGCCTGGATCGGGTTCGCCCATACGTTTGCTGCTGAGGGTGAGCACGATCAGGCGATATCTGCATACTCGACCGCTGCTCGCCTGTTCATGGGCACGCATCTCCCACAATTGTTTCTAGGGATGCAGAATCACATGTTAAACAACATGACACTGGCTGATGAGTTTCTAAAGACGGCATATGGACTCTGCACAACGGATCCCTTACTTTTGAACGAGATGGGCGTCGTGTTTTACCACCAGGATCGTCTCCCAGAGGCTGTGCGGATGTTCAGCAAAGCACTAGATATTGCGGATGAGATTGGCAGCGATCCTTCAGCTTGGATTTCAACCCGGTCCAACCTCGGACACGCGTATCGTCGACTTCAAAACTGGGATGAGGCCTTTGCTCAATTTGACGAGGTGCTCCGCCTTGGGGGTAAAGACCCGAGTGTGTTCTGCGCAAAAGGTCTTGTCCTCATGGAACAGCGCAGACCGTTCGAGGCCGTGGTGGTATTCCACGAGGCCCTGGCCATATCGCCCCAAGATGCAATTGCCACGGAGCTTTTGAACAAGGCCCTTGAGGAGACTGCTGTGGCTGGTGGTGGAAACGGGGCCGAGGATTTTGAGGAAGATGAAGATTTTGAAAAGCAGTTGGCAGCGAAGAAGGCAGATGCAAGAGATTTCTTAGCTAGGAAAACGAAGGATAAAAGGAAGTTTGCGTTCAAACGGAGTAGTGAGATTGGTATGGATGGCCATGACAGCTTGATGGATTCGAGCGATGATGAATGAGCGATGAGCCTTGGGTTCTCGTATGTCGAAACACTATTATTATATGGGCGTTATGGGGGGTGGAGGGAGGGGAAACACGGGCGGTGGAGTTCGGGGCAGGAAGGTGTTCCGCAAAATTGAGCAAGCATTCCCTTGATACGTGTAGAAGGAAGGATAATATACGAACAACGCTCTTCAGAAACGCCGCTAATCGTGCGCGCAAGGCTGGTTCCTGGCGTAGAAGGTGTGTGACGAGAAGCGTAAATAATGTAATGAAAGTATAAAAGTTATGTGACAGGTGTATTGCTATTGCTCAGAGGCTGTCCGAATAGCCTTGTTGTTCCTGCCTCTTTCATCAAACAAAGCATTTTGTCTTGACTTTATATAGATACGAAACATACACTTCCAGGCCATTGCAGGTCGGGTTGGGATCTCTATGTATCTATCTACTTTTTATGTACCTCGTTAGTCAGTATCAGTCTAAATGACCGAAAACCAGCTTCCCTTTCGCCTTGACTCTTATTCCCTCCTTCAGTCCAAGATAAAAGCATCGATCGCTTGCTCGCACCACCACCTGCATAAATGCCCATCTATCATACCAGTAAGTGGGGCGTTTCAATCAGAACGTCGTCAACCAAATCGTAGCAATCGTCAACCATGATGCATTTCCAATGCTGAAATATACCCACCTATCCAGAGCCTAGCTAATCCAGAGACCAACCTTTCGTTTTAGGATGGTTAAGACTGCTCTGCCGAAGCAGCTCCACCGCGTCCTCCTCTAGGCGCGCCACGACCTCTGCCACCTCGACCACGACCGCCGCCACGTCCGCGAGCGTCGATACTGGAAGGTGGAGGAACGGCGTTGTAAGATTGAGGAGCAGAAGGTGCGCCACCTCGTCGGACACCGTTACCATTCATCAGGGCGCCTCTGCCGCCACGTCCATTGAGATGGGGTGAGCCACCTCTGATTGCGATACCGGGCATGTAAGGATCAGAGGCACTGTCATTTGAGAAACCACCTCGGCCTCTACCTCGCGGTACAAATCCGTTGCCGCGCTGGACACCATTCTGCTGACCTGCGACGGCTCCGCGGAAGGAACCTCTCAGGGGGGGTGGAGCGCTGGCTTCGCGGAATTGACCTCGGCCGCCTGGTCCTGCTGGAGCACCGTAGCCGCCGTTGGCAGTCAATGGTGTGCTGGTAGAGGCTGGGCGTCTTTGCACTGCAGCCTTGGATCCAGCAATGACTTGCTTGTTGGTCAAGTTGAGCACGGACGCAACTGGGACCGTGGAACCACGGAATGGTGAGCAACGTTCACCCAGAGTAGTGCCACTCATGAAAGTGACATCGAATAATATGTCCAAAAGCGTGGTTCTCGGCGTGCGAGAGATGCCAACGACGACACCGCGAGTTGCAATCGGCACTCGGCCAGAGTCTTGGATGTACACCACCCGGTCGCCAAGAGCGAACTTCTGGTTCCCGAGACGGTGTTCCGCATCCGAGGGCTTCATCAGTGCATTGCGAGGCACACCCTTCAATTTCTGGAATTCGACACTCGGCCCATTCGCTAGGGCGTAATCGCAGGCCTGTTCAATTGCCATGACAACATCTGAATCTAGCTGCTCCGCGTCCAGAGGAACCTTCTCAAAGTTCTTGCTCTCAATGGATTTCAAGAAAGCGACAATCTCCTTGATCTTCGCGCCGGCAATCTCTTTTGGGTAGAAATCGGTTTCCTCATATTCGTTTGCACGAGCATTGCGTGAAATGCCAGCGAAGAATTCGGGAAATCGAGTCATGTAATCGGTGAGAAGTTTAATCGCCTTATTACTGTACTCCCAACCGGACTCACTCTTGCGAGAATAGCCCAGGACTTTCAGTTTCTTTCCTTCGAACTTCAGATTGAGTCCAAGGTTGAGACGGGGAAGGCCAAGTGCTGAAACGGAGAAAGACGACATGACCTTGCTCAAGACAAGACCGTTCAAATTTAGCATCTTCGCCACCGCATACGCTGGCGTGTAAGATGTTTGCGCATATTGGCTATTGACAACGTTCTTGCCAAATTCAACTTCCTTTCCTTTTATGATCGAGAGCCAGATGTCTGCCTTGCCATCGCGGTGGCCAGTTACTTCGAGAGGTCGACCATAGTTGAATTCTCCAAGGAAGAAATTTCGAGAGCCTGCAGGAAATTCCTCCTCGATGGGAAGAGCTGCTCTTTCGATAAATCTCTGATCCTCAGAGGCAACTTCATCCACGATAACCTGAGAAGCGAAATCTGTCTCCATTCCAGGTATGACAGCGTACTCCTTGACCGTTGCTCCGTCGTCCGTCTTCCTCAGACCCTTGAGCATCTCTACATGCGTGATCGACTCGACGGTGCCAATAATAATGCCTAGACGCTTACTGTAGTTATTCTCAATTCTCTCGGCTTTCTTCTGAAAATCGTTGATCTCGTGAGGACTATGAGGTTTCTGAATTGCATGAGACGAACCATCCTCCGAAGGGAAGTAATCAAACAGTTCATCAGAAACCTTGACTACCTTGCCTTCGTTCAAGAAGGGATATCCAACGAACACTCGCTGACCAAGCTTCGTGATAGCGGTCTTGACGTTGGTGCGTTCGTCCGTGTTTTCAATAGTCACCACCATGCTTTCGTTACGACTATCTTGCTGGAACACGTTGACCCCGTGGAAGCCCAGAGTGGCATTGTAAGGAAGTGTCGCCAAACTTGGGAAGCCAGCGAGTGCCGCATCACCAAGCTTGACACCTTCCATCAAACCGACGTGGTATTCCAGGCCTTCAATTGTCGGCAGATCAAAAATGTTCTCGACGCAGTGGCAATGTGGGAGGTCAGGGAAGACGCCAACTAGAGACGAAGGATAAATGAAGTCGACATGCGGATCATGGGTAAATTTCACCGTTACCCCGAATTCGTTTCTGAACTTCTCATCTTCGCTCAGGAGTAGATATTTGGGCGCCATGGCTGCAAGCAGTCTTTTCTCGTCAATGAATGGAATCTTGACAACTGCTTCCCATTCCATCTTCTTGCCATTCATGTCGAGTTCGAAATCTCTCGGATAGAAATCGATGATAGGGGAGTTGGGATTGGTCATCAAATCATGATAGACCGATGGGACGATAGTCTTACTTCTATCGGGAAGCACACCCATGAGTTGCTCGTAGGGATGAAATGGCTGCCCAAGCTTGAAGTTGACATCAGCATTGAGGCCCTTGATGACATCTAGGCAACTTTAGTGACTAGAGAAAGGCAGCATGATTGGCTTAGCTTACCTGAGATCATGGGTGAATAGTGATATTGATAATACCATGGCCAAGATACCACTCCTCGGTAGTAGTAATGGAGAACCCATTGCAAACCCTGGACGTAGTTCTCGCATAACTTGGTCAGCTCCGTCTCGTTGTTTCGATCCCACTCGAACTTGCCCTTATAGTATGTATCCTTCCATTCCTGGAATTTGACCTCATATTGGCGGTCCATCTCCGCTTGAGCGTCTGCTTTTGAGACATCCACAACCTTTGCATTGTCAAACTGCTTGACGACTCGCAGAATAGCAAGTTGAGACTCCTCATCTTCATCCTCGCCATCTTCATCCTCTCCCTCTAGCTTCGGGGGGAAAGACAATTGCATATGACGATCGCCTTCGTCATTCTCCACCGTCTTCCAGTCTAGATGCAGACTCTCGGCGAGCTCCTGGACAAACTTTCTGTCTGCTGCCGGAAGAGTACCAGGCAGATCCAGAGGCTGATCAGAGCGACTTGTCACATACGCCTTGACCTGCTTCCACACCTCTCGCTGCGGCGTGGTCATGGTCACCTTTGCCTTGGTCTTCCCTTTGACCATGACATCTTCTTTTGCCATCTGCTTAGCTTTGAACCAACTCTTGTCCGAGTTCTCTGACTCGAAGAATCGGTACTCAACATGAGACAGCTCTTCCAAAAGCATAGCCAAACGTTGCATATTAATGACACCCCCCTCGTTAATAAATCCACCCGCCTTGGGTAAAACAGTCTTGTAGACTTTGAACATCAACGCCAACGCTCCCTCGTTGATATGCAGGTTGGGTAAATTGGGTAAGAAATCGTTTCCAACGAAGAACGCCATCAGAATGAAATCGTCAATAATCCTCTCCAGGTCGAAAGAAGCAGAGAGCACACCAGGCTCTTTCAACTCCTGAAACTCCAACTCCAGATATTCTCGTACAATGCAAAGGTGCATGAGATAGAAATTTTGGTGCTCCAACTCCTTAGATTTTGCCTTGCTCTGTCTTCCAAAGGTAACTTCCTCTCGCAACAGGCAGAAATGTGGGTCATGACTCAAGAGACCTAACATGATCAAATCGGCGTCCAGACCGTAGAGACAGTGGCGAATATTGGCATCGTAATCGGGTTGCGCCTTGGCTAACCGAATGTATTCCATGATCTTATGCTCTCCTTCTCCAGGGACTTCGTGACCGGATAGAACAACTTCAACGCCCTGCCAGTCAGTGTCCTCCGACACTTTCTTGTTGATGAAATATTTCAATTGCTGTGTCAACTTGTGCATAAAAGCCGTACCTTAGAAAGTTAGCTTAGAGCATGGGCTATAAAGCGGTCGGAGTTTGTACCTGGGGTAATAGCATTGCTATCGAATGCCTCCTCCTTGGGCATCTCCTTTCCTTCCTTGATCGCCTTATCTCTGGCATTCTCGGCGTCAAGCGCTGTTCGGAATCTTCGCGCGCGCTGCTGGTTCATCTTGGCTCTCGGCGCCACTCCGTCAATGGCCATGAAGAAGAGCTGCTTGGGCTTGATCTTGCCGAACAGGTGCTCAATATAGTTGAATATAGCAATGAACATTTGCTCCTCCGTCATTCGGAACATGGCATCGTCGGTGTCTTTGTGGGTGCAATTGTGGATGATCCCGTTCATGTCTAGGTACAAGCAGTCGAACTCGGGAATACGATTCTCTGCAATTAGCTGCGAGATGGCGGGATACCGCTCGCTCATCCATCTGAAGAACTTGGGAACACCCATTGTACTATATTTCGCGATGCGATGTGGGTTGTGTTATATGTGGTAGTGTCGTGAGGGCGGGGGGTCGAACGGGTCTGGCCTAGTCTGGTAGAATGCGCTTTCAATTACGCGTTCTTGTCGGTGTTCGAGGAATAGGACACTCGCTGTCGTCGGGTCGTGGTGATGTGATGATCTGGGGTTCTGCAAGCAAGAAGAGGGAGGGAGGAGGTGAAGAGGCGAAAGCTCGACAAGGCTGAAGAGGTGAAGAAGTCAGAGCGGGAGGTCGAGCTTAACACTTGGACCACAATGCCTAGAAGCGCTAGAGAAGTCGCGTTTCTCGACGCGACTACAGTACATCTCGTCCTCTCAACCGCTCTCATCCTCCCCATCGACCTCTATCTTTGACTTGGAGAAGCCGCCTTTTATTCTCATACTTCCAAAAATGGCGGATCGAAACGAGGACGTTGCGATGGACTCAGATAGTCAGTCTGCCGCTCCAGCCTCCGAGGCGCAAAGAGCTATTTGCTAATACAGTCCAACATTCACAGTCCCCGAGATTGAGAGTGATGACCAAGACATGGAGCAAAAGATCATAAACGAAGGTATGACTCTCGAGCAGAAATTGTTTCGCGTGCGAAGCTCACCAGAATATCACAGAGTACAAGTCGTGGAAGAAGAATGCCCCCTTCATCTACGATTTTATACTTAGGTAAGGAATGCCTCCCTCGCGATGGGCTGATGCTGAAAAATGTAGCACCGCGCTGGAGTGGCCAACTCTGACAACCCAATGGTTCCCTGACAAGAAGGAGTAAGCTGCCCTCCTATCCGAGCTATAGTCTGCGTAGGATCTGACAGTCTGATAGGCCTGCGGGCAAGAACTGTACCATCCATCGACTGCTGATTGGCACCTATACATCAGAAGGCGCTCAAAACTACCTACAAATTGCAAACGTCGAGATCCCGAAAGGCGTTGTCCCAGACCCCTACGACTACGATGAGCCACGCGGAGAGATCGGTGGCTATGCATACCGATCCCCCCAAGGTACCGAGCACGGCGCCGTCAGGATGACCATCGAACAGAAGATTGATCACCCGGGCGAGGTAAATAAGGCGAGATACCAACCGCAAAACCCCAACATGATTGCCACCATGGCTCCCGGCGGACGAGTTCTCATCTTCGATCGCACCAAGCACAGCAGCAACCCGAAAGGCGTTGTAAGTCCTGATGCGGAACTAGTAGGCCACACGGAAGAAGGATTTGGGCTGTGCTGGAACCCTCATGAGGCTGCAAAGCTTGCGACTGGTAGCAGGGACATGACGGTTCGTTTGTGGTAAGTAGGTTCACGCTTGGGACGCTGCACTGGCTGATTTTGGTAGGGACGTCAAAAGCCTCGGGGCTGCTCATACCAACATCAATGCAGATTCCGTCTACACGCATCACACTGCCATTGTTAACGACGTCCAATACCACCCGTTCCACAAGTCTCTCATCGGAACCGTCTCAGATGATTGCACCCTTCAAATTCTCGATACCCGGCACCCTAACACCACAGAGTCTATCATTACGTGTGATGCTCACACAGACTCCGTCAATTCCTTGGCGTTCAACCATTTCTCTGAGTTCGTCCTGGCTACGGCCTCTGACGATAAGACGATTGGTATCTGGGATCTGAGAAATCTGAAGGATAAGCTGCATTCGCTTGAGGGCCATGGTGATACCGTTACTTCTCTGGCTTGGCATCCATACGAGGAGTCAATTCTTGGCAGCGGTAGTCATGACCGTAGAATTATCGTCTGGGATCTTAGCAGAGTTGGCGAAGAGCAAATGCCAGAAGATCAGGCGGATGGACCTCCAGAGATGTGAGTACACGATAACTCCAGGTATAAATGGTCATACTGATATTTCTCCAGGCTGTTCATGCATGGCGGCCACACGAACCATCTTGCGGAATTCAGCTGGAACCCCAATGAGCCTTGGGTAGTATGCAGTGCTGCGGATGATAATTTGATTCAGATCTGGAAGGTTGCGGAGGCGATCACATGCAAGGATATCCATGATGTACCGATGGATGAGCGTCGTGAGGGTTGAGATGCTGGCAGAGAAATGATTGTGGATACCCAGAGAGATGCATACTTCCCTCATGTGGGGGGAAAGGAGTTAAAGCGACATCTATCTCTCTTCTAGCTTAGGCAGTGGCGTTTACGGGACGATAATGGATGGAACTTATGAGATTTCGCACCAGCGCTCTGCCTATCCACTCATGCCGTAGACATACTTTGCCAATAGGGGTGACGGTTTTCGAAAACGTGACTTTACCTCGCTTAGTGTGCTAGCGTTTGTTGACTTCCGACAAGCGCTATTCCTCTCTCGCACACACACACTCTCTCTCTCCCACACTCATCACCAGACTCTCGAAAGACTTTTCCCAAACACCACAACGCCAACTTCGCAGGCGCGAACGAAGATACACAACACATACATACATACATACTATACATTGAATACACATAGTACACGCAAAATAAACATAGAATGAACCACCCCGACCCCGCGAACGACCCCCCAACGGCCAATGTCCGCCTACGCCCCCCCCTCACGCCCACTCCGCACATTCCCCAGCCACTAAATCCGTCCAATGCACGCGCCTTCAGCGCAGTCTGGGAGAACGAGATTGCACGCGTGATGCTCGCCAGCACGCAGAGCGACGAGGACTGGGAGCGGCTTCGAGAGCGGAGGGCGCAGGCGGAGAGAGCGAGGAGGTGGGTTTCGGAGGAGGAGGTGGCTGCTGCGGGGATTATGGGTGGTGGTGTGGAGGAAGAGAGGATGAGGAGGAAGGGAATGGTTGAGGGATGGGGGGATGGGGACGGGGAGGGGGAGGGGAGTTTGATAAATGTGGAGGTGCATGATGAGATGGATGTAGATGCGATGGATGTGGACATGGATACCGACCAGTGCGATCAGAAGGTGAAGGGCAAAGGGAAAGAGAATGCAACAGACGAAAACACCCGCGACTGGTTCGTCCGCATGTCCAGCGCGCCCGAACTGCTGATGGAGCTGGCGAAATACATGGACATGCCCTCCCTCCTCACCCTTTACAGCATGTCCCAGCCCTTCAATAACATCCTCAACGGCCACCTCTCACACGCGCTACGCGCCTGCGCCGCCGCCCAAGCTCCAGAGTCCTCCCGCGTCTTTCCCTTCACGCTGTACGAGTCGCTCTGCATGCCGGACCCCGTAGGTAGGCCGCATCCCATCCGTAAAGAGGAGGTGCGCAAGGTTCCCAGCCTGCGCTGGCTGCAGATGGTCGTTCACCGAGAGAAAAGCGTGCGCGACATCCTGGCCTGCCTCGCTCGGCAGGGCCACCGCACGCCGGCCGGCATGAGCCTCACTCTCAAGAAGATGTGGCTGGTTATGGACATATCGACGAGCGCGCGCCGCGCCCAGGTCATGCACAGCAGAAGCTACTTCACGAATATGGATCTGTACAACATCCAGCTGTTTGTCGTGAAGCTGGATATGCGATTCAACGACCCGATTGATGGGCCGGCAGACGATCACCTGCGTAAGCTTATGTTGGGGCAGAAGGGCTTGACGCCGCTACGTAGGATGTTGAGGCGGGAGAGGTTCACGAAGGAGGTGGATGTTATCAAGGCGGCGATTCGATATGATTGGGCGCCGCCGGAGGAATATGCGCATCTGAGTCTTTTTGGGATAGGGTACGATGAGGTCGGCACGGGACATCTTGAGGGCTGGGGCAAGGGAAACGCGCATTTGGATCGGCCAGATGAGCTGGTGGTGATGGAGAGCGTGAAGAGGGGATTGCGTCTGAAGAACCATATCATAGGGATGATGCTGTGGGGGTACGTCGATCCGGTGACAGGGCTGGACACGCCACCGACCGACGACGAGAAGTACATGTCTGATGAGGGCGAGAAACCGGAGCACCCACTCAAGCAGGACTACGACTGGTTTGAGATTGAGCCGCCGGTGTACGAGGAGAGCGAGCAGCTGAAGGAGTCGAACAACCCTAGGTATGCGATACAGAAGCAGAGGGAGAGGGAGAAGTCGAAGGATGAGGAGAAGAGGATGAGGAATTTTGAGAGGAGGATGGCCGGGGGACTGAAGAGGAGGAGGGGGAGGGTGGCTACGCTGGCGAAGACGATGGTGGTTGACATTCCGAATGCGGGCGAGTCGTCTACTGCCACTCTGCCTATTATCGTCACTACTCGTCTTGATGATCCACGGGAGGGTGCTCAGGAGCGTGGCCATGCTGCTGCCACCGAGAACGCCGGAACTCGACCAGAGCCCGGCTCTCGACCAAATCTTCCAGCTCGTCCTCAACCTCCTCTGCCGCCTTTGAAGCCTCGATCAAGAGCTGCGGTTGAAATTGCTGCTGTGAGCATGGCACACAGAATGAGCCCGGCAAATGCTTTTCGACCTGCCGCTCCGATCCAGGCAGTCCAAAACACAAATGCTCTCGGTAGAGGCCAGCCGATTATCCCTCAGCCTGCCGCTCCAACTCAAGCAGTCCAGAATATCAATACTCTCGGTAGAGGCCAACCTATGCAAGTTCCTGCCGCTCAACAGGCGGGAATCCATGGGATGGGTAGAGCTCAGAATACTGCGGCTCCTACGGGCCAACAGTTCGGCCCCTCTGCTGCCTCCCAAGCAAATACTCAGAACTCCCACACTCTTGGAAGTGGCAGAAGCCAATCACTTCCCGGTCCTACCAACGCTTCACATATGGGCACCCATGGCTTGGTTAGATCTCAGGGTACCGCCACTCCTGCTGCTCAGCATTTCAGTTCTCCTGCTACTCCTGCAAGTGGCAGAGGCCAGCCTGCTCATGGTGCTGGCTCAGCGTCGAATCAGCATATGAGTGCTCTAGGCTCCGGCAGAAGCCAACCGTCTGCGCTTCCTACTGGACAACAAGCCAGTCTCTCATTTACGTTACAGCCAGTTGTCCAGAGCATGAGCACTCTTGGACTTGGAAGCAGCCAGCCTTCGCAATATCCTTCATTTTTTCAGCAGATCGACGATCTTGCTACAAGCACGTCACCAGCCCTTCGCCCTGCTACTGCCCAGAGCCCAACCACCCAGAGAGGCGCTCAGCACATGCAAGCTTTTGGAATGGCTGCTGCTCAGCATGGTGCCGCAACATCTCAGGGAGCTGTTCCGCAGACCACGAGACCTCATCCTCGTGCCGCCAGCCCAGGACTCCAGAATCCGAATCCCCTTGGTCTTGGTAGAGGTCAAATTACCGCGCCTCAAACCACACCCATCAACTCTACAACTCAGAGTATCAATGCTGTTGGGCGTAGGAGAGCCGTTGCCTTCGGCTCTGGCTCCTCTGCACCTTCTACTTGGATGGGAGGCCGGAATAGGAACGGCCGTGGTCGCCGTAGAGAAAATCCTGCGTTTCCTCAGGATACATCACCTGGCTCGGCGAACGCTCAACCGTTAACAAATCAGCAATCTCATGATCCCACTAGAGCTCAAAGTATGCATACTCTGAGAAGCGATCCGGGTTCCGCATTTGGGCTTCACCCTGCTGCTACCGCCCAAGGCCCAGCTGCCGCTGGCTTTTTCCCTCCTCCGCAGCAGCAACTTCTCCCTCAACCTACTACTTTCTCGGGCACCGTCCATCTCGGCGCTCAGCACAATCCTGCTATGAGAATTGGTCCGGGCGCTCAGACTTTCGGTGCGCAGCAGCGAGCTCCGACTGAACCACAACTTACGCAGCAACAAGCTACGACTCAACAACAGCAATTTCCTGCTCCGCAAGCTGCTGCAATTCCCCAGCAAGCAATACCTCGGCTTGGGGCGCTGTTTGCCCCTTATACCACCGAGATAGAGGTTGCGATGTCAGGAGTGATGACTTGGGTGCTGGATGGTGAGACGGGAGCGCGGAGGATCAACTGATTCTAAAGCGACCGTTGCTATGGGGTCTTAGGAGGTGGTTTTGGACGATGATGGGCGGAAGAGGTTCTATATTTTTCCGAAGGCCTTTTCTGTGTCGGGAAATGAAGCTTTATATATGTATGTATGTACGTTTGGACACTGTCGTGTTCTTGGTGAGAAGTAGACATCAATAAACCATAGAGGCTATTGCGCGGAACTCATGCATGTTTCTTCCCTTGACTTACTTGCATACCGTCACTTGAGCCTTGAGGACTTCGAATAGTATAGAACTCGTAGAAGGAGCAGTATCTCCTTGAAGGCATGCATATCCAGAGGATGGACTGATCCCAAGCGGTGCTGTTAATTTTTTTTTTCTGGGATAGCGATAGACTATATGTATACCTACAACATCGATGGCAGTAGGAAATATAATAAAACAAAGAGATAGGATTTGATCTCTTGGGATGGATGCCAACAGTCGTTACGAGGGTGTGCCCGTTCAGACACCATCCCTATCTCGGCGTAGCTAGCTTACCTAAGGCGCTTACGTGAAATCACAAGTCACTTACAAACCCTGTTCAGCGACACCATTTCATCCCGACTCCGTCTTACAGGGAGGTCGGCAACATAAACATCGCCATCGACAATACCGACCATGTATCTATGGGCACCTTTGGAGTATCTAATGATTATGTAGGATCAGCGAAGCTGCGCATATTCGCACCAACAACAAGGTCGAAAACCAGACTCTATACCGACCTGAACACAATCCCTTTTCACCGCCCTCTCAGCAAGACATGCACCAGCGGTGTCTGCAACCTCAGAACTATCTTCTTCGCAATACAGAGAACGAATACGTTGATAATAGGAGACAGCTTAATTGTGTGGCTCGTGGGGCAGTATCCTGGATCCTAAATCAACCTGCTGGGTCACCCATATAGCCTCTGAGCTACTCCCATATCCAGCTCCAACTCGGCAAATCCAAGATATCGATCCGCATACGGCTTCAGGTCGCTGAAATTGCTTTTTGATCGTTGCTACGAACGTCGTTGGGGTGGGGGACACATATCGCAGGTGGTGACCTATGGCAGCGTCCAGCCCACAGCTGCCAAATAGGGCTCATCTGCCCGCTGTTACATGATCCGAGAAACGCGGAGGACTACCTGGACTTCCCATATGGATGCCATTCCTGCTCTAATAATTCCCTACAGTCATCAGGTAACGGGTATGAATATACCATCGCGTTGAACGTCACTCAGCGTTACGACCCCCGCCGAGAATCATCACAGCCCCACAGTACTTTCCCATGGAGCACTCCGTAATGGCTGAGCAGACGACTGAGGTTCGTTTCCACCTTGACCAGATGTTTACTTCCCAAGTCTCCTAGCATGGAGAACGTGTCAGCTCGACGCTATGTTGTTGCAATAGCGTACGTACTGATGCCGGCTGGATGTGACGCCCATTCTTGATGTGGCGGCACTGCGCTTATTCTTGATCACGATATTCTAGCCTGTGCCTCTGCAGTGCTCTTGGGAGAGCAGGTAACCATACGGGGGATCGGAATACTATCTGCAGACCCGGGTCTGCTCCGCGCAGGACTGTCACGATGGTGGGTAGCATCTGCCCGATACCCACATAATACGCCCACCGGCTGCCATCACGAATCGGATATATCTGGCTGCCGTTGGCAACTTGCAACTCACCATCTACGTCTCTGGGATATATCATGAGCAACAGACCACATACTGGCGCATGAGCTAAATGATAAAAGAAAACTACGCTGGATATATCTTGAGCAGCTGTACTACAAGACTACGATCACGCTGGCCGCCTTGGGGGTGATGTTGTACTGCACGGAACAAAGCATACCTACCACTTGGACGCGCATTTACAAGAGCCTGGGGGCATCGGAACTCCTTGAGGCAGAGGATGGGGTGGATGCATTCTTGTTTTTTTTCCCTACTGGATCAACGTGAGAGTCCTTGGATTGGGCGTGTGATGCGCTACGTAGATAAAAATATGCCGTGACATTGAAATATGATCTTGATGGGTGGAGAGGGAGGGCGATGGGAGGATGGAGGACTGCTGAGGGTCGGAAGCCACTAGGACGGGTTGGGGCAAAACTGCCGGGGCTGAACCGGCCCGGTTGATTGCTGGGCAGAGAAGGGCAGGGCAGGGAAGAGCAGGGCAGAGCCTCATCCAAAGCCAGAGCCAACAACGGTAGGTGGTGCAATTCTCCCCATCTATCGGGTTGAAGGGCCTCCCTTTCCTTCTGGTGCTCGAAAAGCTCATCGCCGTTGTTCTTGTTTTTGTTTTGGTCGCGCAAGCTGTCACCTATTCCTGGGACATCAACCCAAGCAAGCCCACCCTACCTACACTACACTACACTACGGCCCTCTTCGGCTATGGCGGCCCATGCAAGCATTATCGCAGAACATCCCTCAGATTCGAGCCACGACCACGACCACGATCATAGCCTCAACCTCAATCCTCCCACCTCGCCCCAAAACGCCGACCACCATCCCCATCCCCAGCACCAACCCGCAGGCAAACCAGCCCGAAGAGGCCGGTATGTCGACATGAAAGACAGTTGGAGCCACGGAGACGATCGCCGAGACAGAGGTAGAGTAGACAGAGGAGTGCGAAGATCCCCATCGCGCGACCGCAGCAGCAAGTTCAACGACCGACGCCCGTCGCCTGCTCGAGACTCCAAGGACCGTCCTCCCAAATCACGACCTGCCACACAAAGTGAGCGTCCCCCGCGCGACCGAAGCCCGGAGCGAAGACGACGTTCTAGATCACCGCTGCGAGATTCGAGGGAGGAGGTGCGGGAGCGTAATCGAGGACGGGAGCTGCTGGACACGAGAGGCTCTGACAAGCCAAAACGAAGCAGTACCCACCACTCACCATCATCATCAGTAAAACGTCGCAAGACCCGCAGTCCATCGCCACCGCGCACCCATAAGAAGTCGAGGAGAGATACATCGCGAAGTCCCTCGAGATTAGACCGTGGATCGGAAAAGAGACGGCCGAAATACTCCCCTGGACCAGCCCGTAGAAGATCCCCGGACCGAAAACCTTCTAATCTTCACCGTGAGGGCAAGTCCAAGTACTCCCGAGATCCTGGCACGTTCGACAGACGTGGTCGCTCCCCGAGTCCTCGACGCGAAAGACGTGAGGCTCTTAGCAAATCCGAGGTTCTGCCGAGACGTGAGAGAACGCCTACAAGACAATCGCACAGGTCGCGAGATCGCTCACCATTCAACAAATACAAGGGGAAGGAGCCAAAGCGCGAGCGTTCTCCATTTGACAGACCTAGAGGTAAGGAACAGAAGAGAGGCCGGTCTCCGATTCCTGGTAGGAGATCTCCTGGCTTCGATCGCTCTGGCCCAGCAAATCACTCTCGCTCTCGACAACCTTCGCCGCAAGGACCCAAATTTGCTAGAGAACGTGGCAAGTCACCCAGAGAAGATAGAGGTGGCGGAAGTCGACGGGGTTCTCGGGACGAGCATCCGCGAGACGATTACCGCGCCGGAAAGGGCAAGCCAAAATCTGGACGGCCATCCTTCCCAAGTGCTTCGGGTGCCAACAGCATCGACTTGAAGGGTAAAGGAGCCCGAAATTCCACTCCCACCCCTGCTGCTGCCTCAGGTGCGAACAGTATTGAGGTCAAGTCCGATAAGATGTATGGCCGAGGTGGCTTCCAAGGCCAACAAGGCTACAATCAAAATCCCATGCAGGCCGCCTTCCCATTGAAGCCTCAATATAATCCGGGGCCCCATGTCGATCCTCGATATTCCCAATCTCCTCAACCTCATATGACACCAAACTCATACCAAGGCTCTCCACAACATTCGCCGTATGGGGCCGGAAGAGGCAACTACGTGGGACAATCTCAATTTTCACCACAGAGCCACCATGGGTATGTCCACCCCTTCCCCCTCTCTTGATGCTCACCAATGTTCACTAGCTAATGTCATCGCAGTCAGTACACCCCGAATCACTACCAACAGCCCCACCAACAGCCCTACCCCGTGGCTCCCCAAGGACAGTACTACAACAATGCACAATCTCCTCCCTACTCAACACCCACAGGACCCATGAACAATGCGCCATACCAAACCAGCTATCGTGGCAATTCTCGAGGTTATCGCGGTAACAACTTTCATCCTCGGGGTGGTCGGGGTGATCATAGAGGCGGCCGGGGTGGACATTTTCAAAATGCACACTTTAATAGTTCAGCGAATAATCCAAACAACGGTCCAATTGGTATGGGACGAGGACAACATGTCAGTCCCGGAAATGCAACACCGCAACATGTCACACCACACAATTCGACCCCACAGCACACGTCTCCACAGCATGTTTCTCCCCCGCAGCAAATACCCGCTACAACAGCATTGCATGCAGAATCCCAGTCTGGTTCGCAAGCTGGTTCCAATGTCGGTACCCCCCAGCGCAAGACCGATTCCCAGCCGCAGCCCGAAGTTGTGGATGAGGAGGATGCCGAAGATCTGTTCAGACCATCGAAGGACCTACAGGTTGAGGATAAGGAAGCGAACAAGAAAAAGGACGAAGAGGCAATGCCGCCGCCAGCGAGTCGACCAGTTCCAACAGGACCGCAAAGTTCAAAGCCTAAATTTGGTGGGGTCAGTTTTGGGATTCCTAAGAAGTCTGTCCAGGCAACTTCGCAAAAACTCGATATCTCTCAGAAGCTGAACTCGGGACCAGCACGCAGCGTCCAATTTGCCTCTGCTGGTCCCAAAGGACCGAACTCTCGGAACATTCCCACAGGGCCCGCTTCCGGCGGACAACAAACCCCCCAGAACAATGCTTCAACCCAGGGCCAGGCTCAGGCACCCGCTCAGCCACAGCAATCTGCTCCCACTACGCGAAAGGTCAAGAAGATTATGAAAAGGGCGAAGGAGAAGCCGCAGCTTTCGGAGGACTTCCGAAAGTCGGACTCTGTCTACTACAGGAAGAGTGGCAACGACTCGGTTGTTGGATCCGGCACGTACGGCAAGGTCTATAAGGGCATTCACGTCTACACGAAGAAAATGGTCGCTTTGAAGAAGATCCGCATGGAGGGCGAGCGCGATGGTTTCCCGGTGACAGCTGTTCGAGAGATTAAGTTACTTCAATCGCTGAAGCACCACAACATTGTCAACCTGCAGGAGGTTATGGTGGAGAAGAATGACTGCTTTATGGTTTTTGAATATCTCTCTCACGATCTCACTGGTTTGCTGAACCATCCGACCTTCAAGCTAGAGGCTGCCCACAAGAAGCATCTTGCAAAGCAGATGTTCGAGGGACTCGACTACCTGCACCGACGTGGCGTTCTACACCGTGACATAAAGGCAGCCAATATTCTGGTCAGCAGTGACGGACAGCTGAAGATTGCCGACTTTGGTCTCGCACGCTTCTACGCCAAGCGAAGACAACTCGACTACACCAACCGCGTCATTACAATCTGGTATCGCTCCCCTGAACTACTTCTCGGTGAGACGCAGTACGGGCCTGCAGTTGACATCTGGAGTGCCGCCTGCGTGCTCGTCGAGATCTTCACCAAACACGCCATCTTCCCCGGCGACGGCGGTGAGATTTCCCAACTGGACAAGATTTGGGCTGTGCTCGGCACACCTACGAAAGAGGCATGGCCTGGTTACACCGACATGGCCTGGTTTGCGCTGCTGAGACCTACCGTGAAAAGAGCGAACGTGTTCGCAGAAAAGTACAAGGAGAGGGTTACGCCGGCTGCTTACGACTTGCTGGAGGCGATGTTTCAGTATGATCCCGAGAAGAGGCCGAGTGCAAGTGATGTGTTGGAGCATCCGTATTTCACGACGGAGGATCCGGTACCGAGACAGGCTACTGAGTATGTTCACTCCCCACCTTCCTTCTCTCGATGTGAAATCATTATACTGACCAGGAAAATAGACTCGCCGCCCTCCAAGGCGACTGGCACGAATTTGAATCGAAAGCCCTGCGCAAAGAAAACGAACGCAGAGAGAAAGAAGCGCGACGTCGCAAAGAACTCGCCGCCAAAGCCACGAAAGAGACTGGTGTTGCTCCGAACGAAAAAGCCTTGAAGCAGAACGAGGTTTCGCACCGCCAATCGACGGGGAGCGCGAGTTTGGTTGCGGCTGGCGCTGCGAATGGAGAGAAGGCTGGAGCTGTGAAGCGTGCTTTGGAGGCGGGTGTCGTGGAGGGCGAGAGGGATGCGAAGAGGTTACAAGTTGCGCCGCCTAAAAATTCTGGGAGGGTGGTCAGTGGCGAGGTGGTTGATGGGGCTGTCAGTGTTGGGGAGTAGGATGAGAGTTCATGGGTGAGAGAGCAAAATCAAAATGGAGTTTCGGAAGGGATAAGGGGTTTAATATAAAGGGCGAGTTGTTCGGCGGGAGAAGGGTGTGTAGGAATATTAACTGGTATGGAATTCTGGAAGCCTGCCCCGAATAGATGACGACAGACGATTACGATATGGTGCCGTGGCCGGCATGGCAATTGAAATTCGGTGGTAGAAAGGGGGGGGAGAAAATATGTAACTGCTGTGTTATGCAGGCACGCATACGTGCAAAAAATTACAAGCGAGCGAGAAAGGAAGAAAAGAAATTCATAAAAGCGATATAAGCGATACCTTTCTTTATTTTACTTGGTTATTTTGCATGCTGTGTTAACCTACCTGCTTACCTTCTTATCTATTTAGCTATTTAGCTATCTATCTATTTAGCTATTTAGCTATCTATCTATTTATCTATTTATCTATCTACTTCGTCTTTATCTCAATACCTGGATTTTGATGGATAGATAGATAGATAGATAGATAGATAGGTTTTAGAATTGGGTTTTAGTATCAAGAAGAGAGATGGAGAGAGATGGAGAGAAGAAGAAAAAGAAGAAAGAGGAGGGAAAAAAGAAGAAAGGGAAGAAGAGAGAGAGAGAGAAAAGGAAAGAAAGACGGAAAGATTCTAAGAAAGATGAAAATGTAATGCATGGGCGTTGGTAAGTGCATAAGTGAGTAAGGTAAGTAGTGAGTAAGGTAAGTGATCTTGACTAACTGACTGACCGACTGACTAACTAAGTGAGGACGACATAAGATAAGATAATAAAACGAATTAAATCAAAGTAGAAAGTAGAAAGTAGAATACAGTAGAGTAAAGTAAAGGCAACGCAATGATAAAATTTCCTTTCCTTTGCATCTCTGCGTCTTCTTATATTTGACTCTTTTCTAGATTGGCTTATTTTATCTTATCTACTTGTCTACCTAATTAGACTAGCTAGCTACTTGGGTTCTGTACTTAGCAAGTAAGAAAATTAAATAAGCCCATCTTATCCCATCCTATCATCCCATCCCATCATCCCATCCCATCCCACCTCATCATCATCATCAGAACCCTTCCTCTCCTTCCCCCTTTCCCCTACTGTACCATCTATTCATCCATGGTAGTAAACCAAACCAGACTATCTGATTTTATCTGAAATAGACTAAACAAAACTAAACTAAAATGAGAGAGTAAAGAATATAATAGTCCAATAGCAACAAATAAACGCAACACCACGACTGGCTTAACTGGCGTCCCGAAAAAAAAAATTGAAAAAAAAAAGCGCTATATGAAATGTTCATTTCCGTCCTCGTCTCGGAAAAGAGAAATGACAAGAAAAAAATGGAGGGGAAAAGAAGAGGAAATGGAAGAGAAGAAAAAAGAGGGGGAAAAAAAGGGGGGGCGGTAGAAAACTTCGGGAAATGCAGGCTATAGTATGGTAAACCTTGAAAGCTAACAGGAAGGGATATAAATCTAAGCACACCAAGAATTAAGCACCACTCCTATAAACCTGGCTGCCCTGGCCCCGAATCGTAACCGTGTCTCGTCTTTGCAGTATCGTAATGGCCCGTTGCAGCGCTTGCTCGCTGTACCCTTTGCCATCGCACAGCTCCCGCTTCAGCGTGCTGAGACTCGTGCTCCACCCAATCGGCAGGCGCTTCTTCAGCTCGTCCTCCACCTTATTCACTTCGTCGTTCAGCTCCTTGCTGCCCTGGCCAGAGCCCATCTTGACGGCGTCCATGGTGGAGGCGAGGAAGAGGCGGATGGCTTCGTCGACGTGTTGCTCCGTTGCTATGGTAGAGAGGGAGAGCTTGGCCAGGGACTCGGAGATGCGGATGATGGCTTCGAGTTGGCGGACGGTGATGGGGATCGAGGAGCGTGCGTTGGAGGCTAGTTCAGCAGCGTGGACTTGCTTTCTGATCGAGACGAAGTGAGAAGAGAGCTTTTCGGCGGCCTCGGGGGAGAGGCGGGGGGCGCAGCGTCTGGGGCTTTTGTCAGCATCATGATATTTGAGGAATGGGTTTCAGGACTTACGATTTGCAGTAACTGATATATCGTTTCATCTTGTCGACTGAGATTTCAGCCTCGGCTTGCTCTTCTACGCCTCTTCCGCCCATGTTAATACCCATAACGTGCTTAGCGATCTTGATATCTCGGCCACGATCATGCTCGTCCTTGACAATGAAAATCATGTCGAAACGAGAGAGAATCGTGGTTTGAAAATCAATGTTCTCGCCTGGGGTTTTCAGATCGTCGTAGCGTCCGAAAATAGGATTTGCGGCTGCCAGCACTGATGTGCGAGCATTGAGGATCGTGGTAATACCGGCCTTTGCGATCGAGATGGTCTGCTGTTCCATGGCTTCATGGATGGCTACTCTGTCCTCGTCTCGCATCTTGTCGAACTCGTCGATACATACTACTCCTCCGTCGGCTAACACCATGGCCCCTCCTTCCAGATAGAATTCTCGCGTTGTGTGATCGCGCTGAACGGAAGCTGTGAGACCTGCTGCTGAGGAACCTTTTCCGGATGTGTAGATGGCGATTGGAGCGGCTTTCTCAACGAATTTCAACAGCTGAGACTTTGCCGTACCGGGGTCACCAAGGAGGAGGACGTTGATATCTCCACGTAGCTTCATTCCGTCTGGGAGGATCTTCTTTGATCCACCGAGGAGCAAGCAAGCAATGGCTTTCTTGATATCCTGGTTTCCATAAATCGATGGAGCAATGCAGTTTGCAAATATTTCGTAGAGGTCAGATCTTCTGCTCATGGTCAGGAACTCTTGCTCTTCCTCCTCCGAGAAGATGGCGTTTCCTTTAGCCGTGGTATCTACATCGGTGTGGATTCCTACTGCTCGTAGGTAGGGTGTTCTGATAGCTACGGCTGAGGTTGTGCTGGACCCCTTTGATTGTTTGTTTTGGTAAATCGAGAAAATGCCAGTAATCGTGCATCTTGATCCAGGAACTACGCGATTCGTCAGGTATCTGTCCGTGGAGATGAGTACATGTCGAGGCAGCTCTCCAACCGGAACCTGATCTGGGGCCTCTTGAAGCTTGATTATCTGCTGATCAACGAATTGAGAGCTCTCATGAACCACGACGTATGGATCCATCGGGCACTTGTCCTCTTGCAGTTCGGATTGTCTTTCGCAAAATCTCGGTAGGGAGACACCAGCGAAACCGCCAGCAACAGGCAGAACCTTTATTGAACGACAATTTCGGCATTGAATGTGAAGCGCAGTTGCTTTTGAGGAGAGTACTGATGCGCCAATCACAATTCCTGGAACACAGACTAATTGAGAGATGGCAAGCGCGTCGAGATTTCTAATAGAGATATCACTAGCTGCGGAATGGAGGAGGAGTTGATGTTCGGGGAGTTGCTTATCCGGCTCGGAAGGGTATACGATTCGATGCGTACACTTCTTTAGAGCTGCCTCGAACTGCACTTTGTCAGAGCTGAGCCCCCGCAGTAAACCAGGGTACTTACGAGTGGGATTATTTCCGCTGGTTCCTTACTAAGTCTGTGTGCGAGTTCTTCGTTGAAAGAGTTCAAGTGGCCAACATCGACGTCGCAGTAGTATTGCTTCAGCAGGACATTCTCGCGGATCTGGTCACTGATGGATGTTAGACAGGCTATTGTAGACTCAGGGGGGCACTCACCGATAAATAAACACGCTATCGAGTCGAAATTGTAGGATAAATTGCATCAGCTGTGCTTGCAGCTGCTGGCGGGTATCATCGCCCTGATCTTCCGGTGCAAGGACGGGCAAGCTGTAGACTGATCGGTGGTCCATTGTGGAGGCTGCGCGGGGAGAAAAGGGGTTGATGAAGATGCGATATCAACAAGCCGGGTATGATTGCGCAAAGAGATCTTGGGCAGTGTGCGTGACAGAGAAGTTTTCTTGATCTGTTGCGATAGAAGCGAGGGTAATGTCGTCGTTATCGTCGTTATCGTCGTTATCGTGGTTATTGTTGTTGTCGTCGTCTTGGAAAGAGGGTTGGTTCAGCTGTGGTTGTGAGGTTAGGTGAGGGGAGGTCTTAATTTTCAGGTTCACGCGTCGAGTCGCGGTTGGCATCTCGCGTCGAAGTGCTTGCATTAGCGTACGGAGGATCGGCCCTTGCAGCTCCGAGCCAACAGGGTTGTCCAAGTCCAATAGCAGAGCCGCATGTCGCAAAGGCTGAAGAGGCGCATACTCCCAAGATAGTTAACATCAGGAATGAATTCGAATTCCCTACATGACCACTCACGACAATAATGCTCAGTCCAGAAAATCTATGTATCCACTCCCACCGCCTTGCGCCCATCTTCTCCCGGCAATGATCCCCCGATAGCCACCATCAGATTTGTCAACGAGCAGTGTTTTGTTTACCAAGGCCTGCGTGGCCTCTCAATCATCTACCCCTTCCGGGACTTGTCCAACAACGCCACAAGTCTGTTCTGTGATACTCGAATTGCAAGCTGCACCGACTGCTGTGGGGAGGCTGGAGGTCCCGAGAATCAAACGGAGTGCGCAGTGGAGGTTGCAGTCACAGTCGCAGTCGCCAACCCAGGCTCAAAAGCCCAGCTCTATAGAGCTAGAAAGCCATGGCATCCCCGGCGCCCCGGCCTTCATTCGAAAGTTCCTCCCCCATATCGCCCACTCGCACGAGAAACGATTATCCCTTTCCCAGGTCAGTCATAGGGTCTGCTGGAGGGGCGAAGGAGGTGCTGACAGTTTAGTCTGAGGCCGGGCTCTAGTGGGAGATTCCAGCGCCGGAGAGGTTCCACGGCCAGCTCGATACATTCAATCGCGGGTTCTATAGGGGGATCATTAGACACGGCATTGCATTTGCATGGTCTGGTTGAGTCCAGTCAAAATGGTGAGCTGTACACTCAACTGGCAGAAAATAATGCTGATACGTAAAGCTATATCGACCCTCCTTCAACCACCCATAGTCCGAACAGGGCTTATTCCCCACACATCTGCTCCAGCTTCGAGTGCACATAAACCGCCGACCACTCGAGACATTCCTCCCGTCACTCTTACGAACATTCCCCATGTCGACCCGTCCGAATTCAAGTCGTATCTTACTCAAGTGGGGGGGCTGTATGAAGCACTACAACGCGCTAAAGAGAATGAGGACGAAGATCCGACCCAGATACTTCGAAAAGGCAAAAAGGGCGACGAATTCGCAGACCTCCTTGATCAAGGCCGAAAAGCAATAAGTCGGCCGAATCTCTCTCGCAAAGCTTCACTAGCCTCTCTAGCTTCTTCCATCGAGACACCGTCCATACGAAGAAGGTCGAGTGGGGGAGCAGGCAGAAGAGCGCACGCGATTACACCTCTCTCTACAATACCTAATGTTTATTTCGAAGAAGACTTCCATCTCGAAAATCCTCGCACATTTGATGTTGTCAGTGAAAGGTCCGAAGTCGTCAAGCCCACAGCGGGATCGCCAGACCAGCGGAGAACCTCCAACGCGAATGGGAGTACGCTGAACCCAAGAAAGGCTTTAGCGACCAACGCTATTCTGCAGGAAAAGCTATCTTGGTACATGGATACAATCGAGGTGCATCTCATCTCGTCGATATCAACTGCATCGACATCTTTTTTCGCTGCTTTGGGGTCTTTACGTGAACTTCATTCTGAGGCAGCCGAGTCTGTAGATCGCATCAAGACGCTGCGAACAGAGTTGGCAAATTTGGATCAGGAAATGGCCGTAGGGGGTCTCAGGATCGTGAAGAAGAGGCGAAGGAGGGAAAATCTCAAAAAGCTAAGTGATGCGGTTCAGCAGCTGAAGCGAGTTGTGGAAGCCGTTGCGACCTGCGAATCTCTTGTAGACGAGGGTGAGATGGAAAATGCGCTAGACGAACTAGATGGCTTAGAAAGGCTAATCGCAGGCGAGAGCAAAAAAACCGATATCCAGCTTCGGGATCTCAGAGGCGCGACAGCTTTGAAAGGGGTCAATACTGACCTCGATTCTTTAAGATTACGAATTGGGAGGGCTTACGAGACCAGATTTTTGAATGCTTTGATGGGTGACCTCAGGCATCATGTTGAGTCTGTTTCGACTGCTGACACTTTACAACGCTGGAGCAGCTCCTCACAGCGCGTTAGAGGTAACCTTATCCGAGAGCCATCTGCATATCCAGCGTACTTGGCGATGGGCGAGCAGTTCAGAACGGAGCTATTGTCAAATCTGAGTGGCTTGCATCGGGCTCGCCATATAACTCCCGCCGCCACTGCTTTCCGCGAGTCGGTTTTACGAGAGGTCAGAAACATCATTAGGCGACCGATGCCTGCGTCAAATGATGATGATGCGGTATCAATCATGTCTGCGTCCACCGTTGGGGGAGGAAGGCAGAAGAATGCGCAAGACAAGTCAATTATGCTAGCGAGGAATCTTCGGGCATTGGATCCCGAAGATGCTGAAGAACTTCTGAAGAAGACATATATCGGCGTTGGCGAGACTCTGAGGAGATTAGGGGCGCAAGTCAAGGTCTTGTTAGACGTGACCAGCACTCTCGGAGAACCGCCCTCTGAGTTGATGTCTCCTAGGTCTCCCAAATCACCTCCGAGAAGTCCAAATATGGTTGCAATCGATGGCCGGTTGAACTCGGGTCGTCTAAGAGCAAGCTCTGTCGTGGATATCCAGGAAGAAATGCACCTGACACTCGACATGTCCAATCTTCTTGGCCAGGCAGTCGATATCGCTCAAGAGAAGATCGTCAAAGTTCTGAGGGTAAGGTCCGCGCAGAGCACGCATTTATCTGTGGATAACTTTCTTCGTTACTTTACACTAAATCTGCTCTTCGCCAATGAGTGCGAAGCGGTATCTGGGCGCGGTGGAACGGCCCTAAAGAATGTTGTCAATGGGCACATCAAAGATTTCGTGCAAAACATGAGTGAATCTGAACGTCAAGCATTGGCTACAGGAATGGAAGCGGACCCTTGGAATGCCAGCGACTTCACCGATGCCGACAAGGAGGAGTTGACTCGGATACTGTCTGCTAGCACCGAAGATGCTGAAGCCTGGATCTCAGGAAGCAAAATTTGGCTTCCTCCTGCTAGTCAATCACCGCCGAGCACTCTTGCAAGCATGCTTGTAGGACAGGTTAACGGTGATTCTGGAACTTCAACACCCCCCGGGGCTTCTTCCAAAGTCACCAACCGATCCGCCGTTATTGAAAGTGAAACGTTTATTCTCCCAATCTCCGCTATCCTTTGTCTCCACGGACTCTCATCCTTCCTCCACCTGAACACCGGCATTCCCTCAATGACGACCGAAATAGCAAGCTCTATTCTCTCCTACCTCACACTCTTTAACTCCCGCTGCACCCAACTCATTCTCGGCGCCGGCGCAACCCGCTCCGCCGGCCTCAAAAACATTACCACCAAACACCTCGCTCTCGCCGCTCAAGCCCTATCCTTCATCAGCAGCCTCATTCCTCATGTTCGCGAATTTGTTCGCCGCCATGCCGGCTCCGGCTCCGCCGTCTCCTCCCTCATGGCCGAGTTTGATAAGGTCCGCCGTGCCTACCTCGAACACCAGCAGTCCATCTACGACAAACTCGTTGATATTATGGCTGGTCGTTCAGCATCTCACGCTAAAGCAATGAAGCTGATAAACTGGGAGTCGGCTGATGACGGGGCCGTGAACAAATATATGGAGACGCTGACGAAAGAAACGATTACGCTGCATCGGGTGATGAGCAAGCATTTGCCGGACATGGCGGTCAAGATGATTATGGAACCTGTGTTTAAAGGTTATATGGAGCAATGGGGGAAGGCCTTTGGGGATGTAGTGCTGGGAAGTGAGGGTGCGCAAGCTAGGTATTTTCCCATACACTCTTAAGACATTGGTGGATAATGATTAATGCTGATCCAGGATGCTCCGTGACGCGGAATCGTTCAAATCCAAAATTGGAGGTCTGGACGGTGCAAGCGATGTAGGAGACCGCCTCGTCAACCTCGTCAAGAGCAAAAATGTACCGAAAGCTAAACCCCCCACGCCGCCTCCTCCGGCAACAGCAGAGGAACAAGAGACAATGACGAATGGAAAGAGTACTACCGAGGTGCCACCCGATTCTGAGGAAGTGGCTGAGTTGGAGAAGCCTCGAACGAGCGGGGAGACGAAAACCTGAGCCAGTTAGCTGTCCTACCAGTCCCAGAACTTGAACCTCGCGATAGAAGGGGGGAGGTCCCTATGCTTGACTGAGCAATCAAGGAAACAGTAGTGTGCATACCACCCGTGGTGTAAATAAGCCTGTTGAAGCAAAAACTGCAGATACGTAGCGTTGGAAAGGAAATTCCTGCAGTTACTGACCTGACTTTTTCTTTCCTACCTTTCTTTCCGCCTTGTATCTTCCGTGTCTCCCATTCATTTCTCTCTTCTCTCTTTTCTTTTCTTTTCTTTTCTTCTCTTCCTCCTTTCCTTCCCGGCATCATTTATATCGCCTGCCTACTTGCTTACCAGCATCTTTTTTATTCCGAAGAACAAGGGAATCCGACATGCAAACGCGGCTAGGTGATAGCTCTCAGCAAGACTAAGAGGGAAAGAAATGACTTTAGATCTTCCATCTTGTTGTTCTTTTTTAAGCGCTGATGTTTTTCCGCTGATCGATTGGTCGGTTGATGTAGATATAGATATAGATATAGACATAAATATATTACAGGATGGGCCTGGGTATAACAGGTTTAGGTAGGTCTTGAGTATTGGGTTGGTATTAAGTAAGCAAGAGGGCAAAAGAGGATACTTTCTAAGATAGATACGCTTTTCGGTTTTTTTTAAACTTGTTCACCGCGTCGCGCCACACACCCACCCCTTTAGCGAAGGGCGGGGAAACCGACAGTTACAGAGAAAAGTAGAAGAGATAGATAGTCGATTTCTCTTTTCTTCCGAACGCAAGATTTTACTTTTGTTCTGGGCGCTTTGTAGCATCATTGCAGTACTAACGGTACTTGGTTTGCTATCGGACGTTGTGTTTACGTAAGCGACTATTCATTCCCAACGACTAATCATAGCTTATGTCAACTACTCAGTAGGGGTTGTTTGGTGGGAGGGGCATATGGGGGATGGCGAGTCTGACGATTTAGGGGCGTCTGGCAAATCGGGGAGCGTGAAATCCTCGAAATGGTTACGCGAAACTGAAACTTTGAAATTGGTTTCTTCATGAAATCGATATTACGATGTATTTTCGATGTCGTCTAGTAACTCTTTCAAGTCGAGTTTCGAATTCGCAATGTTGAAGATCATTCGTTTTACTTGGTTTAATACGGAATGGGTATTCTTAGCATAATCCATCTAATCGTTGGATTCGCTTCCCCATATTTGGTAAGTACCGGTAAAAGAAGATAAACCGTGATTTTCGCTTTTTACAAGTCGTGATTTTAAATCAAGGTCTAACGCTACTAGGAGTCGAGTTTTAATAGAGACTTGATACTGAATTTGTGGGTTACTAGAAGTAGATACTGCTTTTTTGCAGCTTCTATTTCGAGAAGAGTCTCGAGGTTTCGAGACTTCATTTTAAGGATTTACTCCGTAGATTCTAAACCCCTTTTATCAGACGCTAATTCGGTCAACTAGAAACCGAAAACACCCTCGAAACCGGACTTGAGAGAGTTACCCTAGAACCTCCACAGAATGGCGCGCGGGGCTGTTGACTCCGCAAGATCGACGCCCTACCCGTATTGGCAAGGCTTGACTTCTACTTGGTAAAGATTTAAGTATTAATTGTGGCTCCAGCATAGTTTCGAGATCAGCGCAATCAACGCACTGATCAGTCAAGAAACAAAGATTGGACATTATTGCCAGCCCCGCGCGCCATTTCGGCAAGTTTATACGGAACCAGTCGCGCCCTAAGTCTTCTTAAGATGGCTCTGATTTGTTGATTTGAAGCTGATTTGCATCAGCCAAGCCATAAGGGATTAGTAGGTGTACAAGCTTCAGCCTTATCAGCTATAGTATAACATGAATCTAGATCCTTTCTCATCCCGCAGTTTACTGTTAATTCAGCATCAGTTCATCAGTTCATCAGTTCTTTCAATCTTCAAATCATCAACTTCCAAAACCAAAATACTACTTATTAAATCCTTCACATCGCCAAAATGGTCTCTATCAAATCTTTGCTCACCGTGCTTTTGCCAGTAGCTTATCCAACCAATCTTTATCAGCCTTATATAGCTAGCTTGCTAACTTGGCATATTGCTTTAGCACCTCTGCAGTGAGCGCACAAAGGCAATCCTGTACTTGTGGAGATAGCTCCGAAACCGAAGCCTTATGCGGCGCACTCCAAAGCACACCGGCAAGCTACAGTGCGGCCTACGTAAGTGATTACCAGACTAATAAAGCTTTTTCAAATCCCCCGAGTATATCTCGAAATATACTACTACATGCTAATAGTTATCATTCCACAGTGCCACTTTTCTGGTTCCGGGGCCGTCGCTACCTTCTCTGCGGCAGGCACTGACAATGGTAAAGTTAGCGGCATGCCAGGAAGACTGAGCGCCTCTCGGCAGCTTTCCCGACGGAGGTACAGCGGTCAAGTGCTATAACCTTTGCCGCCCTACGGCTCAAAATGGGATTCTTCAAGATTCCGTTCCTAACGGTCGCGTTACTGCCTAATTGGGTTAAGAATGTTAGCTGGAGAGCAGCAAGGTTTAGAACACTTGACCGCTGTACCTCCGCAGATGCATGCAAAGGGGCTCAAATGTCTGATCGTGTTCTTGGGGGGCGTGATTGATTCCCGCAGGTGCCTTTGATTAAATGGGTAAAAGAAAGGGTGAAATACTCCGTACGTGCCAGGAAAAATTGTCACAGCCTAAGGGCGCCTTAAAAGTCTCTTATCTCCACTTCGGACCCCCTGGTTACCCTACCCTCAGGGTATCGGTACCACTTACGCCTGTGACGTTGTACTACGTAGTAAGTATTCTTAGTAATTGATAAGTCAGTATGTATTATAAAAGTAACTCGGTCAGCTTACCTATTATAGGTTTTTGATAGCGATCTGTATTATAATTGTAAAAAGGTTGATACGAAGTTCAGCCTTATGATTTTCTTGGGAGTCGAAAATGGCTCGGAAACACGACTAGGAAGCGTTACCAGACGGGGCCTTAGGTAGGTAGATTTATAAGGAGGTCACGAACAAGCAAGTACTTACTTCCCTTCTGTGTAATACCGGCGTTTACGCTGCTGGAGAATTTGGTGGGATGTACGCGCAGAATCCAATCTGCAGCTAGTAAGTAGCCCAATACCTCACAGCTTTGATGGCAAGTTCCAAAACTCACTAGGTATGTCGGCCAAAGGTTGAAATCCCAGAGACTTTTAACCAGCCCTATGAAACCAATAGACTGTCGGTTGTTCATATCGCCTTTGGACGGATCATCTCTGAGCAAGCGGTTCACCAAGATCTTCTCTTCGTGCTCGCTGAATCACCCTTTCCCGCGACCTCGGCCAGAAGTTTGGCAGGGGCTAGCTGGCATCGCGAACCATGATATGACACCAAATACAGCGTTGATGATACTTTCAATTAGGAAGCTGGGAACCTTTTAGATGGTGTCATGGTGAATGGAAAGGAGGGGGGGGATATACAGCCATTGCCCGCCAGACCAGTCGTTAATGCGTTCCTTATTTTCGTGCCAAAGTTGTCCGTTCAACTCTAGGGCTGTAAATACAGATCTTGCCCTGCTGGCGCGAGCAGACACCGCACGATGGGTGCTCTTGAGTGCACTGAGGATATATGAGTTGTGCCCATCTTGGAGAATATACGGGTACAGAAGGGGAGATCACCTCGAATTTCCCGACGCTGCACTCATCGCACTTTAGAGCTTGTCATGAGCAAGTCTGATGATGGATGGGTCGTCGACGTTGCGGCGCGTTCAGAAGCGGGAGTAATCCATGCATAGGCAGCTGACGGTGGAATTGCGTACGTCAAAGTTAGCGGTCTGCTCAAGAGGCCTGCTCAGGAATAAGCTTTCGCTAAAGTGCTTGTTGATAAACAAAACCAAATGCGAAATATGGGGTTTCAAAGGGGAGCATGTCGTTGGTGTCCGATTCCGATGATTCGCAGCGCTACTGTAATACTTAGCACCCCTGGAGACTTTCTAGCTTTGCTCTCTCGCTTCTGAACCGCTTGCTAATAAGAAAAGAAGTAGGCCCAAATCAAGCCTTATCAAGCTTCAACTCGTCACGTCTGTGGTCAGCCGAAAACATATCTTACGACGGTAAACATATATATGTCCCACTCTCAGGAATATCACCGGCCTTTCACCTGGCCGAATACACGACTCGATCCCAGCCCTTTTTTTTTCTCTGAGGAACTCACGTGGAAGTAATTCAACGGAACAGCCACCTCTTGCGCAAGAGAAGAGGGGGGGTAGAAGGAGCCCTGCAGTCGCCCGGTCTCCTTCATTCTCCGAGCCACGGAGTCATCCAGTCCATCCAATGCCAAGAAAAAAAACTGACTCCTGAGTAAACACAAAGCCGGGTTGACAGACAGATATGCATGACTCAATAAGCGAACCACCTGTCAGAAGATCTGCACCTGCCCGCCCGGAAGGCCCTGCTATCGGTCCACACTTACTCCGTACTTTACGTGGGGAAGATACTCCCCGCGATTGCTAGAAGCAGGAGAGATGGCGGGGAGGGAGAGGGGAAGCGAGTGGTTTTGAAGTGGATGTTGCCAATAGTGGAGAGCCGTATATATATATATATAGGCTAGAGGAGCTCCCCAGATAAATGGACTGGTCATAATCTCACTCCCGCGTCGTCTCAGTGTTTTTTTTTTTTTGCTGTCATTAGGACCTTTATCCTTTCCTTCTTGCGATCGGCACCTCGGAGGAGTCCAGCATCAACATGGACCAACATGCGGCATCCGAGTCCAAGAAGGAGAAGGAGAAGAAGAAGGGGGTCGGGATTCTGTTTAAGAACCCATATCTCTTCGGAGTCGCGCTTGTAAACAAGACACCACTTTCGTGTTCGCTTCGAGTGATGCATTCGTTTTGCTGATCGGCTGGCAGTTCTCTACTCTCGGTGGCTTCCTCTTTGGATACGACCAAGGGGTCGTGTCGGGAGTCTTGACCATGGAGGCCTTCGGCGCCGCTTTTCCCCGCGTGTACTCTGACAGCGGGTTCAAAGGGTGGTTCGTGTCAACCCTCCTGCTCGGTAAGTCTTAGTGAACTGTCAAGATTCAAGTGAGCCCCGCGAGGTTTTCTAATGACGGCAACGTATATATAGCTGCTTGGGCGGGATCCCTCCTCAATGGATTCGTCGCCGACAGTCTTGGGCGCAAGATCGACATCATGATCGGGGTCGTCGTGTTCACTATCGGGTCGACCATCCAGGCTGGCGCCGTGAACATCCCCATGCTCTTCCTCGGACGCGCCATCGCCGGACTGGCAGTCGGCATGATGACCATGGTCATCCCACTCTACATATCTGAGGTCTCGCTCCCCGAGATCAGGGGCGGGCTGGTCGTTCTCCAGCAACTGTCCATCACCATCGGCATCCTCTTCAGTTTCTGGATCGACTACGGTACCCACTACATTGGGGGCACACGGTGCGCCCCAGATATCGATTACACCGGGGGAACGGCATCGGTACGTACGTTCGATCCTTACAGCGATGTTGCTCTAGACGGATGCACTGGGCAATCCGACGCGTCGTGGAGAATCCCCCTCGCGCTCCAGATCTTTCCAGCGCTCGTCCTCGGCATTGGAATGCTGTTCTACCCGGACTCTCCCAGATGGTTACTGATGAAGGAGCGGGATGAAGAAGCCATTTCGACGCTCGCTCGGCTCCGCCGCAAGCCATCCGGCCACCCATCTGTCATCGCAGAAGCTCTGGAGATCAAAGCCGGAATCCTCGTCGAGAACACCTATATCCGAGACCACTTTGCCGGTCTCAGCGGATGCAGACTTCAGGTCGCCCAGTACAGCTCCATGCTCACCCACTCTGGACGATTCAAGCGTCTGGCCGTCGGATGCTGCGTCATGTTCTTCCAGCAGTTCATGGGCTGCAATGCCATGATCTACTACGCACCCACGATCTTCGCTTCGCTCGGCCTGGACGGCAACACCACGTCGCTGCTCGCAACCGGAGTCTACGGCATCATCAACATGCTCGCCACGCTCCCCGCCCTGCTATTCATCGACCGCGTCGGCCGCAGACCCCTCCTCATGTCCGGCGCCGCGGGAACCTTCCTCTCGCTCGTCGTCGTCGGCGCCATCATCGCCGCCTTCGGCCCCGAAGGCCTCGCGGCCAACAAAGCCGCCGGCTGGGCCGGCATCGCATTCATCTACGTCTACGACGTCAACTTCTCCTACTCCTTCGCGCCCATCGGCTGGGTCCTCCCGTCCGAGATCTTCCCGCTGTCCATCCGCTCCAAAGCCATCTCCGTGACGACCTCAACGACCTGGATGTGCAACTTCGTCATCGGGCTCGCGACGCCGGACATGCTGGCGACCATCACGTACGGGACGTACTTCTTCTTCGCGGCCTTCTGCCTGCTGGCGTTGGCGTTTACGTATTTCTGCGTTCCCGAGACGCAGGGGAGGAGGCTCGAGGATATGGATCTGGTGTTTGGGGATCGGGATGCGCACGAGGAGAAGGAGAGGGTTAGGGCTGTGGAGGCTCAGCTGAGGGGCGTGAGGATCGATGGGGAGCTGGAGAAGGAGGGGTTAGAGGTGCTGCATCATGAGGTGTGAAGCGTGAGATGCCGGGACGGAAATGCGTATTTTAATATAGATTTAGATCGCTGGCTACGGAATCGAGCCTTTTCATTCGTCTGTGGCAGCTGAAGGTTGCTCCTTAACATCGAGTGCCCGGGGCTCGCAATGATATGCCTAGGATATATGATCGACCTAAAATTGCTAAGCGAGAGAGACAAAAAGGGGTAGCGAGAGTTATTAAAGCGATAATTAGTCAAGCGAGACTTTTCATGAGATTATTTTGAAGCGCAAAACACTAAAAGCCAACGGGTATCAGAGTCTGCGGGCTAGTATACCCAGGCCCTTGTTTTTGTAGCTGGCAGAGACGGTTACTATGTAGATGGAATAGGCCAAGGGCTTGCGACGTGCAACATACCAGGTACGAGGGACCCAGAGACATCAACTCTAGGAGTATATAGGAGCCAATCTACGTTTGAAACCAAACCTTGAAATATATCGCTGCGAGCACAAGCGCAAAGAAATTTAAATAGGTATCGGGCTCTCCAGACTAGCAGCAAAATCGAAGCAGGAAACATGCGCATGCTCATCTAATCATCTACGGCACTGTGGAGCCCAAGATGCAGTGCATATGAAAGCAAAAATACGCAGTCACGAAGGTAGGCCATCAGATTACTTGCTGCGCTTGTAGATCTTGCCCAGGAAGCTCTCGAACACTGTCTTTTTCAAGCCCTCCGACTCGTCAACCTCTTCAATCATCTTGCGGATCTCGCCTACGCGCTTCTCCTCGTAGTCTCTGTAGATCTGCTCCAGTTTCAGCTCGTCGAACAGTTTCTTGACCGCCGCCTCATTGTCCTTGTTCTTGCGGCCGTAGTTGTCTTCCAGCACCTTTCTCTGCTCGGGCGTGACGATCTCCAACGCCTTGTTGACGAGCCACGAGCACTTGTTGTCCATGATGTCGGTACCGATCTTGCCAATGTGTTCGGGAAGGCCAAAATTGTCCAGGTAGTCATCTTGGATTTGGAAGTACTCGCCAAGTGGAATCAGAATGTCCTCTGCCTGTTTCAGATTTTTGGGGGTCGCAATGTTCTGATGATACAATGCAAGGGCGACGGGGAGGTAGAAGGAGTAGTATGCGGTCTTGTAGATGACGATAAATTGGTATTTCGCAAGCGAGAAGTTGTCCAGGTCAACCTTATCTTCGGGCGCGGTAAGCAGGTCGCACAGCTGGCCGATTTCGGTCTGGAAGGTGACCTCGTGGAAGAGCTCGATCAGGTCGACGTAGCACGGGTGGGTCTTGAAGTATTTCTTCAGAAGGGTATAGATGGCGCTTTCAAGCAAGAAGGCATCGTTGATGGCGATCATACCGACGTGCGGTTGACGGTACCAGCAAGGGGCGCCGCGACGAGTGATGCTGCTGTCCATGATGTCGTCCGAGACCAGGAAGAAGGCCTGCAGCAGCTCGGTCATCCATCCCAGGGTTGCGGCTTGGAAGTATTGGTTCTCGCTGAGAGGCGCTTCGAGGAGGAGAGAGACGGAGTCGGGGACAGACATTCCGCGGTTGCATTTTCCGCCGATGGTGTTGGCATTGAGGGACTTTAAGCGTTGTTTTAGTTAGCTGAAGCATATTCATGGGGTGGGTGAGCAGAATTCATTTACAGCTTTGTACCACTCGACAAAAGCTTCGGGGAGCTTGTATTGCTTAGCATGGTCGAGGAGATCCTCCACCAGCGTGGGAAAGACGGACTCGAATTGTTTGAGGGTAGTGGTTTGCGCCATGGTTGGGGAGTTTGGGGATGGGGATGGGGATCAAGAGGGAGATGGGGATGCTTTTGCGTGGTGGTGGTGGTGAGATGAGGTGGAATTGGGGAAGTACAGAGATTGTCTGGAGTGTTACCTTTGTATACGAAGTGAGAGTTGATCGAGGCTGTTGTTCTTGTGCCTCCTCGAAAGAGTGGGCGGGGAGGGGTCATTGCCATTGGTGGGGTCGTAAAGAAAACGCTTGGCAGGAGCTTGCACCTTGCAAAGGATTTACATTGCATCTGACTACATTCTCACCTCTCTCTTTACGGAGTAGGTCGAGATACCTGTTGTACCTCTCACGATTTGATCAAGTATTACAACACAAATACTTACAGGTACCTACCTACTTGTACATGAGAATAGCCGGCTGGCTCGCTTTATAGTTCCCAGTTGCCCGACACCCGTCCAAGTCAACAAACACCAACAACGACAACAACGCGTCGCGACATCCCGCAGCTGCATCGGCCCGCAGCCCTAGCCTCAGCCTCAGCCTCAGCCTTGTCCGAGGACTATCCCATCCCCATCTCGCCCCACGAGTCAACATCGAGGATCCTGGGAACAATACGGAGGACGACAATTACTGTGACAAGCAGCATAATTCGAAGGACCAAACCCTACCGTTGAGATCATCCATCATGGCGCTTAATGAGCGCGATACGTCCCAGCTGCGCGCCGCTCTGCAGGAGGCTGTCGTCAAGTGCTCAGAACGATGTTTATACCAGTCTGCAAAATGGTGCGCATTATCCCCAGTCGTAGATACACAGCTGTAATGCTGACACCCAACCAGGGCCGCGGAGCTATTGACCTCAATACCGACACCAGATACCTCCTCCGAGCCCGAAGACTCGCAGATGACCGAGGTACCCTCAGAAGGTCTGCCACCGATTGTCGTAACAGGGAATCTGGACCCGGAGGAAGCCCTGCTCGAGGCGCGAGAGATAAACCAATATCTGCTGGCGAAATCGTTCTTCGACTGTCGGGAATTTGATCGATGTGCGGCCGTGTTCCTGCCCGATACTATCCTCGCTGGAATTCTATCAACGGCTTCGGCGAAGAACCCCAGTGGACCCACACCGGCAGGCAAAGGCAAGGGGAAAGCTCCCTCAAATCGACCCAGTGCGGTGATGCCGATGCCAAAGCTCAGTCAGAAGAGTCTCTTCCTCGCTCTGTATGCCAAATACATGTCGGGGGAAAAGAGGAAGGACGAGGATAGTGAGATGGTTATGGGTCCACATGATGGCGGAAATGCAGTGAACAAACAACTGGTGGTAATAAGTCGATACCTGCAACAATGGTTCCAAGAGCGAGGAATCGATCAGCAAGGAAGAGTGTTAGGAAGCCAGGGCTGGCTCGAGTACCTGTAAGCGAACCCCTTTCACGGAAGACCATCACGACTAATGTTCCAGGCTCGGCATGGTGCTCGCAAAGGACAAGAATGAGAATGAAGCTATGCAGTGGCTGGTACAGAGTGTACATCTATATCCGATGAATTGGGGCTGTTGGTTGGAAATGACCTCCCTTGTTGGACGAGTCGAAGACGTGAGCACACATCTCATACCCCATCACACAAAACTGACAACCTGTAGTTGAATCGGATATCTCCGCACCTTCCACAGAATATCACATCCTTCATTTTCCACCTACACACCTCTCTTGAACTCTACCAGTCAACCCCGACGCTGTCAAACTCCCTCGACCAACTACTCTCGATATTCCCAACAAGCCCGTTCCTCCTTACCTGCTTAGCACTGCTCGCCTATCATACCAAAGATTTTGTCGGGGCCGATGCCCACTTCAGTAATTTACTCGCACTTCATCCTCATCGACTCGACTCACTGGATCACTACTCGAATATTCTATACGTGATGAACTTGCGACCCAAACTGTCTTTCTTAGCACATCTCTGCTCAACGGTCGACAAATTCCGGCCCGAATCTTGTGTTGTCATAGGAAACTACTACTCACTTCTCTCCTCTCACGAGAAGGCCGTCCAATACTTCCGCAGGGCCCTCACACTAGATCGGTCCTGCTTGAGCGCATGGACACTCATGGGTCATGAGTATGTCGAACTAAAAAATACACACGCTGCCATCGAGTCTTACCGTCGAGCAGTCGACGTCAACAGGCGCGACTACCGAGCCTGGTACGGTCTTGGCCAAACCTACGAAGTCCTCGAGATGCACGCGTACGCCCTATGGTACTACAAACGCGCTGCTGGTCTGCGGCCCTGGGACGGTAAGATGTGGATGGCTGTCGGATCCTGCCTCAAAAAGATGGAACGCCACCTTGAAGGCATCAAAGCGTACAAGAGGGCGCTACTGGCGGATAGTTATTATGATGCCGGTGTGGGCTCGTCTTTTGGAAGTGGAGTGAGGGAAAAGGGGGCGACTATGGACCCGGAAATCCTGCTGGAAATTGCGGCTATGTATGAGAAGTTGGAGAATGTGGAGGAGGCCAGGGGGTACATGGAGATGTGTGTTGCGCAGGAGGAGGGTGCGGTGGCGGACATGGAGTCCGGCATCAACATACACGCGGATTCGCAGTCATCGGATGATGACTCGAGGCCTGGTGCAGGCAGCGGCGGTGGCGGAGAGCACGGCACTGGCGTTACGGCTGCGACGTCCAAGGCGCGGATGTGGCTTGCCAAATACGCGGTGACCATAGGGGATTTGGACCGGGCGATGCAGCTTGCGAACGAGCTCTGCCAGGACGGGGTTGAGGTCGAGGAGGCCAAGGCGTTGGTTAGGGATGTTCGGGGGAGGTTGGAGGCTCGTGAGCATGAGTGATAGGATAGCCTAGCCCCTTGGCAGTCAAGTCAACAACGTACGGAAGTGCGACGTACCGTAGATGTTAGGTTCGATATAAGCGAATAGAATAATTGATACCCCCCTGCACTGTGACTACCACGGGCACCGATCAGATCAGCCTGATGTTGTAAGTCTACGGTACGATTGATACAAGCGAAGAAGAAGATGTACGGACGCCCGAGTAGGGGTTTTTTTTTTTTTTTTTTTTTTTTTTTTTTTTTTTTTTCATTCATTCAATTCTAGTTTGTTAGTTAGTTAGTTCAGTATGTGTCTGTGTATGTATGTGTGTGTCTATGTCAGCCTCAACTCCCGGCAGGCGGCAGGCAAGCAGGCAAGGCAGACAGGCAGCTTTCACCTGCGTTGCGTTCGCTACCATTCAAACCCCGCCGTGCGACCTCCGATCGAACGGACAGCAAGCATATGCTGTTGCGAAGCGAGAAGCTTAGTATACCGGTTTACAGAGTTAAGTAGGCAACCGCGACAGAGAGAGAGAGACAGAGAGAGAGAGCCCGCAGGTTTCACTTACGGAGCACACACACTCATGCACACAGGCAGGCACAGGCAGGCAGGCACAGGCAGCGAGCGAGAGCGCGAGCGCACTGACTACTACGGATTGCCTTCCTATCGACCGGTATCTTCTGACATCGTTTTGATAGAGGAAAATAGATACTGTTTGTTGGAGGAAAGTAGATAGCAGGCTGGCAGACAGACAGACAGACAGACAGACAGGCTGGGTAGATAGGTAGAGAGGGTGGAGTCTTTAGTGAGGAGCGGTACTGTGTGTATGTGTGTATGTGTATATATGTACAATAACGAATTGATTTGCTATTTCTTCAAGTATTATTCATGCATGAGTAGAGTACAGAGGTACATGTAGCATGGTAGTAGATACATACGTACAGAGCAGGTTCTTCAATCCATGAATCGCGATTAAAAAATGCCTTGTGGCAGCGCCCTTCTTATGTTATGTTATGCACCCTGTTTCCAAATCTCGCCTGGGCTGACCCAATGCTTCTTTTCCTTTTTCCATTTTTTCCATTTTTCCATTTTCCCCTTTTCCCTTTTCCCTTTTTCCTTTTTTTTTTTTTTTTTTTTTTCCCCCCGTTTTTCATATTTTATCTTTTCTCTTTATAAATGCGGGTAAAAAAATTCTCTCCACCCCAGAATCCCCCCATCCGCAAAGAAGGAAAAAGATTCAATCATCTCTCTCAAGCAACGGCCTGGAGTCCCTCGACGACGACGTCCTCGGCTCCCCATTCTCCACCTCAAGCACCGCCGGCGCAGCAGCCTGCTGCCCCTCCCGATAGACGAAGAACTGCGCAAAGATGGCGGCATCGAGGAAGAGCGTCCCCAGACTGCCGGCAAGCCAGGACGCGTTGATCAGGATGTAGCGCCCGTAGATCCGGCCCGCCTCTCCCCCGGCGCACTTCCCGAACACGCCCGTGCAGCGCGGCTCGTAGGCGAAGATGGACAGCACGTAGGTGAGGTTCCCGATACAGGCGAAGAGGAAGAAGAGCATCGAGACGCCCTCGGTGGATCTCCTCCGGTAGTTGAGCAGCAGCTGCGGGACCCGAGAGCCGAGGTAGAGCACGGCGCAGAAGTAGCCGAAGATCTGGCCCCAGAGGTTGAGGATCAGTGGTTCGGGGTGCGGGTGTTTAGGCGTGTGGGGGGGTGGTGCGTCCGAGATGTGCGAGCGGTTGGAGATGTACCAGCCCAGGACGCCGGCCGCGACGACCATGAGGACAGCGATGGTATTGAAGAGCGTCGCTTGCAGCGACGTAGTGACTTTCTTGACTGGCGGAGGGTTGTGCTCGTCGAGTAGAGGGACGGCAGGGGAGAGGTGAGAGGCGGAGATGGAGCTGGCGCGGCGTTCCAGGTCCAGATCTCTGTCTGAGGAGGAGGCTAAAAGGCCGGTTTGCTCGTTGGGTTCTCCTAGATGGCCATTCCTAGCGGCGGTGCCGTCTTGCAGCTTGGGTGGAACGACTTCATCTTTCCACGTGAACCCGCGGTAGTAAAAACACTGGAGCAAAAGCACAATGTCGGCAATAGTGTAGTAGATGGCTAATACCAGCATCGTCGGCAGCACGCCCTGTAGGACGGCGCCTAGTATGTTGAACACATCGCCGGCGAGCCAGACGATGATGAATTGCAGAGAGAGGCCATCTGCTGAGCCCCGACGGAAGTTCTCGACGATTTGCGGCGAGAAGACTACGATCCAGCAGGCTATGGATATTGAACTGCATATATTTCAGGTGAGTCACGTTGCGTATGTTATATATATGTATATATGTATGTTATATAGATATATACGCACGATTTCCAGTTGGAGAAAGAACGTACCCGAGAATGCCACTAATAGCCGTGATGGACAGATTCAGTGTCTCTGTTGGAGGAACCATCTTGACGATATCGTCGGATCGGAGAATATTGTATTGCTAAGCTCGTCATCCGTGTGACAAGAGGGATATTGTAGAGCCAGCGAGCGATTGGGGGAGCTGATCCGGAAGAGAGAGAGGGAGAAATCGCTTGGTCCGGGGACCCCGGAAATGGGATTCTCCGGTTGATCAATGACGTTCATTCACCACGTCTTTGTCCGACGTCGCCAACGGATCAACCCTCCCCCTGAGTATAACCAGTAAATAAAACAAACAAACAAACAATGAACTGGGTGAGCGAGCAGATTCAATCCAGCTCCGAGGTCAGTCGATTGTAGAAAATAAGAGATGAGAGCCTCCGTCGCTGGTGGTGGATGGTGACTCGGAGAAGAAGTTGATGCTCGAAGGGGTTTTCTTTTCGGCCCCTGGACTGGACTCGACGAGCGAGGTCCGATCACGTGAGTATGGCGCTAAGCAGCCATGCCTGTCGCTATGTGGTACCGGTAGGTATTGGAATAGGAAAGGTCGAAGTCAAAAAAAAGTTATGCATCACCTAATTTGATTTCTCATACGTATTTAGTATTTACCTATTCTTTTCTTCTCTTCTCCTTTCCCATCGTTCATACCACAATAAACCATCGGAATTCGGCTTCATCAAATCGTACACTATTACTTTGCTACCTGCGACATCTTCATTCGTTCGTTCGATCGTTGGCTACCTGCTTCTTTTTGTCTATCCATTTATCTATTTCTATCTGTTTATCTAATTATTTTCTCAATCTAACTATCAACTCCTTAAATACGCTGGCTCGCTCGCTCACATGATTCTAGGTTTGAAGATCTCCATCTAATACACTTTAAAGGCTCCACCCAACGAACATCAGGGTCCTCCAGGATCTCCTCACACACTTAGGCCAACGCACCCCTTCCCCATTACCATCCAGATCGTAAGTTTTTATTGTTTTTGACTGAAATGTAATTTTAATGCGGAAGGAGACGGAGGTAGGACGGGTATATACTCATACTGATAAGTAGCATTCTTCCTGTTTGAACTCTTGTGACTTCTCCAAGTACTCGTCGGTTGCCTGGGTATAATTGAAAGAAATTGCCTACTTACCTTAGGACGAGTAGAGTATAGATAGATTAATTCAATGGAAAAGAGTGAAGAAAATAAATATGTATGTGTGTATGTGAATAGCCAAAACTCCCACCCATTCATTCACCCGTATATACAGCCCAATCCACTCCGGTCCACCCTACTCCTATATCATCCCCATGCATTTCCCTTCTCTCCATCCGTATGCCTCCCCGCCCCCACCAGCCACAGCACACCGACACTGACGAAAATGACAAAAACAATAACGCTCTCCCTCTCAACTAACTATCCGCGCTCCCAACGCCATGCGCGTTGCCACTCCGCCGCCGCGCCGAGCGGGAGGCAGCTTCCATCTGCCGCTTAGTGTGGAGGTGCATCTCGCGCGTATAGGAGGAGAGTGTGGTGGTGGGGGAGGAGGGCTGGTCGTGGGTAGTGTTGCTGTTGTCGTTGTCGTAATGTTGTTGGGATTGGGCGCAGGAGGGAGAAGACGTGGAGGTGAGGTGAGAGTAGCTCTTGTAGGGTGGTGAGGACATGGTAGTGGTGGTGGTATAGAGGATCGTGTTGGGTTATGTTATTGTATTATATCGTGTTGTGTTGTAGTGTTGTGGTGTTGTGTTGGATTGTGAAGGAGGAGTAGGAGGCACTGGTAGAGTTGGAGGTTAGGTGTGTATTGTTTGATGGAGGATAGATGGGTATATATTTCTGTACATAAGAATGTATGTAAGTGAGATTGCAATGAGATATGGATTGGTTTGGATGTTGATGTATCACCTTTTTCCGAGCGGTTCATTCCTATATATCTCTCCACGGTATCCACGGGTATCCACAATAATCAGGACCCCTACGGATACGCCACGAACTGCACGTGCCTCTCCCCACCTACCCCGTGCCCCTTGCCTCCCCCTTCTTCTCTTAAAAACTCCCCGTCCGGATGCAAACATCCCTTTCGATCCCCATCCCCTTACCTACTAACCTCTCGATCATCCACTCAGAAAGCTCAGAAATGGGCCTAGAATAGATAGGCCCGGATTATAGTTCAGTCCGTTGACGGTTGGTCTAATAGTTGGGGTAGCAACAACAACGTCAACCCAGAAGGACCCTGTCGATCATCATCGTCACCTGCATGTCCCGTCTGACGCTAAGTAGTTATCTCAAACCTGGTGTAAGTAAATACAAATATGAATACAAATAGTAGTAAAAATACAGATGGATGAACTCTGACTTGATGTGACCATGGAAAGCCAGCCGCCGGGCTGGCTTGGCAAGGGGTAAAAAGAAAATAAGAAGTGGATGGTGATTCACCTTGCAACTCTATCTTTTTTTATATACATCATGCCCGAGTTTGTACACGTCTTGAACTCCGTAATGCTATCTACTCATGTACGTCAACAATGTAATGGACATCATCTCGTATCGACGTGACACCACGGCGGACGGGAAGGGGATGACGACATCTCATCTGGGAAGCTCATGTTTTGTTTACATGTTTCGTTTCATCTTTGTCTTCCGACTTGATACGACAACAAAGCCGATCATTACTTTTTCATAGATAGATGGCTAGCATTATCCTGCATTGCAATATATGCGAAGTAGCTTGCACAAAAACACAAAACTAATAATACCTACAGTATTATTGACAAAAATATAACATCAACAATTCTAGAACAACACTGATCTCATCTCCTGCCTAAGCGAGGGTGCATAAAAGGAAAGGACGTATGCCAGACCCAGAATTACATCATCCACTCACTGGCCAGACCCTGCCTGTACGTACCATATGCGTACAGCCAGCCAATCACGGACCGTGGAAAGGAGAGACAGGTCGGAGGCGGGAACAAATCTGCTGCCGATCGCTTAGCCATCTACCGGTACTCCCGTATTTACTTACGCTTGCACACACGCACGTACGTACGCACAGCATGAGGTTCAAGCCTCTTACCCACCGGAGCTAAGACCAACGTACTAGTAAGTACGTAGTAAGTCACAAAAATGCCCGAGTGGAGAAGAGGGAAAGCTTGGTTTTGCTTAGTTGAGTCTGGGTGTGGGTTTGGGGTTTTAGGATCGATCGCTATCGACGACGACGAAGAAGAAATAGGAAGGGTATATAATACCTATGAGTAAAGATGAGGCGGGCTGGTTGATTATCTACTTACTTACCCTGGATAGAACGAAAGCGATACGATACGGGCTCAATTTTCCCCTCCCCCACCTCCTTCTCAATTCCCCGCTGCTGCTGCTAAGTAAGGTAATTACACCACGTACCTAAAACCAATGGTTGTAATGACGCCAGCTCAATATGTTTGAGGATAGCAGTGATATACTTCGTAGAGGACTAGAGGACTGGATTCTATCTCGTACAGACACGTATCCCAGCCGTGAGTCTATCCGTAATACAATTCAAGTCCGGCTCGAATATCCGCTGGATGTATGATTCCGATTCCGATGCATTTGCTTCTGGCTAGCTAGCCACCCAGCTACCTTATGCTAATTGGATTCTATAGGTAGTAGTATGACATCGGGATCGGGGAGGATCAGCCCGCCCCCTTTTGACACTCAACCTAGCCTAGAGCAGATTAGAGTAGACAGAAATAGAGAATTTAGGTATGTTAGGTATACCGCAGTATATCATATCAAGCAATTCGTTTTCTTTGGTCGGGGAGGTTTTTTTTTAACCCGTTGAATTCCTCGTTTACCTCAAGTATACATCTTACAAAGTATATCTTATATATCGCTAACTGTACTCTTCATCAGAGCCGTGAGTAATTAAGTGATTGAATAAGGAAATAAAAGAAGTCAGCACCTATGTTTCTCTAGATCCACTATCCCTTTTCTACCAGGCTCTAATGATCTTCAGACTCCATCTACTATTAGATATGAAAAGCTGATAGTAATCTAGACATATCCAGTCACAGTCAAGGTCTACAGCCACCTTTCACAACACATCGTCAACACCGTTACTATCATCGTCACCATCATCGTCATATCTCAAGCCTTCCTCGCTCACCCACCCACTCACCCACTCGATATTTTTCCTTGATCTCCGTAGATCCAAACAGACATCTCCTCCTTTCCCTCTCCCTCTCCCTCTCCCTCTCCCTTTCCCTCTGCAACTCCCAAAAATTAAGACGAACTACGGAGTACCGGCCTGACATCACCTCACAGCACATCACAGCGCAGCCCACAATCATCGCACAGCACATCCGCGACGACAACGAGACGAGGCGACTTAGAAATGAGGTCATGCATACACACATACATACATACATTCGCCCGCCTGCCCGCCTGCCCGCCTGCCCGCCTGCCCGCCTGCCCGCCTCACGGTCCACGCCCACGTCCCACGTCCCACGTCCACACTCAACGCAACGGCCGAGAGACCTAGCGCAAGCCAGCTAGCTAAGCTAAGCCAAAACAGCAAGCTAGCTAACCACGAATGAACAACAACGAAAAACTAAACCAAATTAAACTCCTTGACTGATTGACTGCCTGGCTGGCAGGCTGGCAGGCTGATTCTGACGTCTTCGTGCAGCTGAGGTTAGGTTAGCTTGTTCTGTGCATATTAGCTTGCTCCGGAGGTACCTACGTCTGTAGATAGCGAGTGGATAGCTAGGTAAACCAAAAAAAAAAAAAAAAAAATTACATCTCAATCCAAAATTTTTACATACACTTACATATATTAATGAGATGACAACCTATATCTTGGCGAGGAAAGGAGTCACCGTCTCGTCTCGCTTAATTACGACCCGACCTGCTCACGTACCTACGTCCTGGGATTAGAATATCTGTCTGGTTTTTGCTTCAAAGTAGGATGGAGTGGAACAGGGAAAAGGAGACCAAAGTTAGGAGTGAGCAAGAGGGATGGATATCGGGGACGCTGTATAAAATTATGAAGAGAGATGTTAGATATGGAATGGGCAATACTTTTTATTTACAGCGCTGCGCTAATCTCCTATTATACCCATGATTGTATTACAATGAATAAAGCATCAAATTATATACAAGAACAAAATTAGGGCAGGAAATACCGTGTACGCCATCTCCCCTTGTCCTGTTGACCATTTACGTCCTTTAATGTTCGACGCTATTACAACTATAACTACCGGTCCTCTTCCTCCGTGGGTGCCTCGATATACGCAGGAGTTTCTTCTCTAACATACGGTGGTCTATCACACATCAGTACACCTCAACCGTCTCACAAGCCGGAGTTTTCCTCACCTACCTGACCAAGTTCTTCGCCGCTACGATCCCGGCCGTCGCAACGGCATAGACACCCAGCAAGTTGCTCCATCCCGTCTCCCCAATACCCCGCTGGCCCACCGCCAAGGCGATGAGATCATACACAAGGCACCCCCCAAAGATCCAGTCACTTCCACTGGCCAACGTAGCGAATCCCAAACCCGTGACGACCTTGACGGCCAGTCCGGGACCCTCGTGGTTGAAATAGGCGACAGATCCGTTGTGCAGCAGGTCCAGGACCCCGATGCCTGCGAAGGTCTTGGACACGATGTTCGTGAGGACCGAAGAGGTAGAGCGCGTGTTCATGGGTGGCAAGCGCCCAAAGATGTAGTAGAGCTGAGTCAAGGAGTTGATGACGACGAATATGTTGGCCGTTTTCAAGGCCGACGCGTTCCAGAAGATCATCCAGGCTGGAAAAAGAATGCACCGTCAACACACCATTCCTCCCAAGCAAAAAAAAAAAAACACGTGACCATATCGGTACGACGAGACGTCCTAGCTGGTCTGGTCCATCCCCAAAAGGAAGGATTGATTTGATAGGAGAGAGAGAGAGAGAGCCTTACTAGCAATGCATAGATTCCCCACAGCATAATATGGCACGAAATCTACCATCTGGTTGACCTCCTGTTGCTCCTTGGCCCCCTTCTTCGGATCCAACTTCCACAAGCGATACAACCACGCCAACTGGAACAACTGTTGCGGAAAGAAGAACCCCGCAATGAAGTATGGCTGCGGAGACCAGAACGAGAGGTTGGCATCGTGCACATCTTTCATGTTAGGGGAGGACAGCATGCCGTACTGCTGCGCAGCAAAGTCGACGAGGAAGGACGCGGGGGCGACCCAGCGGGCGGTAGAATGCGAGATGCCCATGGCGAGCGTTTTGTCTGTATGGGAGTTTATTCGAAATGGGATCGGTGGTGTTGGTGGTGTTTGTAGGTGAGAGACTGGAATTGAGAGTCTTTGTTTTGTTTGGGATGGCGAGGTTGATATGGAAGCAACCGCCTTGTCATACGGATGAGCCAAGTCATGATGTCAACACCTTTAGCCGAGCCCTCGGCCTCGGGTTTTGCCTCGTCCGAAGTCCGGATTTGGTAAATACTTTGGCATGAGCATCCTGTCTACTTCACGAAATTCTCTTATGATTACTTTCGTCTCGACTTCATTCTAGATTCGGGCTTTCTCTTCACAAGCGAAGAACAATTAAGCAATCGACATCGATCGAGCCAAGACTTGAGCTATCGTCACGTGCCCTAATAATTTCTATCCCGGGAGCATGGATGGGATAGGTAATTCAGGATGCGTTACTGGTTGGTTATCCAGGCGAGAAACACGCTCGATGCGGCCTCTCCTAGAGAATGGAATCTGCCTCGTCTCCTCCGGGTTATTCCACTCCTGCGCTATATCGCGAGTCGCATTGCCAACCTTCGTCCGATTTATCCCTAAGGCAGAATTCGGTAACATGCAATATGTCGTGCAGATGGGCTCACAAGGGGTGCTGCGGGCACGATTGGCGTGGGATGGACAACGCAATTGCATATGCAATACCACAAGTCACGCCACAAATCTCATGATATCCAGACTTCCGTGCAGAACTTGATGATGCCTGAGGGAGGTATTAGTACTTACGGCTATGATCGGTCTTGGTCTTCATCAACATCTGCTCTCTTGTCACCTGTACAAGTACTACTATTTCCTCTCTCTCAACCCGTAATACAAGCACCGGCATGTCGAACTCTCATCCTATGCAACATATCTCTCGAGACGCTCTACACACAAGCCTCGAAGCACGAATCCAGTATCTTCACAGTTTCCTGGACTTCAGCAGCAGTAAGCAAGAGCCCAGCATCACCGCCTCATACCTCATCCACTGCTAACCTGGCCTTGCAGACGATGTCGAAGCACTGGTCTCAGGCGCCAAGTACATCAAGGCTCTGATTCCGACCGTCGTCAATATCGTCTACAAGAAACTCTTACAGTTCGACATCACAGCTCGCGCATTTCAGACCAGAAACACGAGTTTTGAAGGGCCCATGGATGCCAAGCTCAGCGAGGACAGCCCGCAAATCGTGCATCGAAAGATGTTCCTCCGAGCCTACTTGATCAAGCTGTGTTCTGACCCGACGCAAATGGAGTTTTGGGAGTACCTGGACAAAGTCGGGTAAATAAACGAACCATCTCCCCTTGCCTCTGCATCTCAACATACGGAAGCTTACAGATAACTACAGCATGATGCATGTTGGTCTCGGTCGCGCTCATCCCCTTCACGTGGAGTACATTCATCTCGGCGCCTGTCTCGGATTTATTCAAGACATCATGACCGAGGCCATTTTCTCTCATCCTAAGCTCTCTCCGGACCAGAAGGTCGCACTCGTCAGAGCCCTGGGAAAGATCATCTGGATTCAAAACGACCTGTTTGCCAAGTGGCATATTCGGCACGGTGTTGAGTTTGCTCTTGATGATGATGAGTTTGTGATTGAGATGAAGGAGGGCCACGTACGCGGAAAGAAGAAGATTCTGGCCACGGTAGACGGCGGCGGCGAGGAGGTAGTATCGCTTCCCCGGCCTGGAGCCTGCCCGTTCGGTGGGATCGACGAGAGGGCTGGCTTGGTCGAGAAGGGGGTCGAGGAGACGGCTACTTGAGTATCTACCAATATCAACTCTAATATTCTCCGGATCAGATCAGACCGAGCGGAGTAGGTAGTGGAATGTGAGATGTGAGATATAAGATGCGAGATGCGAGATGCGAGATGCTGGTCCCAGTTCTCGAGTTCTGCGATATACTTTGTATCATGTTATTAGGATGACCAACCATCTTTGAAGATTCTTGTCTTGGCGCGGGAGATGGGCGTGGCATCGTCACCGTTACAGGGGAGGGGGTCGGAGGGGGTAGGTAAGTCGACGACCCCGCCATCATCCGTATACTGAACTCATTTTCTCTTCTTCTTCCTCATCCAACTTCACCTGACACTCCCAGACTCTACACCTCTTCAAATCTCTACACCCTACAACTCTACAGACTCTACAGCTCTACAGACTCTACAGCTCTACAACTCTACAGCCCATCATGGCGGCGACGAACGCGCCCCTCTTCCTCGCCTGGAGCGTGGCCGTGGTTGTACTCTTCATGGCTACGCCAGCAGCAGCTTTCGGCGCGGGAGATATCGTCGATCTAGCAAAGGTAAGCCTCCTCACCTCATATCATCACATCACATATATATATTATCATATCATATACAAATGTATATATACTCACTCCCACGGCAATCAACTGACATGATTACGCCGCAGATCAATGCCATCAACTACCGCCATGGAGACATCGAGAATACCCTCCTGGAGCTGATGATAGTCGCGGGCGGTAACACGAAATTCGACAAGCTCGACGTCAAGCGTGTGTACTTTGGGAACTGGCTCCGCGATTACTCTCAGGCCATCGATGTCGGTGGACTGAAGCAGCTTCCTGCCGAAACCATCCGTATCTTGCTTTGGTGTCTTTCGTTCCTCACCTTTGGCTACGCTACCGGTGAGTTTGAGGTCACCGCCGAACGACTCGGCTGCTACCGCCCGGAGGAGCACATCGACAACCCAAAGGTAAACAGACCAATCGCATTGTCCTCATGGTTGTTTGGGGCCTTCCACGGAGCTGACTCAGACCTAGGATTACGCCGACAATATGGATGCTCGCCAATACGACCAGCGCCTCCGTGGTCCAGTCGACGAGGGCAAAGAGCTTGCAATCGACCCCGAAACTGGGCTGAAAGTGTATATCGCTTCTGAGAATGCGGGTTGCCAAACATCTGCTGGTCTCGTCCGCGACCTGTTCGAGAGGAGCATCGAGCTTGGCCGCAAATACAACCGTGACCACAACAAGGATGATTTCTACGAGGCACTCCGGCTCTTGGGCACCGGTCTGCACTGCCTGGAAGGTCCGTACTCCCCATTGTGTTCAACAGGGCGAGACTAATCAGTAAATCCACAGACTATGCTGCTCACTCCAACTACACAGAGCTTGCTCTCCGTGAGCTTGGTGTGGATGCATTCCCTCATGTTGGAAGAAATACAGAAATCGAGGTCCGAGGAAAAAGAATCTTCCCACTTGTCACTGGAACCTTCGGTATGACCGATTTCTTGCACTCGGTCGTCGGTGAGATGGGAGATAAGGTGGCGCAATCCGAGATCGAGGGTCTAGAGTCCCAACTCAACAAGGCCAGCGAGGACGATGAGAAAAACGATCAGACATCGGTCCTCAAAGGTATCCTGGATAACGTCCCTTGGGACCTACTTGAAGGAGACGGAAAGCCCGACACAAACAAGGCCGATGAGCTCAAGCAAGCTGCCGCTGCCAAGAAGCAGGAGACACAGCAGAACCCACTGGACCGCAACGCCTCGCTGGGAGGTATCGACATCGATCAAGCCAAGGGCCAGGCCCAGCAGACGCTCAAGGATATGTACCCCATTCTCGAATTCCACGATCAAGTCATGAAGGGCGTCACCGAGGTCATCTCCAAAGTCCCTGGCCTGGATGATCTTCTTGAGAACATGTCAGGTGCTCTGCAAATCTTCATATTCTCTCTCTTGGCTCCATACGTCACCCCAATTATCGCCCAAGCCCGTGTTGAGCTCAAGTCTGGATCGGAGGGTGTCCTGAAATCCAGCGAGAAGGGTCAATATGAGGTCTTTGAGAACGACAACTTCACCGACCCAACTCACTCTATGCTCTCCAAGGACCATTTCTCCAACGTTCTGAACACGGTTGCGGGACAAATCGCTTGTGCCACTGTCAAGTTCGTTGTTCCCCACATCGTCGATTCTTGGAGCGATGAGGGCAAGGATGTTCGCCAAACCATCGATGATATCCTGCAGGTGTTCCACCACCCTGCCCTTCGTGAAGAGAACAGAGAGGGCCAGATGGCCATGTTTGAGACCGTCAAGCAATGGTGGGAAAGCAAGGATGAGTCTGAGCAGCAGCACTACAAGGAAATCCTGAGCACCCAAGGTGTCAAGGACAACAAGAACCATGAGGGGGAGGATGCCCAGGGCGGTGGGCACTCTCACGGTGCTCCTGCCAAGAAGAAAAAGGAGAACGAGTTTGTGCCCTCTGCGCAGGAGGGTGCTTCTGTTCTGGAGGAAGTCACTAGTGGAATTGGTGGCATGTTTCTGAAGAAGACGGGTCTGGACAAGAAGCTTGGAGTGGAGGTTGAAAATGAGCCGAAATCCTCGTATGGTCGCCAGGATAACGAGGAGAGTTCTTATGGCCGTACTCAGCACTCTTCAGGCCGAGACGATAACGAACAATCTTCATATAGTCGCCAGGACAACGAGACGAGCTCGTATGGTCGCAATCAACAGTCGTCGCGCCGCGATGACAATGAGGAAAGCTCCTTCGGACGCAGCGAGAACACCTACGGATCTGGCCGTCAAGGTCGCAACGACGACGAGGAAAACTCGAACACGTATGGAAGTGACCGCCGCCAAGAAACTAGCGAGAATACCTATGGCCAATCAGGACGTTCAGGACGTGAATATAATGAGCAGAGCTCGTACGGTGGAGGTAGAAATCAGGAGAGTGAGAACACCTATGGTCAATCTGGCCGCTCGGGACGTGGAGATGACGAGGGCAATTCGTACGGTGGAGGTCGTTCTGCACGCAATGAGGAGAACACGTATGGTGATTCTGGACGTTCAGGATACTCTGGACGCGGCGAGAACGAGGCGAGCTCATACGGAGGCGGTCGTTCGGGACGCGGCGATAACGAAGAGAGCCCCTATGGTGGTGGCCGATCCGGACGCAACGAGGAAAGCGAAAACACTTACGGCCAATCTGGCCGCTCGGGCCGCGGTGACAACGAGGAGAATTCTTTCGGTGGTGGAAACTCGTACGGACAATCTGGTCGTTCAGGTCGTGACGACGAGGAGAGCTCGGGCTATGGACGCGGTGGCCGTGATAATGACGAGTCTTCTGGTTACGGTCGTGGTGGACGTGATAACGAGGAGTCTTCTGGTTACGGTCGCGGTGATCGTGATAATGACGAGTCTTCTGGTTACGGCCGTGGTGGTCGTGATAACGAGGAGTCTTCTGGTTACGGCCGTGGTGGTCGTGATAACGAGGAGTCTTCTGGTTACGGTCGCGGTGGACGTGATAACGAGGAGTCTTCTGGTTACGGTCGCGGTGGACGTGATAACGAGGAATCTTCTGGTTACGGTCGCGGTGGTCGTGATAACGAGGAATCTTCTGGTTACGGTCGCGGTGGTCGTGATAACGAGGAGTCTTCTGGTTACGGTCGTGGTGGACGTGAAGAGGAATCCTCAGGTTACGGCCGTTCCGGACGTGACGATAACGAAGAGAGCTCAGGTGGCTACGGACGTAGCCAGGAGCGTGGAGGTGGAAGACGCGGATATGGCGAAGAAGAGGATAACTTCAATTCGAGATACTAGGCTAAGCGTGGGATGCGAGGCGAAGCGTTGGTATTTGAGGATATGCGAAATTGGAGAGGAGCGGACTCCTGAGGACTTGCACACATCAAGCTTTAACTGAAAATACATATATACGGACCACTATCATGATCACCTCTCGTACGGAGTGATCCCACCCTTTATCCTGCGTCTCTCATTTCATTCCTCATTACCAACTCTCGCAGAAATCATCTCTCTACCTAGTCTAGATTTCGAAACCAGCAGTATTGAAACTTCAATCCCGGAATCCACTCACTCACTCACCCCTTCATCTCTTCCTTCTTTCCCATACACTTTTTTTTTTTCTTAAATCAACCCTATGAATCCCCTCCCCTCCCACCACTTCCAATAACACTGCGAGGAAAGGCATGGTGGTTCGATTCAGCTAGGTACGGCTCGGATTACTTACACTATTGTTTATCAAGTATAGTCTTATTTTTATTTCAGGTCCTGACGGACAACGAGTAGTCGGTCGAATGACCGTCTCAAAAAGTCAAGGACCATCTTTACTTTACAAGAGACGGTCTGAAGACGGTGCGTCGACCGTTTGAATAACCTCTTACCTGCTTTCACGGAGGGGAGCTATTACTATCGTTTATATATATTCATCTGTATACATACGAAGTCTGCACATTTCCTTAACCTACCTAACCTACCTCCTGACCTGACCTGACCTAATCCTAACCTAGATATCTCAACCAGTAAGCCATCGGGAATGGGTAAGCTCACTATACCTACCGGTACTACCTGCGTAAGTCTACCTTCCTGGGACATACCTAGCCTACCTATCAGCCGATTAATCAATCTGATTACACCAGATTCAAGTAGAGTTAAACTCTCTTCCTCTCTCCGTGCTCTCTCTCGCTACCGTACTCTCGCTACCGCATTCTCGCTACCGCAAACCCTGAAACATCCGAGAGAGGGGGGAAAAAAAAAAGCGGAGTCGCAGGATAACCTCTCTGTATGGAGGTGACCTCCCCCCTCCCCCTCTGTCTGTATCTATATTAGGAACAGAGATAAGTACCTAGGTAGGATAAGGAGGATAAAACCCCCACGGAAAGACGAATCCGACAGATGCGGAAGATAGAAAAGATCGTGTCTCGCTCATTTATTCATTCATTTATTCGTTCATTCATATATAGGTAACCAACAGAGCCATTAAATCTACAGAAAGAAAGAAACATAGTAGATTGATTTTTTTCTTTCGATTTTCAAGGGGTTTCGAGGATTTTCGAGGATCGTACTACGCAGACGGCAAGACTAACAGACAGACAGACAGACAGACAGACAGGCCTCCTCACCATGGCAGCGGAGCAGGTTCCAGTTCCTGATGGCCATCCAGAGGTTGACTGGTCGGTTTGGGAAGCAGCTGGGGAAGGGGACGGTATGTTTGATTGTGAACCTCGCTCCGTCAAGTGACCCTCCAACCCCTCATACATATATACCTTATACACATACCTACATATATACATACATATACAAATGCCTCAGATCTCAATCCTCCCTCCCTCCCAATACCCAATCGAGAAGGGGAAAAAAATCCGAAAACTGACTCTACTCTCTCTCTCTCTGACTGCATCCAACTTACCTACCGAACAAAAAACTAACTAACCCCATCCACCAGTGCGCTCCCCCTGCCCCATGCTAAACGCACTCGCGAACCACCACATCCTCCCACACTCCGGGCGCGGCATCAGCAAACCCCAGATCGTCAGCGTCCTCACGCAGATCCTCAACCTCGGGTCGGGGATCGCCGCCCTCTTCGCCGCCGGCGCGCTGAAGGCGGCGCCCGAGCCGGGCGCTGACACCTTCGACCTCGACCACCTGGCCAAGCACGGCCTGGTCGAGCACGACGTGAGTCTGACGCGCAGCGACGCCGCGCTGGGCGACAACAACACTTTTGACGCGGAAGTGTGGCGCGAGGTCATTGGGAGCTATGGGGACGCGAAGGAGACGAGCTTCGAGAGCGCGAGTAGGGCGAGGTATGGGAGGATGGTGAGCGCTAGGGAGGCGCACCGGGCGGCTGGGAAGGAGTTTGAGTATGGGGTGAAGGAGTTTATTCTGAGTGAGTGGTGGTGCGATGGTAGTGTTAGGGGGGGGGGGGGGCGGGAGTTACTTAGGTACCCTTTTGATTTTTAGGAGAGATTGCTGATGTCGGGTTAGGTTATGGAGAAAGTGCGCTTTTTCTCGGGATCCTGGGGGGTGCGGAGGATGGGAAGATTCCGTTGGAATATCTGAAGGTGCTTGTTGGTAAGTCTTATGCCTTCGTCGCATTCCCCTGGGTTGGAGTTTTTGAGATGTGATTATGCTATAAGATGCGGATGCAGATGCTGATGCTGATGCTTGAGCAGAGCAGGAGAGAGTCCCGTTCAAAGAGGGCTGGCGGCCGCTCAAGCAACCTCTTTCACAATCCCAGATGAATCATCTCATCTTCAGTCTGATGGCTGCAAATGAGCACAAAGCTGCTGAAGCTGCCGGCGTGGGATTGGGAACGATGCATGCTGTTACTAATGCCGTGACGAGCGTGCTTCCTACGCATTGCAATCTTATGTGATGGATCTTGGGGTTCTTGGTCTTGCTTTGCGGAATATTTTTTCTGCTTGCACTTGGGACATATAAGGTCTGAAATTTGAACTGAAGCCCTGGTATGTGGACTACGCAGAGATAGTAGATTGGGTCCGAATCGTGAGTTAGCAATGCCAGGTCATTTTCCAGCTGCAATCGAGGTCTACCTGGTCCTTTTCGGCTTCTGTTGCCTCTCGCCTGTCTGAAAATCCCCTTTCCTATACGTCGTCAATTCTGGGCACAGTCGTGGAAACGATAATCACTTGATGCCTAGCTCCACGCTCTCGATTTTTACTGTGTTTCCTTAACTTGGGCATATGTACAAGCCCTTCAGGTTGTCTAGATGTATTTATACGGGTTCATGATCCCGTTCTACACCATCAGTCAGCTTGAATTCAGTGAGTCCTTCGCCTCCCCAACTTACCGGATCATACAATTCCTTGATCTGCCTCATCAACCGAATCATCGTGTCGCTCCGACTATATCCTATATAATTCTTTTTCGCCAGGCCCAGCCCATGCTCCGCACTAATACTGCCGCTCCGCCGTTCAATCCACTCGTATACAAACGGTTCCAGTACCTTCTCAACCCTCTTATCGTACCGCCTGACCGGAACGTTGAGATGCAGATTCGAGTCTCCCATGTGACCGTACCCTACGACATCTACGACAGGATGCTCATCAGTGTCGCCCATGAGCCCTGATTCCTGCATCTTCTTCTTGGTCTCTTCGACGAGCGCGTAAAGATCGTTGATTGGGATCGAGAGGTCATATTTGTAAACACCGCCCCAGTGGCCGAGACACTCGGGTACGCCTTCTCGCCAGCCCCAGAGCGCCCTTACCTGAGTTTCGTCTTGCGCAAGGACACCATCGAGAACGATCTCCTTCTCCATTACGTGCTCGAGGAATTTCTCAAGCTTCTCGTTGTCGTGCTCAGCGTTGGAGCCAGACGTCTCGATTAAGCAGTAAAACGGATACTCGTTTTCCAAGGGTCGCTTGTTGTTGGTTACCTTGTGCACGAGGTCTTGGGAGTGTCCATCCATGAGCTCGAACGCAGAGAGGATCTCAGAGAGCTGGCCTTTGGCTTCTTTGAAAGCATGTTGGACTTTCTCATAGGATTCGAGGCCGAAAAATGCTACATTGATAGCCTTTGAGCGTTGGGGGCAGATTATTGAGATGCCGGTTATGATGCCAATCGTGCCTTCGCCACCGATAAATAGCTGCTTGAGGTCGTAACCCGTGTTGTTTTTCCGTAATTTAGATAGGTCATCGACAATGGTTCCGTCTGGCAGTACTGCTTCAATACCAAGTACATTGCCATGAAGACTTCCATACCGCAGTAGTCTCAGGCCTCCAGCGTTCGTGGCAACATTACCTCCGATATGACAGGATCCCTTAGCTCCAAGGTCTAACGGGAAGATGTAGCCTTTCTCGGCGAGATAGTTGTCGGCCACTTCCAAAATAACACCAGCATCCACAACCAGAGTTCCAGAAACGTCATCAAAAGACCGAATCTCGTTCATCCGGCTCATATTAATAACAATCTCGTCAAATACTGGCACCGACCCTCCAACCAAGCCAGAGTTTCCTCCTTGCGGCACCACAGCTAACATATTGTCGTTACAATACTTTAACACCTTGCTAACCTCGTCCGTCGACCCAGGCTTCAGCACCAGTTTCGTGTGTCCCCGGTATTTTCTCATCCAATCCCCGTTGAATGGCTCTATATCTTCAGTAGCATCTTTCGTGACGCCATCTATAACTGCAGAGTCCTTGCCTAGCAGTTCTTTGAAGAAGTTGACATGCTCAGGAGTGAGCTCTGCAAATCTCGAGTCGCGCTTGATTTCTGGATAGGTTTCGGATGTGAATTTTATGGTTTTTGACGAGCCGGTTGTGCCTTTGGATACGCCTTCGGTTTCTTCTGTTGATGCTGTGCTTTGGTGTCGAATTTGGGGGAGAGCTACTCGAGGGAATGGAGCAGAGAGAGCTGGAATTCGGGCTCGACGGAGGGCGAGACTTACTCGCGATCGAGTAGCCATCGTGGATAAGGCGAAATGATCCAAGGCAATTGTTCAATTCTTGTTGCAGAGAGCGAGGTTATGGAATTGGTGAATAGATACGTACTGAAAGTCTTTGCCACGGGTGAAGCTCGGCTCATCAGCTCGCGAGGCTGAGGCTGTGGTTGCATAAAAATAGTGCAGCCCCGCCTTGAAACTATGCAAGATGGAAGAAGGCAAGGCGTCTGTCAGTCCAGCTTTCGACGTTCATCTTCGGGAATAGCTTCGACCCAACTCAGTTCAACTCAACTCAATCCACACAGCATAATCGCCACTCCTTCCCCGAGCTTCTTCTTCTCAAGCTTATATTAAGGTGCCAACCGATCGCGTCTCTGACGACTCCTCCACTTCCAAAAACCATACCCAGACCCCGATCTCCTCCTCGCATCCGCCATGTCGGAACGAAAGGTCCTTACCAAGTACTATCCTCCCGATTTCGATCCTTCCAAGATCGTCCGCTCGCGCGCGCCCAAGCAAGCCGGGCCCAAGGTACAGACTGTCCGTTTGATGGCGCCATTCCCTATGAAATGCACCGCATGTGGAGAATACATCTATAAAGGCCGCAAGTTTAATGCGCGCAAAGAGACAACGGAAGAGAAATACTACTCTATCCCCATCTACCGGTTCTACATCCGATGCACCCGATGTTCTGGCGAGATCACTTTTAAGACCGACCCCAAGAACATGGACTACGAGTGCGAGCGAGGCGCAAAGAGAAATACCGAACCATGGCGGATGAATGGCGCTGGCAAGCAGGAAAGTGACGAGGAGCGACTGGATCGGCTGGAGCGAGAGGAGGAAGAGAAGAATGCTATGCAAGAGCTCGAGACTAAGACCTTGGACGCTAAGCGGGAGATGGCGGTTGCAGATGCCTTGGACGAAATTCGGACTCGCAACGCCCGGAATGAGAGGCTGGGGAAGGACGGCGTCGAAGTCACAGTCACGCGCGAGAGTATCGACGAGGAGAGGCGGAGACAAGACCAAGAGGACGAAGATGCTGCTCGACAGGCTTTTATGAGACGGCACGAGGCTATGGAGGAGATTATCGAGGACGACGGGGATAACGACGATGGTGGCGTTGAAGCTGCACCTCCGATCACGAAAGCCGAGGCCTTGGAAATGCCGCCACCCAGCTTTAAGAGGGTAGTGAAAAAGAAGAAGGACCATGCTGCTGCTCTGGGTATCAAGAAGAAGCCATCCCTAGTTTGAATCGATTAGCTTGGGTGCAATAGGCAGCTGCATAGAAGTGAGTTCCATTGTTATCATGTTGGAACATGGTACTTGGCGCTAATAGAACATATTTGCAACTTGACCATTCTCAATTGCCCGCCGCCTAGCTCCCACACTCTACGGAGGCCTGATTTCCGTCCTGGTGCAAGGATGCATTGTACCAGTGGGCCTCGTAGGTACCTTCTCTACCATCTGTTTCGTATTTAAACCACTTTCTCTCAAGGCGTCACCTCTACCCGCGTACAAGCACTAGATGGTAGAAACCCCAGAGGGCAGCATCGGAGCCCCGTCAGTTACCAGAATACATGTATCCTTACCCGGTTGCAATCAGAAGAGCGTAAGGAGACCGCCTTCGTTAGCAAACGGGTCGGCCCGGGGGATTTTTGGTAGTGAAATATTCTGCCATCGATTCTGCTATATAGGGCAGGCAGGGGTGAAGGCGGTGACCTAAATTGGCTCCTGCACTTCCGTACGTACTACCGGTACTATTTTCTTTCCCCCTGGGGCGTGGAGCCGAGCTTCCCCCTTGCTGTTTAACCGCCGCATTCGCAAGCGCAACCGCGACGGTTTATCTACCCCACCTCAGCGGAAATGATATCTTCCGAATCGGGACATTTCCTTCCTAGGGCTTGCTGACCGCGGGGTAATCAATCCACCCCGCACCTTGGCATGGGCCTTCTTCTCGCCGGATCCTCCAGTCGATCGGTCCCTCCCTTACCCCTTACCCCTTACGTACGTACCTACCTCAAGGACAATACAGTACATACCGGTACTACTACATATGGCATTCTGCCTGAGCTGAATTTCAATGATGACATGGCACCTTCTGTCCACCCACCCCCATCGAGTCCTTTCTGCCTGAAGTTGGCCGGCCGGTTAGTCATCCAGTCATTGAGTTCCAGTTCATCTGCAGCTCCTGGTGACCCTTTGCATACTATCACTATCACAAGACAAGATCCATCCTCGAAGTTTCCCAGCTCTGCCTTTTGCCTAAAGTCGGGTCGAGTCAAGTCCACTCCTCTCTACCCAGTCGATTTCCGAACCTCGCTTGCACTTGGTAGGTAGGTACCTAGGTAGTAGGTAGGTAAGTATGAATAAAAAAACCCGAATACCCGCCAGCCAAATGGCACCAAACGGCCACTCCAGTCCGGGTTGAAGAGCGAGATACCTCGATAGATCTCTCTTTTCGTTGCCTCCAATACATCCATCTCGAATAAGGCAAGCAGGCAGGCAAGCACAATGTGGCCATTGCTGTGTGTCCTACCATTGCTGGGCCTGGCTGTGGCGGAAGATGGACTGGCGGGAGTAAGGACACAAATCCGACACAACATCTCGCTTGGTGTTTCGCTTCCACTACACACAGACACACTGCTGACTGCCATGTACCGGTAGTGGTTACGGTATGCACCGCTCGCCGATCGCTCAACCATCCCCCAGAGCCTGCCCTCGAATCTCGTAGCACTCAGCAGCGCGGAGGACAGCCCAGTCTTCACGGCTGGCGTGGAGATCCGAGCCGGCTTTCGAAGCATCTTAGGCCAGACTCTCGACTCAAATTCAGACTCAACAGAGCGATCGTCCACCGTCATCGTCGGCACGCTCGATCAGTACGTCGAGAGCTTCGGAAATACAACCACCGTTCCGAGTCTGGGCGAGGAGGGGTTCTGGCTCAACATTGAGGCCGACGCCGTCCAGATCATCGGACAAGATGAACGCGGTGCGCTGTACGGCGCGTTCGAGTACCTGTCACGACTTGCGCAGGGGGATTTTGCGCCCACCAGCTACAGCTCGAGTCCCAGGCAACCGATTCGATGGGTGAACCAGTGGGATAGCATGGACGAGACGGCTCACCTGGGCAGTGTTGAGCGTGGCTACGGCGGGCCGTCCATCTTCTTCGATGATGGCTTCATCGTTCCCAACTTGACCCGGGCCTCCCAGTATGCCCGTCTCCTGTCATCGATCGGCATCAACGGCGTGATCGTCAACAACGTCAATGCAAACGTGACCCTATTCCAAGATGTGAACATCGACGGACTGGGCAGGATTGCCGAGGCCTTCCGACCGTACGGGGTGCAGCTCGGGCTGTCCGTCAATTTCGCGGCTCCAGAAAGCTTTGGAAACCTCCCGACCAGTGATCCCTTGGATCCTTCCGTCATAACATTCTGGGAAAACATAACCACCAAGCTCTATGAGCGGATTCCCGACATGGCAGGATATTCGCTTGTATGTAGTCACCAAGATTCAGTATTATGTTTTGGACTGTTCCAAAAACCCCCCCCCCCCCCCCCCACTTCGCACCTGATTGACGAAGCATCGCTAAATCCCAACTTAGAAAGCAAACACCGAGGGCCAACCGGGCCCGTTGACCTACAATCGGACTCTCGCCGACGGAGGCAATATGCTCGCGAGAGCTCTCAGCCCTCACGGGGGTAATCTGATCTATCGCGCATTCGTCTACGATTCCATTGGACTCAATTGGACCAACTGGAAAGATGATCGTGCCAATGCGGCGGTGGATTTCTTTGGGGACCACGACGGGGAGTTTGAAGAGAACGTGATTGTCCAGATCAAGTATGGACCCATCGACTTTCAAGTGCGAGAACCCGTCTCGCCACTCTTCTCGCGACTGAAGAACACGAACGTTGGGTGAGTACCCCGACCTCCACCACCACATTCTTACCCCAGACCCACGTGACAGATGGGCTGACTGTCTCTGAAGCATCGAGTTGCAGGTGACTCAAGAATACCTGGGCCAGCAAACCCACCTGGTATACCTTGCCCCGATGTGGAAAGTAACCTTGGACTTCGATCTGCGAGTCGATGGGGAGGAATCACGAGTCGGCGATATCATCTCCGGTGATAGATTCGGCCGACCGCTGGGAGGATCCGCTGCTGTCGTCAACGTCGGCACGAATACGACATGGCTCGGAAGTCACCTGGCGATGTCGAACCTGTACGCATACGGTCGGATGGCCTGGGATTATACCACCGACCCTCAAGCAGCCCTCGAAGACTGGATCCGGCTGACGTTCGGTCCCGACCCCGCCGTCCTCGATGTCATTACCAAGATGTCGATGGAGTCGTGGAGGGCCTACGAGAACTACAGCGGAAACCTCGGCATCCAGACCCTCACGGACATCCTGAATACCCACTTTGGGCCGAATCCCGCTTCGCAGGACAACAACCGATACGGGCAGTGGACCCGCGCAGACGCCGACACCATTGGGATGGACCGTACCGTGTCCAACGGCACTGGGAATTCCGGACAGTACCCGCCGGAGATCGCGGCTATGTACGAGAGTATCGAGACCACGCCTGACGACCTCCTGTTGTGGTTCCACCACGTCCCCTACACGCAGGAGCTGAAGTCCGGAAAGACGGTTATCCAACACTTCTACGACGCGCACTACGAAGGCGCCGCGACGGTGCAGGCCTGGCTCCCGCTGTGGGAGTCCCTGGAAGGCCGGATCGACGCACAGCGCTACGAGGCGATCCTCTTCCGGCTGAGGTACCAAATGGGCCACTCGCTCGTGTGGCGCGACTCGATCAGCAACTTCTACTTTAACAAGTCCGGCATCGCTGATCGGGCCGGGCGCGTCGGCAACTACACCTACCGCATCGAGGCCGAGGATATGACACTGCGCGGGTACGCGCCCGTGGCGGTGACGCCCTTCGAGGCGGCGTCGGGGGCCCACGCCATCGTCACGACGTCGGCCACGGTGGCGGGGACCGCATCGGCCCGGAGCCCGTTCCCGGACGGGACGTATGACCTGGCGATCAACTACTTTGACCAGACGGTGGGGCGGGCGCGCTACGAGGTGTTGATTAATAACGCGACCGTCGGGCGCTGGACGGGCAACCTCGAGGACCAGTTCTATCACGAGCCGTTCACGTCCCTGGACGGGCTTTCGGCGACGCGGGTGACGTTCCCGGGCGTGGAGATCCAGGCCGGGGATGAGATACGGGTGGTGGGCACGCCGGACGGGAAGGAGATGGCGCCGCTGGATTACATCTCGGTGCTGCCGCAGGGGGTGGTGGACTGAGGGTGGGGGGTGAATGACCTGGTATGGGTGAGATGAACATATCTTTACTGTGTTCTATGATTGTGGTGTTGACGAAATGGAATGGATCTATGGATACTTTGATTTGTGGTTGTAGTGTTAATGAAATGGATCTATGGATAGTTTGATATGGCTGTAGTGTTCATGAAATGGATCTATGGATAGTTTGCTTTGTGGTTGTGGTGTTGACGAAATGGATCTATGGATGGTTTGCTTTGTGGTAGGTGGTATTCATGACACGAACATCTTTGCTTCATGGTGAGACGACGATGACGACTGCGAAGAAGAGGAAGGGAAAGCGTAGGAAAGGCGAGGAAACGGCAAATCACGCCGTGCTGTGCCGTGCTGTGCCGTGCCGTGCCGTGCCGTGCCGCCGCGTGGCTGGTTTTGCGAGCTGGTTTTGCGGGCTGGTTTTGCGGGCTGGTGACCTGAAAGGAAGGAAGGAGGAGGGAAGGGAAGTGAAGTGAAGGAAGGAAAAACTGTTTCAGCGGGATTGGGATTGGGATTGGGATTGGGATTCAAAGGGGGTTGGGGGGGGGGTTGGGGTTGGAGGGGTTGAAGCTCCTCTTCTTCTGAGCCCGCGCTCGGATGGATGGATGGATGGTTTGTTTGAATGGATGGGTGTCTGGATGGATGGTTGGATTTCTTTGCTATCAGTGTCAGTGTCGGTCAGTGTCGGTGATTCGGATTGGTAAGGTCAGGCAGGTCAGGTCAGGCAGGCAGGTCACGGGGGTGGTGACGTCGGAGTGGGAGCGGGAGTGGGAGTGGGAGCGGGAGCGGGAGCGTGGATGAAACGGGAGATGTCGTGGGCGGGATGGGACGGGATGGGACGGGATGGGGGATGGGGGATGGGGGATGGGGATGAGTTGGGATGCGAGCTGAAGATGATGGAGGAGGAGGAGGAGGTGGATGTTTTCGGTGTTGTGTGTGTGTGTGTGTGTGTGTGTGTTATGCCATGCTATGCTATGCTATGCTATAGGCGGGGGCTATGTTTAGTCAGTCAGTCAGTCAGTCGGTCGGTCGGTCGGTCAGGTCGGTCGGTCAGGTCGGTCGGTCAGGTCGGCTTTTTCACACCGCCACACCACCGCCACACCGCCACACTGCTGCACTGCCATAGGTACTGCCATGCGGCCATGCTACCATGCTGCCATGCTGCTATGCTGCCATGCTGCCATACTGTCCTTTGTGCTTTCGCTGTCGCTGTCGCTGTCGGTTTCGCTTTTGCTCTTGCCACTACTTACGTAAGTCCCGTCGGTCGCGCAGGTTGGTGTGTAGTAGGTGTGTCGTAGGTACAGTACAGTGCAGGACCCCTGTGTCTGTTCTGTTCGAGCCTCACGTCTCACTGTGGATCTAAGCATTTGACGCTTGAACAGGGGGGGTCGGGGTAGGGGTAGGGGTAGGGGTGGGGAGGGGAGGGGAGGCGGGGGAATCGGAAATCGGGATGATTGTGAAAGTAAGTCTCGGTTGGGTAAGGTATGTAGAAGTAGTAGTAGGTACCTATTTAAGGTATGTAAGGTAGAAGAAGTATAAGTATGTGTAAGGTACAGTACTGTATGTACAGTAAGGTGTAAGGTATGTATTTAAGGTATGTAAGGTACCGTATGCAAGGTACCGTATATAAGGTACGAAAGGTAGTTGGAAATAAACATGATCGGTACTGTAATTAGGTACTGTACTGTACAACTACGTAGTGTGCGGCGTACGGAGTGTGCGGAGTGACTACGGTCCAGTCCAGTCCGGAGATAAAAAAAGATACGCGCTTGCTCTAGCGTGGCGTGGTTAGCGTTGTTAGCGTGGCCTTGAGACAGACACACAACGCAGCTAGCCCAGCCCAGCCCGCTGGTTTTCACTCCTGTCATCTTGTTTGTTGTTTGGTTTTGGTGGCCCGAGGGCCCGTTGGATGGCCGATGGTGGTGGATGGATGAAGCGCCCGTCAGTCAGCCAGCCAGTCAGGTGCGGGCGATGAGGGCCAATCAATCAATCAATCAATCGATCGGGTTGGCTTAGTCAGTCAGTCAGTCAGTCGGGTTCCCCATTCGTACTGTACTGTAGCACTGCGTTACGGACACGTAGTACTACGTAAATCCTCCCTCGTTTCACCAATGGGTCGCTCTCGCTCTCCCTCTCCCTTCCGATCCTGCAATTCCCTGCCGGTCAATTAATCGATCAAATCAAATCAAATCAAATCAAATCCAACCAATCGATTCATTCATTCATTGATTCATTCTTCCCGCTCCTTGCGCAGACGCGCATTCCCGAGTGCCAGCCAGTCAGTCCGTCACGTCAGGAGATGTAGGAGTGGATTTCAGATCCCATCACATCACGCATCCGTCTCTTCCAGCGCTACGACAGTCCGTACAATACTTCCCAGCCCGCCAAGCTCCCATCCCGCCAAGCTCCCATCAATCATCCAAGCTCTTGATGATTGGATTGGACTGGATTGGATTGGATTTTTGGCATCTACCGTACGTAGTAGTACTACGTACGTTATACCGTAGGTCCGGTGCCACTACCACTACCGCTTCCACTACCACCCCTCGACTCGCCCGGACCCCATGCCAGAAACAAGAAGAGGGGGGGGGTGCAAGGCCCTGCCCAAGCTTTTTGGTTTTACCTTTGACTGCGGCTCTGGACTTCTTTGGCTTTCGGGGATAAGATGGATACGCACGATGGATGATCATCGATGATCAGCCCCCCCCCCCCATCTCCAGTCCCCAGTCCCGCCCGCTGCTTCACCTTCAGCTCCCATCTCCCAGTCGCCGCCCCAGAGGCAAAAGGGGGCACGGCACAGCTGAAAATCCTGAGACTTGCGACATGCGCGCGTTCGCTATGTTTGGGGCTTGGCTTATGGGTCGGAGCTTATTGGTCGGTGGGGGAAGGGCGGGGCGGGGCTGGGTGGGGCTGATGGTGGGGGCTTGGGGCCAGTGGGGCCAGTGGGGTCAGTGGGGTCAGTGGGGCCAGGGTGGTCGGTCAGATCAGATCAGATCATTCCGTCGACCAGGATCCGGACCAGGACCAGGAAACCATGGTGGGACCCTGACCCGTTGCCTTCCTCCGTACAGCTACCGGTACAGTACAAGCAGGCCAAAATCAAGACATCCATCCCCCAATATCCACCCACAATTATAAAGATGGCCGGTGACCCCCCCCTTCACCGGATCTTCGTCAGATCCCTTGGCATCCTTCTATTTCTGGGTTCCTGCATTGGTGGCTTCTCGGCTGTTTTTACTTCTTCTGCTTCTTCTTCTTCATTTTCAATACATCTTCTTCTTCTTCCGCGTACACATTCCCCTTCGCCCTCCCTCACCTTCTTACATTCCTCCTCCTTCCTCCTCGGAGCTAGCTGCCTGGGGCAGACCGCGATTGATTGCTTCGGAGACGCGCACTTCTTGAGACATTCTGACATTCAGACATTCATTCAACCCATTCAACCTATTCATCCTATTCATCTCATTCATCCCATTCATCCTATTCATCCACACATACCTGCCTGTGGCAGCGCGAAGACGTGATTCAGAATACAAACAAACACTCACATTCTTTGACTGACGGGAACCGAGCTCGAGCTTTCGAGCGGCCACACGCATACACACACACACATACGGAAGACCCATTCACGGCCTCACTCACCCGTCAGGAACACAAAACCATACAAATACCACGGGCAACAGCCCTCTGCCTCCATCGTCCGGCACGAGTACTCTCAACAGCAGCAAGAGCAACCACCACCACACCACCATACTCTCACCCACCGCCATGCGCACTTCAACTCCCCTCCTCGTCCTCTTCGGACTCGCAGCCCGCGCTAGCGCACACGTCAAGATGACCTCCCCCGTGCCCTTCGGCGCCTCCAGCCTCAACAACTCCCCCCTCCTCGCCGACGGGAGTGACTTTCCCTGCAAGCAGCGCCCCGGCGTCTACGATGCTCAGGGCGCCAGCAATATCTGGCCCCAGGGCTCCACCCAGAGCCTCGCCTTCATGGGCAGCGCCGTGCACGGCGGCGGCTCCTGCCAGGTCTCCGTCTCCTACGACGAGGCCCCCACGGCCAGCAGCACCTGGAAGGTGATCCACTCCATCGAGGGCGGGTGCCCCCAGAAGGGCGTCGCCGGCAACAGCGGCGACAACGCGGCCCAGATCATCCCCGACACCTACCCCTTCAAGATCCCCGAGGCCCTGCCGACCGGCACCGCCGTCATGGCCTGGACCTGGTTCAACAAGGTCGGCAACCGCGAGATGTACATGAACTGCGCCCCCGTCACCATCACCGCCGCGAGCGCCCAGCGTCGCGACGACGACGGGATGGAGGCGCCGCGGAACGACACGCAGCTCGGCGAGCGCGACACGGCGGGCTTCGATGCGCTCCCCGACATGTTCACCGCCAACATCGGCAACGGCTGCGGGACCGTCGACTCGAGCGATGTCCTCTTCCCCAACCCCGGGGACTCGGAGGAGAAGGACGGGGGGAATACGCCCAATGCCACCGCGCGGCCGACCGGTGGCGCGTGCAAGAAGGGGGGTGCCGGCGGCGGAGGGGCGGCGGCCACGACGGGCGTCGGCCCGGGAGCCACCCCCGTCGCGTCGTCGTCCTCGCCATCCCCCACGCCCACCAACGCCGCCGGTGGCCCCGGCGGAGTCGCGGGTGTCCCCGGCGGAGTCGCAGGCCTCCCCGGAGGGGTCTTTGCGACCGTCCCCCCATACGCCGCCACCCCCGCTCCGGACGCGCCCGCGGCGACGCCGACGCCGACGCCATCTGCGCCGATGGCGCCTCCCGTCCCCGCCGCCTCCCCGCCCGCCGCCAGCCCAGACGCGTCCCCCGGCAGCCCGACGGGCGCGGGAACCGCCCACGTGGCGGGCAGCGCCTGCCCGATCGAGGGCATGTGGGAGTGCATCGACGGCGGCCTGTCGTTCCAGCAGTGCGCGAGCGGGACCTGGTCGGTGGTCCAGCCGGTCGCGAGGGGCACGCATTGCGCCGTCGGGCAATCGGCCACCATCAGCCTCAGCAAGGCGAAGCGCGCCATCCGCTTCTCGAGCGAGCACCTCCGGCGCCATCACGCTCATCACTTCCACCGGTCGTAGTACCGCTCCAGGTCCGGATCCCCTCATGCGCCGGTCGATGTTGGGGACCTGTCGCTCGTTCTTGGATTGGTTGTGGCGTCTGGGGAGAGACGAGGTGGGGCGGCATTTCTTGTACATACATACCCATTTTTTTTGGTTTTCTCTTTTGCATTTCCCGTCATGCATCTGTTGGAGTTCTTAGCGAGGGGAAGAAAGTAACGAGGCAACGAGCGAGCGCGCGGGAGATTTACACGATACATGACGCACATGATACACGATATGAGATGCGATCCAGGCAACAAGACTAGAGATTTTTCATTTGGGATTTTGAAGAGGAGAGGAAGAGAAAAGAGGCAATGGATATTCGATGAATCAAGACTTTCTCTCTGCATCCTGACCGTGCTTTGTATCCTGACCGTCCTATTGTGCTTCCTCTTTGAATTCCTCTAAAACCGTCTCTTGGAATCCAATGTGCCAAGTACAAGACGTGAGATGAGATGTGATGAGATGTGATGAGATGAGACGTGATATGATGAAATGAGATGAGATGAGCTGAAATGCGCTGAGATAACCCAGCTACAATGACGTCATACCTTACCCACCTCACCCACCTTACCCACCTCACCTCACCTCACCTCACCCACCTCACCTAACCCTGCCAACGCGACGATCCCCATCATCCATCCATCAACTTCTCTTTCTCCCTCTTCTCTTGCAAATAAAAACTTCCGCTCATTCTTCACATTCCCATTCCCATTCCCATTCGATGTACCGGTACTGGTAGGTATCTATCATTAATGATACATACATGTAAGAAGGGTGGCGGGATGTGAGATGATGTGAGATGGGGTGAGGTGAGGTGAGATAGCGTGAGGTGAGATGAGATGAGATATAACAACTTTAGGTTAGCTAATTGATGCTGGTTGATGTTTTTTTTTTTTTTTTTTTTATGAAAGGTGTGCTGCTAGGGTGGCTTCGGAGTGGGTAGGTACTGGTAGGTATTTATCCGCTGTGTTAGAATATTTTTTTTTTTTCTTTTTTTTTGGGGGATGATGTTTGGGTTTGGAAGGTGTTGGTTGGGGGGATCTTGGGTATGGTGCTGTATTGGTAAGTAGGTAAGTAGGTAAGTGTTGGTGTGTGGTTAGTTATTTATTTAGTTGTTTACTTTGCTTGATTGCTTGCCGATTTATTAGTAGGTGACTGAGTAAGTTAATAAGTTAATAAGTGAGTAAGTACAGAGAGCGTTGCAACCCCCCTCCCCTTCCCCCCTTCCTTTTTTTTTTTTCTTCTTTTCTTTTTCTTCTTTTCTTTTCCTCCCCCTTTTAAGGAGATTAAGGAGCGAATGAATAAGTAAACGCACGAACGAATAAAGGAGGGGAGGGAAGGGATAGATACAGATACAGATATGCTATGGTATGGTATGCTATGGTATAAGGGCCGCGTAAGAGTCTATTGATCGGGGGGGGAGGGGGGATTTCTCCCTTTCTTTTTTTTTTCTTAATTTGAGAAGGTTCAAGATCGAACGAATGGGCGAACGGATGAACGCGTAGGGGGGAAAAGATGCAGATACAGATACAGATACAGATGTGGTATGGGGTCCGTATGTGCTGGCCGCATAAGAGTTGGTTAGTTAGCGGGTGGGGGGAGGGTGGGGTTTCTTTTTTTTTTTTTTTTTTTTCTTAGAGTTGAAGTTGAGGCTAGAGTTGGAGTTGGATGTGTTTTGTATGTGTATGTATATGTGCGTTTATGGTTTCATAAATGTGTAAATGTGGAAGTGATAGGTTGATATATATATATGTATATATATTTGGAAAGCTAGCTAAAGTAATGAGTGGCTTGATGAAGGGAAGAGGAGAAGAGAGGAGAAGAGAGGAGCATGTCGTGTAATTATAACTATATAATTATATGATTAGCGAGAAAAGTAATGGAGTAGAAGAAATCGAGTCGGGACTGCTCGGATGTCTGAGGTGAGAGGTGAGAGGTGAGAGGTGAGAGGTATAGAAGATAGAAGGTGGAAGGAAGGTGGAAGGTAGAAGGAGGGTGGAAGATAGAAGGGCTTGAGTTAGGATGTGAATTATTCAATGTAACTTAATCAATCAATTAATCAATCAAACCAACTGATCAAATTAGAAAGTCAACTTTTTAATCAAAAGCAGAATAACACATACCTAAGTTTCGTATCGCTTTTTGGCTAATAAGAAGAAAAAGCTTTCGATGTCTCTTTGCAAATAGCTCTGATAGAAGAAAGACTTAAGTACCTAGCGGGCGGGTGATCAGAATATAAGCGTTGATGATTTTCGGGGGGCGTTTGGCGCGTAAAAAAATAAGGTACTTGGATACATACATAATGTTTGAAAAGAAAAAGACCAGAAAAGGACCAAGAAAAGGACCAAGAAAAAGTCAAAGAAAGGGCAAAGAAAAAGACAAAGAAAAAGACTAAGAAAAAGACAACGAAAAAGACAGAAAAAAGGAAGAAAGAAAAGAAAAAAATCCTAAAGAGGTCATCACAACCACTAGAGATTTGAATTGGCCGTTGTTTCTCCGTAAGCGAAAGGAAGAAACTGACGATGCGGTCGGCACTCTTCGGATAGGATGTACATTTAAAAATTCTTTCCGAATCCAAAGCGCTACTGTACGTATAATAGGTATTGAAATTTCCTTTACGCGAAAATCTCGCTTCGAGGGATGAATAATAAAAACGAATGCCAAACCAAACCGTTGCTACTGTATCGAAGGACTAAAGAGTTGAACCCCATTGTTCACTGGTATAAGACTAAAGAGTTTAGGAACATATATACTACATATACTATACCTAGGTAGTATACCATGTGATTACCTAAACGGGCTGCAGACCAAGTCACGTGAGGCGTTGAAAAAAGATGAGATGAGATAAGATAGGCGCTGCGTTATCTTATCGAAGTTGGAGGTGGTACCTCTACCTAGGTACCGGTAGTTATTTACTTACCTTTCTACTCTTTACAAACGCGCTCGTATCCCCTTTCTCTTCCTCCCTTTCTTTCCATTTATCTTCAACTGCTTGCTGCACGACTACCAAACAAACGTTGCACCCACCGCCTCAGCTCAGATAAACCTCTTGCCGGAAGTAAAAGAAGAATTTTTTTTAAAAAAAAATTTCCCCAGGGAATAGAAAAATGAACGAAGACATCCGCTACGAAATCGAAGCCATAAACTCCATCTACGGGCCGGACTCGCTCGTACCCGCCCCTACTACGACCACCACCACGATAGGTACAGGCAAAGACGAAAATGGCAGCGAGATCTATATCCTTCACATCCCTTCATGCTCTCTGAGACTTAGAATCCAGCTTCCGTTGAGTTATCCGGCGTCGTCCCCGCCGGCTATCGTTGGGGTTGAAGGCGTGGGGACTGTCGAGGGGGGGAAGGATATGGGGAAGGACAGGTTGGAGGTGGATGTGTGGCGGGAGGTGCTCGCGCGGGTGTTTCGGCCGGGGGAGGTGTGTTTGTTTGATTTTGTGGAGGAGGTTGCTATTCAAAGGGGGGGGGATGAGGCGGTCCTGAATATGGAAGTGGAAGAAGATGTGGAAGAAGGAGAGGCAGAGGAAGAAGAGGAAGAAGGCATCGAAGACGATGCCCCCTTCACGAACCACGATGTTGCAGACACAGACAGGCATACGACGGATCCCAGTCTAGAGATACCGATAGGAATAGGGATGGGGATGGATCTCCCCCCTCCTTGCTGGACGCTCTCCGCCGCCTCCACAGTCCACAAATCCATCTTCCTCGCACGCTGCGCTCCCGTCTCCACCGGCTCACCCGCTACCGCCCAGCGGTACCTCGCGCACCTGCTCGCCAGCGACAAGAAGGTCCGGGCTGCGACGCACAACATCTCTGCGTGGCGCATCCGTGGCCCGCCGAATAGCAAGAACAGTAGTAGTAGTCTGGTCACGTACCAAGACTTCGACGACGACGGGGAGACGGCGGCGGGGGCGCGGCTGCTGCACCTGATGCGGCTGATGGACGTGTGGGATGTGATGGTCGTGGTGACGCGGTGGTATGGGGGCGTGAAGCTGGGGGGGAAGCGGTTTAGTGTTATTAATGCGGTGGCGAGGGAGGCGCTTGTGAAGGGGGGGTTTGGATCTGGGGGTGTATCTGGGTCTGGTGTGATGATGAAAGAGGAGGGAAAGGAGGTGGGGAGGAGGAAGGGGAAGAGGTGAGGAAGGGGGATAAAAGGTATATGTATAGAGTATGCTAGTGCTGGTGCTGGTGATATGGATGAGAAACGCTATAATGTATGAGAAATGTAGTAAAATAAAAGAATATCAGCAGCTATTTATCCCGCTAGCCGACATCTACTCCATAAACGATTATTGCGGAAATACATATATACGGTATATACTCGAACCGGCCAACACCACGAAGAAGGATGAAATGAAATAGCTAAGTCTCCTACAAAAAATTCTCTCAAATACGCAATCATGACAAAATTAAATTATTGGTTTTATCTCGCTCCCGATCTCGACGACAATTCTAAAACGAAAAGGCAAAAAAAAAAAAATATATATATATACAATGTCTCTTTAATCAAGTATCTTCACGATCTTCAACTCTACACGGCATCTACACGCCAAACCAAAACCAAGCAATATCGCTCACCTTAAATAAACTAAAAACCCTCCCTACCTTTTAATTCATCGGACTTGCTCCTGATTTCCCTATCTTCGCTAAGCTCCTCCGCCGGGCTTTCCATTCTTGAAATCGAAAAAAAAAAAAAAAAAAAAAAAAAAGGAAATTGGTTTTAATTCATCCAACATTCTCTCGTTCTTCTCTTCTTCGTACTACCTGCCTGTCTCGCTTTTGAAAAAAGGAAAGGAGAGGAAGAGAGAAAAGTACTGATTCGTTTCGATGTTTATTTTCGAATTGTATATCTAGAGTATTTACTGAAGGGTGGATGATATTGGGTTGGTTAAGAAATGATTTATTGCTGCTATGAGGACAGGGGTTTGGCGCTTGGAAGATCGATTTGATTTGATGGATTGTATATAAACCGAATGCTTTGCACGTCTCCGTCCCTTTTGGGAGGTCCTAGAGTGATAAATCTGCTACGCTATAGCCCGCTAGACATAAATCAATTCAACAACAACAACAGCTGGCAGCTGTGCTGTATTTTTTTACAATCACGTATCCGTTGTGGATAGATACATACAATAGCCGAGATTGCTGCTGCTGATAAGTTTTGATATATTAGATTACGATACCTCTGCATTATTTTAATTCGCACGCTACCGCAGCTCGCTAAAGCATTATCAACCCCTATCCCCGTTCCAATCCTCATTTCTATCCAATCCTCTTCTCCATCCCTATTACCCCTTTCCATTTCCCCCTCCATCTGCTTCTCGCTCCACCGCCACTCACTCCCACCCCCGAGCTTACTAACCAACCTACTGCATAACAACCAGCTTCGTCCCCTTCCGCTTCTGCTCTACCATGCCCTGCACCCACGCCTCGACCTCCTCACACGCCTTGCGTGGGTCCTTCTTCCGCTTGAGCAGGAAGCCCTGGATCTCCGCCGGGCTGAACATGTCGTTGGGCACCTGGCGCGCGAAACGCTCTGCGATAAAGCTGAGCTCCTTCTCCGAGATAGCGGCATCTTTCTCCTCACCGCCTGTGTCTCGTGCGCCCGCCGAAGAAGTCACCGGCGCGTGAGGTGGTGAGAGGGGCGGTTGGGCGTTGATAGGTGTTGGTGGCGGTGTTTGCTCGCCTGGTGCCGGGCCAGCTGCTGGCTTGGGCTGTAAGACTGTGGGTGCAGAATGCGAGGTGGTTACGGTCGTAGTAGTAGTGGTGGTGGGATTCGAAGAGATGATAATTTTGGTGCGTAGGAGGTCGTTTGTATACATGCGTTCAAAGAGCTCTTTGATTTGCGACTGGGTGGCGTTCGAGAAGGCAACTTGGTGGTCGACGCGGCCCGGCCGGATGAGCGCTTCGTCCAATTTTTCTGGGTGGTTGGTCGTCATTACTAGGACGCGGCCTTCGTGGGAGGCGACGCCTAGGGTGTGTCAGTATTGGTATACATTCTGAAGCTTGGGAGCGGGTTGGGCGTGAAGCGGCGGTATAAAAAAAGAGACCAGAAAAATGCCAAGAAAAAGAGGCAAAACAACACTCGAATACAATGCTAGGACAAGACGTACCATCAATAATGTTCAACAGCCCACTCAACGAAATTCCCTTCTTCTTCTCCTCCTCGCTCAACTGGTTGGCCTTCTTTAGCGCCTTGGTCAGATTGGCCACATTCCAATCCTCCCCCTCTCTGCCGCCCGCCTTCCCATCCCCATTTATATCCCGACCATCACTCTCCTCCTCGCTCTCCCTCACCAATCCGGCCGTGTCGATGTCCTCCAGCAGGACAATACACCTAGCTGGCAAGTTCGTAAACAGCATGCCCAGCTCCTCCTCCGTCAGCGTCGGTTCCAGAAGCGAGACAACGTGGATGTCCAGTCCGAAAACGCCGGCGAGCGCAAAGGTCAGCGAGGTCTTGCCTGTACCAGGAGGGCCATAAAATAAGTAGCCTCTTCGATAAGGTATACCGCGATTCGCGTACCTTTGGTTCTCCAAGTCAGTAAGCCCATTTGGGAAATTTCGGGGATGGGTGAGCATGTCTCAGGAGCCACCACTCCTATACTCCCAAGAGAACCTCTAGGGAATAAAAGACTCCGAGAGCTTGACTTACCAGCGCGCGGTAGCTGGGTTGAGGTACTCATTGATATCGCTCAGCACATCGAACTTCCGCTCCTCGTCCAAGACCACTGTCTTCATCGGCCGACACGGGCGCTCCGCAATCTTGACCCAGCTGCCCCTGCCGCCCCACCTGCGCATTTCCTTGGGAGCAGGTCGCTTGATGACAGTCTTTGCGTTGTGGCCCATGTGGTAGTGCGCCTTGGCATGTTGAATCAGTCTCTTGATCGGCTCTGTCGACCGCCCATAACAAGTCAGCGTCAATACCTCCTTATCCTTGAACGTGCCCGCTCCCCCGCCCATATCATCAAACATGGCTACTTCCTTCCTCCTCAACTGGAAATAGCTGCCCTGGAACCAGAAGTTGTGGCTTCCAAGGGCTGGCGTGAACCTGGGCTGGGATTTCGCTTCCTGGTTAGAGAAGTTGAGCCACTTGATATTGCCGTCTGCATCGAAAGTCGACTCTTCTTTCTCCGTCTCTTCGCTGTCCAGTTCCCAAGCTGACTGGGAGGGGGTTTCGGCCATGAGACGCCGTGATGAGGAGACCTTGTACTGGTGGGCAAGGAAGACGATCAGGTGACTGTGGATCTCGTCTGTGCTAGAGACGGTGATCTCGGACATGTAGTTAGCACTGACAACGGAGTAGGCGGCGGTCCATAGAGAGCGGAAGATCCGAGCTAAGAAGAAGAGGGCGAGGCCAAGAGAGACGAGGATAGTGACATCGAAGCCGAAGGAGTAGAGGAGGAACTTGTGGATAGGACCATAGCCGGGGACGAAGGTCTCGAGGATGGTTGTCGGAGAGAATGCAGGTATAGAATCTCCTGTAGAGTTGTCTCCTGCCTGCGAAAAGGCAGACGAGAGAATGGTGTTGAGGGCCATTTTGGTCTAATGGTGTAGGTAGCTATTTAACTGGCCTACGAGGGAGGCGTTTGTAAGTAGTGTTATTGACCTGACCCGTTTGTCGTCCTCGTCGTTGGACTTTTCCTCTTCCTGTAGACAAGTGAGGATAGTGAGGGTGGGTGAGGTTATTCACATTCACGTTAGCCTTGTTGGAAAGGTTAAGTGAAGCAGCCAGACAACAAGCTTTACAGCTGGCTGGCTGTTTGTAAAGAAAGAGAAAGAGAAAGAGAGGGTTGCAGTCACAGCAAAGCAGCCAGCACGGTGCTGGCTATGTTCTGTGTCTTGTATGCAGCCACGATGCTGGGACCAATCCGGTCGGCTGCGTGGTTTTGGTGTGTATGACGGGAGAGTTTGGGTTGGAATTGGGGATGAGGATGAGGATAATGATGAAGCTGGAGTAGCAGAAAGAGAAGAAGATGGAGATGGAGAAGTTGAAGTAGAAGTGAAAGAAGAAGAGACGATGAAGAGACGATGAAGAAATGGAGATGGGGATATGTTTCTACTAGCAACTGGCAACTAGCAACTGGCAACTAGTCACTAGTAACCACTTACTAATTAGGAAGTTACTACTTACAACAGTTAGAGGCTAGAAAGAACGCTGATCTATCTCCATCCGACCAACGACAACGATCTACGTACGATTCATTGCATACAAGGGGCGAAGGAGGTGAGCGGAGGTGAGACCGTGAAGCGAGACAGGTGGATGGGCGGATGACGGACGGAATACATGGTCATGGTATGGTATAGTATAATGTAGAATAGATTACTGGATTGTAGGGGAAATTCAAAATAGCATTATCAATATGCAAACATGCATATAAGACTATGATATAGTCTGGGTAGGACAGTCAAGGTTGAGGAGTTGCGTGGAGGCGGGATGGTAGTGAAGTCTGAACGGACAAACCATATCCATGCACCACGGTGCCACTGGGGGGCATCCACGACGACAACGACAACGACGACGACGACGTCAACAACTACCAATCGAAATGCAGAAAGGCAGTTGCCCCGAAGATTTGGCCTGCCTTCTCTTCTCGCCGCAATTTGGTACTGGATACTCGTAATCCTGATCCTGATCCTGATCCTCAGCCTCAGCCTCAGCCTCGTCCCTCACCACATATCAGTCTCTCGACGTCAACCCACTTTTCAGCCTGTACCTTCGCATCAACACCGCAGGCGTTTCGTCAATTCTCTATCAACACCGCAGTACCGCATCACCGTACCAGACCTCATCTTTCGAATCAAAGCATTCACAGGCGAATATCACTCTCCACCACGAACCCGAAGCAATCATCAACTGTGACACCGCAGCCCCCTCCACGCGCCGGCCAGCCACATACGTCTCACCACGAGGCATTCCCCAGCTTATCTGCGACCCCAAATACCTGGTATACCAACTACCGATCGACCGACCAACCTACGAACGCGCTCTCTTACAGCCCAATCCACTACGGAGCAGCGCAGCACAGCATCAACCAACAACACACTGTATTATACGCCTTACCTGCAGGCGATCGCGAAACCACGCCTGTTATAACCCGTACTGACGGAGGAGGCTCCGTTCCCGCCAACGGTGGTACAGAAGTCTGGGTTTGACCTGGGAGTAAAGGTGGTTGAGGTTGAGCCGCAAGACACGGCGGCAAGAGGGAGACGACACATCGGCAGCTCCCTAGGCCTAAAGCTAAGGCTACAGAACGAAGGCGGACCGACAAAATGATGTCCTCTACAAACGAAGAGGACCCTTTCCTTCAAGTCCAAGCGTAGCTTCCCCTTCCAATCCCCCTTCACCCTACCGAAAGCCTCTGCCCTCCCATCACTTTTGCCAGATAGAAGCCCCCCAGCTAACACCTTCACCCAGCGACGTCCTTCAAGCCCTCTCGACCACCCGGCCCCTCTTCACCTCCTACCTACGCATCCGCGCCCTACCCACCTCCTCCAGCACGCCCTCCCCGGAGCTCCTCTCCGCGCAATCGGAGCTCAAAGCCGCGCTTGCCTCCCTCGCCGAGGATCTCGCAGACCTCGTCGAGAGTGTGCAAGCGGTGCAGAGCGACCCGTACCGCTTCGGCCTCGAGATTGAGGAGGTCGCGCGGCGGAAGCGGCTTGTGGACGAGGTGGGCGGCGAGGTAGAGGACATGCGGGAGGAGCTGGCCAAGACGCCCAACACCGCGGGTAATTTCTCAAATGAGCATCCGGGTAGTGACAGCAAGAGGAGAGGGGGAGGCAGGGCCGGGTCCAGGTCTAGGTCCAGATCCAGGCCGCCGTCGCCGGACTACAACGCGGCGTTCGAGCAGCAGCAGCAGCTGGCCATGCTGGCGGAGCAGGACCGAGACCTCGACGGTGTGTTCCGCACGGTGGGAAACCTGCGGCAGCAGGCGGACCACATGGGGCGGGAGCTAGAGGAGCAAGCCGAGATGCTGTCGGTGGTAGACGGGCTGGCGGATCGCGTGGGGGGCAGGCTGCAGACGGGCATGAAGCGGATGGGCGAGGTGGTAAGGGCGAACGAGGATGGGCTGAGCAGTTGCTGCATCGCGGTGCTGATCTTTGTTCTGATTCTCCTGCTGGTGCTTGTCCTTATCTTGTGAGGGAAGTTGAGAAGGAGGGTAGAAGATGGGAAGACAGACATTGAAGCTCCAAGACTATATAGAAAGAAGGGACAAGTGAAAAAAAAATACCTCGACGAAACCTTCCAAACACCTATCCGTTTATGACGTTTGCTCCTCTATATCAAATACTGGGTCTATATCATAATCACTTAATTGACGGGCATAGGCGTTTCCATCTCCATTTCCACTGCCGGTCTCTGAAAAGAAAAAAAAATAGCCTCCCCCTCCAACAAAAACCGGGTTCCCTCGCCTCCCTCGCTTAAATAGGCCAGTCTGGTAGGTAGGTATACAGAATAACAATCGAACAGTCCCCCCCCCCTTAGAAAAGAAAAACATGTCCAAATAAATAATATATAACCAGTAGAGTAAGCTATGTATATATATATTCCTTCTCGCAGCTTACCCACTTGTCCAGTTCTCTTCTCACATTGTGTATATATATGTATATATCCATACAAAATACCTTTTGAATATAATTTAACTGACTGCACAGCATAGCTGTCTCACACAACTAGCTTGGGCGGAGCTTAAGGCATGCATTTAATATTCGATTCTTCAATGACATATAATCCTGACGCCCAGTACTCCCCAAAAAAAGGGTAAAATCAAACACCGCCCATATCTACATCCCCATCTCCATCCCCATCTCCATCATCGCTCAACAGTTCGCTCACGAGCGAATCCCGCGTGTGGCTGCTCCTCTCCCGGTTCTGGACAGGATTCGCTATTATAGTGCCCTCACCACCTTCATCGCTCTCATCTTCCTCGCCGTCCGCCTCCTGTTCAACTTTCGTTGACTTCTCCCCTTCTCCTTCTCCTTCCCCTTCCCTCTCATCATTTTTACCCTCCATACTCCCTGCGACCTTAATTTGCTCCTCCTGCCCAACACTCATCGCAGCACTCGCTACCCTACTCCCCCCACGAACACTCCCCGAACTCCCCGCACTCCCTCTGAAATTCAGCGTCAGCTGCGCCTGCAGCAACTCCTCATCGTCCTCCTTGAGCGCGTTCACAATCTTGCCAAGCGAGACATGGATCTTGAAAAGTGCGTTGCGGCCTGTCGCATCCGCGACGAGCTTCTCGTCGATGGCGGTCGAGACCTCTGCGTAAAGCGCGCGGAGAAGGAGCGGGGTCGAGGCGGGCGAGATGTGTAGTTTGGCGAGGAGAGGGGCGAAAGTTTTCTTCTCTTCTCCTGTACACAAGGTGTCATTAGCATCAAATAGATTCCTGAACTAAAACACGAGATAGGATGAAAAGAAAATGAAGTGATGAGACTTACGACTAGCACCACTCTCCAGCCTCTCTAGTAACGACCGTGCAAATTCCAAATGCACGTCCCCGTTCACAGCCTTCTTCGCGCTCTCTTCCAGCGTCATCTGGCTACCCGGCACATAACACTTTCGTGGATCCGTCCAGTCGATCAGGTGCGCGCCGATGGTACTCAGACTCACCATGTCCGTCTCTGCCTCACCGTCATCGTCGAGCGTCTCCTGGATTTCAAAGAGCTTGTGCAGGGCGTCGAGAGAGACTTTCTGCATGCGCTCCTGGTTCTCTTTTCGGGAGAAGCTGTAGACGGGGAGGAAGTAGGAGAGGGTCTGGCGCACGCCTTGGTTATGCGCTGTGCTGGGGTCAAAGTACAAGACTATGAGCGTCTTAAGCAAGTCGTCGATAGCAGGAGAAGCGTCGGAAATGACGCGGCCGAGCATGAGTTTTGCGACGGCCATAGTGGCTGCTGCTTGCACCTCGGGAGTCTTGTTGCCTGATTTCAAGGCTTTCAGGTATACCTTGAGGAGAGTAGGGTTACTGTCCAGAAGGTGGGCGCCGTGCTGATTGAGGATATCGGTCAGGATCTGGAGGGCGGTGATTTGTAGCGCAGCGTGCCCTTTACTGAAAAAGTGCATAAAGAGAGTCAGATTTTCCTCTGCGAGGGATTTGTCAAGCAAGGAGCAAAGACCTAGACAGAGGAGGCCACGTTCGCGGATAGGGGCTTCGTGGCTGCGGACTGCGGGGACGACGAGGTTGTTGAGCATTGCTACTAGGTCGACGTTCTGTTGGAGGTTACCCTCCACGTTCTCGAGCATACATTGCACGATGTGGAGGCATTTCATATTGACCATGATCTCACGGATAGCTTTCTCTTCGTTTTCTTCCTCGGTCTCTGGAGAGGCTTTTCTGGATTTGGTGGGTGTGCCTTCGCCGCTGATCTCGGATTTTGCGGAATGGAAGCTTTCATCAGCTTCATCGGATGCTGGCTCATCCATGATCGTGTCGTGGACATCAGCGACAGCTTCCAAGACAATGCTGACGAACTCTCGCTCTCCGGCAGCATCACCGGCACAGATGCCTCGTAGCACTTCGACAGTGAGTTTGGTGACCTCTTCTGGAAGATCTGGGATGGAGAGCGATTGACGGAGAAGCGCGAACATCTTTCTTCGCCCAACTTCGTCAGAGTAATCAAGAGTTTTGGCAATATGTAAGAGCTGCTCAACAATGAATTCTTGCTCGACTGTGTCCTCCTCGTCTTCATCCTCTTCGTTTGGCTCATAGCCGTTGACTCGCTTAAGAGCCTCGACCAAAACAGTGATGTATCGTTCGAGGTAAAATGCAAGCTTCGTGACTTCAGGCATCTTCTCCTCAATTAGAGATTCGAATTTCCCATTATCTTCATGCCTGCAAAAGTCATTGAAACTTCGGGCCATGAAGACGGCTTCAGCACTCAAGGTGTCCCAGAAGTTGTCATCGAACGTGACTTCATCCCGGTAATCTGGTCGTCCTTCCCAGAAGCCCTTCATGGCCTCCAATGCAACTCCGTTTTCGACGCCCGAGTTCACCACATCGATACGCTCGAGCAATTCCAGAAGTCCCTCAAAGTCGACAGGCTTGGCCTCTACATTAGCTGGATCAGCGCCCTCTTCGAGCTCAACAGTACTAGCACAGTCCTCGATCCAGCGTTCTCGGAACAGCTTTCCGGCTGCCTTTCGCACATTCTCATCTCTATCTCTGAGACCCCACCGCAAGAGCTTCTCACGCATAGACAACGACAAATGCCTGAAATCGCCTAAGGAAGGCAGAAGTCTCGAGTAAAGGGCTCGTCGTGTAGCCGGATCCTGGTCCCGTGCTCTCTCTAGCAAGAATGGCAGCGTATTTGGCAGAATCGGAAGATTGACCAAAAGCGACCTCCTCACATCAGCACTCGGGTCATTCTGCAGCACATCCAGCAGCCGCTCTAACAATCCCGACCCTGACTCATCATCATCGCTATCCGCCGCCTCCCCTTCAACTTCGTTCCCCGCCAGCCGGCCCAGCCCCAGCACAGCCTGCACCCTAACCATGGCCTCCTTGTCGTGAATCCGCTTTGATAATCCATGCCTCAGCAACTGAAACAGATCATCGTCAATCGCTTCCAGACTGTTGATTACATGCGAAATCAGCTGCGTGCTCCTATACCGCACAAACTTCTCCTTGGCCGTCAGCAGCGGCAGCACGGCATTCATCAAGTGCGTTATGAGTCTCGTACTCGGCGTCTCCATCATAGCGTGGTCGTCGTCGCCCTCCGTGAACAGCTCGTTGTCCTTCTCGCTCGCATACCGCAGAAACGAGCCGATGAAGCGGATCGCACGCTCGCCCACGCTTTCGCTTTTCTTGACCGGCATGACGCGGAGCACGCATCGCGTGAGCTCCGCTGTGAACTGTTCTTCGTCAAAGTCCTCGGCGCCGGTCTTTTTCCTACTGCTGCTGCTGGCCGTTGGCTCGTAGCAGCAGGCTTCCTGGATCTTGCGCAGGTTAATGACGAGCTTGCGGTGGCCAGCAGTGGTGCGCTGCGCGTCTCGGAAGATGGAGGAGATTTGCGTGCGGAGTTCATTCTCAGGGGATTCGGGGGTTTCGATGTTAGGGGTGGAGATGCGCGATGCGGTAGATGCGCGGGAGTTGAGGGTTTGGGCGGAGGCCTTATGGGAGACACCTGATGCGCGGGATGTTCGCGAGGAGGAGACTCGAGACGGCATCTTTCACATATGTCTTCAGATAGAGGTCGGTTCGGAGTCGTCGTCGCTATGTCTGTCGATTTTGTTGTCGTTGATATTATTATTTTGGTTGTTGTCGTGAAATCGTGTAAACATTAGGGAGTTGGATGTGGTGGTTGCAATCTTACCAGAGCCGACGCGATTACGGAAAAAGTCCATACATCAACAGCCGCGATTGTTGGCCGGTCAACGAAGCTCAGCTCGCATTGCTCATCATCACTTATCGATGGCGCCATAACCGGTTTTCAACAATTGCCTCGGCCACCATTCACCGTCCCCCCCTTCCTGGCGAAGGGCGGCCCAGGCGTTATTCAACATTCGCTCCAAGCGTAGAGAAAAGATTTCTCTCCGCCAGCAATCGACAATCCAATATGGCTCTCCGACGTAGCGTACACACATATGCGACGCTGACCAAGGCGATGGGTGGAACTGCATCGCATACAAACTCCTACGGCATCAGCGTCTCCAAAGCGCAAGGCATCGTGAAAGGTTTAACAGGAGGTCCGATTTCCCCTCCTCTCCTCCCTATTACCCAGATATATGTATATACATCATGTTAACATCTATCCCCTCAGCACAATTCAAAAGCTAACCGCCGCCTAGCTGTCGGAAATACCCCATTGATCCGACTGAACAAGATCTCCAACGATACCGGCTGCGAAGTCCTCGGCAAAGCCGAATTTATGAACCCCGGCGGCTCAGTCAAGGATCGTGCCGCCCTCTACGTGGTGCAGGACGCCGAAGAAAAAGGGCTGCTGCAGCCTGGTGGCACCGTCGTCGAAGGCACCGCTGGCAATACCGGCATCGGGCTCGCGCACTTGTGCCGGTCCAAAGGCTACAAGCTGGTCATCTACATGCCGAACACGCAGTCGCAGGGCAAGATCGACCTGCTGCGCCTGCTGGGCGCTGAGGTCTACCCCGTGCCGGCCGTGGCGTTCGAGGATCCCGAGAACTATAACCACCAGGCGAAGCGGCATGCCGAGCGGCTGGAAAACGCTGTGTGGACGAACCAGTTCGATAATGTGGCGAATCGCCTCGCCCATTTCGAGACCACGGGTCCCGAGATCTGGGCCCAGACACAGGGCACCGTGACGGCCTTCACGTGTGCGACGGGCACCGGCGGCACGCTGGCCGGCATCACAGGCTACCTGAAGGATGTGAGTGAGGGCAGCGTGAAGTGCTACCTAGCGGATCCGCCGGGCAGTGTACTGCACACGTATATCAGCTCGGGCGGCACGCTGACGGAGCGGTCTGGGAGCAGCATCACCGAGGGCATTGGGCAGGGGAGAGTGACGGATAATCTGAAAGGGGAGATTGGCATTCTGGATGGGAGCATGACGATCAGTGACGAGAAGAGCATCGAGATGGTGTACCGGTGTTTGGATGAGGAGGGCTTGTATCTGGGCGCGAGCTCGTGCTTGAATGTTGCGGCGGCGAAGGAGCTGGCCGAGAAGCTGGGGAAGGGCAACACGGTCGTGACAATTCTGTGTGACGGCGCGCACCGGTATGCGGATCGGCTGTTTTCGAAGAAGTGGTTGCTGGAGAAGAAGTTAATGGGCGCGATACCGAGTCATCTGGAGAAGTATATTGTACTTCCCTAAGATATTTTTACTGATTGTACAAAATGTCTTCTTCGTTCAACGCTTCTCCTTTCTGTCTGTGGCAACTCAGAGTCGGCTTATAGGGAGCTTTTTGAAGATATCCGCAGGTCTGAAACAATGACAAGTATAAGCCCGACGAGAACAACTTGAAGGGTACGAATAATGCATATTAAGGAGCATAGTAGAGTTCCCTGAGCTGTTGCACACGTTGTACGCAAAGTATCTCTTTATTCAATACTTCAATTTACTGTCTGTGGAAGCTTCGAGACGGGTACAGCTTGATAGGTACGGTCAAGGCATATCAAGAAGCTATGTTCCATGAGCTTTTCTAAACATTGTACAAAAGATTTTGCGGTTTTCCGTTCCTTTGCTGTCCCTGTGCTGATTAGGTTGAAAGAGAAATCGGCAAAAGGCGAAACTGTAGGACAGGCATATCATGCTCACCGGGGCTATTTTACATATTGTACAAATATGCCACCTATTCATACATTGCTGGTTGTCTCCTCGGATGACCCTGACCGGAGGGCCTTTGACCCCGGCCCAAGGAGTTTTTCGTAAACCTCAACAGAATGTGAGGGCTTTCCTTTCGTTTCTTGCTCTGCAACCAGCTGGTCTCTTACGGCCAACACCAACGGTTCCAGCTCTTCGTACTTCGCTTTCAGGCCAGCCCCAACCTTAGACTCCGCATCGAGCAAAGGCAGCGCAACCTTTATGCCGTGCAAGACCATAGCGTGAGTAGACAACCAGAACGTCGGATGAGACGTATGAACCTTCTGGGTTGTGTCCTTCCCAGCTTCCTTCCCAACCCCCTTCCCAACCTCCTGAAACCCCTTTGGCGCCCCCAACAACTCCTTCGCGTACCGCTCCACTTTCCCACCCTCATCCTTCCCGGTCTGCGTCGCCCGTACAGCGGCAAGCTGTAATAGAATCCCCGGAACTTCAGGCTGGTCCTTCGATGTGCCAAAGTATTCGGGAATATCCCGCTTCGGCATCACCTTATGCTTCGGCTCCTCCATCATGTCTCTCACCATCTCGGCCCACGCTAGCGCTTTCTTCGTCTCTTGCGCGTCCCAATCCGCCGCGACTGCCTTCTGCGCCATCCAGTATAGCACCTGAATGGCCATCTCGAGATGCTGCAGCGTCAGCCCCGTAAACTCTGCCCGCCGCAGACACTCTAGCACTGTGTCCTGCCGGCCCGCCTTGCCAGCCTTACCCACAACTGCCAGCCGCACCTGCGGGCCGTGTTGGCAGCCGGCGTTCTTCAAGCCGCCCAGGAGGTTCGGGAGATTGTCCCAGTCCCGCTTCTCTTTCATGAGCCTCAAGGCATTGAGCACGGCGGTTCGTCTGGACGGCACGTCCCGCGTGAGCTCCAGGTGACGCAGGCGGAAATCCTCGCCAGCGATGTTGGCGATTGCGGGCTCAACCTCCAGGGACTTTGCGTGTTTGGGACTGAATATGAGTTTGCGCTGCGACTTGTTAACGTGCGCGGGGAGGAAGATGCGTTCGCGGATGCGGGTGAGCAGGTCTTGGAGCTCGGGGGAGGAGACTTCTGTGAAGGATGGGATGGCACCTGGATAATCATTAGAAAAGATTGTTAATTTAGGTGAATTGGAGATGTTGTTACCATGTCTTTGCCGTATTGTAGAGCTTGAGAAAGTCCTCTGTGGAAATGACAGTCCTCTTCCAGTAAATCTCACAGCGCATTCGCTGCACCGCAGGGCCTGACCCATTCCTAATGCTCTACTATTCATTTTACCCAGCAACGCAAGCTCTAATCGAGCTTGATGCACTCGGGTTGGGGCGGTAAAGAGGGTTGAGGTAGAGTCGGATATCGAGAACTGTATTGTTCAGCCTTGAGGTCTTCACTAGAAAAATAATCTTAGGTGAAGTCGCTCGGACCAATCACAGCCTAGTGAGAAATTCCGCCTCGTCAACACCAAGAGCTTCGTCAACATCCCAACTCCACGTTCCCTACCATCATAGCCATGCCGACGGCAACACCGACCTTGCGGCCCTTGAGCTGCTGGAAATCCCTCTTACGGCTCCCGAGACAGCAGAAGGCATTAACCACGTCGAGGTCCTTAACTACTTACCGCAAACCCGTGCCCAAAGTGCCCGGAGCCCCTCACGGTACATAACTATACAAACACAGATCCTTCCGCTCCTCACACCTTTCTCGATAATTACCTACCAATTGGCAATTTGCTAACTAAATTTCAATAGTCAACAAACCCATTACCATCTATCCCCCCATCAAATCCTTTGCCACCACCTGCCCCGAACCCATCAAAACCCTCACCAAGACGCAAACCTCACTCCTCGACCCGACCGGCGCGCGCGCCCACCTCTTCTCGCGCTCCAACCCGGAAGCCGCCAAGGTGGGTGACATCCTGCTCGTACGGCTGCGGACCGGTGACCCGTTCGCGGGCGTCTGCATCAACATCCGGCGGCGCGGCATCGACACGGGCATCCTGCTGCGCAACGAGCTGACGCGCGTCGGCGTCGAGATGTGGTACAAGATCTTCAGCCCGAACGTCGAGGGCGTGGAGGTTGTGCAGAGGCGGGAGAAGAGAGCGCGTAGAGCGCGGCTGACGTATATGCGCAAGAAGAAGCATGATATGGGCAGTGTGCAGAATATTGTGCTGGCTTATCAGAGGAGTCGGGGGTTGTTGAGGGGGAGCGGGAGGGGCGAGGATAAGAAGAAGGGAGGGAAGAAGAAGAATGTTAGGGGGAGGAAGTAGGGAGGGTGTTTTATGAGAGAGAAGAGAAAGAGGGCGTGTATTGCGCCAATCACATATCTGGCGCTCGGGGAATGGGATGAGAGACTTGTACACCATTTGTTCTATCATAAGCCTTGGTCGGCCTTGCTTCTGAAAACTTGCCTTTGCCCTTGTCATATGTCTGGCTTTTACTCTCTGGAGAGAGAAAGAGAGAGAGAGAGAGAGAGAGAGAGAGAGAGAGAGAGCATCGGGGCAGAGCGCTTCTACAAATGCCGACATCTGCAACTTCCAAAAGAACTAGGGCGGCTCCAGCCAACTTAGACCTGGACATGAAAGCAAGGTCGAGGTCCTGGTCGCGGGGGAGCTCCCCCACGACTCCGTTGCCTGTCAAGCCCAAATTATCTTTCATACTGCGATACTGACAATCGATCTTGAGCTTTTAAGTGTCTCACCTATAGCTCTTCTCTTCCAAGGAAATTATGTTTGGAGGTAAAGCTTGGCTCGCTTAGCGCGACGGATCGGGTTCGCTTATTTGTTATATAAGTAGGTAGAAAAGGGAGCAGAGAGGGCCCTTTTTGTAAATCGTTGGCACTCCTTCCTTTTCATATACCGCCAGGGTTCTTTCTGCTGGCATTTGGGGAATGAGATAGAGGTATGTTAATATGAGCCGTCCGTTCTTTATATCGTAAAAAGATCACACCACGCTCAGAAGGCCCATGGGCGAATCGCCTACGTGAGCCTATGTACTTCCTTCCCGGAGCCCAAGCATAGCCACAGCCCAGGGAGTTAGTTCACAGAGCCACTTCCGCCTAAGTCGGCACTTTGCCTAAAGCCATGCAAAAGCTCAAACGGGAAAGAGTAACGAGTACCAGAAAGCTACCAGCGGCCCAGCCCCAACCTTCGGCGTCCTATGGCTCCCACGCCTTCTTGCCAGGATGTATGAAACAGGAAGCAGGAAGCAGCACCTCAAGCGGCCGTCTCGTGGGCTCGAGCTTCCTTCGTCGTTATGTCCAGGCATATTTACAAATAGATCCTAGACGGATCTGAGAAAAACTTACCTAAGAGAGGTAGGCTAGTGCAAGAAAGAGATAAACGGAATAATCAAAACAACGCATATTAATCTTATGAGGCTTGACCAACTCCTCTCTGTAATGAGCAGTGTGCAAGGAAGCGATGCCGGTGTCCATGTCTCTCGGTCACAGTTTGCCTTTTGCGCGCTGCTTTCAGCCTTAGCTGTAAAAAGTTCCAAATCTCTCTCTCTCGTAGTCAGTCTACCAAGGATAAGCCGCAACCTTCTACCTCCCAAAAACCCCTTAACACAACCTCAAATACCGCAACCGATAGATAGGTATATCATATACCAAACCCAAAAACAAATACAAACACACCTATCAAAACTCAAAACAACAGAACCAATTCTAAAAGCCACGAAAAGCAAATCAAAGAAGAAGAAGAAGGGAAAAAGAAGAAGGGAAAGAAAATAATCGTCAGTCCCCATCCTTTACTTCGTACACCCTTCTATATATCCACCACCTCCAGAAGAGAAGTAGTCAACCAGAAAGGCTAAGTCGTACAACCATAGCCAACCACAGCCTAGTGCCGATCTTGCTAAATGAAAACCCCAACCCTTTCTTTCTTAAAGCTGTCCAAGCGGACCGAAAGGGAGGCAAGCCTAAGAGATAAAAAGAAAAAGAAAAAGGGAAAGGAACGTCCATAGAATAGAATAACAGATAAACGAACGAAGAGGTTGAAGAATTAGGAACTCGTACGATAGACGCGATATATATTATTTATGAATGGTATAGAGAGAGAGAGATTTATATATATATATATATATATATACCAGTCAGTCAGTGAAAATTCCAATGCCAATCAATAATGATGCCACGCCTAGGCACCGACCGATCCAAACGGAGACCAAACCCGACCAGACGCCTCGCTTACTACTTGTATTTCATTCCTTCCTACTTTCCTACCTTCCTACAACTTCACCCATACCACTCCACTACTAAATTACTCTCCGCTTCTTCGAAGAGTATAGTGGACTTGACTTGACTGTTATTGCCTGCTCTGCCTCACGATTATGCCACTGCTCAAACATGCGCCCCTTCTACTCTATCAGATATTCGTGCTCCTCATCGGCCTGCCCCCATTTCCCGTTCCCGTCCTCGCCAGCATCGGCCTCGACTCTTGCGCGCTATGTGTATCATGAGCAGCGGCACCACCGACGCCAGGAACACCCCTCAGATTCACACTCTGCATCCGGCTCACGATATTACTACCTAGCGCATCAACCGCGCCCCTAGGGCTACTCAAGCTAGGCCCGCTGGGCGCTACGGCTTCGACTCTAAAAAGTTTGATGGCTGTGCCGTTCCAGACACCTACTGTACCCTTGGCCACCTGCATCTCACTTGTGAATACGAAGGACCAGAGGAGCGATTCGTACCAGCCGAGGGAGAGGGGCGTCCACTCGAAGTACTGGATGCGGATGGGTGAGGGGTCGATGTTTGTGATTTTGGCGGTTTGCAGGGCATGCAGAATGGTGGTGGATGGTGTGTCGGTTGAGGAGCGGGTAGTTGGGGGCAGGAGGGGTGAAAGCTGGGAAATTAGAGTTAGGATTGTGTGGAGCGGGAGTTCGGTGAGCCAGGAGTCAATCCAGGTTGCTGTTGGCTCGAAGGCGCCGTGCATGGAGAAGGTAGCTGTGGAGTAGCTGGCGAGGCTTGTGATGCTGTTTTGGCGCGAAAAGTTTGGCATACCGGCTGGGACTGTTATTGAGAATTTCGGTGTAGAATAACGGCTGGCTTACCTGGCATTTTGCCTCTGGCCTTTTCAGACATGCCTCGTAGTTGAGTGGGCACTGCATCGTCTATACTCGATGAGATGGACGAGGCGCGTGATGGCTGCTCAGTCGGGGTAGATTCTGCTGGCGTCGAACGGATGTCATCATCTGTGTATTCGTCCTCATCGTCGCCGATAGCGAATGTCCCATCTTCGGGAACATCCCTGAGAGATGGGGCTCGAGGCTGGCCAATAGTCGGGCTTCGGAGACTGTCCACTGATCCTCTCCTGCTCTCGGCCAGATCATTCGGATCTGCTCGCTCCTTTCGACGTCGATTCCGGCGTTCGATTTCTTCTTGGCCACTTTCAAGTGTGAACGAACGAAGAGCTGTAGGTAGTCAGCAACTGTGAACAATCTCTAGTGGGAAGTCATGTACCCTCGAATCTCTTCTTGTTCCTCAACACAGCATAGATAAAGTTGGGATTCTCTGAACGCGATGTTAGTACATGAGCGATGACACACGTAAAGTTTTCCCGAATGAGCAGATCCTTACTTCGAGACTGAAAGCCCTGTGGCGTCATGTTGATCTCTACCAACAGAGAAAAAACTCAGTCCAAGCTTCACTACGCATTGAGTGTTGAAGGCCAGCTATCTCGCAGCGCTCCTTGAGCGACCGAAATATCCATACGCTGAAGAGATGGAGGGACTTACTGACAAACTGATGCTCGATTATGGCATTCATGCTTTCTAGTAGCGACTGGAGCAAGTCGTGATTGCTTTCATTCGCGAGCAAGAAGCTCGGCGATGACATCGAGGAATATAGCTGGAGTAGCTTCCCGGAAGCTGACGCGCTCAAGTTTTCGAGGTAAGCGGCGATATTATTGATAACAGCTAGTAACGCCGGGTAAATTGCAGTCAATTTGCCTTGGCTGCTCGTGATGATGTTGTAGATGGACTGAGTGGTATTAGGATCGTCATTGAAAAACTTACAGTATGAGACTTACGTGTATTAGAAAGTCTGCATAGGTTCCGTTGAAGTTCTGCAAACGGATAGTGGGAGGGAGAGTCTCTTGAGCCTCAAATCTCTTATTGAGGTTCTTCCCAAAATTCGGCTCAACACTCAGTGTCTGGAGAAGAAAGATACACATTCTGACCACTCCTTGCTTCGAGGCATCTAGCTTGTACTCGATAGCATAGAAGAGGATCAGAATGAGGAAATCATGTGAGCGTCCAGTGTCGATAATGAAAGATCGAAAGCGTTTGTTGCACTGTGTGATCTCCCAGAAGAGCATGATCATTTCAGAGGTACACTTTGTGGACTGTTGGTTCCCTGGGATGTAGGAAGAGCTGGCGTTTAAAGGCTGGTTGAGGATTCTGGTCATTCCATCAACGATGAATTGGAAATCTTGGGGTCTATGTAGCCGTCCCAGAAAGTGTCGGAAGTAGTCTTTTTGCCATCCTGTCAGCATTGTCTCGACAAAGATTCTTCTTCAATTCCTCACTTTTCTTTGCATGTGCTGGGTCTCCCTCTGGTATAGGATACAGCAGTATTACTAGGAGGAACTGCAGCGCATATGTGACCAGTATTTGCTTCGGATCCTTGAACACTTGTACGTTGTAAGGTATCTTCCATGCCGCCGGGTTGTACTTCAGCGTCTACAGCGAAAGTCAGTACCGCTCAGCACCAAGACTCAACTCCTACTCACAGTATTCAACAAGGAACACAGCACCGACAATACAACTTGCTTATCCGGACAGGTGACAATGTAGCTGATCGCCTTGACGCCCTGCACCGGCAGCAGATTTGCAGATATATACATGCTTTGACTTGTTAAAGTCAACAACAACCGCAATATCTCCGTCCGATTACTCTCAAACTCCTTGCTGGTTCCGATGCTCGTATTGCAGCCCACCCCACTCTGCCATATCGCATAGGTGACTTTGCTCTTCGAGTTCTGCGGCCGCGGCAGCGTGAAGTCTGCGAAGAAGAGGAGGTCGATCAGGGTATCTATCAATTCCTCTGCCAGCGGCTTCACCTCCTCGAATTCCTCGCCTGCAGCCTCGAGTTTTTCGAGCTCCTCTTGCGACTCGTCGAAGAGCACATCCCGGGCAAGCGCCGCTTTCCTAGTCTCCTGTCAGCCCTGACCTCTGTTGCGCCCTTTACACACGCAATGCCTATGTAGCACACCTTGTCCGTTTCCTCCTCACGCCCCAGAAAAACTTGTCCTCCCATTCCTGCAGCTGCTCCGCCTCATAGACGTAAGGCAAGATCCTCGTCAAGATTCTTATACAGTTCAGCGCATCCCTTTCCGGCGCCAGCTCGGGGTCTGGAAATGAAGGGTGGTGCCGCAGTATGAGTAGCCGGCTGGTGATAGCCAGCACCAGCGTCTCTAGATTTTCTAGCGCCGTGTCGCGCGTCCGTCGGATATCATTAGGGGAGAAAAGTGAGAAGATATCTTCGGTGGATTCGGGGAGCTCCCAGAACTGGATTGGGGAGGCTTGTCAGTATGGGGAATCCCGGAGGAGAAGGCTTGCACACGTAGTAGAGGGGACATACAGAGGCCCAGTAGGGGTCGTCGGCGGGGATAACTTTGTCTTCAGAGAGGCGGAAGATACCCTTTTTGAATACGAGCTTCGAGTCGGAGGCCCCCATTCTGCGGGTTGGGTGGCATCTGGTAGGTACCTACCTGTGATGTGTCTATGGTTGTACCTTCGAAAGCTGAGGCTGAGATTCTAGATGTCGGCGCTGATTGACGAGCAAGGTACTTATCACCACGTGAAATACCGTGACCAGATTTGAAGCTCCAGCCGAGTAAATATAAGCCGTAAATACCTGAATTCCGAACCAGCTCAAAACATGTGTCACAATTACCACAAGATAATGCTTTGTTTCCAATATGCATTAGCGAAATCATTCTCGAATTACCAGGTTGCCTAATCAGCCCAGCGGAGGGGTATCTGCTCAATAATACAAGACTCCTTCAACAAACACCGCCTCATCCGGCTCAATCATCTCGTTAGTACAGCCGAGTGCTCCCAGAATTCCTTCTTCCCTTATCATAGAGCCACTTGCTGTTCAGAGCAATTCCTCCTCCAGTCTTGGTAGCCGGACTTGGCGAGCTAGGTGTATCAGGCAAGTTGATTCTCGAGCTAGACGGACCCAGAGGACTTTGAGAGCCATACGAGGCCCTTCTACTCCCACCCATTCCTCCCCCCATTACCTTCTGCAGCATCGTACTGGCGTTCGGAGAGAACAGATTGCCACCGTTGGGACTTCCCTTCCCTGACAGCGGAGAGTTCGAGTAGTTGCCTTTCGCAACAGGAGAGCCACTCAAAGGTGTTGGTGTGCGTGTGTATTTTGGCGGAGTGCTGTAGTGAGAGCCAGGTGTGAGAGGGACGGAGCTTGCTGGGATTCCGAGGAGCTTTCGTTGAGCGGGGGTCAACGGAATATCTTCGAACTTGTCGACTGCTACGAAGAGTGGCCGGCATGCGATGATGATGTTGAGGGCGAAAACCATTTGGAGCGCCCAGTATACCCAATTTGCATATGGGTAGAGAGCCTTGCCAGGGTAAAAGAGTCCCGGCATGCTGCACAACATATTAGCATCTGTACAGAGCTGGAGATCTGCACAACATACAATCTCCATACCATTCGCCCGAAGCTCAACGCTAATAGCCATCCCAGGAAGTTGTATGCAATCTTTACAGCATTGGCGGATGTGAAAGCCGCGGCCTTCTGTCTCCTCACAATCTCATCGTACTTGGGGTGCCTCCATGTGCCGGTGAGAGGAGTTGACGGAGCTGACTGTGCGACTGGCGTAGACGGGGGAACCGGCGTTGACATCGTGGTTTGATTTTACTAGGTTCTTCCTATGCGCTGTGTTCCTGGAGTGTAATTAGTTCTGCTTTGTTGATTTGAGTTTGTATGTCAATACAGGATTCGGTGACTTGCCTGGAAGCTCGACGCTGCACGCGGGTATTCCTCCTCTTATTGGAAGCTGTGGGTTAGTATAAGTATCACAATCGTCAAGCCGTTCTATCAATCACAGCATTGTTGTCGTCGTCGCTCGCAGGTCGTAGAAGGTGATCGTCGGCTTGGTCGTAATATTTGTTTTGACGATTCTCAACGGCGGAGCTTGAAAGCGCCCAGGCCGAGAATCCCTGCTGCTTTAGCGGCGGCTGCAATCCAAACGCAACGCCCCTCTTTAACGTGTCAGCCTCGACCTTCTAGTCTTCTTCAAAGCACTGCATATTCTCCTTCTTTGATCTTGACAAGAGATTCCGTACATCAATGAAGATATACAATCGGAACTGACTGATTCGAACATTCTGGCACTATGGGTTTCGATAATCTCATGGCGAAGCTGGACCAAACCATTACCAGCGTCCTCGGAGACTGGGACATCTACTCCACGGCCATCTTCGCGATAGTCGTATCAGCCTTCGTCTACCAGGTCTTGACATCTCGCGATCCAGATGCGCATCCAATGCTACTTGCCAGGCAATCTCAAGCTTCTCCAGTTAGACAAGAAGGGGAGTCTTCCGTCTATCGATCTCACTCGGCCCCTCATGGAATTCCGTTGAATTCCGGGCTGAATATCAAAGATCCAGGAGACTCGAAATGGTCTCGAGGCCGAGACGGGGACTTGCGAGATATCTGGAGAAGGGCTGTTGCTGGTGGTCTGGATTGGGAAGGAAAAGAGACTGGGGAAATAGGACGTATTCTGACTATTCTCGGCAAAGAGAAGGTTATTGAGCACAATCTGGGTAGGTGTTGTCATTGGTGTTGTTTATGTTGTGTAAGATGAGCAAGAACTGATAGTTCCAGCTGACATTACGCGTCAAATTAACTTGATCGGTCAAAAGATCAAGCAAGATGGAGGGAAGAATGTTGCTATCTACCTCCCAAACTCCATCGAGTTCCTCGCAGCAGTGTTTGCATGTGCCTTCTACGATCTGAACGTCACTTTAGTACCATATAATACACCCATCGAAACGATTGTGTCCTTTCTGCATAAATCGAAGGCGGATACGATCGTCGCGGCAGTCGGATCATTCCCATTCGATGCGATAACTAAGAGTTATCCAGCTCTTCAACAAATCATATGGGTAGTCGACGAGGGGAATAGACACATGGACTGGAATGAAGTCCCAACAGGCACTGGAGGAAAAATCGATGTTTCAACTTGGTCTGAGATCATCTCGGAGCAAGAACCAAGTGCAGGAACAGAGCTCCCGGCTGTTGAGCAGAAGTCTGAACCGAAGAAAGTGTTGGCATTCTGGCCCTCCGGAGAGCTTGTCGAGTTCACCCACGCAAATATCATCGCCGGAATCGCTGGCCAACTGACTTCGGTGCCGGCCAACCAACGCATTACCCATGCCGACCTGTTCCTTCCAGCCGACTCTCTTTCCACGATGTATACGCTGGTCTTGACTCTGGCTGCTCTTTACTCCAATGCAACTGTTGCTCTCAACTCGGTAGCTGGAGAAAGCCCCGATCTGGCTCTGGCAACACAAGGCATCGCGCCAACAATGATGGTTGCGTCCGCCAGTACCCTGGCCAGGACTCACGCGGAAACAGCAGGAAAGCTGAATTCTTCGTTCTACGGGATCGTTCATTGGTTTCAAACCCGTTCTCTCGTCCAAGAAGGCGTCATGCCCCTTGCATCAATATTTTCACGCGCTTTTGATCATCTGCGTCCTGCCATTGGCAAGACCCCAGGAAAGCTCCGCTTGATCTATGTATCGGAGCAGGCTGGCGTGAAGCCTACTCCGTTGAGCTCTCAAGTGCTGTCAGATCTACGGATCTATACTGGGTCTCGTATCATCTACGCTCTCACGTCCGCCAAGGTAGCTGGAGCCGTCACTCAGACCGGCCTTTATGACTACAGGGTTGAGAACGATCCTGGGGTTCATTCGCATTTTGGAGCTCCGGTGACGAGTGTCGAGGTGTTTTTCAAGGATAACAAGGAGCACAAGACGACAGATACGACTTCTGCTGGAGATGTAAGACGTCTGGTCCTACTACCAGTGTGTGCTAACGGTGCAATAGATCTTTGCTCGTGGTCCAGCTGTTGCTGGAGGAGAAGCACGGTTGGGTATCAGTGGAAAGATCCGAGAGGACCATACGTTGGCGCTGCTGTAACGAATTTAATGTATGAAGAAAGCGGCTGCGCGCTGATGAACGGAATGAATGCTATGTTTATATGCCACGAGATAGCGGCCATCGCTTCTCTCAATTTGGTAGAACCGTATCTAATTTTTAGCCATGGCTGGTTGTTCGGGGTCTGTGGACTCGTGCGGATGTCGGGATCCTCCAGGTCGATCCAGGATCAGCCACGTGATCTCTTGGCAGAAATCAGATGAGCAACATGGGCAGGGAAGGACTGCAGTCCTTACTCCGTAGATCTCCCCTTCTCGATCAGCCTCATCGCCGACCATCCCCTGCCGCGCCCATTCTCGTCACGATTGTTGAATTCTACTTCTCGTTCTCCCTCTTGCTACCATGGGCATGGGCGTTGTTTGAATCTGTTCTTTGTTTTATTATATGATACGCGGCGTCGGGAAGTCGGGACGTTACCCCTGAATCGCGGTACACACGTGACTTCCATCTCAAAAGACCCCATGCATTTGTCGCTTCTTGCTGCCCTCATCTTCTCCATCTTGTCCATCTTATCGGTAAACGCTCTGGATGAAGTCTTCCCGCACGTCAATTCAGAGTCCTTCGACCATGGCGCCTACGGGCCCTACCCGAATCGGTCTTACATCACTGAGCCAAAACTCACATCCCCTCGCCTCAACATCCAACAGTGGGATTCCAGATGCCACGATGGTCTCTACATCATGACATGTCTTCGCGGTGACGATGTGGACATCAAGGGCCAGAGTCCGATGATCCATGACACGAATGGCAGTTTGGTCTGGATGAATTCTACGTATGGGGAGACGTTTGGACATGGGGTGCAGAGGTATAAAGGGCAGGACTATCTGACTTTTTGGCAAGGAGATGATAGTGTGCATGGACATGGTGAAGGTATATATTTTATGGTGAGGAATCCATCGGGCCCTGCTCCCCTCACGATATAGAACCAGGTGATGAGAGACTGACGCATGTCCAGCTCGACTCCAATTACCGAGAAGCCTACAGATTCTCCGCCGGTAACGGGAGGTTAGGCGATCTCCACGAATTCCGTATCACGGAAGACGGAACTGCCTTGGTTACCCAGTATCGCTACGAGAAAGGCCAATGGGGCGACGAAAGCCCCAAGCCGCAAGGCTACATCTGGGACTCGGTCTTCCAAGAAATAGATATCGAGTCCAACACTGTATTATTCGAATGGCACGCCTACGATCACTTTGACATCAACACATCAGACTTTCCCTCCGGCTCAACAGGCCGAACGCAGTTCAGCGGCTACGACTTCTTCCACATCAACAGCGTGGACAAGGATGCGCTGGGGAACTATCTTTTGAGCTCCAGATATTACCAATGCGTGATTTATGTTGATGGGAAGACAAACGAGACGCTGTGGCAGCTTGGTGGGAAAGCGAATTCGTTTACGGATCTTTCGGGTGGCCAGGCTACCAAGTTTGGGTGGCAGCATGATGCGAGGTGGACTTCGGATCACAGCGGTATCACGCTCTTTGACAATGGGGCTCGCTATGATTTGAAGCCTGACGTGGATGCCTCGCGAGGCGTGCACATTGCGCTGGATCTCAAAGCCATGACTGCTGCGGTGAAGCAGTCATATGTCAATCCCAGGAACATCATCAGTGCTTCGCAAGGCTCGATGCAAACTCTGCCTAGCGGGAACGTCTTACTCGGCTATGGATATAATGCAGCGTGGACGGAATTTGCAGTCGACGGGGAAGCGCTATGTGACGTCCACATCGGCAGCCAAGACTCCTTCAACACAGGCGCAGTACAGACGTACAAAGTCCTCAAGCACGCGTGGGTCGGCCTTCCTCTTACTAAGCCCAAAGCCGAGTTCGTCGATGGCTGGGTACACATGAGTTGGAACGGTGCGACGGAAGTCAAGAAATGGATTGTACAGGGCGGAAACAGTACGCTGTTGGACTCGAAGTGGGCTCTCGGGGAATTGGAATTCGACAAGGCTGGGTTCGAGACGAGTGTGCGGATTGATTGTGCGAGGTGGCGCTTCATACGCGTGAGGGGCGTCAACGAGGAAGGGAGCGTGTTGGGGGAGAGCGAGCCGGTGCCTGTTGATTGTCAGGTGAGCCTCTCTTCTCTCCTGTCACCTTGATCAAGTTTTCGTATGGAAGGAAGGGGCTGACTTGACGCAACACAGTACGAACATCCTGGGATGCGGAAATTCACATACGTCGAGGAGAGACCGTTATCCTCCACCTGGGCCGGGAAAGTGCTCGAGATATCGATGGTAAGCATCGGCGGAGGTGCCGTGTACTCGCTCTGGCAATGGCGGCTCCGCAGAGATACGTATGCCGCGATTCAAGATCTGCGGGCCTGGGCTTGATCTGTTCGGGTCTGGCTCGTACCGGGCCACCCGATCCTTGAGCGGCCGGGCGCAGCAACTGGCACGGTGTCTGAGTCTCTGAGATTCCTGCCTTGGGGATCCCAGTCGACTACGGAGTATAGAGGTTAGCGCCGGGTACCTGAGACTCTCTGGGGAGCGGGCTCCAGGGCTCCAAAGCCAAAAGCTGTCGAAGCAGCAGCAACAACCACTTTGGGCCTCGTGCAAGCAGGGCGGTGTCTGTGCATATGTTTATTTACCCCTACGTAGTACTTTTAATAACCACCCCCCGGCCCGCCCTCTACCTTCGCTTGGGCCTTCGAAGGCTTCCCTTTCGCATTGCCTTCTTTTTCGTTTCCGTCCTTCTTTGCTCTCTGTTCGTGCGGTAAATAGGTCGTCATAGGGTTGTCATACCGGAGACTGGAGACTGCACGGTGCCTGGCGGGTCTACCGTACTTGTGCATCACCGTTGACAGCTACCGTTCCCTCTTGGCTCGAGCAATATCTATCTATCTCTGGGTGTGCCGTTTGCACTTGTCGTGCCGGTAATCGAGACGTCGGTGCCAACCCCGCGGGGGTGCTTATCGCTCTGGTGGCTACTTAATCTATTAAGGTGCGATAAGACATGGCTGACCAAGTGAATGCCAACGGTACCGGTACCTATTCGATAGGGCAGGGCCGCATCAGCTTAGAAAAGAGCCGAAGGTAATTAATGGTAGTACCGTACCGTACGTTGGTCATGCAGAGCAGTCGGTAAAGCCGACCCGGCCAGCACTGGGGGGAAGGGGGGGGGAGGGTGTCGGGGCGGTAAGTAAATAGTAGTACTCCGTAAGGTTAATAAGTAGTAAGTAATCTTGATTTAGTAGTAGTACGGTAGTACGGTAGTAGTACGTCGGGCGGGTATCCCAAGCGCAAGGTCCAAGCATAGGTAGGTACAGTATGGTACGGCGACGTGCTCCATAGGTAAGGTACGTAGCAGAATAGGTACAAGGCGGCCCCTCAAAAGCACTTCACCGAATCTGCGTCGGGTTCACCTCTCGAGGAGTGTCGCAATACATATATACATATGTATACCTAGCCCTACGGCCTACGGGAGCGGGGCCTCGATCCGTCCACGGCACAAACATCGTTCGTGCTCTCTTCCCTCTTGCCCTCCGTCGAGCTAGGTAAGGTAGGTAGGTACCGGTAGGTAGGTTGTGTTGTTTGCAAAAGCGCTCTCGGCGCAAAGGCGCCAGCCACAACTTCCGGAGGTCCCCCTTTCCCGTGTAAATTAATCAATCGGTCGATCGGATTCAGCCCCCTTTTTCTTTTTATCTTATCTCTTACACTCCCTCCCCTCCCCCCTCGCCCTCGCCCTCTTATCGCGAATCTCTCTCGTCTTTCGCCGTCGGTGTGCCCGTTTGGTATCCCGTCGATGAGGAGGTACCGGGACCGGTACCTCGTCGGCGTGGTGGTGGTGGTGGTCGCGATAAGAGGGCGGTGGTCCGGGAGCGCCGGCGAGGGAGAATCTTTGAGAGGGGAGGGAGGGGAGAGGAGGAGAGGAGAGGAGAGGCCGCGATGGGGATGGTTTGGTTTTTTTTTCTTTGGCTTTCTCGACTCTAGAGTCTAGACTCTAGACGCTGTGCCGCAGGACAGAGAGAGAGAGACAGAGAGAGAGAGGGAGATGAAGGTTTCGTAACGGGTTCATCGTACAGTAAGCGGATCAGATGGAAAAAAAAAAAAAAAGAAAAAGAATTGCAGCTTTCCGCGGAGAATAAATAGGGTTGTGTGTGTGATGGGGTACCTACCTATTGGAAAGTGGAATTTGGCCCTGTACGGCCGGCACAAGGTCTGCTTCTTGAACCACATCATTCATTCATTCATTCATTCATTCACCTTTACGCCGTATCTGTACGAGCTTCGGCGCGGCTGCCCCGTGAGGTCCGGCTGGGTCTCTGCTCTGCTCCGTCGGGGTGGACTGATAGCGTAGGGTAACTTGTACGTACAGTAGTATCTCCTTAAACAGCACTTCGTATTTGTGGTGAGCCGGCTTTGGGATCTTGGCGGTCGGTTGTCGATCAACATACTTCGTACTACTACTTCCGTACATGTATGTGCATGTGTGTGCATGTACGGTACTGGGTCCTCCGACTTTATTTTCTGCTCTGCTGTATGGAGAAGCTGGCTTGGCCTTTATCAGTCAGTACAGTACAGTATAGTACTGACTGAGGTGATCTTCGATGCACTTTTGTCTGAGCGACTCAGAATCCATCACGTCAATGAGGGGAGTGCAGCGCAGTCAGCTCTTGCATTGAATGCTACATACCTTACAGTACCGGTATGGAGCTGATCCGAGATCAGCGAGGTGGTGGCGTGTTATTTCGACCAGGTCGCGCGCACCCCATTGCCAAGGACCCCGGTGGTGTTTAATTCGGGAGTATTTACGGAGTATTGGACAGTGCGTGGCCGCGGAATTGCCCGTTAGACCTGCCAAGGCCCAACCGTAATTAGGTACTAGGTACGTACAGTCAGTCGTACAGGACGAAGTAGCACCTGTAACTTGCGCGGGTCACCTCGCCAGAGTCGCGCAGTCCATTGCGAAGTAAAGTTTGATCTTTGAGTACTGACTGAACAGTGCGTCGCTACAGGCGCAGCCCAACGCAAGTTACTACTACTACGTACTACTACGTACCGTAGTAATACCGGTAGGTAGCCTCTTCTCAAGGACAGAGTACCGTCTGGAAGAATTCGTTACCTCCCAGATGCCAGTGTTTAGCGTACCGGTACTGACCTGGATGCAAAACCTCATCCTTTCGGCTTCCAATGAAACTTGTGCCTTGAATCAAGGAGAATGGATTGCACATTGCACTCAACCGCTCTCCCTCCCTCCTCCGTACGAGTAATCCGTACGAGTACTCCGTAAGTAGTAGTATGCAACGTGGTAGTACGGTACTGCGTACTACGTACAACGTACGTAAGGCCCGGAGCGGATCCACTTCTGCCGGCAAAAAGAAGAAAACAAGAAGATGACGATTTACCCCTTACCTATGCGTTGAGCTGTGCACCGAAAAGATCGATTGGAAAAAGCTTTCGGATGCGCGCGCTTCGACCTGCAAGCAGCAGCGAGTTGTCAGTGGGTGGTCTGAGCAACTAGATCGAATGACTTATGCAGCGCATGGACCATTGTGTTTCACAGAATCCTTCCAGAAGTACGAGACCCTCCAGAGTGCAGGTATTCCGGGATTGGCTTCGGAGGAAGTTCATGATAGTACCTACCGTACCTACGTAGTACGTAGGACTTGGAGTACTACCACCACTTACGACGAGGGACTCCGTACGGGACCAAAGTGGATAAAATCTAAAATGTTAAACGAGCGAAGCGAAGAAGACTTTGAGTCTTGGCATGGAGTGAGTTTGCAGATGCTATTCCAGGACTTCGACGGAGTGCTTCTAGTAGTACGTAGTACTTACGAAGTCCTTCCTTCTACTTACTCCTTACTACTCCGTATACGGAGAGCGGAGTCCCGTTGGTTCTAGGCCGAACGTACGGAGCATACTACTAGATCCTGTGCCGTCCGTTTGGTTGACCGGCCGTAAGCGCCAGCAGCGGATGTCGTACATGATTCAATTCGCTGCTGGTCGGAGGACTCTGCATGTCTCTCAAGTAAAGTATAAACTATCTTTGATCACGTACTACTACTTACGGAGTCACAGGTATTTTAAACTTCTCGTGCAGCTAGCGACAGTAGCATCTCTGCCCCTAGTCTAGGTGTATTATCAACAATCGTCTTAATAGTAAAGCCAAATTCACCTTCAGCCAGTTAGTCCGATGAAGAAGATCAACGCAGGGAGATGAATACTTATGCTGGCTGCACGAGTCTCTCGGAACGGTCATCGGTCCGTTGAAGGTTTACCGGAGAGCTCGTGGGGGTCCATACCTGAGGTACCTAAGTGCCGTAGCGAACTCCGCCGTACCGAGTAGGACAACAATGCGCGACTCACTCACTCCCCGCCCCTGCATTCCGAAGCACCCCCAGACTTTTCTTCTTGCACTTGCACTTGCACTTGCACTTGACCATCCGCCATACCTACCGATATTCTCCTCCACCGGCGTGATCCCAGGGCAGGGGTAAAGGGTGCATATGGCCCTTCATCTTCTTCTGAATGGTTGAATTAGACTCGACGCTAGAGAGGCGGTAGTCAGGGCAAGCGACTCTTACTCGGTATACTCCAGACTCCAGAAGTCAAGATATGGATCACCTGGGCCGGGGATGGCACGGCCGGAAGACATACTACTAGGTAGGTAGGTACTACTACTACCTACGTACTACGTACTACGTAGCTCCTACGGTACTCTCCTTCTACAACTAGTCTCCTTCGCTTCTTAACTACCTTGTGAATCCGCTTCTGATCTTGTGTTGTGTCTCTCACCGCACTGTGTACTCCTCGGGCCTTCCTTTTTAATTACTGCCACCTTCTCGCAAGATGGTAGACTTCGCGGCAGCTATCCCGACCTTGGTGGGGAGCTATCTCTCCGCCATTGCGGCCGCATCAGTAATCATTTGTTACTTCGTTCTCTCACCGTCACAGAAACATTTCCGACACACGCTCATTCTGAATCTTGCGAGTGCTGGTGAGTGGAAAGATAACCCCCCCCCCCAATTCAAAACTGCCGTTCTGATTCGGCTCACAAGATCTCATCAACGCGTTGAACAATAGCATCTCAGGCTCATATGTCATGGTACATAGACAGATTCCTGCTGGCAGGGCATGTACCATCAATGGTTGGGTGGGCCAACTGACGGTCCAGGTCGGTAGTCCCCGCCGCCCAGGTCAAGACGCGCTGGCTGATGCACAGGAGGCAACGGACTTCTCGATTCTTTTCATGACCATAGCTACAGTCGTCACGCTGAAGAAATGGAATTACGAGCCAAAGATAGGCCCGTTCGGCAAGCTGTTCTTGACGGTGGGTATCTGGCTCGTACCATCGGTGACCAGTACGTGCATCTACGCAGTCTCGGAAGCGTCTATTGTCTAACATGCCTTGAGGTTCGACGGGCTATTTTCTGGAGGGGTACAAGCCGGTCAAGGGCAACTGGTGCTGGCTGAGTGCCAGTCGGAACGACCTCCGCTACTCCCTTGGCCACGGCTGGCGGATTAGCATCATCCTCACAGTCATTGCGCTCTACGTCTATCTATTTACCTTCATCCACCGCCACTTCACCGCCCTCCGCTCCATCTCGACTCCTGACAAGGGCGCGTCAGGTGGTGTGGGCGACCGGAGCAAGCGTCAGGTCTCGGGAGCGGAGTCGGACAAGATACACATCCACAGTGAATTCGTCGTCTACGAAGAATTCGATGGTCCCCAGGTCTCCGTCACCGAGCTAGATCTCTTGGAATCCCCGGGGCTATCATCACAAACAACATTAGGCCAAGTCATAGACTCGAAGGAGGAGCTGGTGTCACCAATACGCGTCCGTGCATTCGAAGAACAGAAAGGCCCGACAGCAGGCATAACTGAGCTGCCTCTCAGCCCATTTCAGGCCATCCAAAACAACTTTCATCAGCAAAACGCTGACCACACTATATTCACCAATGTCACTCACTTGAACCCCCACGAAATGGTTCCCTGCCTCAAGTCCCGCGATCCGCTCGCCATCGTTCGCCGCCCACCACCGGTCAACATGATTACCATCCAGAGTACGCATGCGGCCAAAGCTGCACTGTGGACACGCGAGAAGCAGATATATAAACTATTGCTGTTTAACGCGTACCCGATTGCGTACGTGCTGCTCTGGCTCCCGGGATTGGCAAATCGCTTGGCGGAGATGCTTGGAGAGAGAAGTCGCGAGTTGGTGATTCTTCAAGGCTCCACGCAGTATGTTGGGTGTAAGTTTCTGGGAGACCAGGTTCCCCCCCCCCCCCCCCCACCCCCCTTGCCGGATAGTCTCGAGGTTTTCGATGCTCAGAAATGGCTATATCTTTCCCGACGCACATTCGAGTAGCTTAGGCTGACTTCCTTGTGATCTAGTGGCTAATTCTTGTGAGCACTTTCTGTTTTTGCTTTCTTCCTCGTCCCACTGATCAACATAACTTGAGCGGAGACAAGGCTCGCTACTTTACTGACCATTTTACTGACTACTCAAAAAGTGGTATACTGGTACAACGAGCACATATGGACTCTCTCCAAAAACTGGTGGAAGAAGAGGAGAAGTCCAGAAGTGAAGGCTCCATTCGAATCCTGGGCTTCCGAAGACGCCGTGCCGCAGCGCTGGGCGTCAATATCGTCGATAACCCCCCTCGCGGAGCGACATCTAGGGCCCTCTTTTCCCAAACCAGCTGCTCTTCCACGACAAACGTCGATGGATTTCAGATGAAAATATTATGTTTCAATAATGATCAGTGATCATCTAACGTTACACCCGAGCGAGATTTTTTATTTTATTTACTTTTCATTCGGCAGCCCCTGACTCTATGCGACGCATCCCTGCAACTCCTTGCAAATCAATCTCCCCATCTCCTGAGATTATGTTATGACGACAAATACCAACTACCATCATTCCTGAATGCGTTTTGCATGATCCGCATCCCGACCTTCAAGCAGTGTCTCTGGGCCGGGCATATCTCCATATATTGGAAGGGGGACAATGTGGCGGAGAGGATGGAATTCAATTTTCGCCGTCGCCCTCATATACCCCTGACTCCGTTCTACACGTGTTTTTGCTATGTTCTCCGATGATACCTACCTATCGATTTTTGGGGGGAAGCTCGAATAGAGATGAGTATTATCGTGCATTTAAAATCCGCTGGCTCAGTGCTCACCATGGTGGAGATGCGACCAACTCCCGTGAGTTTCCCCCCCTCGAAACCCTCCCTCCCTCTCTTCTCGAGTCTGACCTTCAACCTAGCCCAGCACTCCATGCTCGCCATCCCCCGAGGCCACCTGGGCGTCTCTACCTCCACCCACACCACCAGACTCGCCGACCATTCCCGTTCCCAAATTCACGTCTGGACAACCGTCCGCTCTACTTCCGTCACAACTGCCCGGCGTTTCCCGCCGCAAACAACGGAGCAATACCTGCCCACGATTTACCTTGTTTCCTACGGTCCCTTCGCCGGATCGGGGTCGCCTCGGTGCTGATGCGGAACCGACGGAGGGGGAAGAGGAGGCCGCCTTGTCGCTATGGCCGTCGCCGCCTTCTCCCCCTCCAGGGCCCCCTCCGGAGCTCCCTCCAGGGCAAGAGCTCTCCATCAAAGAACACTCCATCCGAATCCGGGAGCGGATGATGATGATCTACGCTTCAGATAACGAGAGCGAGAGCGAAGTCCCAGAGCCAGCGGCGGTCGACGACAGGAGGATGGCGAACTGGTGGTTCTTCTTCTGTTTTCGCTAGGGCTGTTTGTTGAATCATTTATTTATTGATTGGCTGGATTTCCGAAAGGATGGCTTGAGACGAGACGATGACGAGACTGCGGCCCGCGGTTTGTGGGCTTCTGGGGTCGCTTTCGGATCCTGAAATGATGGATGAACGTGACAAGGAATGGCTGGCTGGGCTGTGTCTTGTACTCCCAGGGACCAGGGTGTGTGTGTGAGAGAGAGAGAGGCATGAATGAAAGAGTCCATGACAGATACGAGAAAAAAAAAATAACAGAATATATATCGGTCTAGATCTAGGAACAGGAATTAGATATCCCCCCCCTTTCTTTGCGAGTACAAAATCGAGATTCTTCAAGCGAGCAAGCGAGACGAGATTCAATTACGGGTCCCCCCCCATTTTTCTTTCCCCCCGCCTTTCCCCCCCCGAAAAGACGTAATCAATGTACTACGTACCGGTAGGTATGAATAAGGGGCACGGTGTGGAAAGTAGATCTGGTCCTGGGGTGCAACATGATTAATATTTTTTTTTTTTTTTTTTTCCCCAATTTTTCGTTTTTCCTTTATTTTTATTTTATTCTATTTTTTTTTTTTTAAAAAAAAAAATTTCCTTGTTTTTATTCTTGGTTTTGTTTTTGTTCTTGACGAGCAAGCAGAGCGAGCAGAGGAAGCAGAGCGAGGGGGTATCGAGGAAGAGCGGATTTATTCCCGTTGCGAAGAGCGAAGAAGGGAAGAATTGGAAAGAAGGCCGGTTTTCTGTGTGTGCGAGGTGGCTTAGGCTGGGGGCGGTGGGAGGAAGAGGGAGGGGGGAGGGGGGAGAGTGTGTGTGTATAGGTATATATCACTGGTATAGGGACAGGAGGGGAGCGTCGGACCTGTGTACGGTAGTGGGAAGTGGGAAGTGGGATCGATTACCGGTAGTGCTACGGTGTCTACTAGAGTGTCTACTAGAGTGTCTACTAGAGTGTCTACCGGTATTTATGAAGGACTACCGGTACCGGTATCACAGGTTACCGGTACTCGGCCGTAGCGAGGGCTAGGTATACCTAAGGTACCGAGTCGAGGCGAGAAGACGGGGGGCTCGCTAAGGTGACGAAGGATAACATAAATAGATAGAAGAAGGGATGTTCTTGTTGTTGGGTAGCGAAGCGATTGCCTCGTGAGTGAGTAAGTAAGTATGCGGTTGAAGGGTTTCTGCTTCTGAAGATGATGCGGTCTTTTTTTTTTTTTTTTTAAAGCGAAGCAGAGCAGTTCGTTCGATTTCTTCGGGTAGTACATCCATTTCAAGTTTCAGTGCGCAAGGAGGGCCTGGCTGATGACAGGTGGTAGGTATTCTCTGGGTCGTGACAGGATATCCAGAGAGTACAGAGATCTCTAAATTTTAAATAATCCAGCGATACGTCGTCGCTGTTGCGATTTGATAGCTTTGATGGGAACGATGTGTCAACCCCAGCCCTCTACGACCTCCCTTCCGACAGCTACCAACGAATATGGCCGCACAAAATGGTAAACCCTGCTTGCCCTCGCACGCGGTCTCAGTCGTATTCTGATTCCAAACTTCACGGGTGCGCCTGCAGGAGACGTACGATGTAACCTGCGAATTTCCCGCCACGGAGTTTACGAAGACCTCATGACTGCCTCTACACCTGCAGAGGGTGACGGGACCATCTTCGAATGGTTCAGGCCATTGTACGTAGTCCAGTCCAGTCTGTCTAGCCCTCTGCCTCGGATTTGGGGACATGTACATCTATCTTGGCCGAGCGCCCTCATCCAGGTGTTGCTCTCATCTGACCCTAGCTAATCTTTCGCAGCAACCATGAACGCATCACCAACGAAGCATGCTCCTTGGAACTTATCTCTCGCGAGACGACGATTCCCGTGCCGCGGCTCGTCGACTATGGGGTTCACGAGGACGGACGCGAATTCTTGTTCACCGAGCGCGTAAAAGCCGTCCTTCTCAGTGGGTATGGAGGGTGTTCGAGGAGAGGAGATTGACTGAATACCGACGATGCAACTTACCTTCCGCAGCTCCAAAAGATGACAGCTCGAGAACGCGGTATCAAAGACATTGTCATGTACCCTCGTTGGCTGAGTCCTAGCGTCGAGGCCCCGTGGAAGGGCAAGAAAACCTGGCCAGGGACTCCGCTACAGGACGACGAGATATGCTTTCCAAAACGGTGACTTCGCACCTCATATTATCATGATCGATAAAGGCACCCTCGAGGTTGTAGCCTTGGTTGATTGGGAATTTGCGGGTTACTTTCCAGCAGGGCGGGAGGGATACCAGGCATGGATCGCAACACTGAAACCATCAAAAGACTCTGTAGCTGACACGAAAGCGACGGCGCGGAAGAAGAGGAGATTGTGCAGGTTATCACGACCTTTTACCCCGAAGAGTACTTTGAATGTTACGATAAGTAGCATGATAAGAGAGAATTGCGTATTTTGGTGGATGATGGGCAATTACCGGACCCTGATCTGCTAAGGGTGAGCGGTTGATGATTGCTCGATAGAGAGAGGTCTGGCTTTGAGATTACAAAGTGTTGTCGGGATCGACCAGCTCGCCTGTCAAAATCGACGCCTTAAAGGTTACGTTGAAGCCTATTCGAAAGTCTCACTGACATTTCAACTCGAAAAGATTTTGAAATACCGGAGATTTTACCGGAGATGTTAAAGGTCAGTACTAAATTAGCTAATTGAATCAGAATCCCAGAAGTAATTGTCAAGTTGTGTCGGCGCTAGTGTGCGGACCTCTTTCTATATTGGTCCGTTCGCGTTCGTCTGATACATTCGCTATAGACGCACGAGCGCGCACAAGGCGCATTGTTTGTGCACAGGTGAGTCTCCCGGGCGGAAACAGCCCGTGTGAACTGCTATGCGCTTGGTATTGATCGTTCAGGTATTACCCGTGTAAGGTCAATTGTCGATGGACATACCTGCATACCGAGGTTCTCCAGAGATCCAATAACTAGCTTTGGAAAGAATAGGCTGGTCAGATACAGTAACACAAGTACTGTTGTTCGTAAAGATGGTGACTCTCGGGTACCCTCATCGCCATGATCGCTTGTTTCAACATCAAATTTGTTTCGACACAGTTTGGACCTCCTCCTTAGCTTCAATCCGCGTCCATTCTTTGCGAGCATCGCGATTCGATGATCAGGTTAATACATCCATGGTTTCTGTTCTCTCCCTCTCTCTCTCCCTTCCCAAAAAAAACCCGTTTTTCTGACAATGCTAGCAAGAGGTAGCCATAGCATTGCGCCTCTCATAGGTGGTGCACCATTTCTTTTCATCTTTTTCCTTGTGTGGTGGCTTCACCATGAACCTACGAACTGGAGAGTCATTAGGGAGAGCGTAACCGTCTTGCCGTCTGTATCCTCGGGGAAGCCGCCTTCGTCAGGTCAGGTATCACAACAACAACAACAACAACAACAACAACAACAACAACAACATCAACAACAGAGCGACCAGATCCCATTACCTGGCCAGACATCTCCCATCAGCCCAGAACTCCGCCCGCACAAGGTACTGTCCTCGCTGTCCACGGCAAACAAGCAGTACTTTCCCATAATCTTTGGTGATAAGGAAGGTATAAATCCAAGCATCCTTCCGCACCCGCAATTCGCCGATACGTATATCATCATCGCGCAGCAGCAACGGAGCACAGTCAACAACACAGTCTGGTTCGCTCAGCTTGTATGTAACGCAAAATTCACCAACGATGCACTTGCATGCATCGAGTCACCGGTCATTCTGCCGATCGCCGCGACTCCGGCCGGAAACTGCAAGGGGGAGCTGGTGTACTTCAACTTCAGTGTCGGACCCCACGATGCCCGAGCATTTTACGGACCCGACGGCGCATACGTGATCTACGGGTCCAACTCCCTCTACACCTGCTTCGGGCAGTGGATGCAGGACCTGCGCATGCTGACGGACTGGGGGAACGAGTTTGTGCGACAGGAGTTCCGGATGGGCACCGAGCTCCGCAGACACAAGCCGTGGGGCCGAGTCGAGAAGAACTGGTTCGTGTTCTGGGACAAGGACGACAAGCTCTACGTCCACTGGGACATTCAGCCGAGACGGGCATTTGCGAAGCTGAACTCGGACGGCTCGGTTGGTCGGGATCTGGCCAAGTACGCAAAGACGGACAAGCTATGCATGGACAAGTACATGCCTCCGACAGGCAAGGTGATGGAGGACCTTCACCAAGCGACGAATTCCCTCTCCATCACCACCTGCAACCGCCAGGACGCCAACTGCGTCGCGAACGACGCCAACACGTTCATCATCACCATCTTCCACTTCAAGAGCTTCCACATGTTCCACGGTGTCTACGAGCCGTACGTCATGATGATGCAGCGCCATGCCCCATTCGCGCTCCACGCCATCGGAGCGAAGCCTCTGTGGATCAGCGGACGCGGCGAGGCAGGACAAGGGAAACTTCCCGCTCAAGGCTGGGACGAGGCCGCCTTTGGGCCGTGGAACCAGACGGAGATGGTCTTCGTCACCTCCATCAGCTGGAAGGCCCACGGGTCCAAGTACCACGGGTACGCCGACGACACGTTGTTCCTGGGCTTTGGCGTCGAGGACGAGACGACGGGCGGGATCGATATTCGGGCAAGCGATCTGCTGGCGGATCTCAACGTCTGCGAGAAGCCGCCACAGATGAGGGGCATAGGGGGATTATAGTGACGACTGGTTGAGCGGCAATAGAGATAATGTTTCTCAAGGGGATTGAGATTGATTAATGTGTTTTCGGGATGTTCATATTACTTTTTTCTTTATCAATAAAACTCTACCTACTGAATAACCTACCTGCCGTGATAGTATGCCAGCTGCATTCTTAATCATGGCCATTGCTCGTTTGCTTCTGAAGTGATTTAGACGATAATACAAGCCAGAAGGGTGTCTATCGGTTCCAGGGTATCAACTTTACGGTCAGATTCCCCCGCGGACCGACTGGACAGAGGCATTAACGTGTCTTCAAGTCCACGACCCCCAAGAACTCCACAGAGGATTGAGGTGTTCTTACCAGCAACCGCAATGGTTCAGATCAGGGCAAGAGACATCTGGGTGTGGACCGGACCAGACTAGGGAGAGAGAGATGTCGATGTCCATCTGCACTTGAAGGGTTTTGAAATTTCACTACCACTCAGATCTGTCGGTCGGTCGGCCGAGGGCCGGTGCATCAAGTCATGAAGCCATAGATAGAATTGTCAATAGCATCGACCGAGATTTGTTTATTCCAGACGGCCGGCACCTTGCACGCACTTGGTAATGCCAGTCAGTACCTACCCTCAAATCAAGCGAAAAACAGAACACGGAGTCAGACTTGGCTTATTACATTGCCATTCTCACACTCCTTCAATATACCTACACAAGCCTATTTCTACTAGACATAATGTGAGCAGCAGCGTAGTCGAGCACTACAGCGCTCCTGGTGTGTGTTTGTAGGTCCGCTCCTCCTTTTAATCAACATACACATGCACACTCAACTTTCAGATTACCGATACGAGCTAATCGTCGGCTTGCTTAGATGGGCCTCTTTACATCCTTTCAGTCTTAAACGATGTAAGGAGGCCTTAAGCGAGCCGACGATTAATTATACTTTGCCGTTATCAACACAAGCTCGCTTAGCTTGCGCCCGCCCCTATATTACGCATCCTGCTGCCAACACCACACCACCATGGACGCAGCTGAAATTCAAAGTCGGCACAGGCACAGCCCGTGGTCTTCCCAGCAGCAAAACAACGGCCCACTGACAACTCGCATCGTCCCTCCTCCATATCTCCGAACATCGCAACACTGCCGCGCTCTTTCCTGCTCCTTCTGATCACTCTACCCCCGCAACCATCGCCACTTCACAATTGAAAATTTGGGCCAGAGACATCTTGGCACTGGTATGAGTTACTTGCCCAGCCAGTTGGCGTGCTATGATCAATCAAGCCCGCGAACGGGAGGAACGAGAGATGTGAGCGTATTTCATGGTAAGGTGAAGTCGAGAAATAGAATGGAAAATGATGGGAGGGGGCTGGGGGGTAATGGATATTAGATAGGGAGTTTTCATGAGGCTTTTGACTGGGCGGATAGTCTCAGATCAGAGTTGGCATGGATCAATCCGGACGTATGTGGTGATATTGCGGGAACGGCAGGTCATCATATAGTTTTGGATATCAGCATTCTTGCAGAAGGTACCAGGAGCTGCTAAGCGAGTAAACATAGTATGAGATATTCACCGTGTCAAGTAGCAGTTTGCTTAGAAGCAACTGCTACCGACCGCTATAAGTCAACTAAGGTTGGATGGGACATCCCGCATGTATGTGCAGTTGAGTTGTGGTGCTGGTACACTCTTGCGGGCCTCGGAGACTTTATGCTAAATGCACGATAAACAATGTACTCTGAGCGAACGGCCAGAACAGTCACAGTCAGCGCTCCGTAAGGACACGATGAACTTGAGACTTTTGCTACTTACCTTGGCTCGTGGTTTCTCGAGGTCACTTACAACTAACTCACTTTCAAAACTTGACATTCCTATGCGTCGACGTCTCTAGCTGTAGATATCTTCATGTCGCAATCGTAAAGCACGTCTGTACGGATGACATACTTCGCGGTTGGCTTCTCGTCTTTTCGTACGCCGGTGCCTTCATGTAGTAAGCTGCCATCTGTCTCGCCGTGCGGGAACAGTGCTATGCTTCCCTGTATCGGCTTTACAGGGTACGCGTTCATACTTCCTTCTCTCGCGCTCGGTAAAAAAAAGGTCGTTTCTCCGGCATCAAAGTCATCGCTCAGGTAGATGAGAAATGTGAAAAGCGAGGATTGCTTTCCTCCAACAGGGGAGCAATCGTAGATGTATTTATCGGTCTCTGGGTCGATTCCTGATGGGGGCCAGGCACCATCTGACCGAAGTTAGTACGTAGAATGGGTAGCAGAACTAGAACTAAAACCGACCAATATGGGCTCTGTACTCGGCACCAGGAACGTATCTGTAAACCCTGAATCGACGATTCAAGCCCCGAGCTTTCTTTCCACCTACTGATTCCGGTAGAAATTCTGCTACTCTTCCCCAAAGCTTGTCATGGAAAGCGTTGTCGACAATCCAGTAGAAGTTGTGTGCCAGAACACTGCTCTCCTCCCCCTCTGCGCGAATTGGAGCATCAGGCGTAAATCCGATTGATTCGCCAGTAGCAATAATCTGCTCGCACTCGCCAGGCGATAGAACGTCTTTTAAGAGGTGTAAATTCGGGACGATTGGATGTTTGTGATGTGACGGCTTCGGAAATTCAGGGGACAGACGTATAGCATCATCTCTCGACGCACGTAGGATCGCAGGGTGGTGGTTCGCAGGTCTCCGCTCAATTCCAGGAGTCGTCTCGATAATCCGGAACTGCGATTTGTGGCCGGCAGGTAAGCATTCGAAGATGCTTCGATCCAGAACCGAATCATAGACCTGTCTGTTCTTCCTGCCATCCCTTAAATCCCAGGCCTCTCTTGGTACAATGGGCCCAGAAACAGCCTGTCCCTCGGAAGTGAAGTCCGTCGGTCCAGTAAGTCTGAGTATGGCGTCCAGAACTATCAGTAGCTCTACCTCCTTGGTTGATCTCTCCTCACCAGCCAACTGCTCCGCCAGCCCACTCACAACATCCAGATCCCTCACCCACCGACACAGCGCACCTAATTTCGGCCTCTGCCCTCTGATCCTCATCTCCGCCAGCATGATCCGCGCCTCAGTGTATCCACCATCCGCAAGCGCGCCACTGATCCGCGCAGTGAGGTTCGTGTCAAGGGCGGCATTGAAACCCGTCGTGCACGCCTGGCGAAAATCGTAGACGGCTGTTCGTAAGTCTTTGCATGCTTTCGATTTGATGACGCTGGGATTTTCGGCCAGGGTTGTGAGGGTGTCAATTGCGAGATCGAGGTCCTCTTCGGTGAGGCCAATGCTCTGGATGGTTTTGGGTTCTTGGGATCCTTGTTCTGGTGGAGGGGTGATGGTTGTGGTTTTTGTTTTCTTGGATGATGGGACATCAGCTGAGTGCGGTGGCTGCTTTCTCTTGTTCTTGGATCTGGCCATTACCGAGTATAGGTGGAGGTGGAAGTGGAAGTGGAAGTGGAAGTGGAAGTGGGAGTGGAAGTGGATGTGTCTCTATGGAGGGGGTACTTGGAATTTTGAAGTGCAGGCGGTGAGGTTCTGCCACCCCAGGTCTTGGCAGATCTTCACGTCACATTACGCCGCGTCTCTCCAGTACAGTAAAAGTACAGCAGAAGTACTTGGACAGATTCACTATGTGCAATCAGGAATTAAGAACCAGCTCAAGTGTACATTTGTTCGCTTATCGCCGACATCAACCATTCTTGAAAACCCATGGAGTGATAAACGGGAGGCATTAAACTACACCTATTTACACCTAGGATTCTGTATATATATATTAACATACCTTCCCTGCTCGATAGCGGGGCCTCGCACGTGACAATCGACTTTCCAGTATTGAGCCATGCCCCCAAAAGTCGATGGTAATTGCGCGCAGCCTTCCAAACCAAACCAAACCAATCCAACCCAGCCCAACCCAAACCTCAACTCCCCCCGTTCTCTACGAACCTCCCTCTTTCTCCCTACCTTCTCTCCTGTTTGGATCTGCATACATTTATTCCATACTAAATCTAAGTCCAGCTCTGACTGTGTGCTGCATGGAAAATCGCGATCGCGTCTGCCCGCCCACGACTTAGGACCTGGAGCTTCGAACTAGTCGTAATACTACAATCCTGCACCACAACCACATTACCTCCCGTCGAATGAAGACAATCCCGTGAAGGCCTGCGCCAGTGCGAAGGCAAGTGGTCGTAGCTATGTCGAGCGTAGCCATGTCGAGCCAGAGCAACATCGACTTGATGGTGGAGCGCTTCAGCAAGCCAGAGACAGGTATGGTCCTCGGCCAAATTTTAGAGAACCTGTCGCTAAATGCTCCCTATATCAGATCTCAAGGCCAAAGTAGACGCCGCCATCCTGCTGCGCGACAGCCTCGAGCACTACGTTACCGGCCAAATCTACAAGACGTTCCTGGAGAAGCTCATCCCGATATTCATCACGATTCTCAAGAGCCCCCCGGTTTTCGTCAGCACATCTTTGGAGCAGGTAGGTGGTGGGAGTTCGGTGGATATAGCAGGGTACTGATTGTACACAGAAATTGAGACACTGCGTACTCGAAATCCTCCACCGGCTGCCCACGAACCCCCTCGATACCTTTGAACCATTCGCGGAGGAAGTAGTGGACTTATTAATGAACCTGGTCAGAATAGATAATGAGGAAAATGCTTCACTATGTGTCAAGACAATCATGGATATTATGCGGCATCAGACCAAAGTGCTGCAAGATAAGGTCCAGCCGTTCCTCACTCTCATCCAAGAGCTTTTCGACCAGATGGAAGCGGTGGTCAGAGATCAATTAGATAATCCTACACCCAATGTCCCATCTACGCCCGGCAGCTCACAGACTTTTCAAAACTCTCCCCGGCCAGGCTCACCAGTCGCTTCCGTGTCAGATCTGGGCGCAGACCCCCAGCAACAGACACGACCGTTGCTGAAGGGCATGCAGTCGTTTAAGGTGCTTGCGGAGTGCCCTATCATCGTTGTGTCCATATTTCAAGTCTACCGAGCTACTGTTGGGCCCAATGTCAAGCTCTTTGTGCCTCTGATCAAGAATGTGCTCGTCCTCCAGGCCAAGCCCCAGGAACAGGCCCATGCTGATGCCGCCGCAAAAGGCACCATATTCACAGGCGTCAGTCCCAATGTCCGGAATCGAGCTGCTTTTGGGGAGTTCATTACAGCTCAGGTCAAGACCATGAGCTTTTTGGCGTACCTGCTTCGGGCTTATTCTCAACAACTCACAGATTTCCTGCCGACTTTACCCAATATCATTGTTCGGCTGCTCAAGGACTGCCCGCGAGAGAAGTCTGGTGCGAGAAAGGAACTTTTGGTGGCGATCCGACACATTATCAACTTCAACTTCCGGAAGATATTCTTGACAAACATTGATGAACTTTTAGACGAGAAGACCTTGATAGGTGATGGCCTCACGGTCTATGAAACGATGCGGCCTCTTGCTTACAGCATGCTGGCTGATCTCATTCATCATGTCCGTGATGCTCTTGAACCGCAGCAAATCCGTAAGACGGTTGAGGTTTACACCAAGAATCTGCAGGACAGCTTTCCAGGTACCAGCTTCCAGACTATGAGCGCCAAGCTACTGCTCAACATGGCTGAATGCATTGCAAAGATGCCCAACAAGGCCGATGCTCGTCACTACCTGATCATGATCTTGAACGCCATTGGAGACAAGTTCGCGGCGATGAACCGGCAGTATCCCAATGCTGTGAAGCTGTCCAAATTGTACGCCCAGCAGTCCATTGATGCTTCACCAGACAACTATCTGGCGGACAAGGACCACCCCCCCGATTGGGACGAAATCGATATCTTCACAGCCATGCCTATCAAGACATCGAATCCGAGAGATCGTGGAGCCGACCCGGTGGCGGACAATAAGTTCTTGTTCAAGAACCTTATGAATGGCTTGAAGAATACATTTTATCAGTTGAAAGCCTGCAACGTTGGCACACCAATCGATTCGGCGAATGCACCAGCTCACTGGCAAGAGGTTTCGTATGGCTTCACCGCAGAGGAAGTTCAAGTAATCATCAAGCTCTTCCGAGAAGGTGCCTACGTCTTCCGGTACTATGAAATTGACAAACCAGCAACCGAGTCACAGTACACGTCTCCCGTCGAGTTCTTGGCCAACCACTACATGGTGTCAAGCAGCAAGGAGGAGAAGGACCTTTTGGAGACTTTCGCTACCGTATTCCATTGCATCGATCCTGCCACTTTCCATGAGGTGTTCCACGAAGAGATCCCCAAACTCTACGATATGATCTTCGAGCATACTGCGCTGCTCCACGTCCCGCAATTTTTCCTCGCAAGTGAAGCAACGTCTCCAAGCTTCGCCGGAATGCTTCTAAGATTCCTGATGGATAGAATTGATCAAGTCGGGACGGCTGATGTCAAGAAGTCCTCAATCCTTCTTCGACTGTTCAAGCTCGCGTTCATGGCGGTCACACTCTTTGCTAACCAGAATGAGCAGGTTCTTCTACCGCACGTTCTCGACATTGTCACAAAGTCTATCGAGCTTTCGACAACTGCTGAAGAGCCTATGAACTACTTTTTGCTACTCAGATCACTCTTCCGCAGCATTGGTGGTGGCAAGTTCGAGCATCTCTACAAGCAAATTCTTCCGCTGCTAGAGATGTTACTTGAAGTGTTGAATAATCTGCTTTTGGCAGCTCGAAAGCCAGCTGATCGTGACCTCTACGTCGAACTGTGCCTCACTGTTCCAGCACGATTGAGCAATTTGCTCCCTCATCTTAGCTACCTCATGCGACCTCTTGTCGTTGCACTGAGAGCAGGATCAGATCTTGTGGGTCAGGGCTTGCGGACACTGGAACTCTGTGTGGATAACCTCACGGCGGATTACCTGGACCCTATTATGGCACCTGTGATTGACGAATTAATGACAGCCTTGTTTGATCACCTACGACCCACCCCGTACAGCCATTTCCATTCCCACACCACAATGCGTATTCTTGGCAAGCTCGGAGGCCGTAACCGCAAGTTCATGACTGGAGCTCATGCGTTGACCTTCCAGCAGTATTCGGATGATCTGACCAGCTTTGATCTCAGGCTTTGGGGCTCGAAGAAGGAAAGAGCCTTTCCAGCCGAGATTGGAATCGACCTGGCCATCGGGAAACTCATGGAAGTAGTGAAAGGACCTGCTGCCAGCAAATCGGATGTCTACTACAAGCAGCAAGCGTTGCACTTAATCAAGACCCAGCTGAAGCTCCGTCTTGGCACCGATAACCTCCCCGACGACTTCGGACGACTTGTACGCCTACAAGCCCAGGACCTAGTAGCAATGAAATGCGAAGTAGACCTGTCCGCGCTGGAAAACTTTGACAAAGAGCGTTCGATCGTCAAAAAAGATGGCCAGGATGTGATGCTGAAGAAGCTCATCAAAGCCTCCATCTTTGCCGTATCGTTGCCCGAGTTTTCAGCCGAGGCTACCACTCTCTTGATGAATACTTGCAAGCATCTGGCTTTCCTAGATCTTGGTAGATCACTAGCAGAGATGCGACAAAAGATGCAATACTTCAATGTTGAACCTGGAAAAGGGCGTCTATATATCAATTCCCGTGTTCTTGGAGATGCTGTTGTTGAATGCTTATCTTCCGATGTCCCCGCTGTTCGAGACGCTGCCCAGCTTGCAGTACAAGAGGTCTATGACACCGCTGCTACCTTTTTCGGATCAGAGACCGAGGTTTGTCGACTGCAATTCTTCACACATTTGAGCAACCTCTCTTGCCACAACTGCTACGAAGAAGAGTGGTTCTCGAAAGCTGGAGGTAGTGCCGGTATCCACTTCCTCATCACCAAGGTTAAAATGGGTGATGCCTGGGTGCATGAACGACAAATTGAGTTCGTGAAGGCACTCATGTATGTTATCAAGGACATGCCGCCAGATCTTCCCGCGAAGACTAGACGAGGCGCCCAGGACACACTCGAAATTTTGCTCAAACGGATCTCCAAGAACGCTACCAAGGCAGACCTTCAAGCACCACCACCTGCTCAGAATGGCCAACAATCTCGCCCGACCAAGTTGTTCCAGCTCTGTGCGTTCCTCAATTTGGAATTGTGCCACATGAACCGTCACGTACGGGAGGCGACGAAGAAATCCTTGGAAATCATTTCGAAAGAGATTGGGGCTGAAATACACGAGCTGCTCGAGCCAAGCAAAGACCGGTGCATCCAACCTATCTATGCCAAACCCTTGCGTGCTTTGCCGTTCGGTGTCCAGATCGGCTTCATTGATGCCATTACCTACTACATGGGGTTGAAATCAGACTTCATTATCTTTGACGATCATCTGAATCGACTGCTTATGGAGTCTCTCGCCCTGGCTGATGCACCAGACGAGTCCTTGGCTGGCAAGCCTGCTGAGTATCGGACGCACGAGTCGATCGTCAATCTCCGCGTTGCCTGTATCAGGATGCTCACGACAGCAATGGGTTTCGAAGATTTCCAAAAAGGTCCAACGAACCCCACCCGGACCAAAATTGTGTCTGTATTTTTCAAATGTTTGTACTCGGACTCCAAGCAAACTATCGAAGCTGCGAATGTTGCATTAAAACAGGTTCTTGTCCAGACCTCAAAGCTCCCCAAAGAACTGTTGCAAAATGGATTACGCCCTGTGCTTGCGAATCTTCAAGACCCGCGGCGATTGAGCACTCACGGTCTCGATGGTCTTGCCAGACTCTTGCAACTTTTGACCACTTATTTCAAGGTCGAGATCGGATCCAGATTGCTCGACCATACCAAGGTCTTGGCGGAACCGAACATCCTCCAGCGCATCTCTTTCTCGCTGATCGAACAAAATGAGCAAATGAAGATTATCGCCGCTGTCTTCAACATCTTCCATCTGCTACCACCTGCTGCAGAACACTTCAAGGAACGCTTAATCGAGACGGTCCTGGATCTCGAGGGAAAGCTCCGCCGGACACGATACAGCCCCTTCCGAGCGCCTCTATACAAGTACCTAAATCGCTACCCGAAAGATATTTGGTTGATGCTCCTAGGTAAGATCGAGGATCAGAAGTATGGTCGATTCTTGGCCCAGGTTCTTGAGCACCCCGATAGCGGACCTCTTCGAGAAGTTGTTGTCAACGATGTGGAATCTCTGATCAAGAACTGTGGGGACATGGGGTCCGAAAATAATGATAATCGTTATGCCGCCATCATCAACGCCATCAACATCATGCATTCCACCTGCCATTTTGAGAATGAGAAAACCAGGGAATGGATGAATAAAAAAGAACACATGGCTTGGTTCAAGATAGTTGGCCAGAAATTGGAACAGCACTTGCGCACGAACACTCTCCCGCAAAACCTTCGTCTTGCAGCTGAGCAGGCTGGGGAGCAACTGATGGTCATTTTCACTAAGTTCCTTCAATGTCACCCTAACGACGTCGACGAACTGTTCAAGCTGGTTGACTTGATTACTGCCGATAAGTTGAAGCTCAGCCAGACTCTTATGAAGCATATCTACGATCGAATCATCAGCTCGGAGAACACAGACTACTGCAAGGTGGTGGCCATGCGCTCTCTCGAAGTATATGCTGGTAAGGCTGCATCGCAGAAGACGAAGACATTCCTGTTACACAACTTGGTCAACCCCATCATTGCGATGGACGTGATGCGGACGGCCAAGCACTCTACTTCATCCAGAGGGGCTCATCGCTTGATGGACAAAGCACTCATTGAGTCAATCCACACCAAGGTCTGGAAGGTCGGCTTTGGCGATACCAATGACGATTTGATACAGCCAGGCATCGACCATACTCGTTTGGAAGTTTTGCAATTGACAGCCATGCTCGTCAAATACCATCACGCCATTCTCCAAGATGCCAGAAAAGATATCATCAAGTTCGGCTGGACCTATATCCGCTTAGAGGATGTGATCAACAAACATGCTGCTTACGTGGTAATTGGCTACTTCATTGCCCACTACGAGACTCCAGCCAAGATAGTCCAGCAAGTGTACTTCTCGCTCTTGAAGACCAATCAGAATGAGGGCCGCACTCTGGTAACTCAGGCTTTAGAGCTGATAGCCCCAGTCCTGCCAAAGCGCTGTAGCGCTGCTCCGGGGGATCGCAACCCCGTCTGGGCAATGGCTCCTCGGCGTATCTTGGCAGAGGAGAGTCAGAACGTATCCCAGATGACCAGCATCTTTAATTTCCTAGTCAAGCATGCAGATCTCTTCTACGAGTCCAGAGACAAATTTGTCAATCTCATCGTCAGCTCCCTTCGCAAGATCTCACCACCCTCAAATCCGTCCAACGAGAGTAAGAAGCTGGTTCTCAATCTGATGACCCTCATATGGCAATGGGAGCAGAAGCGCGTTGAAAATAAGAATGCATCACCTGTGCGTGCATTATCGGAATCGCCAAACACCCTCAAGCGCAAGCTAGAGTCTCTCAACGACACTTCGATGTCGTCGCCTTCGCCTTCCAAACCAGGCTCATCTTCTGGAGCCGACAGACTCGAGTATAAGATCCCCCTTGTCATGCAGCAGAAGATGATCAAGTACCTCGTCGAATTTACTGCATCACTTAGCGAACGCTTCCCACTCCCTTCTGAAAAACCCCGAGACTCGAGCGCCTTGCAGGCTCCCATGCAGTCAGCGCCGCCGGTGGAAATGTGCAAAAAGGCTATTTCTCTCCTCCATGGTCTTCTCCAACCGCAGTACTGGGGTGAATCACTAGTCGACCTGTTTCCCAATGTGACGGAAACAGTGTTGTCGAGTGAGAGAACCACTGCGGCTCTTGCCAGTGAGCTCTCAAACGATGACAAGACGGATGAGAAGTTCATTACGAACATGATCAATACCCTCCAGATCGTGCGAATCATCGTCAACATCAAATCAAACGCATGGATCTTGCAGAACATGACAAACCTTCAACGCATACTGGAGAAGTCCTTAAAATGCGAAAATCCAGAAATCCAGGACTGTTTGCACGCTGCAGATGAGAAAATGGACGATGGACGGATCTTGGAACCACTTCTGAAGCGTATTCTTGACGCCATACCTGAGGATGTGCCCATGGAAGATGCCGATGCTGAGGGAGAAGCTGAAGCATCCACTTCTGAACTCGTCACCTTTCTCTCTGGTATCGCCACTGAAATGCTCTCGAACAACAACTATATCTCGGGCATAAATATACTATGGACACTAGCCCAGAGAAAGCCCTCTGAGATGGATCAGCACGTGCCCCAAATCATGAAGGCATTGCAGTCCAAGCTAGCCCGAGAACATGTGGCTCACTACAATGCCATTTCGGCCCAGCCTGGTCTTATCACTCCAATGCGCCCAGGCGAGCCCGAAATGCCAGGCAGGATGCAGCCATATGATCTGGAAATCCAGACGGGACTTATGCTGAAGGCAATTGATGTCATTTCGATGAGAATGGATGTTCTTGGCGACAATCGACGGCCTTTCTTGAGCGTTCTTGCTACATTGGTTGAGAAGTCACTAAGCAATACCCTGTGTCTCAAAATTCTGGATATGGTTGAGACCTGGGTCTTCAAATCCGAGGGCTCGTGGCCAACACTGAAGGAGAAGACTGCGGTTCTCCACAAGATGCTGAATTTTGAGAATCGTCCCGATCAGACGCTGCTGATGAAGTTCTTGGAGCTTGTTATCCGTATTTACGAAGATCCCAAGATCACACGGACCGAAATTACTGTTCGCCTGGAGCATGCATTCCTGATTGGCACACGAGCCCAGGATGTGGATATGCGGAACCGGTTCATGACGATCTTCAACCGCAGTCAATCGAAGGAAGCCAGCGCTCGTCTTACATATGTCATCAATTCACAGAATTGGGACACTCTTGCTGACTCCTACTGGCTTGCCCAGGCATCTCAGCTGCTCCTTGGTGCTGTCGACATGAACTACCCACTCCACCTCCATCACGAGGACTTCAGAACCATTCCAGCTTCAAACCTCTTTCAGACGTACTCGTATGACAGCAGATCTCCGGCCTTGCCGACGGATGCAAAGTACGACTCTTTGCTACACTCTCACCGAAAATTCCTTGCCGAGGTTGGAGATGTGAGAGTGCGCGACGTGATTGAGCCCCTTTCTCAGCTTCAACATTTGGATCCCAATGTAGCACATGAAATTTGGGTTGCACTCTTCCCAATGTACTGGGCTGCTCTACCCAAGGATGAGCGAAGCGAAGTCGAGAGAGGAATGGTTGCTCTGCTTACCAAGGAATTTCATTCCCGACAACTCGACAAGAGACCCAATGTTGTTCAGTCCCTTCTGGAAGGCGCTGCGAAATCTTGGCCAGACTGCAAGATCCCCCCTCACGTTTTGAAGTTTGAGGCACGCACGTACAATGCTTGGTACACAGCCCTTTGCCAGCTTGAAAAGGCAGCTATCAAGCCAGAGCTCGACAGTGCACTTGTTCGTGAAAGCAATCTCGATGCACTCGTCGAGCTATACTCAGGCCTGAATGAGGACGATCTCTTCTACGGAACATGGCGACGACGATGTTCCTACGTGGAGACAAATGCTGCACTGTCGTATGAGCAGAACGGAATGTGGATCAAGGCCCAGGCTGGTTATGAAACTGCACAAATCAAAGCTCGAACGGGTGCTCTGCCATTTTCTCAAGGAGAGTACATGTTGTGGGAAGATCATTGGGTTCTCTGTGCCACCAAGCTCCAGCAGTGGGAGATTCTGTCCGAATTTGCCAAGCACGAAAACTTCCAGGACCTGCTGCTTGAGTGCGCTTGGAAGCAGATTGACATGTGGAGCGCCGCCGAGAATCGCGACACCCTGGACAATCTCATCAGAGGGGTCATGGATGCCCCAACACCCCGGAGAACATTCTTCCAGGCTTTCATGTCCCTGCTCAAGCTTCACAATAAGACCGAGTCGCCCGCCGAGTTCAGCAAGGTCTGTGACGAGGCAATCCAGTTGTCAATCCGCAAATGGCATCAACTTCCGAAGCGCCTCACCAACGCACACATCCCATTGCTGCAAAACTTTCAACAGCTGGTGGAACTGCATGATGCGAGTATCATCTGCCAGAGTCTTGCCCAGACCAATGTCCAGAATCTTGATGTCAAGTCGGGCGAGCTCAAACTACTCCTGGGTACATGGCGCGACCGTCTGCCAAACGTGTGGGATGATATCACCGCTTGGCAAGACCTGGTGACATGGAGACAGCACATCTTCGGTCTCATCAACACAACATACCTCAGTTTGATTCCAGCGCAGGGCCAGAATGCAAACGGAACATCGTACGCTTACCGAGGGTTTCACGAGACGGCTTGGATCATCAACCGGTTCGCCCACGTTGCACGCAAGCATCAGCTACGTGATGTCTGCATCAGTCAGTTGAGCAGAATCTACTTGCTGCCAAATATTGAGATTCAAGAGGCTTTCCTGAAGTTGCGAGAGCAGGCAAAGTGTCACTACCAGAACTCCAGCGAGCTCACCAATGGATTGGACGTCATCAACAACACCAATCTCAACTACTTTGGCGCGGGTCAGAAGGCTGAGTTTTACACTCTCAAGGGTATGTTTCTGGAGAAACTGCAGCAGAAGGACGAAGCCCACGAAGCATATGGCATGGCACTCTTCTTTGACATCAAATTACCAAAGGCTTGGGCAGAGTGGGGAAACTACAATGATCGGCTCTTCAAGGAGAATCCTGGAGACTACACTAGCGCCAAGAATGCCCTCAGCTGTTACTTGGAGGCGGCAGGCCTGTTTAAGAACGCCAAATCTCGAAAGCTCCTTACACGAATTCTTTGGCTTCTTAGTCTCGACGATGCTGAAGGGACACTTTCGGCGCAGTTTGATGACTTCAAGGGAGAAACACCCGTCTGGTACTGGATCACCTTTATACCCCAACTACTGACTGGACTTGGACACAAAGAGGCACCGAAGGCACATATTATCCTTGCCAAGATCGCCAAAGCTTACCCGCAGTCACTCTATTTCCAGCTGCGAACCAACCGGGAAGACATGCTTGCTATCAAGAAGCAACAAGACGCCAAGTTATCGGAGAAGGAGCGTCGCATGAAGGCCAGAGCACAGGCCCAAGGTGGCGCGAACGGCGCGACTTCAAATCCCACTGGATCGCCCGTGGTGCAACGCCAAGATATCCCCAGTGATGCTCTCCCAGACTCTGCTACTGGTTCTCGCTCTGCCACCACCAACTCCGAGGGTAATGCCGCCGTCAAGAAGGAGCCTTCCGATGGAAACGGAGAACCTGCACCTCCACCTCAAGCCGCAAAGAAATTTCCGTGGGAGCATACCGAGGAGATCATGGCGGTACTCAAGACCGCATTCCCGCTTTTGGCGCTCTCTATGGAAAACATGGTCGACCAAATCCAGAAGAACTTCAAGTGCTCTCCGGATGAAGATGCCTACCGTCTGATTTCGGCTCTTCTCAATGACGCTTTCAGTCACGTCGGCCGTGGACCCACCTCATATGCGCAAGATGTCAAGCTTCCACCGTCTACGGACGCAAACATTACTCGGTTCGCAGATACCGTACTCCCGGCTCATATACGCACTTCCTTCGAAGCCGACTTTATTCGATGCAAGCCAACCATGCACGAATATATCCAAAAGTTGAGAAAGTGGCGCGACAAGTTTGAGGCGAAGCTCGACCGAAGAAAGACACATGCTTACCTCGAGAGTTATAGCCCCCACCTCAGCGAATTCCGATTCCTGAAGTATGACGAGGTCGAAGTGCCTGGCCAATACCTGCAGCACAAGGACAAGAACCAAGACTTTATCCGGATTGAGCGTTTCTTGCCGACGGTAGATCTTGTCCGTTCTGTCGGTGTTTGTCATCGTCGCATCAGGATTCGGGGCCACGATGGTAGTATACATCCATTCGCCATCCAACACCCCGCTGCACGCCTGTGCAGACGTGAGGAGAGAATCCTACAGCTCTTTAGACACTTCAATGGAATTCTGAGCAAGCGCAAGGAGAGTCGTCGTCGTAACCTCAACTTCCATCTGCCACTCATGGTTCCACTTGCACCTCACATCCGAATGGTGCAGGACGACCCGACTTATATCTCTTTGCAAGCTTTGTTTGACGACCATTGCAGGAAGAGTGGTATGTCAAAGGATGAGCCGATAGTGTTCACCATGGAGCAGATGAGGACGCTTGTCGAGTCGAAGGTAAGAGAGTCTGCAGCAACTGATATGACAAGTGCTAAATATCTACAGAAATCTCATGACGAGATTCTGCCTTCTAAGCTGGAGATATTTAGTGCCATAACTCATAAATTGGTACCCAACGACATTGCCCGAGACTACTTCCAGGCCGTGTACCCCGCGTACTCGGAATATTGGCTATTTAGACGGCAATTCTCGTACCAATTCGCTGCACTCACATTCATGACATACATCCTCCACATGCACCAGCGCAACCCGAACAAGCTCAATATCGCCCGTGGCACCGGAAACATCTGGGGCTCGGAGCTGATGTGCTGCATGGCAGCTACAAAACCCATCTTCCATAACCCCGAGACCATACCCTTCCGCCTCACGCCAAACCTACAAACGCTCATGGGTCCCCTCGCGACAGAAGGCATCTTCAGCTGTGCCATCATGGCCATCGCGCGCTGCCTGACGGAGCCGGAGTACGAGCTCGAGCAACAGCTCAGCCTGTTTGTGCGCGACGAGATGATCCACTGGTTCACGAGCCAGTACCGGTCGGTGCCGATGGTGGATAGACAGTTAAGGGAAACGGTGCAGGCGAACAGCGAGGTCGTTGTCAAGAGGACCTTGAGTCTGGCGTCGACTCCGGTTGGGTCGTCGCTGCCTGCAAACCAGACGGTGATCGATTTGATAGCCAAGGCAGTCAACCCGGTGAATCTGGTGCAGACAGAAATACTCTTCATGCCATATCTATGAGGGATAATTGCGGAGGAGAGAGAGATTTTGATGGGGACTCGGCGCAGACAGACCAGGGCGGTGGGGGGAGGGTTTGTTTTCGGTTCAGGTGGGGGCTAGATGGTGACAATATGATGTTGGAGTCGGGACTCGGGAGGGGAAGAGGGATATGCGCTCTTATTTCTTCTAGGTTTAGCATGGCGTTCGGATAAGGGAAGAGACAGGCCTTGGGCGAGCGAAAAGTATGCACGTATATGTGAGTGGTATAGCTTTTATAGACTCTAATGAGTTATCGATATGCTGTTTCTTGCTTGAGCAATGCGTTGGTAAGAAAAGTATGGAACAAGAGAAAAAAAAGTGATCACATCAAGGGAGCCTCAGCCAATTCCGCAAAGGGGTGAGTGAATACATCGAGCGCGGCAAGACGATATACGAATGCAGCCGAGCAGGTCATGAGTCTCTCAGGGTCGATCGATTATGGGCGCGATGCCGCTGACGGCCGAAAAAAACATGTAGGTACCTCGTTTCGATCAGCCAGTCAGTCAGTCAGTCATTCACCTGACGCTCAATCGTTTTCTTCGCCTTCCCTTCCCTTCCCTTCCTTCCTTACTCGTTCTCTTTCCCTTCCTTAGAAAGAAAGAAAGAAAGGAACCGGCTTGGGATGGACGAAAGCTATCTATACTCGTGATGTGATGGAATGGGTATGTGATGTGGGTGGGTGGGTACCGTAGTAATTCAAGAGAGAGATGGAACGCTAGCCGTTTAGCGTACTTGGCAAACAAAGGGGATCAATAGTTACGCCGCTCCGAGACGCGGCCGCATATCAAAATCCTAAGTGTCCTTTAGCGTAATATTTGCTTTGAATATTCTGAACTTGCTATTTGCATCTTTTAACGTCAATATAAGTCTTTAAAATTATAGTCGGTAAACGAAAATTCGGCCCTGAACTACCTCCTCAAGAATCTCATTTACTCAATACTTTAAATGCTTCTTTTTATAAGGAGCGCGCTCTTCGACCACGGCTTAGGAAAAAGCCTAAAACACTAGCTCATTATCAAGCTAGAAAAAACGCTTATAATAATCTTATTATAGCTTATACACCTCGTCCTCCTATTATATGCTCGAAAGTATTTAGACTTAAAGAGCGTAAGGTCGACGTAATTGTCGGTATCTCTATATCGACCTTAGCTAGCTAGTAGTAGTAGTAGTAGTAGTTGGGGAAGCTCACCCGTGAACCATGGTTCACGGGCCACTTGGCATGCCTCGCTTAGCATGTCCGCAGTCAAGGGACCCCCAACTTGACAAGTAGACCTATTAGTTAGCTAGTGCACGTGATTCCTTCTAGTCCTATAAAAGGAATCAGCTCCCCTGAATCTTAAGGAGCAGACAGAATTCAGATACCTTATCAACCGAGTGTTTTGCAATTGCAAGTACTTTGACGACCGTTACGACCTTACGAATATATATTCCCAATCGCTTGAAAGCAATCCAACACTGATCAGTGATTGAATTACTACTAAGTGATCAATCACAAAGAAGCTAAGACTCTATAGCGAAGATACCTTTTACTACGATACCTCCCTCCTTTTACAACGGAAGAGCGATTCCGTACCAAGTCGCTTTCTTACACCCCGATACCTTTACCTTACAACGAAAGAGCGATTCCGTACCAAGTCGCTTCCTATACTACCGATTTTCCCCCATTCCTACGGAAGAGTGATTCCGAACCAAGTCACTTTTATACAACCTTCAAAGCTATAAAGCCGCGCCTGCTATACACAGCAAACCCAACCAACACGATCGATCTACGTACGAGCAGACAACAACTATGGCCGATCGAGCAACTAAACCTCCAAGTGAGGAGTCCAGCCGACAAAGAGCAGTAAGGTATTATACCCTTCGAGTCTCATCACCACCCACGGAACCCCCAGCTATTCAGCCAAAAGGACCACTATACCCAGGACTCCTAAGCCTCTCGGAAGGACCAGACGACGAGATGTCGGGCATCTCATTTAACTTAAACGAGCTACTATACGCAAAGCCAGACAGTAAGATCACGGCCCGAGCGATAGTGAACGACTTCCTAAATGCGAAGTGTAAAGGGCTAAAAGATTACGACCTATAGAGCCTATTCCGGCACGCTTTCTCACGCTAAGATTAAACCAGTTTTACAATGACGGGAGACAATACGGGACAAGGCCTTAAGTTTGCTACCCTTATTAGCTTCAAGGAACACTTGCTGTCCAAAGGCGTATAGTGCCCCCTAAAGCAAAAGGGCTACGCCAATAGGATGGTCAAGCTCTTGAACGACGAATAGCAACACCAATAGACCTTCCAAGAAATAAAAGAACAACAAGCAACACCCTTAAGCCTCGATTCAAAATGGACCGAAAACCTCACGGACGACGAAGATAATACGCCTCAACCACCTCCACCACCCCTACGAAGTCTAAAAAGAAAAGAGAAGAAAGAAGGGGAAGAGATTCGAAGGTTACGCGAAGAGTTTGCGAAAAAGAAAAAGAATATAAAGCAAAATATAAAAGTGATAGCAAGGCAAATAGCGGAATTACGGACCTACGCTATACAATCTAATAAAGAGCTACGACGAAGCACTTCAACGTACTCGACGCCCTCAATTCATCAATCGCTACGCAATACGCCAATCATACAAGAGCCAAAATCACCTTAGCGGCCTTCAAACCCTTTTCTTAAAGGCTACACCCAGTTTTCTGAAAAGCCTAAACCGAGTAGCAACAAAAATAGTCTTAAGATCATCATCGGACCAGACAACACTCGAGGCCACGGGAGCTACACGCCAAAAAAGGACCCGCTAAAACCTAAGAGCATTCCGGACAAAATCAACTCTCGCCAAAGACAGCGTGCAGATTTCCGTGCCCAACCTAAGCAACCCGAGAAGGGAATTCAGCAACCCGAAGAGGGGATCCAGCACCTTCGGACGTACCGACAAGCTCCCTAGATCCCTCAACAAGCTACGTATCGACAAAAAGGATACTAAAGGTATGAGAATCGCTAAGAACGCGCCCAAGAGTACGGATATCACTAAGCTAGAGCCCCGGCTAATGACCCAAATAGCCTTAGCGATCCTAACGATAACCGACGAAAAGGAAACGAAAGAGATTAGCAAAGAGATCGAAGCTACGGATACGGAAGGGGTAAGAACGAGCCCCTTGGACTACCAAAAGGATTCGGAAACGGACCCTCAAAAGACCCCGGATTCGGAAATGAGCCTCTTAAGGACCTTAAAAGAGGACGGACCACCGGCAACTATATCGGTAACCCTTTACCGATCAGACCATTAGCCAAGCACAACACGCCTGCGTACGGCACTCCAAGCGCCCTTGACGATAATAATAACGATTTCCTTAAGCTAAAAGCAACTGACCTTTACCCAAGAGCAAAAGAGTTGGCCTTGTTTGCAAGAAGCTTTCCCAAAGAACTAAAGTATTCGAGACCCGACGATGACTTCAAGACCCAATTAAGTATTTTCGCTAACCAAGCAAGTCGGTACGGCTTGACATCCGACGACTATTTAGCAGCGTTCTTAATTATGCTTACGAGAAAGGCTATAACCTTCTATTACAATCATGTGATAAAAGCCAGGCTTTCGACGTTTAAAGCAAACGCTATTGCTGTGAAAGACCACTTCGAGACTGACCACCGGCGGCAAGCAAAATACGACCGCTAAAAAGAAATTTCGCTAGATTTGGTCAAGAAAGAGAATCCAAAGACCTCGCTTAGCGAGTGCTTTAAGAAGCTCGCTAAAAAGCTCAAAAGCATTCAAGGCTCTTTACGACCAAGTTTAAGAGACGATCGAAGTCTTGCTGACAAGCTGTATTCAGCTTGTAAAAACGTGCCAAAGACTACGATTGCACGAATGAACCTTGCGTTTACCTCCACCGCCGCAATTGCCGACATCCGCCGAGCAATTGCATTTGCAACTAAGTTCTCTCGACCCGCCAAAGCTAGAGCTTACGCGAGCTCTAGCGAGCCACACGACCACACTTGCTCTTAACACAACACCTCAGAGGCTGACTCCGATTTGGACGAAGAATACGAATGCTTTATTCAAGACCGCCAATACTTCGGAAGTAAAAAAGCTGCTAAGGCTACTAAAGGTAAGAAAAGGTGTTTTATTTGCAAAAAGCCAAGTTGCTAGAGCACCAACCACACCCTCGACGAGAGAAAAGCATCTATTGCCAAGTTCCAAGCCTCCAAAGACGCAAAAAAAGTGACGAGAAGCAAATTCTCTTAATACGTAGCATCGATTGAAAGCTTGCCACTTATATCTACGAAAGAATTCGATCAGTTTATCGCAGGCCTACTAGACGAGCCGCTCGAATCGGGCAGCTACGCCAACATATCAAAAGGTTTTGTGACTACCTACGGCACCTTTAACGCTAACGAAGTATACAAGCAACTGGAGATTCAAACGGCATTCCACGCCCTTACCAGCCAAATCGAGACTTAAAACGTGCCTACGGGCAAAGCAAAGACCTATATAGCCTCCAAGTACTTTAAAAACGTGTTCATAAGCTTCATGATTAACAGCGGAGCAGCCAATTTCTCTACCGCTGGCTTGCCCCAGCTACGAGCACTCTAAAAAAGGTACCTCGAGGTCCAATTGAATATATCCCGGGCAAAGGAAAAGTCCGTCAAATACGAAATTGGCTCTGCCACCTTTATTAAAGCAGTTACCCTGGAAACGCCCTTAAGTCAAGTGGAGTTCCACGTTATAAAGAGCGACGTACCCTTCTTATTCTCGTTAGCTGACATAAACAAGCACAAAGTGATCTTAGATAACCTGCGGAACGTGCTAGTCCAAGAGAAGAAAGAGATACCAGTAATAAAGATGTTTAAGCACGTGTGAATGCTACTAAGTAAAGAGCACGCTGCTACTTACTATAGCACCGAAAGCGAGACCGTCTATTATTACTTTACGGAAGAACAATTAAGGACCATCCACAAGCGTTTTAGCCACCCTTTAGCAAGTCGATTTGCTGCTGTTCTCAAAAGGGCCGAGCACGAATTCAGACGAGATTTGCTTTACAACATCTAAAAGTTTTGCTACCATTGCTAAGTATTCGAACGCTCTCCGAAAAGGTTTAGTATCAAACTCAAGGATAATACTGACTTCAATAACACGGTATACGTCGATATGATGCACCTTGACGGCAAGAACGTATTGCACGTCGTCTGCGACTCTACTAATTTTCAAGCCGCCACCTTCCTTAAAAGTATGTCCGTACAGCACTTACTTAAAAGATTCAATCGATGTTAAGTCAATACTTACGTCGGACCCCCTACAAACGTAGTGCACGATCCCGGAACTAACTTCAATTTAGCAACGTTCCGAAGCTACCTCAAAGGTATTAGCAGCACTTTAAAGCAAATGCTTATAGAAGCCTATCATAGCGTCGGGCTAATAGAACGCTACCACGTCCTTGTGCGACGCGCCTTTAAGATCGTCATAAAAGAGCTTCTAAAGGCCCCAAGAGAAGACCGGCTTCAAATAGCTATCAAAGCCATCAACGATACAGCTAGACCTAATAGCCTAGTTCTTACACTCCTCGTTTTTAAGACCTTACTAAAGCTAACGAAACAAGATCGACTTGCCGCGTCTACCCAAAAGCGTGCTGCTGCTATTAACAAGGCTATAAAGGAAGTACGAAAATGCTACGCTGCAAAGCAAGTTAAGGACGCGCTTAAGAAAAGGAATAGGCCAATTACGGAGCATACCTTAGACCTCCTTATTGGTTCACGGGTACTCGTATAGCGAGAAAACCAAGGGTAAAAGGGCCCCTTTCAGCTGCTTAGCAGGCAAGGGCACACGTGCACAATGGCATGTCCGAGGCCTACGGAATTCAAGTCAACCTTAATAAAACCTTACTACTTTGAAGTTGAAAAGCTGCTAAAGGAGTTGCAAGTACTTAAGGTAAAGGTAAAAGAAGATCAAAGCGAAGGCGAAAAAGAGCTGGAAATACGAAATTCGCTTAAACCTCAACATTCGCTTAATCTACTGAGGTCGCTTAATCTAAGAAGCTCGCTTAAATCAGCAAACAGCCCCTTTAACCCTCAACTTGTCAATCCTCAGAAGTCAACAATACCAATGATCCAGATACCTTACCAGAAGTACGATCTTAGTATCCCGACCGTGCTCGACGAAGAGGAAGGCGATTCCTACGTTTTATTCACCAAAGACTCCGAGGTATTGATTACCGACAAGGAACGCCGAGACCATAAGCTCTCAGCTAAGCTACGAGCCGAAGGAATCATCAAGAGCCCCAAGGCACCATTTTAAGAGTTTAAAGCAAAAGAATTAGCTAGATTAATAGCTTAAAGCATCTTTTAAGTGATCCCGGGCACCGACCTACGCGCTAAAAGCGCCAGGATCTTCGGATCTAAGTTTGTTAATAAGATCAAAAGCAAAGGAACACTTACGCTATACGAGAAGTCTCGTATAGTAGTCTAAGCCTTTCAAGACAAAGGCAAAACGAAGGTACTCACCGAGTCACTTACGGTGCAGCGAGCGGGCCAAAGACTCTGTTATGCTCTAGCTCTCTTTTTGATAAAGGACTACGAGTGTCAAGTCTATAGCAAAGATATCACTCAAGCTTACACTTAATCAAGCACGAAGCTCATCTGAATAATCGTCGTGCGACTACTTAAAAAGATCACCTATCGATTCCCCCCCGGCACCTTGTTCCTTATAACTAGCCCTTTGTATAAGATCCCCGAAGCAAGAACGCATTAGTATAAGCGTTTTTCAAAGCATTTCACGGACAACCTCGAGATAAAGCAATCGAGCTTTGATTCTTGCTTCTTTATATCAACTAACAAAGATCAGCTAAGAATAGCTGCCTTATAGACGGATGATGTTCTTATAGTTATCAATCCAGCTATAAAGGCAAAGGAGGAAAAGGAGCTAGTCAAATCCAAGCTAAAGAGCAAAGAAATAAAGACCCTTATACACGCCGAGCTAATGATTTTCAATAGATGCAAGCTATCTTTGGATAAAAAAGGGTTCGGACTGTCAGTTAGGCAAAAGGGGCAAGGTGAGAAGCTTACAATGATCAAGCTCGATTCAGCCACACGAGCTAAAGAGTATTTAAAGCAACGTGCCCGAAGGGCGTATTTAGCTACTATTTGCTACCCAAAAGCATCTTGCGCTCTATCGATGGCCGCCTAGCACTAGGAACCGAAGGACGAAGACTACAAAGCCCTTAATAAGATGATCCAATAGCTGATCGATCACCCAACTCGAAAGATCCACTACGTGCCCTTGGACCTAAAGACTGCGAAGCTTTTTGTGTTCGTAGACGGAGCGTTTGCTAACAACGCTAACCTCAGCTCTTAAATCGGTTTCGTAACTATCTTTAGCAATAAGGCTCACGTAAGTGAGAACGAGTTCACTCTAACGGGTAACATCTTTCATTAAGTGTTACAAAAGTGCAAGAAGGTCACAAGGGCAATACTAGCCTTTGAGCTATACGCTATGTCCTTAAGTATCGATATAGCTATTGCTATGTCGACTACCTTTGCTCAAATCACAGCTCAGCTAAAGATCCCCAATTTCCTCGTAGTTGTGTGCACTGACTCTTACTCGCTCTACGAGTGTATAGTAAAGCTAAGGACTACTAAAAAGAAGCGCCTCATAATCGATATTATAGCTATTCGAGAGTCATACGAGAGGCGAGAGTTCTCTGAAGTACGCTAGATCGGAAGAAAATCCAACCCTGCTAACGCCATAACTAAAGTCGGGGCTAATACCTCTTTGCAAGAGCTAGTTTTGACCAATACTTTGAAGGTGCAAGTGGACGGGTAGGTGGAAAGGCCGTTATAAGAGAAGGAGGGATGAGATTGTTTTTTTCTCTTTTATTTAATTACCTTCCTTCTTTTTCGGTCGATATAATAGTTGGCAAGGCACTGCTTGCCAAAGAGAGAGTTGCCGGTGTCGGTATCTTTATATCGACCTTAGCTAGCTAGTAGTAGTAGTAGTAGTAGTTAGGGAAGCTCACCCGTGAACCATGGTTCACGGGCCACTTGGCATGCCTCGCTTAGCATGTCCGCAATCAAGGGACCCTCAACTTGACAAGTAGACCTATTAGTTAGCTAGTGCACGTGATTCCTTCTAGTCCTATAAAAGGAATCAGCTCCCCTGAATCTTAAGGAGCAGACAGAATTCAGATACCTTATCAACCGAGTGTTTTGCAATTGCAAGTACTTTGACGACCGTTACGACCTTACGAATATATATTCCCAATCGCTTGGAAGCAATCCAACAGTAATACTATTCTTGTATTTTCACAAAATCGCTCGAGTAATTCCATTACCCGCTTACTCGAAACGAGACCGCCTTGCTACTCGCAAACGATAGAATGACGCTATAAAAGCATATCCACAATACGAATACGTTTCTCTTATACAAAAACAAGCTGCTTTATATTAGAAGATCAGCGAAGCTACTATTCAAAAGTGGTGGAAAGAACGAGATAATATCTTCGCTTCGATAAGAGCATCTCGCTTAATACCGACTTCTTAATTATATGTTTGGCTAGAAATAGAAAAAGAGCTATTTGCGGATTTCAAAGCACGACGAAAAGGAGGTTATATTGTACGAAGGTGATGGTTTAGAAAGCATTTAAAAGAGTTGTTTATAAAGCATTATTGTTAGCAATTATTAATTAAAAATCAAGGACATGATGCTAAAGAGATAGAAGCGTTATTCGTATTCTCTAATAGATGGTTTGAAGGATTTTGTAAGAGAAACGGTATAACGATTCGCCGAGTTATTAAGATTGTAAGTCTTAGATTTAATTTTATATTAATATTGCTAATATATCGCAATCTCAAATGGTTCCGAAAGAGGTTAAAGCTTATGTGATTAATTAACTTCAATTTAATCGACGAAATAGCATCCCTCGAGCTGAACAACTCGCTCAATTAAGCTTATATCCGCTTATAAGATTACCTCTTAATGCTTTCGAAGAATTCGACATATATAATTTCGACGAAACACTTATGCCTTTTTGCCACCTCGAAGGCGCAACATACGAATTAATAAGGTCTAAAACAATTTCGGCAAGCGCAACAAAATCGAGATGGAATCTTCGGCAAGCGACTATTAATTTGTATCCTTGTGCTAGTAGCAAACTCAGCAAATTAAAGCCAAAAATCATTTTTAAAAGAGAAAGTGATGTTAAGAAGATTTTAAAAGCTAAGCAACATTTATACGATCCGAGAGTTATCGTGGAATTCAACGAGAAAGCTTGGAATAACGGAGAACTTATGATGCAATAGGCTAAGGAAGAGTTTATTCCTAGTACTAAACCTATTGCTAAAAAGCCAGTTTTCTTAACTATAGATACTATAAGCTTTCATAAATCGCTAGAGCTTTTCCAACTTCTTCGCGAGGCATACGTTCTCGTATCGTTAATACCACTTAGAACTACCGGACTTTTATAACCTTGCGACACCGCTCTTAATAAAATCTTTAAAGAGATTATCGTAATACTAGCGGAGATCTATATTGAAGAGAAAGAAAAACAGCTCGGTTTTAAATGGATTGTATCCGAAAAAAGAATTCAAATGACTTGGAATGCTAGAGAAGCTTAAGACTTCGTTTGTACAACGAAATCAAAGCTAATCGCGAAGTCCTTTCGAAATGTAAGCATTTATCTTCTAACCGATGGATCTGAAGATTATAAAATTGCGATCAAAAGATACCCTCATGGCTCTTTAGAAGTAGGAGATTATTAGAATCCAGATGAAAAAGTTAGACAATATTAATTAGCGCACGAAAAGATACTCGAAATCGGCGATAACGGTTAATATATCATGCAAGATAGTATGCCTTTACGAACGTATACTTGGTTAACGAACGATCAACTTAAAAATGCGTTAAGATTGCGAAGCTTAACTGGAATCTCTAGAAACAAAGCTACTTTAATCAAAGTACTAGAAACAGACGATATGGTCGCTAAACCAAGTTGCGACGAATAGCAACTTCAAAGTTATTTGCACGAGCAAGTTACTTTATCGAGTATATTAATAGGAACCGAAGCGACTTAATTAGTTCAAAGGTATAAATGGAAAGCAATAACAACGGATATGAACGAATAGGATGCAAACGAGCATTACGAAAGCGATAAATAACTAGCATTTAAACTAGATATTAATGCAAGCTAATCACTTAAGCGTCTCAGCTTGTTTTCCTTCTTCTTTTACTCTTAACTATATAGCTTTCTCTCGTTGCTATTCTCTTGACCTTTGAAAGCTATCAATCCTTTTCCATCGTTAACTTGTAGAGATAGGTTCGCAAGTCAAGATCCAACCACTTTGTATAAGCCCTTTTAAATAATCGCGATCTCTTGTAAGAATTGCAACCCAGCCTTTATAGCCTCCGTATTGATCAATAATAGCAACTCCGACAAGTTGGCGTATATCGTTAGGTTGTTGAATTTGCAAAGAGTATATAAGTGAAGGGTATAGATCGAAGAGTTCGGAATCGCCGTTACGATCGCAAGAAACATTTAAAAAAAATTAATCGTAATTTTTTATTTAAGCTTGCTTAATTATACGATACTTACGAACAATGCTGTATTCTTCGTTAAGATTTTCTTGCTCTATAATTAACTGAAAATAAGTAGTATTTATAATAGAAGTACTAGTACTTATAATCGCGAAGAAAGCAATTCAATAAAAGGAACGCATATCGTTCTACTCGGAGCGGCGTAACTATTGATCTCCCTTGTTTGCCAAGTACGCTAAACGGCTAGCGTTCCATCTCTCTCCTGAATTACTACGGTAGGTGAGTGGGTATGTGTATGTGTGTGGGTAGGTATGTGTATGTGTGTGTATGTATGTGTATGCCGTGAGGGAGGGAGGGGGGGAAGAAGGGTTACTGGTAGGTGAGTAGGTAAGTAAGTACCTAAGTAAGTAAGTACCTAAGTAAGTATATATAGGTATATAGCCCGAAGCCCAACTCGCAAAGCTAAGCAAGCCAAGCAGCTTATTAGGTAATAAGTCAAGCCAAGCCTAGTCAAGCCAATGCCGATGCCGATGCCGATGCCATTAATTGTATGTATTGTAGTATGTATTGTATTGTACCTATTACGTACATGCAAATCTTTCTATACCCTCGCGTCGTGTTTTTTTTTTTCTTTCTTTCTTTCTTTCTCTCTTTTTTTGTTTCTCTCTTTTTTTTTTTCTTCTTCTTCCCATCGATGCTTTCTATCCTTCTTCTATCTATTCACATTTTTTTACTTTTCATGTTTGTTTTTATCTCATTTATTCGTTCGTTCGTTCGTTCGTTCGTTCGGTCAATCGGGACGAACGAAACGGTTCATAGCTTTGAACTTCTTCTCTCGCTCTTCCTCCTCTCTTCTCTTGGGGCTTGGGCCTTGACGCGCCCGATGATGACCGAGTTGACGACCTTGTTGTAGGGGTGCACTGCGAGGCAGATGTCTAGGTGCTGCAGGACGCGCGGGGTGGTGGGGTCGAAGGTCTGGATTTGGGGAAGAGGAGGGGGAGAGGGGGTTAGTTTTGGTTTCTTGCATTCTTTTTTTTTTTTTTTTTTTTCTTCTTCTTTTTCTTTTCTTTGCGGGGAGGAGGGGTTGGGAAAAGGAAGAGAAGGGGAAAAGAAAAAAAAAACCTACAGGATACATCAAGCGCCGCAACCTCTCCGCGCTCCTCACCACCAGCAGGGCGCCCGCGCTCATCCGCGACACCACCTGGCCCAGCGCCTCCTCCTTCTCTTCCTGGCTGCCGCCCACGAGCGCCGCGAGGTACACGACGTCGTAGCCGCGCAGGTCGGTGCTGCTGTCCCCGGCGGGGGCGTGCGTGAACGACATTCCCGCCCCGTGGGGACCGAGTCGCTGGCTGAGTTGGGAGGAGAGGGTGATGGCGGGTAAGGCGATGTCGATGTTGAAGACGGTGGTGGGGGCGGGGGACGTGGACGAGCAGATACAGAGGCTGGTCAGGGGGAGGGGGCCCGAGCCTATGAATGCGAATTTTCGGAGGGGGGAGGCGGGCGAGGCGAGGGAGGAGAGGGCGGAGAGTTCCATGCGCGTGAGGTCGGTGTAGTTTCCATAGTAGGGGAATTTCTCGAGGCGGGATTGGACTGTTGGGGAAGACGGGTTTTGTGAGATTGTGGACTGGGATGGCGGGAAGGAGAAAGAAAGGAAGAGGGAAGAAGAGAGAGAGAGAGGATTCAGATGGGGTTGGGGGGGACTCGGGTGATGGAAGACGGGCGATGGACGTGGCCGCTTGACTGACCTTCTTCCGGGCTTGAGGAGGCATCATCTCCTGAGATGTAGCTCGCCCAGTGGAACTCCAAGTAGTATTCTGCTGTCGAGCAGATCTGATGCAGTTTCGGGAGGATGGACGCGACGCGTGCATCTGAGAGGACCTGCAAAGCAACTGGGTGGTTAGAATGATACGTCAGAACTGGGACCGGGACAGACTATGGAGCTTGAACTCGAAGTCGGACTCGGACTCGGACTCGAACTGGAACTCGAACTCGAATTTCCATTGGGTGGGTAGATAGGTAGATAGGTAGATAGGTAGGCACTTCAGCTCATTGCTGCTTGCTGACCTTGTTCGTCACAGCCTCGCTGACGGTCTGGATACTCAGGCCGACCAGCCTCCCAAAGAGCTCGTTGATGACGGTGCAGGGCCTCAGATCTGCCTCGAGCGCTGATAGCTGCTGGTAGATATCCACGACTTCCGATATCAAGCCCTCGGCCTGCAAGTCTCCCGGCGACGGCGGGGTACTCGACATCGTGGTGGGAGGAGCCGGCGGGGATGTGGGTGAGGATGAGGATGAGGGTTGGTCTTGGGGCTGGAGCTGGGGCTGGGCCTGGGGCTGGGCTCGTAATTTGGCTTTGTGATCTTTGCGGTCTTGCAGCTGGCCGGAGCAGAGGGATGCCATAGGTATATATAGGTCTCTCTTTTCTTTTCTTATTTCGGGATGGAAGTGCAGTCAAGTGAAGTCAGTGGTGGGGGTTTAGGTTTGGGCTATAATGTGGACGAGATATATACCAGCTAGCCAGATGGATGGAGCAATATGAGGAGGAAGTATAGGCCCGGGGCAGAGAGATAGATGACCTTTCCGCAATCGGCAAGATGGTTGGTATGGGGGGGGGGGGGGGGAGAGAGAGAGAGAGAGAGAGAGAGAGAGAGAGAGAGAGAGAGAAGAAGAAGAAGAAGAAGAAGAAGAAGAGAGAAAAAGAAATGAAAGAGAGCTTGGAATAGCACAGTACAGTACAGGATCGCATGGTATAGTATCGTATGCAAAATGACGAAGAGAGTGTTACCAGGGACCAGTGAGAAAGTGTGATTGATGGTAATAAGGCGGGAATGGGGGCGGAGATACAGTAGTGAATACTAGGTGGTGGAGAAATCTCTTACCCTTCCCTTCTCTTCATTCCCCTCCACCTTGGACGCAAATCAGTACTATTTACTTACTACTGACTACTGACTACTGACTACTCCCCCTCCACCTATTCATTGACCTGCATCCGATCCATCTCCGTCCCAAGGCCACACAGGTGGAGTCGGGCCCGCAAGCGAGACGAGGAACTGCGTGCCATGTCATCTACCGTACTACGTCCCTATACCCGTACACAGCTTGTACATGAGTGACACGTCCAAGCGAGCGAGCGCTGCAGCCGCAACAAACAGACCACCGACCGCATAAAAACCTAATCACCAAATATTGAAGAGAATTGGCAACGGCAGAGCGTGGGATCGTGGTACGGACGGTACATGCCGTACATGGTCTGCCGTGCCACGCCGTGCCATGCATCTATGCATCTATATACAGTATGTAAAAGGCGGAGGAAGGGGGTGGGGGGTTATTTTTGATTTTTGATTACAGGTTATTATGTGTACTAACTAGCTCGCACGCTTCGTATGTGTCTACAGGATTTACCTCTCTTCTCTCTTGGTGCTAGCTATGTTTTTCATCGTGTTGCGAATGTACTTCGTCTCACTTGCTACAGACATCGCTACCGGTACATGTATCCTATCGTACTGACTGTATGGTAGATAGTATGCTGTGTTTGTTTGTACCTTGTTTTTTTTTTTTTTTTTTTTTTTTTTTTTTTTTTTTTTTTTTCTTTTTCTTCGTGAGTCCCGTTCCCAGCCCCACCTCGCTTAGTAGAGGGGCCAGGGTCGTCAACCTCCTCTACTGGTAGAACGTGTGCTGCGCGTCAAAGTACTGTACTTATTGACCGCGCTCAAAACTCAATGTCATCGCGAAGAGCTTCAAACTTTTTCTAGAAAAGTCTTACACTTTTCATCTATCATATCGTCACAGCGTGCCATGGAATCAGGAATAAATCAGAGATCGTGGTGGTGTTTGATTTAGAAAATCTCGATTCAGAGCTGAAGGCATGTCCCTTGTTACTCAGGCGCCTCAGGTGAAGTTCACGGGATAGTGATAATGAGCGCGATTACGAAGATTGATACCTACCGGTACCGTCCCTAGTGGATGAGAAATCCTGGTCACTTACGAATCTGATAAGGATTCCTTGTCGATTACGAAACCGATAAGAGTTTAAGAGCATCTGATAAGGGATCCTTGTTAAGGATTTAAGAAAATCTGATAACGAATCCCTGCTCAGGATTTGGGAGAATCTGATAAGGATCTGTGGTTGGAAGGGGATTCGGAGGTACAGCGGTTAGCTTTTCCGACCCACTACGGAAAATAGCTTGATCGAGCAGTACTTTGATACTGTACGCATGACGCGTTCAGCGATACGAAGCGGGGGACCGTAAAGGTATTCCTCGATTCAGCTAGTTTCCCCAGGGGGTCGGAGAACATGACTACTGTACCTCCGTAAAGCTGTGGTTGGCATTTCCTCCTTCACTTGATCATGATGCTACTTACTACTGTAGAGAGCTTTAGCAGAAATCTGCAAGTGAAGTGAATTTTGGCAGGTTTTGTGCAAGGGGCGTTGCATAACACTATTACCAGAGAGGTAAAGAAAGCTATTTGTTGTATGGGGGGCACTGAAAGCTCTGAGTAAGCCAAAGTGAGCTAAAAGCTGTTATACTCTCCGTAATGCCGTACTTTTCAGCTCCATTCGAATTCGATGTAGCCCACTTGTCGTTTAGCCCACTGGTCGTTGAGATTGAGATCCTTTGTAGGTACTCCGTCGGAAAATTAGTAAGACAATAGTCCAGCAACCTAACCGAGTTGAGAAGAGATCTCAACTTGCTCGTGGTTTGCACGACGTGCACCTACTACTACCTGCTCGCTCTTCTGGATGTAGGTAGCTTCGATCCAATAAAAACGTTAGAGTTTTCATCGAGAGGTTAGAGTTTCGGGGCTCCCTTCTCAAAGGAGCGGAAACCTGCAGATTCCACTTGCAAGTCGACCTGCAGAATTCTGCTAAAGCTCTCCACCATCACTTTCATCCACAGTATCAAACTAGAAGTAGTATTCTGGCAAGTTGGCATGCCCAAATCCTCGTCCCGTCTCTCTTCCGAAGCCAACAGGCTCTGTGCACTTCGCTACACCTAGATTTGGCCTCAGGGCGATCTAGTGAAACTCAGAATCCATTCAACGCGGTTGTGGGTCCGGACCTGGACTCACGAGTCAGGAGGAGATGCTGCCGGAGGTTGCGTGGGAGTGAATCGGCTGTTGTGTGCAGAGGGCCAAAAGGCTTGGTCAATTGCATCTTTGAACCTCTCTTTTCCTCTGCTCTCCTCTCCTCTCCTCTCCTCTCTTATATATATACATCCAAATTATAGCAAGAACCTACTCACATTCCATCCAGGGCCCTCTCGTCTATTCAGTCTTACTCCCGTCTTTTCCTACAAACGAAATACGTTCGAATTATCGTCATCCAAGTCTCGTATACGGAGGTACAGCGTTTCTCCTTCCGTATCCTTTACTCTGCATACTCTGGATGTTCTCTGTATGCCTGCATACCCGTCAGCGTTGCAGTTTGGCGCCGGCCAAGACAGATGCCTCCGTGATCGGGAATCTAAATACTTACACCCACCTAGGAAGAAAGAGTATTCACCCATGACAGCCGCTTTTGAACCGAGCGATAATCGGTTGATGCGATGGTCACGTACTTTGAGGTAGATATACGCAAGTCGGCATCCGGAGGAGCAAAGAGGCATTTGTATTGCTACTATCGAGATTTCATCTTTCAAATCAAACTATAAATAGCAATCAACATTCTTTTTCTCTGCTCTCTGTTCCTCCAAGTTTAGATCGCTCGCCTTTTATATATTTACCTATTTGGTTTCAAGCAAAGTCACTTGCACTCACTTTGTTCGCGTGAACCATAATCTTCTGATCACGGTCGAAAAAAGTATATAAAGTATCGAAACTCGCAATATACGAGGATACTTATAAGCGGGAGCGAGAATGCTCAAGGAAATATATATATATATCGCTGCAATTCGCTCAATAATAACAACCTTTTTACATCCGTCCAGATAAACGAATGCAGATGGCGAGCCCTCTCTTTCATCATTCGCCTACCGGTAGTCACAATTACTACTATAACTGCTCCTCCCCGATCCCAGTCAATAGCAGCGGCTGCTCCCGCACAGCCCTATCGTTACTCTCCCCCTTTCTCCTAGTGCAGTACATACAGAAAGCCAGCATATATTCAGGCGATCCTCCTCCCTATCCAAGCCTTTATACATACATACATACATACATACATACATACATACATACCGAGACCAGAAAACACGCGCCGCCGACGAACGAACACCAGCACAAGAGCATCCTAGCCCTCTAGTTCAATCACGACGACAGGAATAGAGCCGAGAATGAACAGCAAACACAAGCAAGTCTTCGACACCATCAAAGGATTTTCTGACGCACGATACAGTCCGTCCCTCACCCTACTGATTGCATGTTACCTAGCGATATCACATCAGTTCCACCCCTCTCTTCAATCAGTATTGACTTTTAAGATTTCGGAACCCATTCCCGCGGTCAGGGGAAACAACAGTAGAAGCACCTCTGGCCCTACGTCAGAACTGGGGTTGCTATTTGCGCGTCCACCTCTGAAGAAGAGATTGCAACCTCGTGCGTCCAGAGCACGCGCGCCGCGGTGTGAACTCTATTCCCATCCAATCCTACCGTTTCCTCCTAAAGCCCTGGCTATATACCCCGTGCTAAGCTTCCAAGTTATATGCAACCATAAGTACTTGTTTCTAGATTCAGATTTGATAAGTTCCTGGGATAATTGGTCTATTCAGGCGCTCTGTAATAGACTCCGACGAGGGTAGTCATTAACAGCATGTATACCGGTAGATGGAGCGCCTGAAGGCTTCATGGATCTAGTACCTAGCTCAGTGCCGTCATTATTGTTGGTCCTTGGTGAAAGGTATAAGATCCCGACGTCGAGCACACGCATCAGCCAGTCTAACCCAGGGGGATGATTCTTCGTTGACGCAAGCGAGCAAGACTCTTTCTTCTACGCAAGAGGACACAAGTGTAGGTATACTTCGAACTGCACAAATCACGCTTCTCCGCTCTCGTAAGGTCCGCATCGAAGGCCAAGCGAGATGTGATGATCAGAGTGTCACCCACGGTCTAGGTATAAAAGCGCAGCGCAAGGAAAGGGATACAGGAGAATGGAAGTACGCAAATCTTTGCATCGCGTGCCCGCAATGTACATACAGCAAGGAAATGTATGCGGTAGGCTGCACGTACGTAGAGGTGACGGACGACCCCAGAGCATATAAAGGGTGCTGCTTTGTCGAGCATGCGGTAACTCCACAAGAGGTACGAAAGAGGAACTGTCCTGATTTCGTCCATGTCTCGAATAGTACCAAGCGTGTCGACGTATAAATCTTCCACTCTTGTAAAGCTGCAAGGAAGGCATCTGTCCAATTATAGCCCCGTCGAATTTATAAATCGCAGCATAGTCCCGTCAATGATAACCAACGACTTAAACACAGGGATTACGCGGACATTGGACATGGAGGACCGGGAACAACCTCATCCATTGTACACTACTAGAGCTCATCCATAGCTCGCGTAGATTTTTAAAACCTAAACCTCACCCGAACTATGGATGTGCTCTACTCGTGAACAATTCATAAGCTACCGGTACTCCCTCACGTGGGAGGACGTGGAGCTGTTTCATTCCGGGCCACCTGTCTCACATAACGCATACTGCACATACCTACTACATCTACTACAGCTACCGGTACACGAAGCCCCGAACTAACATCCGAGATTCAGCACGCGCATCGGAATGACAAGTTGAGAATAGCACCTGAAAAGCACACAACAATAAGTAGAATTAAAGAACCAAGGGTGCCGTAATAATACCCCCTGAATTAAGCGAGCGCTGTTTTCATCTCGTAAACAAGATTTTCTCATCTTACGCCTACCGGTTCTCTTCCCGCCACGGTTTGGGATGCAGATCACGATCTAAATTGCGAACTAGTAGACTCCACTTTAACGAACTCCGGATATAGATTGCTGAGATGGCCTCTGCCGGCAGATATCTACCATGGGATTGGTTAGCCGGGATTGTCCATATTCTGTTCTGAGATCACGGGTCTCGGGTTGAAAAAAAAAAAACGATCAAATAGCTATTCCTACTTTTCTATCCACGATAGTGGTCGTCCCCGCTTGGGAATAGAGATGTATAAAAAGCATAGATCTTTATCTGGATTAAATTAAATAAAGCTTACGGTATAACTCCTTCAAGAAATCAGGTTCCAGCCACGACGCATTCTGCACTTTGATCTGTTGGGTACCAGCCGAGGATTTTTCCATGCTAGTAGAGAGATTGACAGAGTGAGTGAGATGCCCAGGGTCCGAAAGCCGTCTACGGATCGGAAAAGAATGATGTTGTCCGCCCCAGTACGCAGTTGACGGACTCGTTTCTGCGGCGATCCTCGGTGCGAGCGGTTCACAGCTGGTGATGGGATTAGGGTAGCCTGACTACATATCTTTGCTTGGGGCCTGCTAGCATTTCGCTATGCCGGGAGATCTCAGATGTCTATTCAGATAATCAGACTCGGTATTAGATTGACTAGTTTGCTTCGCAGTAAAGTTTTTTTTTGGGGGGGGGGGGGGGGGGGGGGGGGATGCAGAGAAGCAGGCTTGACTACTCAAGAGCGGATACTCTGATGACTGATATATCAAACAGAGAAAGAGGAAAATTTCAGCACATTGGACTTGAGTGACTGAGTAACAAACAGCCCCGACTCGACCCCAGCCCGTAAAATCGGAAAGGACTCCAGGGATATTACATCTTTTGAAGGCATTCGGAGAACGTCGAGGTCATCATCCGTAGCGGAGTGAAATGGCAAGCAAATATGTCCAAGCTGATAGAGTCACGGCCAAACGCCTCTAGACTCTAACGTCATCTCCTACGCTTGATATCGCCTGCAGTCTTTCCCGCCGGCGCATACACAGTGCTTGGCGGATGAACCAGGCGGCAACAGCGCAGATGCGCTCGCATCCACGAACTCCCAGCCTCCGCACTCCATAAACCCCCGCCCTGGAGTCGACAACAGCCAGACTACGGTATCCTCCGCCATCCCTACCGTACACGTACAGCTCGCATGGTGAGGCTGTATCGCCGTCTCCCTGTTATATACACCACCCAGTCTCGCCGTCCGTAGCAACGTTCTTCCCAGGCGCGAACTCCGGCCCGGCCACGACGCCGGACATGGCGGGCGAGGACGAGATTGCGGGTTACCAGGTCGGTAGTTCCGAATGGGATGTAATCCCACGTGTTTTGGCCCAGGCCGCAAAGCTGCGAGATGACAGGAAATGTCTACACCTGAGAGTATTTGGGTTGGGCCAAGGCCCGACAGCATGAGGAGCTTGGGTGACCGGAGAGCGCCGGCTGAGAGGATGGCTTCTTTGGTGGCTGACAACGTGTAGTAGTGATCGCCTTGTTTCACCTGGACTCCAGTCGCGGGTTTATCTGACGAGAAGAGCATCCTCTGGCCATGGTGTGCGTGTATACTTGCAAGGTCGTAGTATCTATGGCTCGGTGCAGGCAGCTGGTCTGAGACTAGAATCTGTGCTCATTCACGGGATTTCAGTGTACTCGGTTGGAATTCGAGCCTTTCAGATACCCGGACGAAAACTCATCGTGGCTAGCGGAAATGCCCACAGCTGCAAATCCATTCTTGAACCAGCTAGCGACGGCATCTGACCACTTCAAGTAAGAGACTGAGGTGTTCCATTTAGTGAATCGTTGAAGGCCGAGGGATTATAACCAGGTGTGATATTCGCGAATCGCGTCTGGTATCTGGCGGCGTGAAATAGGCTAAGCGTTGGAAGTAAGGCGTCAAGTTCTCGAATGTGTAACTTTCATCGCCCACATCATTCGCCCACACTTGATAGGAGTCGATTGAGCCCCTGGTAGGTATATAAGAGCTAATCTATAGTTCTCAGAACCCAGGTTTACCTACTGGTGATAACCCATGTAATTCAAAGCAGAGCTCCCACCCAGCGTCTTACCCTTCGACGACAGCGACGAGGATACGCAAAGAGTTTAAGATTGGGTTTTGGGATGTTTGTATTGAAGCGAGGATCCATTGTGGGCATGGTGATGGGTTCCCGAGGGGGGAGGGTAATTATCGAGAACAAACGAGGGCCGAAGAATAAACAAAGGTGGAGAGTCCCATGGGTATATACACAGCACGCGAAAGTAAAATGGCGAGGCTTCCAGCAGACAAAGCTAGTTCGTGTGGTGATGAGGTCTCGTGCTAAATTCGTGGTTTGATGATCAGAAAGCTTGTGCTACAGGATCAAGAACTAAGAAGGGGTATTATCATTTTGGTGCAACGATGAAAGGAATCCCCCCCAGGCAATCTCTGCATATTGTTGCTCTCCCACTTGTCTTTGTAACCCCCATTGCCAGTCCCTACATCAATTCCCTGATGGTAGAGCCTTCTTTGCGCTGCGGAAATCGTTAACTTCTAAATCATGGTCGCTCCGGAGTCGCCTTCGTCACTGTCTGCGAATTCATCTCGCCTATTCTCGCTCTCTTCTGCCTCTTCATCCTCGCCTTCAACGTCCGCGTCTGGGGTATTTGTGTCATTGAGTTGCGAATCATCTCCGTTGCCTCTGTTCCTGTCACCCTTTTCTTCAGGTCCGGCTGCTCCACCTCCTTCAACGACATTCTCCCCTCCATCCTCGTTGCTGGTCGATAGTTGATCGCCGGCACTTGGTTCACCCGTCGCAACATCTTGACCTCCAATTTTTGCCGCTGGATCAACCTGTCTATCGACTTCAGGCTTTATCTTTTTCCGCTGCAGTTTCGTCAACTTGGGGTCTTGTTTTGGCGTTGAAAGGCGGGGCTTCTTTGCGCCAGGCAGGTTTGGCATGACGAATTTTTTGATCCTCTCAGCTCGATACTTGTGGCTTTTCTTGAGCATCTCCCATTTGACGGTACCTTCTGCTTCAGTGGGTTTCAACGTTACTTTCTTCTGAATGTCATCAAGGTCAGCCTTCGAGATGCCTAGGTCCGGTAGCGGCACTGATATCTGCTTGCTTAATCGACCTGAGACTACATCCGGGATTTTGAGAGTCTCTGCGAATGCCTCATCTGGAATAGCACGCTGAGATCTGATAGCAATGAGAGTCGTCTTCATGATAGCTTTGAACTTAGCGATAGTGCCGTTGCAGTACCAACCATCAGTTTCCGGCTCGCACACCTCGCGGTAAGGCGCATTTTCCATGAGACGCTGTAGAATGGGAACCTTAATGTCACAGACCTGCCATATCTTCCCGTCGAGAGTCAACTTCTTCCCGTCGAAAACATGAGATCCTTCGCTAGCCATTTGCACTCCTCTCAATTTCGACATGTTGGTGTAGTTTTGGCGGGAGTCTAACCATGGTGCGCCCTGGATCTTTTCATCCTCTGCAATAATCTGGAAGAAGAATGTTTGGTACTCGCGATACTTGCGGTCGGCTCGTGGATCGAGACCAAATTTGATGAGGGCATCTCGCCATGGGCCGCCTCGGAATTGGTAGCCGACAAAGGGGAGAGCTTGCTTGAATAGGTAGAGCCCGGTATTTCCTCCGATACGGTTTGCCAAGGAGCGCCTAGTCCAAATCGGCCTCTCTGCCAGCGCCTCCTTCAGCTTGCCTATCAACAGATGGAGCTCATCTGAATCCTCCGGCACCCGATCTGGTCCGCTAGGTACGCTATCGACATCCCAGCCAAGATACTGCACACCTCCTCTTCCTGGTTTGGACTTGTTCAGGAGTTTTGGCTTGCCGTGTTCATCCAGCGTTTCTTCGATCTGTGAAGCTTGATGCCACCCCCAGTTGAAAGGTAAAGCGTGACTCGACATTATCGGGGGCGGTACCAGTTCCTCGTTGGTCTTCCAGCCTTTGCTGGGATTGAACTTGAACTTACGCATTTCTTCGAGCCGGCCCGTGAGCATTGTGTCTTCGAATTTTGGAATGAACTCCGTATGACTCGTAGACTGATGGAAATCGGCCATCCCTCGTGACCATTAGTGACAAGCTAAGGGCGTACACGGATACTACTCACCTCGGAATCGATGAGTTTGTCGAACCTCGCCCACTGCCTCAACTTGATACTTACCCACATTGTCCTTGAGTTTTCGCAAAAGCTGGGAAGGATTGTCCATTCTCGAATGAGATCGTAACGTATCTGCCGGTGGATTTGAGACAGAAGGCTGAGTGGCGAGGCTGGGTGTGGTATCCAAGGGGGAATCTGTAGAAGCATTTGCAACATTGCCATTTGCGTATGGTTCCTGTGAGCCTCTCTTGCGCTTTCGTCCTGTCCGCTTTGGAACGGTGATCTTGAGAAGAACGTTGTTCGTCGGAGCGTTACGAGACAAGATTGGAACGCACATTGGATCTTCATGGCGGATGTAGAGCGGGATGCTCTCCTCAGGGTCGACCGAGTCCAATATCTGAGATGTGTGAGTGGTTGAATATCAGGGGGCACTTTTATCACTAGTCACGAGACTAATACAATCCGCGTGATCTAGGGCTGGGTGGGAAGACTTGCCCTCTTGAAAGGCCGGTTTCTACCAAATGTTTTCATAGCTTTGTCCAGGTTTTGGACGATCATAGGATGCTCGACGGCGGTTATCTCTCTTGGGGCGATTTGATAAATCGGTGCGGTCGTTGGCTTCCTGGAAGCAGGGCCTCTATTTAGGACGGGCATCTTGACCAGAGAAATACCCGTAGATTTCCCGAGGATGCTTGCAGAGGTTGTCGATGTATGTTGTTTTGCTTCGAGATGTTTAGCGGACAGCTTCTAAGCAAGATCCAATGCTTGGCACTAACAAATCACGTGACATATTGCTAGACCAGTTTGGTCCTAGCGTAGGGGCCTGGAGTGGAGGGGAGGGGAATGGCAGCCAGGCCAGGCCAGTCAGTTCGGGAGTAGTTGGATCGAACGCTACCCGCCCGCTCGTCCTCGTCGTCGCCGTCGCCGTCACCCTCACCGTCATCGTCGCCGTCGCCCATTGCCCCGTTCAGTATTATCGACTGGAATCGAACCTTTCTTCACCTTTGCATCCACTGCCTCATTTCTGCCCCACAACCTTGAGCTGGAGCCGGACGCGTGGGCTTTCTTGTTGAGTCTTACTCACTCAGAGAGCGGGCGGTATTCCATCCTATCCACCGCCCGAGCCCATTAGCACCGTATCGTGCACGAGTTTACAACAGTCAGAAGAACGAGGCTATTCGGATTCAGAGCTGCTGTGATTGTCTGGTACGTGCGTACCCTTTCGTGGGCGTTGGATTGTTATTTACATTACGGCCAGGCCAGTGCGCTGACCAGCACTTCTCTTAATGCAGATCCCTCCAAGCGCGACAGCAACGCAACCTCACCGTCGACTCGATTCCAGCGGCGAATACCTCGCAGGCATACGATTTATCGACGTGTAAGGATAGTAAAAAAGGCCCTGACAGCGTATCCGCGGTCGCCACCCTCTCTCTCTACGCTCAGCCTCGTGCTCGAGCTTGAGAGGTCAACAAACGGCCCAGCCCGACCCGCACTTCCACCACCAGTCGGCGCCGGCAACAGACCTCAAACTTCCTTGGATCCCACGAGCTCCTCTCCATTTTGCGCTCGCGACGCGCTCCTTTTCATCTCAACTTCAGAATACCTCTATTTCCCAACCTGCAACCGGTCGGATACCTTTCTATGCCATTGCCCGACTTCCGAATACGCCGCCGCCAACAGCCATTTGTGTCTCTCTCTCACGGCGGTCTGATCTGCTGGGGTTCTGGGAACACTGTGCGGCCTATTGAATCACATAATTAGAATCAAAGACCCCAACCGACGCTCAAGATGAAAGGCTTTAGGCAGAGGGTTGTAAGTGTTCCTGCAATTTTATCAGGCAAGCGCTGCAGCCGCACGCTGATTTTAATGACCACTATGCTAACCCAACCAGCATGAGCAGCTCTCGCGCGCAAAAGACCCAAACAAATCTTCCAAATCCAAGAATAAGGAATCGAAAGATGGAAGCTCGTCCCCGTCGCAAGCTGGATCGTCTAGAGAAGCTGCCCAATCTCCTATAACAACACCTTCCTCTTCAACAACTGCGCTGAACGACCCAAGAAACAAGCCCCTCCCTAGTGATGGTGGGCCGAATGCGTTATCCAGTCCTCTTCCACAAGTTGGAGGAGTGTCTTTAAACCCCGGCCTTGTGGCTCCAGATCGGTTCAATGCCATGGGAGGTGGTTCACCAAGTGCTGGCGGACCCGGAACTCCAACTCGGCATGGACTGCCTCCAAGTGTGGTCATTAGCCCGAGTGCTCCCGTAAGCTTTCCTCCTAGCTAACCCAAAATGTACGTCAAATTGACTGTCTATAGCATATCCCTCCCCCAGGCTCAGCCGAGACGATGCCACACGATCTCGCCCCCCCGAAAGCGGGACAGAAATCATTGATGTTCGACCGTTTACAAACAACCCCAAAGGATGTCCCTGAAGGAATCAGAACCCCCAAGAGACAGCACTCCTCCCGATTCGATATTTCTCCACAACGAGAACTCGAGAAGCTGCCCGGCTTCCATGAAGTACCGCCAAACCGCCGACAAGATCTGTTCATGCAGAAAATCGATCAGTGCAACGTCATATTCGACTTCAACGATGCTAGCGGAGACATGAAGTCCAAGGAGATTAAGAGATTGGCACTGCACGAGTTGTTGGACTATGTGGCCAACAACAGACAGGTCATTACGGAGGCAATGTACCCAAGGGTTGTGGACATGTTCAGTAAGAACCTCTTCCGACCCATTCCACCTCCGATGAATCCCCAGGGGGAAGCCTTCGATCCAGAAGAAGACGAGCCAGTTCTTGAGGTGGCGTGGCCCCACATACAGGTCGTCTACGAGTTCTTCTTGAGATTCATCGAGAGCCAAGACTTCAATACCAATATTGCCAAGGCATACATCGATCACAGTTTCGTCCTGCAACTTCTCGAGCTATTCGACTCTGAGGATCCCCGTGAGCGCGACTTTCTGAAGACAACTCTCCACAGAATCTATGGAAAGTTCCTCAACCTCCGGTCATATATTAGGAGATCTATCAACAACGTGTTCTTCCAGTTCGTGTACGAGACGGAAAGATTCAACGGAATTGCGGAGCTTCTTGAAATCCTTGGTTCCATCATCAACGGTTTCGCTCTCCCTCTCAAGGAGGAGCACAAGCTATTCTTGACCAGAGTGTTACTGCCACTTCACAAAGTCAAGAGTCTGAGCATGTATCACCCTCAACTTGCGTACTGCATAGTTCAATTCCTGGAGAAGGATGCTGCGCTTACAGAAGAGGTATGTAATATGCGATGAATTGAGGAGTCAAGCTAACAGAAACAGGTGGTGCTTGGTCTGCTTCGATATTGGCCCAAGGTCAACAGCACGAAGGAAGTGATGTTTCTGAACGAAGTCGAGGATATCTTCGAAGTCATGGATCCTGCCGAGTTCGCTAAAGTCCAAGAGCCCCTCTTCCACCAACTCGCCAAATCTGTAGCCAGTCCCCACTTCCAAGTCGCCGAGCGGGCATTGTACTTTTGGAACAATGAGTACTTCTGCAACCTGGTCAGCGATAACGTCGAGATTATTCTCCCGATAATGTTTGCACCTTTATACGAGAACTCGAAGGGACATTGGAATAGGTATGTCGGCCCATTCCGAATCGGTGTCGTTACTGACATTCCACAGGACAATTCATGGTATGGTCTACAATGCCATGAAGCTCTTTATGGAGATCAACCCCCAGCTGTTCGACGACTGTTCGCATGACTACACTGAACACCAAAATAACGCCGAAGCTCGCGAGAAAGCCCGAGAGAATAAGTGGAAGGCTCTTGGTGAGCAGGCCTCGCGCAGCAAGGCCAATGGTACCCGCCCAGCCGCGGTCAGCGTCTCATCATCGCGATCGAAGATGGCTGACGAGCTGGACCCAATGACGGAGGATAACCAGAAGAGGCTGGATGGTCTGAAGCTGGGGCAGGATGGGGAGAGGAGGGAGCGCAGACCTACGCATGATCGGCAGAACTCGGTAGGCTCTTCCAGAAGCCAGCGATAATTATGCCTTCTTTTTGAGCTTGTATTATGCCTGCCTACAGCGATCCATTCTAGTTTTTGCGTTTTCAGGATCGGCATGGCGCTGCTCCTGACGATGGTACGGGGGATAAACATGTGTTTTGTTGAATGAAAGTTTTGTCACGGATAGAAGAAGGCTCGCGCATACCTACCTAGTTTTTCATCCTGATCCATTTTCATGAAAAGCCATACCTTTCGACCGCCTGCTTACTTGCTTGCCTGTCTGTTCTTCCATTTCGTGAAGTCGAGGATCTTCCTCTTTATCCACGTATCCATCCATTTAATTATTAAATCTGGCTCTCTCTCTCTCTCCTACCGCACATTCTTCTAAGAAGGCCGTGGTTGATGCTAACTAGATACTTAGGTCGTCAAGATCGTAGCAGTAGAAAAGGACCTCGATTTCACAAAGCGGCCGAGTGCGACCATATATGCGGAGGATCTAGCTGAACTCGCGCGAATCCTTCTAGCTACGACCGAGGTGACTTACAATATCGGATGGCTCCGAGTCCAGCTCGTCATATTCTGTCAGCTTGCGAGTATCACAGGCAATCGACCGGAGACTCTCGTTGAGCTCCGATATCGACACCTAAAGCTGACCTTGATCCGAAATCCCGATGGTAGCGGTCGTCCTCGTCTCTTTGCTAAACCGACGCCCGGATTCACAAAACGACATCTCGGCTCAAAAGATATGTACGTTCCCTTTCTTTGCTCTAGCTACCTTCGTTTATTTTATTGACCCTTATCAAAAGCGAACTCAAAAACCCCGAGATGATCTACGATCCAACCCTTGCGCTCAGCCCGCACGTCTTCCTCTTCGGTATGCTATTCAAGGCTTGCGCCTTCAAGTCGTCGAGTATTGATTGCCCGGAAAGGTTATAAAGCCTTAGAGATATTTTGAAGTAGGTGCTGTACCCCATCTCAGCTGGCAACCGCCATTTATATAGTTTTGCGCTGCATCTTACTGAAACCTAGATCCGGTAATCGCTGCCTGAAGGCTATGTATGGTACGGGCGCGTGGAGTCTCAACTCTCCAGCGGTTGGTATTGAAACTGGGTGTTTCGGTTCTTCGGCGCTACGGAGTAATGCCAGCACAAGTCCTGTAAGCGCCATGGAGTCCTTCAGCCATCTAACCAGCTGCCCAGCTGCAATCATGTTCGTTCCATCAATCAGGCTGGCGCTCTCACTGTAGCCGCAGACGTCTGAGCTTTGGTATTCGATCCATGGTTCGCACCACAACTGTGAAGCAACGTCTTATTCTCTCCTTCTTACCAACAAGATACTCAAGAGCGCGTTGCAGTCACAGGCAGCGAGCACAGGTGCGTTCCTGCTAGTAAGCATACGTCTATGGCTACCTTTCAGAGAGGAAAACTCTTGGTTGGGCTTCGGCATTCCTACCGTCTCGTTAGACCAGCACGTCGGAGGGCTGACAACGTTTGGATCGCCGGCCTCGAGGACGGGCAATCCAGCATGTCACTAACTTTCTATACTCTATTAGACCTACTATGACCTACTGACCTGTCACAGTGATCCGGAAAAGATGGCGAGAAAGACTGCTAGCCAAGTGCTACTACAGAATGTAACGAAACATCTTGATAGACTGCGAGGGAATCGTCGCATTCGGCAGATGGTTGATACTATCGAATCTCCAATGCCAACCGAATATTCGCAAGTTTGGATGATTCCGTTGCTACGTACCAAATCGAGATCGGAGCGACATCACTAGGGGGAAGGGATCAAAAAATGCTCGACTAATAGGTACGGGCATTACCTCTCCCCTTGATGTTGAGAGGCAGGGGCGCGAGTTCCTCTCCGGATTCCGCATGTACCAGTCGACGGCGTAGTACTTGAAAAGCCCCGAAAAGCACGCTGTGACTGCGCCGCCTTCAGAAACCTTCAAATTCTCAGTCCATAATTCAGGGGGGGGGGGTTGCGATGGAATCCTGACATATCATTCATTGAACCCAAAACGAATGCGCCAGCGCGAGGAAGCCCATTTCTGGCTCCCTTCTTACATTTATTTCACTGGCGCCTAGCGTGAGAGCGGGTTCGTCCCTGGCAGCAACGATAACCCACACTGTGATGGCCCTTTCCGAATGCCCACGCGAGTACTGCGCGTCTGAGAGCACCGCCGCGCAACCAGAGACCCAACCGCAGAATTCCGCTCAAGAGGTGTGGCGGTCGACGACGCGACCAAGCGGCCAGCCGGTCTGACGTGGCCCTTTACGGCCTGCCTTCGGGAGGCGGTTGCACTCACGGTAGATGGTAAGCGTGGCGTTCGTCTCGGTGAAGGTCGTGCGTCCTCGTCGCTTGCCAGAATATATCTATCTGAGTCGTTCGGGTTTACAAAGCTCTCACTTGAAAGATCGTAGTCTTCAATGTTGTCAACAAGTAGAAGAGGTAGGTGTTTTATACATGCTTACAGCGTGGATCGATCATCGGTGCTATGATCCTCTTCCAAGATCAAGAAAGTCCAAGGTAGTAGCACAAAAGAGCTTCTAAGCCCGGGATCATTAGTTACGAGAAAAAAGACAAAATGACTTCTAAGCAATCGATCGCTATTAAAAAAAACTCTTGGTTCTGAGAGATTACCATTGTAAAGTAATGCAATCTAATCAAAGGCCTTTCTTTATCTTAGATCTTACCGATTGCCTCTCAAGGCATTGAAGGTTATATAATATATAGCCCGCTCCCCCCTTGAAAAATATACATATCAACATTTGTAGAGTTGATGACTTAAGGTAATGGAACAGGCGAGGTTCACATTTTATATTGGTGGCAGTCGAGTCGATTCGCCATGGCATGGCTTCAACATTCCAATATTCCCTCATAAACCCCTCCCATTCGTGCAGCGTTGGGCACATCACAACGAGACCAATGGGTTTGACTGGTGGTCAAAGAAGAAAACGGGAGGTGAGTAGGACAGTTTTTAATTAGGGTTCTGGGGAGCCTGTATGTATGCTCTGATATGTTCTCTAGGTCTAAGCGGTTCTAAATGCCTTTAATCAGACGCTGTACCCATAGGACATCTTTCCTGGGGCCAGGCTGTATCGGAAATATCAGGCCCAACTTATTTGACATTCAACACAATACCAATAGAAATTCCTGGTCGTTGACTCATTCATAATGTTAGATCTCAGACAGTCAGGTCTCAAACAGTCAGGACAGGTTCTTTTTGGGGTTGATTTTGTGACTGCTTTGAGAACGTCGAATGCAATCTCACCATCCTCCTTGCAAAGCGTCACGAAATCCCCTCGATCACACAGCTGCTTCGCACGTTTCCCGGCAGTCTTGATCGCAACATCTTTCAACAAGCGATCTTTCTCAGGCGTCCCCTCATACAGCAGCTTCAAGCTGGCAACAAAAGAAGCGCTATTCCACTGATCCCCTATGATCTCCTCGAATTTATTCTTGGCGAGTTCCTTGAGCGGCTGAACATCAAGCTGCTCGCCGATGATGTACACCTTGGTGTTGAAGAGGAGCGCGCCTCCGATCTCTGGCGCCGTCTCGGTGGCAGTCAATGCTCCAGCCTTCGTGGCGGCGCCGTGGTCATCCTCACGGCCATCGGGGTAGTCGGAAGTGTACATGAACTTGAGCATGGCCTCGACCACAGCAGGCTCGTTACCGTCCAGGTCGATCTGGCCCGTAATGGCTTCCTGCGCGTCCCAGTTCCAGTTAGAGAGTGTACCAATTGGGAGGGACACGTTATGGGTACCTTGAACTTGCCGTCGATAGCGGCGGCCAGCGGCTTGGACTGCAGGCAGACGACTGCGCGGTGGACGACGAATTCCTTACCGTGGCATGTGATTTTGAGATCGCTGTATTTGCCGCTCGAAAGCATGCTGTTCTCTGTCAGCGTTGGGATATACAGAGGCCGGAAGAAGGGCTTACGTGAAAGTGACTGATGCCATGGTTGATGATAGTGTGCCCAGCGATGGTCAACTGGATGGGAAGAAGAAATTGGAGAAGAATCTCTTCAGATATAGCCAGAAGAGAACAAAGCAAGCCGGTGGAATCCGAATTTCATTTTGCGACGAACAGAAGGCCTGGAAGAGCTGCGGTTATCATAATGCTTTGCCTATCCACTTTCTTTCGATTTAATCGTCTCAGAAGAAAAGAGCAGTGCTTTGTCCCAATATCAAATGGTTGGATGCCTGTCGAGGTAGAAACTCACACGACTTGTAAAGAAAGATCTCATATCTCTATCAATAATGAATAATATAGGCGTGAATTGTTTCAGAGCCACCCACCCTCTGCTCGTAGAATTAACCTTTGACATCTAGCTGAAGTAGGAAGAGTAGGAAACACTGGACGAGGCTTTCGGAGCAAGTGGAGAAAAGTGTCTGATTATTCTAGGAAGCTCAGTGAGACCAACTGAAGTAGAGGAAAAGCTAGTCAGAAGCTCCTAGCGAGCCCTTGATAGTGCCAAGCGAACATATGACCTGCTGCGACATGCGTTTTCTTACCACATGAATATAACTCAATTCTTAAGTCTTTCCGAGGCGTAGTTTCACGAAAATGAATCGCGTCCGTTGACTTACCTAATCGTCGACGCTGAGGACCTCTTATATAGCTATGAAAGAGATATCCTTGACACCGATGCTCTCAGAGCTAGCTATACCATGCAAAGCTGTCGGCTATCGCTCATATAGAAAACATTTTTGCTTGCTTGCTTGCTCGCTGTAGATTGATTGATTGCACTCAGCTGACGCGTGGAAAACCGGATTGCCCGTTTTACTGTGAGGGCTGGAGTGGATGGAGGGTAAGCATTGAGATTTATAAAATGAGAGCTCTCTCAAATCCTCGCCGGCCACTGCTTCATCTAGGACACCTCTGGCTCTGAAGCGCCGCCCATAGCAAGGCGGTTCGAGGTCATGCTTCTATGCACAAGGCGTATAGGTCAAGCAAACACCCGTTCGCAAGACGAGGCTTTAAAGTATGTATGCCACGTTGGGAGTATCATACCATGTGCGAGAAGGATGGCGTCCTTGAGGCCTATATAATGACCACCCTTGCTCCAAAATCGCACAGCAGACAACCAAGACATTTCGGCCTTCTGTCATCCACCCACGACAGGTATCTCGGTTTTGCAAGGGCCCTTCCAGCTGGCCATCATTGGCAAGAGACTGCTACCACGCTTTCCTGCTTTCAACGAAGTGTGCCAGACTGGCGGGAACATGTCACCAGAGAGTGAAGTGTAGGCATCAAGGCCTATATAGCGGACCACCCCTCACTGCGAACGGTCGACATTCTTCCCCTTTATATCAACCTTCGTCGACTTCAACAGCTCCCTGAGACTCCCCTCAGCATGGGACGCACTTCTATTCCTCCCATGGAAGATTCCACCAGATGGAGCAGCACTATTGCTCCACGGCAACCAAGACCCAAGACTTCCAAGGATCGTGGACTTTTCTTCCGCTTCAGGTTTCAGAATCGAAGCTATTGGTTCATTCTGACCCACAGTGGGCTTTGCAGGAACGAATTTCTGGAATGCAGGAGAAAGATGATGGTTAGGTTCAAAGACAGGTCCTCCTTTGGGGTCTGTCGCAGTCGATGCTTGAGGGCGAGCAGGCTCGCTGACCAACGAGTTCGACGATATGAGGCGAGTTGTAGGGTCCTGCTTACAGACTTGGGCATTATCAATGATCATTGATACAAACGATGCAGATTTGGATCGAGCATGTTTTGACAGGCCTTGCGCGGTTGGCACAGCTTCGATGGCATCCTTCGTTTCCGCTTCTTTCGATGCAGCTAGGTTTGCCTTTCTGGCCGCCCTTCCACGGACTCCCTCGGCTATCACAGCAGCAGGCTTCTTGTTCGACTTGTCTTCGTCAGAGGACCTTGAAGACGACATGATGGTTTCGAGAGTTCCATACGCCACAGACCTCGCTCGTCTACCGCCTCGTCTCCCAACATGCTTGGGCGGGTCCTCGTCCGAGACGATAGCTTGCAAGGTTGGACCACCAGCGACTGCATTGGGACCTGCTCCAGCCCCGATGGTCTGCAAGACCGGCTCCCCATGTCCATGTGGCGGCATGTGGACCTCATACTGGTTACTGAGACTGTACTTGCTCCTGGCACAAATCTCCGCGATCCGCTCGAGATCCTCGGCAACACCATGTTTAATCTCCTCCATGATCCCTTTGAAGGTAAACGCCTCCACAGGCGGCATCTTCAGTTCCATCTTTCCAGAAGCCATCGCTGCAAAGCCGCTCACTCTATTCACCGTGACCAGGTCCCGTTGCTTCGGACGGGGACGAGCCGCACCGGAGTATGTCCGCACGATCACCGGCTGACTGAAGGTACTGTTTCGAGCTCCCGTCGACTTGGCATACTGGTGACGAGAGTTCGCGCCACCATTCAGCTGCCTCAAGGCGGAGATTCTATGAGCCACTGTAGCCTCGTCCAGGATATGCTCTCCACGGGCAGCTTCTTCGGACTTGACGAGACTCGCGCTGGACGTATTTGAGCCCCAGAGATTCGGGGGAAGGGAGTGCAGAGGGAGGGAGTGCCGTCGACGGGAGTCTGTTGGGGCGGATTGAGTTTTTGGCTTGAGCCCGTGCAGGGAGGGGTTTTGGGAAGCTGACAACGTCCTGGGCGTTGAGCCACTGGGAAGAGCATCGGACAGCATTTTGTGGATCTCAGGACGGATGCAGAGGCATGTTTGGGGATCCGTCGAGGCTCGAGGCAATTGCTGGACTGCAAGCAGTGGATTTGATGTGTCGCTGTCGCTGTCGCTGTCGCTGTCACTGTGGTCCAGAGAACAGTGATATAGTTCTGCATGCGGGATGAAGTGTTCGTGCCACCGTTGGATACTCGTCGTCCCCGGATTTCTTGGCCGGCTAAACTCAGACGGGCCCAGGTGTCTTGGGCCAGTGGCGGGGGTCTCAATCACGGAAGCACCCGCAACACGCTTATCTTGACAACACCAAACTCCTGGCATCAACCCTCGATCTGCAATCTTCAGCCTCCAACGTCCAACGTCCAACGAAGAAAATTTTCATCGTCTACAAGATCTCGTCATGGCTTCGTTCCCCAATGACAACGATAAAGCTCCAGGTCGTGACGAGAAACCAGTACCAAAACCTGACAACCCGTTCGTCCAATTCCGACAGTTCGCAGACGCGCAGGTCAGCTCACTCCTCCAAGGCATCATTGGCCTCCCTTCAGCCCTGTCGAGACGACCAGCTGGCGATGCTCGGTGGAATGATACCGACAGTGATCTCCGAAGGCGAGACGATCTGCAGGCAAGAAGAAAGGAGTTGAGAGAGTCGGAGCCCAGGAACTTGAACGGCCAAACGGAAACAGCTACAACTTCGGGCACGTCGCCAACTTGCTATATATTTCCTGGCTGTCAGCCTTCAAGCAATAATACTGATGAACTGTTGGGGCTCGAAACCATAACTAAGGATGTACCGTTATATTCTCCGGTCACGAAGTCGTTGTTCGCCGCCCACTTACGACGCTATAACGAATGGGACCACGAAGCAGACTGGAAAATACCTGGAGACAATCTATCGCCGCTCGATATGTTACCCACTGCTCTGAGGGCTGGTAATTTGTTCTTGAGCACTGGCTATAATACCACACAAAGGACACAGATGGTGGCGTATGAAGCATTGAACTGCAGCTCAAGATTCCGCTCGGAGTACTCATTGCTGCCATATCTCCTATTCTCTTCTTACTCACCACTTAGGCTTGAAAATTCTCTGTCAAATCCGCTCAGCATCGATACTTTCCCGTACAAGGCAGCCTTCGAGGATTTACTTCAAACCAACCTAGCTGTTGAAGATCGAGAGGGATTGCTAGGTGGCGGAAACTATCACCGCAATGCCGATCAGGGTGAGCATGCGATCGATGATGTTCAAAAGCAGCTCATGCTCTTGGAAGAGCAGAAATTGGAACGGATGACTGCCAAGCGGGAAGCCCATGGGATATCGGCCCAGAAGACGGACGGTAGAACAGATTACCAGGGACAATGGAAGCAGGTCTTGGAAGAGGACGAGGGGAATTTGTTCTTCATGAATGATGGTCTAGGGAAAGTAGTGAGCGACTTCTTGTGGATGATAAAGATGCAACACATCGGACTTCTCCAACCTCGAGAATACCCAGCCTCGATATCTTCCAAGAGCGCACAAACCGAGCAAGAGATGTACGGCCATTTTCTTCGGCTCTCATCGTCGACCCCCAAGACGATCGATGAGTGGGTCAAGGCCGGCGACAAGATACTGTCCCCACTTGAGAAGAGTGAAACCGCCTCCGATGCCCGAAAGGATAACAAGGGGTCCATTGGGATCATGAGGGAGATCCTAGAAGCGGCTAAACAGTTCAGCGATGCCCAGGTGACATCAGATGGCCACGTCAACACGGAAGCAGTCCAGAATCGGGCAATTTCTGGACAAATGAAAGTGCCAGGCAACACAGATCGAGTAGTGTCTACGAGCACAACCTCGGATCGGACTGTCCACGAGGATGGCACGGTCGAGACCTCCATCACAGTTGTATGTGCATTCCCCTTCCTTTCTGGCAATGCCGCGGCTCTCGAGTCTGGAGGCATGACTTGAAACTTCAAATCCCCCAAACTGTATATCATGAAGAAAAAAATGCTAATGCTTATGAAGTGGAAACGATTCGGTAGTGGCCGAGAGATTACCACGACTACCCATCATTGCGAGGATCCGGCTTCGAATGGAAGAAATGAATCGAACACTCCCCTCGAGGAGAATGAACAGGAGTCAGTCCATGCGAAGAAGAAGTCAGGATGGTTTTGGAATTGAGCAACTTACCTTCTGGAACGATTGATCGCCTCCTATACCATACAGCTTGAGTGCATCTGTCCGTGGCTTCTTTTCTCAAGCGACACCGATGCTGTTGGATAGCTTGCCGCACGCAGGCTACAACATGCCTTCTAGGTATCGCCACCCTCTTCCAGGGTATCAGTTCTGCTGCCGTGGATATGGAGAGATGTTTGCTGCTGTTGTTGTTGTTGCTGTTTGCCCTGCCTTCTCTTTCACGCTGCGTCCGTCAGCACTCTCTACCGTCGCAAGGTTCGGTCGAGAAAGGACGAGGGCTTTGAGCTGGAGGGTACGGGCAGTTACCCTACTTTGCCAATCTCTGTTGGAGCAGCGGATCTCCTTGTCGCTGCGACAAACGGGATTCAGAGACAGCTGCTAGGAACTTTACATGAATGAAGATTGGTGGTGGTGTTGTTGAGATTCTAGAGTAGGCGGGAGGGTGATGTCGACAGCCTCGTCGGCATCTCCTCGGGGTTTGTGTTAGCGTGTCGCGTCTTAGCTTTCCCCACAAATTTTGATTTGGGGATGTCGGGAGTCTTAAAAACCTCGCCATCCCCAATGTCACACAACCACGCAACTAAGACCCAGCACAACCTACCGTCCAACTCTACTTTCAAAACACCACCACCAATCAGAAATTCTCTTCAAGATCTTCTCGAAAAATGCAATACCTCCGCCAGATGACCTCGCGGGAAATCCGAGAGGCCTTGTCCATCCGGGGCATGGACACCACGGGCACCAGGCCGGTCATAACAGCTAGGCTTCAAGCCAAGCTTTTGGAGGACGACAAGCAATACCCACCCGTGCAGGAGGAGATGCGCCGTGTGGTTACTGTTGAGGCCGCGCTGGTCAATGGCCAGCGCGACTTTGATACCTTGACTCTCCGTGTTCCCGTTGTCGGTAGCTCCTTCGACGACTATGCTATCGTTCTCAATGAGAAACGCACCAACATCGATTACAAGAGAGACATAATCAACTTCCCTAGCGGTGTCGGTCCCATGTTCCAAGCCATGGACCGTGATCTTTTGCAGTTCAACAAGATCGAAAGCATCATGGTGGAAGATATCTCGTTTGCCGACTTCGTCCTGGAAGATAGGGTTGAGGCCCGTTACCGCGACCTCCTTTCCGAGCTCTTCAAATCCCTTACCAATCTCAAGGAGATTATTGTATTTACTGAAGGACGCCCTCGGACTCGTATGTATCTCACTCCACTCTCACGCCACGAACATACTGACTATTCCGTAGACGATGAAGCATATGGTGAATTTAGCAAGTCGTACCGTGGCTACTCCATCGATGACCTGGATGCCCAGGACCATCTGTCCGAGGACCCGGTTCACTGGATCGTCAAGTACTTTGCAAAGGATGTGTACACGGTGATGCCCGGGGGAACCTGTGGGACGGATCTGGATGTCCTTCTGGACAGCTACGCTCAAGAGACCGGTACGGAGGAGCTGCACAAAGATGTCCAAGTATACTTCACCGATTTCTCGCGGGACTTAATTCTCTACTAAAAGCAGCCCGCGTCTTTGCTTAGAAATAGGCTGTTTTAAGGCCTTGGCGTTGGGACTAGATGGATGATGCCTTCAGGGTTTGGCTGGAGCGGCTACGGATCTGGGTGGCCTATGATTAATGAATGAATGCCTTCTCTCTTCGTTTCTTATCTCGTATATCTCGTGATTTTTGCGCGTGATATGCTAGGATTCGATTGTATTTTTTGTTTTTTGACGTATTACAAGACGTATACAGTCATTTTTATTCCATGAGGTAAAGTTTTAGAAGAGCGATGTATATTGAATGATGGCTAGCAGCCTTACTAAGCTAGCTCACAATGTGGCTCTCACTAGCAGCAGCTCATATATTATCTAATGCTGCTTATATTTACTCCAATTTCGAGACTTTCTAAATCACGATAAGCTTCACGATTGCCACTACGTATTTTAAGCAAGGTCCGGTGTTGATTTTCGCAAAACGAGGGTTCCTGGTCCACCATGGTGCTCTCCTCTGTAACTTGACATGCTGGAGGAGGAGCTCAACGAATGTCTCCCTGTCTATGCTGTCGTGGCCATCCATGGGCTCGACCGAGGATGGCTGCCTGGACAGGCTGAGCGAGGTTTCTTGCCCTCAGGAAGAAATTCCAAGCTCGAGGTCTCTCACTCCTTGCTATAAGTAGGGACACTCAAGCGACAGCCCCTTTCCCTTCTTCCCAGTGTCTCATGAGTTTCATGGCACTGAGACAATTCTCCAGACTCTAAGATACGAACAGTTGTTACACGAAAAATTTGCTAACCTCCCAATGATCCTGCATGCGGGCGGGCGTAGCTTGGGGTGGATGGATACTCCACCTCTATGCCTCCCACAGAGTACCGGCCCGGCGACAGTGCAAATACTAACATTGGCCCTTAGGGATGCAGATGCTAAGGCTGGCGAGGCTATCATGCCGGACTCAGCAGCTCTTCGCACAGAAAATCTAAGAGGACCTGTTGGCTTTGCCTTGCGCTTTGCAGACTGCATCACAGTAGATCCATACAAGGCCGAATACATGCCATGTCCTGCTGGGAGTTGGTGTTACGGCAATGGAAAGAATGAGCTATTTCGTGGCCTGGACGAGTCCATATCGAAGGCGGGTTGCGGCGACGAGCATGGGGAATCTATGGGTTTAGGGAAGCGGCAGTAGAAAAACCGGAAGGATCCAAGAAGAGGCGCAGGAACCTTAAGCCACTGCTATGTCAATTTGGCTCTCAAATATGTGCATTTGCACAGGCCCAGATGGGTAGGGAGCCTTACTCGGCGAAGTGACTTTCACTTGTAGCAGAGTACGTAGCCAATTGAGCCCCTCTGATATCCTACTTAGAAAAAAGTGTCTTGCAGTTGGCACCCTTCAAGCGAAGTGCCAGATTCTTAGCCGTATATCCAACTTTATCGGAGAAGGACTGACCTAAGATGCTGACTAAATGAGTTATCTTGCTCGCTCTTCCGGTACGCTCTTACTGACAGTTTCTCAAGATCATACTTGGCCAGCCACAGCGTCTTTGGTTAGGAATATACTGTGCATCCCAGGGTCAAAGGGACTGGTACTCGCTAGCACCTCTGCGCTGATCAGCGTTCCAACACAAAGTAGCAACGACTGTACAGCTGACAGCTCATTAGAGTACTTCCCCCAATACCGCCTTAGCCGCAGCTTGCCATCCACAACCATTTCCCCCATCAACGCAATCGAGTTTTGGATTCGTCAGGCCGAACGATGCCACTAGCGACGAGCTGGCGAACACACACGTTTTCACCACCTCCATCAACAAAGCCGACTTCCGTAATCTCACAAACGAACACCCCTATCCATCCAGCTCCCAAGGACCGAGCCACTTGCAAACAACTCTTCAGTCACAGGCGCTAAGCGGAACAAAACTCTCGCTTCAGATTTCTCGACGTTGACGGTGTTCTCCCTTTCTAGCAGCAAGCCAGGGCAAGCGCTACATCCATCCTCAACGCGATTCTGGATAAGCTTTGCTGGACAGAGGCAGTAGAGGCGGCAGCAGCAGCAGCAGCAGCAAGAGTCTCGGCCAGCTTTGATGATCTGGCGGACACGTCCTTGAAATGGATGTAACCTTCGGAAATACTCGATGACGTTCCACATGGAGCTCGACGATATTGATACCAGTGCGCCGGTCGTTTTCGTTAGGAACGTAGTGGTGCTAAAAGCAGCTGGGCGCTGACATTGCCTCATCTGAAGTCATGAGCACTGCGCTGACGCCGGAAAGGCTGCCAGAAAAGTGTGACTGCGTTGCGGAAAGCTTTGGAGAGCCCGTTCGTGATTGTATACTTCTGTACATCGTCTGGTGGTTTAGAGGTGTGTGTGAAAATATGAAGTTCTTGTATAAATCTCCTCTCGCGATCGCGGTGAAAATGGGCCGAGGAAGTCTATGGAGTGAAATAAAATGATGAGAGAAATAGAACGTAGCGGAGTGTGGAGGGGTTTACATGTTCTTGGGCATCCGTCTCAAGATCAACAACGAAATCTGCTTTTTGAAAGAAAAGAAAACTGCATGCATGAAAGATTGTGATATCAGGAAAGATATAAGAAGTAGCAAACAAGCAAGTGGCTGGCTATAGCTTTGCGATTTGTAGTATTAGCCACTCGGCCATAAGAGTCATCCACGGAAGAGCTCGAGAGATGGATAGTAAAGTGATTTCGTATATTTGAACGTTTCTGGGCCTTGCGAGACTCAACGGATCAAACCAAAGTCGGGAATTTCGAATCCACGAATCGCGTGGTGCCATTGGTACACCCCATCCCGTTATAGCTCATTTCATACATCCTCCACAACCTACACATGTATCATACACCTATCCTAGCCAGTTTACCGAATTTTTCTCCTCAGACTCCTCTTTTCTGCATTCCTCGCCTTTCTTACGTTCGCCTTCCTCCATGCCAACCACCGATTCCTCGGCACAAACTCCTTCACCCTAACCTTCGCCCTCTCCGCCGCCCTCCCAATCTCCCAATTGGCCTCTCGGTACATGTATCCCGGCCTAAGCTTCAGCTCCCTGCCTTCCTCGCCCTTCCTCTCCTTCAGCTTCTTCGTCTTCACAGCCATCGGCACACCCGTGCTACCATCTGCCTCAGTCGCCAGATCCGTGCTGATAGCTCTTACTTGGGGCAGGATAGGCGGGGGCGTCTCCATCTTTTGGGCAGTCATATTCATGCGCCGTCTTCGTATGCTGTTCCTCGGTAAGGGCAGGACCTGGTCGCGCTCGAACACGACACCGATGTACTGGCGCTTGGGGTGCTTCTCGGGGTCTTTATAGTACTTTACGTAGCCGTGGTGAGTGGCGTAGATTGTGTGATCGCGGCCCATGGCGCAGTTATCGCCGGGAAACCAGTGCGTGCCGCGTTGGCGGAAGATGATGTTCCCTGGAATAACATATTGCTCTATTCAACCCATTAGCGTTGAACCGTCGATACAGAGTGCTCCGGCAGAGCTATCGAGGCAAGCAAAAACGAACCTCCGGATTTCTTAGCACCCAGCCTCTTGCCCGGCCCATCCTTCGCCTTGTTGACAGTTCCTTGCGCTTTATGATGTGCCCATCTCATACCGTCCATCCTCCCACCCCGCGTCCGGATTGCCAGCTGCGCGAACGCCTCATTGAGACAGGTCGTCTGTGGTCCTCCAGCCACAGCCCGCGAGATTGAAGTGAGCGCCGTCCGTAACGGCGGTTGTAATCGTGGGAGCAACATTGCGGTGTTGATCTGCACTTGACTGGTGGTTGTCGTTTAAAGAAGTCGAGATATCTGACGGAACAGCGTTCCGCCGAGTCAATTTAATTTATCCGATTTATACACGGAATACTCGCGAACCAAGTCTCGACCCAAACAGTGACCAACAACGCAACATGGCGACCGCAAGACCATGCCTGGCTCAATTAAGCAGGATTTGTCTGTCATCTGTACGGCCGACATCTACAACCACCTCTGCGAGATTCCTCAGCACAACCATCCCTTTAGCAGCTCGCGGACCCAACGCGAACAAAATCCTCTCGAAGCAGGAAAAAGCCAAGCTGGCCAAGTCGTCGTCGAATCCTCAGAAGAACAAGAAGAAGGGCGAAGAGACGAAGAAAAAGAAGAAGACGAGTACGACGTATAAACAGTATGATCCGAAGGATCTGGAGCAGTTCTCGCTGTGCGATGCTATGCGGTACGCTCACTCATAACTCATCCATTACGGACTAAAGGGCTGATTTTTATCTGTAGATATATCAGGGCATTCGAGGTTGGGCAAAAGCCGACTTCGGCCAAGTACGAGATGGCGCTCAAATTCAAGTCGCTGAAAAATGGCCCTGTCATCAGAAACAGATTACGGCTTCCCCATCCCGTCAAGACAGACATCCGAATATGCGTTATCTGCCCGCCGGACTCGAAATACGCCAAGGATTCGTTGGCAGCAGGCGCATATATGGTCGGAGAAGAGACCATTTTCGAGGCTGTTAAGGATGGCCGGATCGAGTTCGACAGATGCATATGCCAGACTGATTCTCTGGACAAGATGAACAAGGCTGGCATGGGAAGGTTCCTTGGACCTCGAGGCATGATGCCGAGCACGAAGCTGGGAACGGTTGTGAAGGACCCGGCGACAATGCTGAGAGATTTTATTGGCGCTGCGGAGTACAGGGAGCGGTTGGGTGTGGTGCGGATGGCTATTGGCCAATTGGGCTTCACGCCAGAGGAGCTGTCGAGGAACATTAAGGCGTTCATCGAGGCTGTGAAGAAGGATATGGCGACCTTGAGTGAAAAGATTAATAAGGAGTTGGTGGAGGTGGTGCTGAGCTCTACGAATGCTCCTGGATTCCCTTTGAATGGAGAGTTCAGGTCTCAGGACTCGGATATCACTCCTAGGGACCTGTCGACCTCGTAGATTATACCAATGTAAAATATATGTACTATGATCCTATTCGGCTCTATTGTAGACTTGAGGTCATGGTTCGTTGCGAGAAATCTAGCTCGGCGACACATCCAACGACGCACAATTGAACTGGACGAACCGAGCTTCTACCCACCCATATTCAGGCTCTATGCAAGCAAAGGCTACCTTGACTCCAAACTCCTCAGCACCTTGACGGCCTCCTCTTCCGCCCCAAACTCCCTATAGACCCCCAAAATCCCAATCAATCTCGTCTTGCCGCCCTCCTTCATACCAGCCGCCTGCTTCAACGCCGTGCCCAGATCCAGCAAAATCGTATTCTTCAGCCTCACCACCCTCTCCTGCTGCTTAACGATAAAGGGATGGTCTCTCCCAATCCTGTCCATCAAAGTCTCAACCTTTTTAAAATACCCGGCCATCCTCTTTAATTTCCCGATACTCGCACCCACCCTCAAGCCCACGTCCTCCTCCTCATCGTCCTCATCCTCACTATCACTCCACTCGTCCGCCACCACCGATCCGTTCCCGATCCCGTTCCCATTCCCCGCCCGCGTCAGACTCTCCACCATCAGCCTCTCCTCGAGCTCCTCCAACCTCTCATCCAGCTCCAACAGCCTCCTCCCCAGCGCCATCTCCCTCCCCACGCCCGTCTTCTCGGCAAGCAAGCCATCCACCTCCTCCCTCCTCTCCCCGACCCCCCTCCGCACCTCCTCCACGCCCCTCTTGAAGCCCAGCAAGCCCACCCTCACGTCCTCCACGCGCTCCTCCCCGCCCTTCAGATCGCGGCCCAGGCTGAGGAACTGCTCGTAGTTCGTGTTCACGAGGTCCAGCAGCTCCTTGCTCAGCGCCTGGGACCGCTCCCGGAGGTCGGCGCGCAGGTCCTCGAGCGTCTGGTGGCGCTCCGAGAGCGTGGACAGGTAGGCCGGCGCGGAGAATGTGGGCGCGAGGAAGTCGGAGCGGGGGAGCGCTTCCGGGTAGGGCAGGTTGTCGACATCCTCGTCGTCTGAGAAGGAGGGTGTTCTTGTGGGGGAGGAGGCGCGGCCGCTGAAGTAGAATTTACTCATCTTGAGCTTGAGAGGGGACCGCTTGACGAGCGCTTGGGGTCAAGTGGGAAGATTGTACTACTTATTCGGGGCTTGCTGCTCGTTCCTTGGGGTATGTAATGTACTGGTAGCCGTCACGTGGCTTTACGTTGATTCGGAATTGGTATGGCTGAGAAAACCTGGGCAGAAGAGTGCTGGAAAGCTGGAAGGAAAGAACCGCTTATTTGTGAAGAAGATGGAATTCATCAATTGAGAATTATGTGTCCGTGATGCTTCTCGATCGTGGGTTGTATTTTGGGGGGTTTTGAGGGTCTGTTGTTGTCGCTGATCACATCTACCCGAGGGCAGAGCCTCAACCCGATCCGATAAGTGAGTACCGTAGCTGTCCGTAAGTATATCAATACCTTGGCGCAAAACTAACAACTCGAACGAACATCAATCAAATACTTGTAAAACAGCCCTCTTCCTCTTAATGTATTACGTAAATCCAAACCACACCCCTTTCCTCCCCCTCCCCCCACGCGAGTGCAATCAATGCTTCCTCTTCCTCCCTACCCGCCTCCGCTCAAAGCTCAACACAACAACTGGGTCCAACTCTACTCGACCCTCTCCTCTCCCAGCCCCCCCTTATCCCACGTGCTCGCTAAGACCAAAGACCAAGACTAACAACGGCCCACCTCCTTCCCCATCCGGTCTACGGTACAGTAACAGCCTTTCCCTCCCTCGCATCGGGTCCAGACGCAGCTCCCACGATGGCAGAAGATATGATAGGCGATCACCTGATCCATCGGCGGAAGAAGAAGCTTTGTACTAGTACGTACTGTAGTACTACTACGTAAGTACGTAGTACTACTACCTACTACTACTTACTCTCCCCCCCAGGAATACATATCGAAAGTATAATTCTGCAAGGGATCTTACCGGGTCTTCAACCGATCAACTTACGTACCTATAAGCATTCGTTCAGCCTTGAAAAGTATCTTTGAGCCGTTATTTAGTCTGTGCAATGGAGCTGATAGGGCTTTAAGCCATTCAGAAATCACCGCTCTACGATTTATGGAGCTAAACTGGGTCCGACATTTATTCATGGGGGTGCATAGTAGGGATAGTGGTAGTTCCAGGGGGGTTATCTTCTTCTTCTTCGTCCGCTTCTTCTTCGTCCTTCTTGTCAGCGCCGCTGTCTTTGGCTACTGCTTGTTTGTGCTGTGGGAATCCAATTGCGACTTCAGCTTCAATTTCAGCTTCAGCTTTTCGGATACGAAGATGCAGCAACAGCAGCAGCTTTTCAGCCGGATCTTGCTCGCCATCGCGAGCGCGGTCTTGTTGGGAGATGTGGAGGGATCAGCCGAAGCGAGCTTGTTGTCGTACCCGGCTCATCATCAGAGTAACTTGAACCACACGTGCCAGCTGCGTATGTCAACACTGTCATGATTTTTTTTTTTCTCATTTTTTCCTAGCTACGCTGTATATCCTATGAGAGATGTTGCAAAAAGCTGACGAGAACCATGTATGGATAAAAAAAGAAACGCCCATTCTGTCCTGCTCAGCCAATGCTGGGCATCCCAACGTGTTGGATTCCTGCTGCACGGAAACCGAGGGCGGCTTGGTTCTCCAGACCCAGTTCTGGAATACCTACACCGGGCTCGAATCCGCGGGTCAGGTGCTGCCGGTAGAAACATGGACGATGCATGGGCTCTGGCCGGATTTCTGCAACGGGTCTTATACGCAGTACTGCGATCTCAGCCGTCAGTACGACCCGCTCCCCTCCCCCAACACCACGACCGGCAAGCCAGACGGCACCCCCGTCGTCCCCTACCACGGCCCTAGCATCGCCACGTTCCTCGAGCCCTTCGGCAAGTTCGACCTCCTGGCCTTCATGCGCCAATTCTGGGTCGGCCAGGGCCAACCCAGCGCCGACCTTTGGGCCCACGAGTTCTCCAAGCACGCCACCTGCTTCTCGACCTTCGCCCTGCCCTGCTACGGCCCCATGTACCAGGAGCACGCCGAGGTGGTCGATTACTTCCAGACGGCCGTCGCCTACTACCGAAACCTGCCTACCTACTTCTGGTTGTCCGCGAAGGAGATCAGGCCGAGCAACAGCACCAGGTACAGCTTGACGGACTTGCAAGAGGCGTTGACCGAGGGTTTTGGAGCCCTGCCGTATATTGCGTGTTCGGGCCCAAGATACAATGCCACGGCTGCGGGCAAGGGGACGACGGATAATGGGTACACAGTGGTGAGCGAGGTGTGGTACTATTACCATGTCTACGGACGGGTGCAAGAGAATCAGGGGGTGCCAGTGAATGCGAGTATCAACGGGGGGAGTGTAAGTAGTTGTGCAAAGACAAAGGGGGCGTTGAGCTACTACTTGAGGACAAACGGGAGCGAAGCCTAGGCACCTTGGGTAGTAGGCAACGAGTGGGAAGAAGGTGGGAAAGACTTAATGATAATCTGACTTGATGGCTCAAGATTCTCTTCTCCGTTTCTCTATCCAACCCGGAAATGCGTTTCGCTATCGTTCATGGTATATGCTCCGGCTTCCTTTTCTGTGACACGCGCGCATAGCTTTCGTTCCCCAGAAATTAATACAATCCCCTCTTTCCCTCCCACCTTTCCCAAAAATTTCCCTGTATCTACTCCTCCTCACAGAAGCCCCTTTCTCGCCAACTCGACCTTCCGCGCCGCCTCCCCGGGTTTGAAGCCGCCCTTGCTAATGCACATCATCTTGCCATCACCCAGCTCGAACTTCTCCTCGTGCGCAGGATGCGGGCAGGGGCAGTGGTGTGGGAAGTGCACGCAGGCCAGGGTATCCGGACATAAGTAATTGGAGCATCGCGCTGTGGCAACTGTTAGGATCTTTCTCTTTCCGTTCTTTATCTCTCAACTGAATTGAGGCTCGTCTTTTCTCGTGCACGGAATGGCATGCTGCTAAACGGGTTTGGCAAGCAACGATGGATGAGATGGGATGGGGTAGGAGGTAGGGAAGATAAGGAGGTACCTTGGTCGTAGTTCTGCTGGTACCAGACTGAATCACTCGGCACATCCTGGGGTGCTTGTCTCTGCTGCTGCTGGCCTTGCCCGTGGAACATCTGCTCAAAAAACTGAAATTGGGCGTTTGCGACGGAGAGGAAGAGGAGGGCGGTAGAGAGGAGGGAGAGGAGGAGTCGTGGCATTTTTGGATCGCAGGAGTTAGGTTGCGCTTGTAGCTGTGCCTGTGGTTGTGGTTGTAGTAATTGGGGTTGAGAGCTGTAGACAGCTTTTCTGCTTCTTACTCGATCGCGGCCTGGATATTTAATGGATTGGATGTCTTTTGTTTACAAACGAAAGAACGGTCAGAAGTTGAGATGTTGACGATGATGTAGTGTTGGCGAGCTCAGTCAGGCCAAATATCACTTACTCTGGACTTGCATGTAAGCAACACCCCTGTCCGCCAACTTGCCCCGCGGTGCTGTAAATAACAAATCCAGACAGAAAAATCGACCCCTCCATTCTCGATTCTCCATCCTCCGTCACCACCACCGCATTGCTCACAACACACTACCGCTAACCATGAAGCCGCAAGAGGTCTCGCAGCTGCCCGCAAGCTTGAAAGCGTTGGACTTCAAAGCCGTGGAGCCGCATCTCGCTGCCCTGGACAAGCATCTCACGCTCCGAACCTACGTCGAGGGGTACACGCTCAGCCAAATTGACACGGACATTTGGATCACCATCCGCACAAATCGAATCGCGACAGCGGCACTGAAGAAGGGGAGCTTGGTGCATGTGTTGAGGTGGTTCAACTACATTGAGCAAACTCACCCCGAGATCCAGCAAGAGATCAAGGCCAAGGATGAAGCTGAGAAGGCAAAGAAAGCGGTGCAGAGCAAGGCCGGAGCAAGCTATAACATGGCGCTGCAGGATGTCGAGAAGGGCGTTGTGACTCGATTCCCCCCGGAGCCATCGTAAGCTCCTGTCGGGAGGGAGAACGTGACATTGGTTGCTGACTCGAAACAGCGGATACCTGCATATTGGACATATTAAGGCGGCGCTTCTGAACGATTACTTCGCACACGAGTTATACAAGGGCACGCTACTTCTGCGATTCGACGATACCAACCCTTCGAAGGAGAAGCAGGAATTCCAGGATTCTATTATTGAGGATCTGAAGCTGGTGGGCATCAAGCCCGATAAGACGAGTTTTACCAGTGACTACCTGGAAGACCTTTACCAATATGGCATCCGTATGATCAAGGAGGGCCATGCCTACGCCGATGATACCGACCAGGAGACCATGAGAGCCGAGAGAATGGACGGAATCGCCAGCAAGAACCGGGACAAGAGCGTCGAGGACAACCTCGCTATTTTCGAGAAAATGAAGGAGGGTAGCGATGAGGGACGAAAGTACTGCATCCGTGCAAAGATGTCCGTCGACAACCCGAACAAGGCCATGCGCGATCCCGTCATCTACCGCTGCAACGTTGATACGCCTCACCACCGCACCGGCACTAAATGGAAGATGTACCCTACGTACGACTTTGCCTGCCCGATCGTGGACTCTTTGGAAGGGGTCACCCATGCTCTGAGAACGACCGAGTACACCGACCGAAACCCGCAATACCAATGGTTCCTTGACACGCTCAAGCTACGTCAAGTGCATATGTGGGACTTTGCCAGAATGAACTTCATCCGCACCGTGCTGTCTAAGCGAAAGTTGACCAAACTGGTCGATACTCAGACCGTCTGGGGCTGGGACGATCCTCGTATGCCGACTATCCGCGGTGTGCGTAGGCATGGAATGACCATCCCGGCCCTCCGCGATTTCATCTTGAAGCAAGGCCCGAGTCGAAACATTGTAAACATGGACTGGACCAACTTCTGGGCATCCAACAAGAAGGAAATCGACCCAGTCGCACCGCGACACACAGGTGTTCTTGAGAAAGAAGCTGTCAAGGCCACCCTCACCAACGGACCCGAGAAGGCGTATACCGAGGATAAGCCCAAGCATGCTAAGAACCCAGCAGTAGGTACCAAGAAGGTCGCTTTCAGCAAGCACCTGCTCCTTGATCAAGAGGACGTCAAGCTCTTTAAGCAAGACGAGGAAATCACGCTCATGGGTTGGGGTAATGCGTTCGTGCGGAAAGTCACTGGCTCGAATCCTATTACCGACGTTGAGCTCGAGTTGCACCTCGAAGGCGACTTCAAGAAGACCGAGAAGAAAGTCACTTGGTTGTCGACTGAGGGGCAGGAACTGGTGAAGGCCGAGGTGTGGGAGTTTGATCACTTGTTCACGAAGGACAAGCTGGAGGAAGAGGATAACTGGGAGGATTTCGTGAATAAGGACAGTGCGAAGATGGAGGTACAGGTGACTGACGAGAATGTGAAGGGGTTGAAGGAGAACGATATCATCCAGTTGGAGCGCAAGGGGTTCTTTAGGGTGGACAAGGCGGCTGGAGAGGGGCAAGCGGTTGTGCTGTTTGGGATTCCCACGGGCAAGACGAAGTGAAAAGTAGAGTAGAAGAGTAGAGGAGGGGAGAGAAGACGAGAAGTAAAATCAGCTCCGATCGCCTAGATGATTGGCAATAAAATGATTGTTGATGATATATCGACATTGGCGGACAAATTTTTTTTTCTGTCCGATAATATTGCCGTGACGTTGCTTGCTTGCCACGTCTGTTAAAACGAAATCATCTAAAGCACAAGCAGACTGCTATATCTGTAGACCCGTTTGAATTTATCATTTGAAAATACTTATTTTATCATATAGTAAGTAACATACCAATACACACAAAATTTTCCCTCAAATCCCACCCCCTTGAATTGGTGACTCACCCCGGAGAAAGAAGAGGGAAATAATGTTCAAAAATAAACAGGGGGAAAATAAGGAAAAAAAAATGTACAAAATGAGTATATGGGGAACAGAAAGAAATGATAATCGTCGGCTCGCGTAGGTGGGCTTCCTTTCATCCTTTCAGTCTTAGTCGGCATAAGCGATTGCGGATCGGAAGCGAATGCGGATTTTTTCGAATATGTTAGAAATTCTTTAATACTATAGCATTTATTATTACAACTAAGAAATATTTACATGAATAATTAATCGTTTATTATACCGTCTTCCGAAATATTTAAAATCGTATCATCCGATAAAACATCTGACTATCGATCACTATTTTCATTAGAATTTGATTCGTCTTCTACTTTACGCAACGAATCGTTTGAATCTTTATTATTATTAGAATTGAAGCTATCGCTATCGATATTAATACTAAGAAAAGGAATAATATTTTGCTTTAAAGAAAGGTCTCCGGTAGTATCGGTTGTAATTATTAGATCATTATCACCGAGAAAAGGTTCAGGTTAAGAAAAAGTTGGTCGAAGAATACTTTTTTTACGAGGCCGCAGAATTTGACGTTCAAAAGGTTGTTGCATCTAACAAATCTCTTTCGAATCGAGAATTAAAATGAGTATTGAATCGTCGTTTTTAATAATTAAGCTTGCAGCGTTTTCGTATAATCTTTTTACGCTCGCGCTTAGCTTTGCGTAAATCGATTCCTTTACGATATTAGCATCTTTGTTTTGAATTTTATCGGTGATTCATTATTATTTTGCACTAGATTAAAAAAAAAAATTAGCTTACTGCTCAATAGCAAGCTTTTCATCGATTTAAAATATCAAACTATCGATATATAAACACGTTTTCGGCTTATAATTAATGAAATACAATTAAATTATACGATTATGAATTAAAAAGTAATGTTTTAAGTTGTATTTTGTATATAATAACTAGCAATAAAAGAAAAATCCGCATTCGCTTCCGATCCGCAATCGCTTATGCCGACTAAGACTGAAAGGATGAAAGGAGGCCCACCTACGCGAGCCGACGATTAGCAATTCCAAGTTTCGATCTTGGGACCTCAGGGTTATGAGCCCCGCGCGCTTCCTCTGCGCCAAATTGCTTGTGTCCTCTTTCTCACATGCTTACACCAGTTACAGCTGGCCAACTTATGCTGCTAACGGTGGAGCAGTGGTTATCTAAAGAGATTCGTTGGAATTTGATGGAGGTGTGGCGGAGGGAAGGTATGAGTCATAAACATGTGGTTCTGTTTAGGTAGGTGCGGCGCGGCTTGGTACGGAGATGCCCCACTTGTTTAGTTTTAGATCGCTAGGCAGTTATTAACTGAAATTACAACGTAGATAAGGTAAGATAAGGGGGTTATTCTCGAGTCTAATTCGATCTTCTGGAGTTGGCTCGCGTGGTGTATTTTTTATATATATATATATTTTTTTTTCATCATTGCTATCCCTTTCAGGTTCAACTAAGAGTTTCCTTGTTCGGTTCGTTGGTCGTAATCAAGACTGACCGACCGATTGCCCTTGGCACTGACTGACTGGTCTGGTAGGTAAGTAAGTAAGCGAGCATCGAGCGCGAGCCTGATGGGCAAACAAAACAAATGGCGGCGTCTAACCATCATTCGATCGATGCTAAAACCAAGACACCAGGCGAGCAATTCGTGATTTACAGAATGTGTATATCGCTGGTTGCGTTGTGCTTATTCCAATACGTTTGCGAACATGGTCGCTTCTAGAGCACTTGTGCTATAAATAATGTACATGAAAGTAGAAAGATCCTATCCCGGATATCTTCCTCGCTACGCCAGCTTCTTCCTGCGCAGCCCTGAGAACTTTTGCCTTCTTCCCAACCTCCCCAATAGATTGAAACTCCGCGACAAGTGCGATATCTCTCATTGTGATCTTAAAGACGGCGTAGGGAGCTGCTGTGATGGTCAGCTGGCCTTCTAGATACTTATCAATCCCATATTTAGAAATTGTAACCTATTCGAATTGGAGGGGAGGAGAAGGTAACGTTATACCATCTCGCGAAATTCCTTTTTTCTTCAACGCGTAAAAGAACTGCAGGCAAGTGATCTAAATAAAAAGTCCAAGACAGTGCTTGCTTGCTTACATTATAAGCCCTACGACGAAGATGCTGAGGACGTAGAAGAAGAAAACGCGGTGAAGTTTCTTCTTCTTAGCCGCTGGGATGATCCCGCGAGGGTTTCGAATCGTTGCTCTTGATATTGCCACAACTTGGATGTTTCCAAAGCTGACTGCGGCACTGATGAAGACGGCCAAGGTGACAAAATCCGCCCGTGGCTCGGTATTACATGCGCCGGGATTCTTCCACTATCGAAAGCCAGTCCTCTCGTGGCCCATCCCGCCACCGAGGTCGACGACTAGTCCAGCAATGATCAAACCAACGATGAGAGCCAACTTCATGAAAGCGAAGACGACTTCAGAATATATATATACGAGTTTGCCCGCTTGCGTGATTCGAAATCCCACGTCCCAAACCCTTCGTTGCTCACTTCTCCGTACAGAGTCAAGTGACTGATCGATCGGCCTCTCGAATCGGGAGACTGCAAGCTGACCGGTCCATCATCGTGGTCTCATAGATTTAGGCAGCTGCTGAGCCTGCTGTATGCACATATCTGATCTCTGATCTAACTCGCAAGGTTCGTCAAGATCCCCCCTCCCCCCCGTTTCTTAAGTACCTAAAGGTAGGATTGAGATTTTCGGATGCCGGCGGCCAAGCTGAGCTGTCGCTCTTGAGCTTGATACAGGCAATGTGGGATGTATGGTTGAACTTGGGCCTCAGTGCTGCATGAACGCTCTCGCGGCTCATGGTCATCGACGGGGATCAAATCCCAACAGCGTGTCTTACACACAAGCACTGTCCATACTGTATGTAGGTATTGTATGCAGTTTGAAGCCCTGGCACTCTCGACCGATTCGACCAGCCATCCATTCTCAATCCAACACCATGCATCACTCGACGTTCGCCGACGATCAACGAAACCACATCCCCGAGACGGTGCAGCTGAGCAGCATAGAGCGACTTCGAATAATTGCTGGCCTGTGGCAGTTAGTTCTCCAGCCCGGCTTCCAGAACCTAGATCGATGCGGCATGCCTAACTTCTGAAGCACATCGACACCGGGCTCACAAAGTATGGTAGGCACGTACGGAGAAAGTGGCTTCCCTAGATCCGATGAGTATGGCGGAGAACCGAAAGCAAGGCTGACGCGGGGTCTTCACACATATATGGCTGATCACTACGGCGATGTGGAAGTCACCTCTATCAGTTTCCTTTCGAAGGACGTCATGACACGTCACGAGTGGTCGGACTGCAGGAGGGAGGTTTACAACGCACAATTATAATTTATGCGTGATCTGCGGCTGCGTATCGTGTTTTGTAATGATTTTGGTTAGTTGATTAGTTGGGTAAGTAGGTAGGGTAGGAAAGGGAGGGGGGGAAATGGGATTGTAAAAAAATGACTTGTTAAAAAATTAAGGAGAAATTTTTTTTTGCAAATCTGCAAATTAGAATTTTGAATATGTACTTCTTTGAATGTCCTCTGTACAGGTAGATGGAGCTGACTGTTTAAAAAAGATTGATGAATAGAAGCGAGAGCAAGACGTGAGAAGATGAAGAAAATATAGCTAAGGGTGTAAGATGTGAGTGAGGCAGAAAAAGCAAAAAAACGAATTTCAATTTGATGACGATGGGATTCGAACCCATGCTCTTTCGAACTAGTATTTTACACTGATTAGAAGTGTTCAGCTTCTTAGTTCCTGAAACTAGCGCCATAACCGCTCGGCCACGTCACCTTTACTTAATTTGTTGGAACGACTCCTCAAGAGCTGTATTATAGAAGAAAAATTTAATGCCAAGCTGAGTGGAGTGATGTGGGGTCTTTTTAGCGAGCGGATGAATTCATGCAACCAACCTCCACCTTTGAACGCGCAATACAACCAGCTCTTTTTATTTATATGCATGACTGATCGATAACGCAATTAAGAATCTTTCTGTCTCAAGCCTTATTTGGAACATCAGTTCATAAATTTCCTCCATATTTTTATTCATCCGTCTGCCGGATATAACAATCATGGCAAACACCAACCACCCCTCCCGAGGGTGCGAGTACAACAACGATCGAAAACATTCCCGGTCTATACGTCCTGAAATAAAAGCAGAAATTATCATGTGTCTGCCAGCTGCCAAAAGGGGTCCTGTGCGTCGCGAAAGCCGGCGACGAGGTATTTATAATTTCACGCTGTATCTATCTGATGGCCAGGGGATGAGTAATGTTTGTAGCCTTTCTAGTTTTCTTCCTCCATCTATTTTCTATTGCTTTGTTTGGTCTCAGTATTCATTCCCGGCTCTTCTAAAGCTTTTTCAATTGTTTATCGAATCACCTCATATCACTATTATACATTTTCATTATATCGTGTATCAATCCCAATCCCGAAACATACGAGGAAACAATAAACGGCCATCACACAGCGGCCGGAAAACAAATACTCTATGAATAATAGTAATAAAGAAAAAATACATATATGTATACAGCGGCCGTCCTCCCCTCGGATGCGCGCGCTGGTCGATTGTCAAGACCCGAATTGCAAATCGCTGCAGCGCGGCCGGGCGTGAGGACCTTTCGGCGTTCTGAGATGAAGACGATGGGCTGCAAGAGGATTTGATTTTTTTCAGGTTGGAAGAGGAGAGGAGATGAGGGAGGATGATACTTTGGAGTTTCACGAATTGAAAAACGCACGCGCTGCTGTGTAGGGTCTGAAACCTTGCGGCCTCCAACGACGTTTTCTCTCTTCTGTCTAGGCTTCGCACAGATGCTGCTACGCAGTTCTATTTTCATCGCTTCTGTGATGAGATGTAGCGGGCTTTGGCTTTTTTTTTTAACGGGTAAGTTTCACGTTCACATTCACGTTTTGTAAATGAGGGCTACTGCAGACCAGAATCATCGCCCAAACCATCTAAATTTCTGGAAAGTGGAAACAAGGCCGTACCGTTTATAACTCAAATCTGGTCTGGGATTGAGAGATAAAGATCTCGAATATCACGTTCTAAGGCCATGGGCCGAAGTGGACGACCGACTCTTTCTTCCGCAATCAATAATGTGCAATGGCCTAGGCGGATTCTCGCAGTGGATAGTGTCAACTTCCAAACCTACGCGGCCGGGAAAGGCGAGATCTGATAGCCGATACCTAGCTACTTGTATTACCGTGAAATTCGAAGAATTCTTAATGTCACAGAGAGCTGCACCCATATAATTAACTCTCTTTTGAGCACCACTTCCCAAAATGTTTATTATCGCTACTATCTACGAATATGCATTCATTTTGCATTGACTGCTGCTCCGATGCTGTTCCGAAGCAATTATGGTTTTATTAGGAAAAGGGAAAGGCAAAACATTTAATAGTCGCTGCGAATGTTTCAATTGCAACGATCCGAAGGCATGCTATGGCTATAAGAGACACCCAGTCGGGAATCGATGATCCATTATAAAGGGCCATAGAAACCTATGTCAAATATTGTTGAAGAAGAATATACCTTTGAAAATCGATAGCTTCTGGAAGACTGGCAGGTCAAAGCTTGCATCATTGCTTATTCATTGGCACTCTCTTGAGCGATCTGTTGTTAGCGCTGTCTTGAATCGGTATGTATATCGTTCGGGGATTACTGTTCCGTTTTGGCCTCTTTTATCAAAGTGAAATGCCTAGCTCAGCTACCGGTTATGGATGGGGCATGATTTAACACCGTCATATCAGATTGACTATTTTCCTGCTCACGTCTGGTACTTTACATTCGAATGAGGCCTTTTTGTCCGGTGCTCTTAATCTGTTTTGTGTAGCTTATTTTCTACAGTAGCGAGAGACAATCCAAAAGGGGAATCTCGACCTCTTCCAGCAAAAAGGCGAAGAAGAACCTGTACTTTAGAAGAATGATGATGGGTGACTTTGCCCACTCGCTCAAGACGGGGGAGTACATCTTTCCACAGCAGTGACAACAGTCAATCAGATATATAGGTGCGGTACGGGTATCTCAACCTCACTGAGCCAGGCCGGCACGTACCTAATGCCTACGCGCTTTTTCCTCGAGCACTCGCTTACAGCGACAGCATCATTAACAACACACTGCAATAGTACGTACCTGCGTGACCGAGTTTATGCATCGCACATATCTAGAAGATGCCGGCGCCATCTACCGATCACCCAGCGCCTGCCATCCCATCCATCTTCAAAGCTTATATACCTACCTCTAACAGCGTTCTCCCACAGCCTCTTACCAGCTGCCGCAGCCTCCTTTCCCCTGACGCCAGTCCGTGCCTGTTTGACACGGGTTCATTCGAGGCCGATGCCCACAGACGTGTAAGGATAGAGAGAGGAGGGAAAGGTAGGGACATAGCGCGGATGTTGCGGCCAGGCTTTCCGGACGAACGTTCTTTGAAACATCCTGAGGGGGAATACAATACAAACACAAACACAAACACAAGCGATCCCGAAGCGAGGTCCAGAGCCGAGGCGGTAGTGTGGTAGCAGGTATTGTGAACAGAATTCATACTGAAGCTGTATTTGATATGCTTTGTATCCCATCTTTTTTATTGTCCCCTTATCTTTTTTCCCGGCTTCTCACTCTTATTGCTACCTGCGTTCCTGCCACTTGCTATTGATTTGACTTCGTGTAGGCCTATCCCAATCATGCTGCCTACCCTCCTACTGCCCACATCACTCCTCAGCTTCTCATACCTCACTCTCACCACCCAGGCCGCGCCTTTCACATTCGCCAACAACCCCTTGGGCAACAACTTCCCGAGTCCAAGCCCGCAACAGATCCTCGATATCCAGACGCAGGCCCACGGCAGCCTTCCCGCCGGCGCCCCGCCCGCCACCGTCAAAGATGACACGTTGAAGTCCCTCCGGCTCATCGCCTTCAACGAGATGTTTGAAACGGCCTACTTCACGTCCCTGCTCGCCAACATCACCACCAATGCCACGGGCTACACCTTTGCCGACCCGGCGGACCGGGCCTCGAAGATCGCCGCGCTGACGGCCGTGCAGGCGCAAGAAGAGCTGCACGTCCTAAACGCCAACGGGGCTCTGGCGAACTTCAAAGCGGCCCCGATCCAGCCGTGCCAGTACCAGTTCCCGGTCAGCACCTTCACCGAGGCCGTCGGGCTCGCGGCGACCTTCACCGACGTCGTGCTCGGCACGCTGCAGGACGTAACGTCGCTGCTCGGAGCGTCGGGCGACGCGGGCCTGATCGGCGGCATCACGTCCGTGATCGGGCAGGAGGGCGAGCAGAACGGCTACTACCGCAGCGTGCAGGGCAAGATCCCGTCCGCGCTGCCCTTCCTAACGGCGAGCACACGCGCGCTGGCCTTCTCCGCGCTCAACCAGGCCTTCGTCGTGCCGGGCTCCTGCGACGCCGCCAACATGGCCTCCATCGACCTGCCCATCTTCGGCACGCTCAGCATCGACACCAAGGACATCAAGCCCATGGCCCAGACGCTGGACTACAGCATCGGCGTGCGGCCCACGCGCGGCGCCATCATGGGCGACCAGGCCGGGCTGGGCTACGAGTGGCTGAGCGTGGTGTACATCAACGGGCAGAACAAGCCGGCCGTGCAGCAGATGCAGAACGTGCGCCTGACGGCCGACAAGGTCCAGTTCCAGGCCAGCTTCCCCTACGAGGCCGGCACCTTTGGGAACGGCTTGACCATTGCGGTGCTGGCGCGGAGCAACGGGGACCTGACGAGCGTGGAGGGCGTGACGGCGGCGACGGTCTGGGGGCCGGGGCTGATTGAGATTAACTGAGCTAACTGTGAGGGGGCTGTCGTCTGAGCTTCGTTTCGTTTTTGTTTTGCTTCGGTTCGTTTCTGCAAAAGATACTAATACCTATACTTACTTATACACGTACGGGAGACGTGGGAGTTACGGCGCTCGGATCGCTGTCGGAGGCTTGCTACTCAAGTGCTCTCCAACCACCTAATACCCAGGAGAAATAAATCGAATAAAGTACTATTGTCTATTTACTCTCTCTCACACAAGCAGCGGCTGGTACGGCGTTAAGGTTACAAAGACCAGAGAGTCCAGAATATCATATTTATACTTATATCGATTTACACAGATCCATTCATAAAATTGAAAATAGAAAGCAATTCTCAGAACAGCATGCAATGATCAATATATATGTAAAAAATAGATGCAAATGCCAAACCAAGTATCACAGTTCGCTCGCTTATTTTGTTCTTAACCTTCCCCCCTATTTCCTTTCCCTTCCGTTCGTCGCTTTTGATTCCCCTTTTCTCTCTTATCAATATCCACATTGTATTCACGGCTCGTCCGCTCCCGCCTGCTATACGAAAGGCCTCTTTCCATCCCGTTTCGTTTCGTTTCATTTCATCTCATTTCATTCCGTTTCGTTTCTTTCTACAGCCAAGATTCTCGGATTCGTTTTTGAGTTGTTTTAATCATTCCGTCTTCCGTTTTCATCGCGTGCTCGTTTTTCGTTGTCCGATTCATCCGATTTCCCTTACTCGTCTCATCCTCCTTCGCACAATCGTATCCTTGAACGTCGTAAAGCAAGCTTTCTATGCATGTATGTATATCGTATAGCTTTCAGTAGACTCTTCCACCCTCCTGGGCCTCTGGGGGTTACCCAAGCTTACTATTTGTACCCGAATTTACCTATATGTAGGTAAGCTATGAGCAAAACAACATTCTTTATTTCTATTATATGTTTGCTGTGTGCTTATCTATCTATCTATCTGTTTCTCTATCTACTTTCCGCACTCGCCCCAGACGTCTATCATTGTAAAGTTCTGCGGCGATGTTAGTTACCTTTTGCTTTCACTTTCTCTATGAGGTCATTAGTAATTTAACGCCGAGATGCATATATATTGGAACGATAGATAGATGGAGGGGGCTACTTGCTTACCTTATTCTCTATAGCTCAGCGTACTCTTCTCACCGAAACAGATTCAGAGCTGCGGCGAGCGAGCGACGTTCAACCACCTTACTTACATGTCTGCTAAAAAAGAGACTGCCAAGCTTCGCGTCGCTATAGATAGTCTTCTCAAGGAAATAAATTATCAAAAATATAAAACGAGCCTCGAGCCCTAGTAGTAAGCAATAAGTCGGCAGCTAGCTTCGCGCTATCCTTCCGCCAGCTGGCTTGCTTGCTTGCTACCTACCATCTTGATTCTCGAGAGTCGGCCAGTAATCATGCATTGACTAGCTGGCGAGAACCGAAGCACTCAGAGAGTCGGAATGCAACACCATACCATACATATAAAATTCTATACAGTATACACACACCAATCCACGTTATCAATCAAGCTAGCTCTGGAAGAATTCTTTCCTTTCCTCCTGACCTGACCTTGAGCTTAATCCACACGCCACGCCACGCCCGCCTGCCGCGTCCATCCTCCAAAGAGCCAACGAAGTTCTGAACTCACCAATCGCTAGCTAGTCCGATCGATCCATCAATAATATCGAATCGATCCGCAATCAACTCTCTTCACGACCCTGATATAATGATAATCATATCATTATACATTTCACCCATCAATCAAACAAGCAGCATTGGAGGGAGTCCCGCGCTCACATCACAACTGAAATCTTCCCAGCTTTGCCGCTTGGCTGGTGGATTTAGAGATGACTTCTGATCGCTGCAGGGCAAATGTTTGTTCACAACACAACACAACACAACACCCCACAACACACATAGTTTGGTAGCGTAGCGTATCAGATTAGATCAGATTGAGCTGCTATCTGTGTGGTGGAGCGGAGATGCAAGGAATCGAATCGTTCCCTGGAGACTGAGGACCTCTCGGTTGCGGTCGTCCCCTTTATTTTTAGATTTTGAATATGCATGCGAAATTCGTACAGACATACATACCTATATATATACATACATGTATACTCACTTACTTACCTATTCACTCAATCGCGCTAAGAAGAGGGCTACGAAGAGGGCGAGGAAGAAAAAGATGTGAAAAAGGTTCCTCTAACGCTGATTGATACTTTTACATTTCCATCCGTAAACCTATCTATCGATCGATCTGTCGAGCCCTCGAGCCCTCGATCCAAGCAAGCAAGTATCCTCCCTTCCTCCCCCCACCCTACTCAAGACACCCACATTCTCCCTTCTTCCCACCAAACCGCCATCTAATCTCCAAACTCGGACACCCCCACGCAATCTCCGGCCGGCTACACTGCAGCAGCACGCCCCAGAGCCGCTCAACCGTCAAGCCCAGGTACGGCCTCTCCAGCCCGTCCGGCGCCCCATACACCTCCCCCGGGCGGAACCGGCCTCGGCCCATCTCCCCCGGCAGCACGACGGGCAGCTTCTCCTTCTTGTGCGCCCAGGCGTTGCTCAGGTCCTCATTCACGAGGCCGTCGTACAGCATCTCCCAGACGTCCTTCTTCACGCCGCGGATGCGCGCCGCCGACGCCACGAAGTTATTGCCCCGCGTCAGCATGACCGAGCCGCAGTGAGGGGCGGGCGATACCCCCGGCTCGTCCGGCCGGCTGGCCGACCACATACTAGGGACAAGGTGGAAGGAGTCTTCCCAGCCGAGCGAGTCGAAGCACGATTCGCAGCGACAGGCTTCCTGCTCGCCGAGGTGCAGGAAGCCGGTCTTGGGGGTGGCGTCCGGGAGCGGGAAGCCCATGGGGGTGAAGTAGTCCAGGAAGCGTTGGAGGTGGAGGCGGGTCTGCGCAGCGGTGGCCGTGGCCGTGGACAGGAAGATCGTCTGGACAGACATGACGGCCCACCTATCGATGATGTGGTGGAGGAAGGTGGCTGTGACGCCACCAGTGTTGTTCAAAGTTTGGATGGACAGGTCGCCGCCGAATTCGCCTCTGATGAATTGTACTGTGGCGTCCGTCATGCTGAAGCTGGGGTCTTTGCTGTAGACCGTGACCCGTGGGCTCAGCCAGGAGATGAGGTGCTGGGTGGGGAAAAGGTGGACCAAGTCGGCGATGGCCTCCACGGGATCGCCCTCGGAGTGTGCAATGATCACATCGAAGGACCGGAGTTGAGGAGCCCGGTAGAGGGTGTCCAGCATGATCGTGCTGGGGTCATGCCAGGTCTTGAGGTCATGCTGGTGCGCAACCGTATCGATCAAGTACATGGCATTGCAGCTGATCAGAATGGCAAAGATGACGGTCGACGTAGCGAGGAAGAAAAGTAACTGCCATGGCTCCGTATGGAGCGGCAGCTGTCTGCGTCTGAATAGCCGGAGGATGAGGTTCAAGAGTCGCGGTGGGTAATAGCCAATGTGTCTTGGTCCAACGCAAACGACATAGATCAGCGTGACCGGGATGACCTGTAGCCACTCGACAAAGTTCCTCTCCTGCCCAAAGACTCCAATGGCAAGGGTAAAGAAGCCAGCTTGGAGCGTGCTCGCTACTGCATCCGTGGCCGCCGCCGACGGGTCTTCCAGCGCTCCTCCGACGTGAACCTTCGACGTGAACGGATACGCGCTATTCATCGCGCTGCCAAAGACTATCAGCAGCAGCACCCCCGGACCAAGATACAGCAACTTGTGCGCCACGTCCCACGACCCGGCGATGTGCGAAGCCGCCGTGACATTCTCGTACTTCGAGGTCGCAATGCCCGCCACGAGCATGGGAGCGAGCCCCGCCAGCAGGTAGGCGCGCAGCGGACCGTCCCAGCTCTGGGGGCCCTTGGGCTCAATCCTCGGTCGTACACAGGCAACGACCCTCGAGAGACTGGCGAGAGCGAATCCAGCTGCAGCGAATACCAAGCTCCGGTTGCTGAGTCGGTAGTCAAACATCACGGGGGGGAGGACTCCGAGCAGCACGCATACGACCTTGTAGAAGTACCGTATCCCGCAGCTCAGGTCCCGGGGCAGTATCCGAACGATATAGGCCATACGGAAGAACAGGCTGTCGGTAACATAGGTGGCGATGGGCAGCATGGCCAAGACTGGAAGATTCGGGGAATGCTGCAGGGCTTGGGCACCGAGGAGCATTGCTAGCGACGCAATGGACGAGGACACGATGGTCCGGACACCGACGAGGAAGGATTCGGACAAGGAGTATGCGTCGCTTGGTTCGGAGGCTTTGGGAATCCAGAAGGTGCGGAGTTTGAGGAGCAGCAGCGTGAGGGCTGCCATGGCGTAGGCGCCGAGATGGAGGAGGAGCGTGAAGTAGAATGCTAGACAACATCAGAAGGCAACCCAACGCAGTCGATGGAGATGGAGGTAGAAATGGAGGTAGAGATGGAGGTGGAGATGGAGACGTAGAGGGTGAGGGTGAGTTTTATATTATATCAAATCGCAGCGGTACTCACGATACGCTATTTCCCAAGTCAGCACGTGCATCTATCTTCAGAGGCAGGGGGAAGAATAACGACGACGACGACGACGACAACAAACAACAAGAACATAGGGAAGAGGAGGGAAAAGAACTCACGGAAGGCTCCTCTCAGAAGTATCCTCCCATTGAGCGTCGCAGCGGTCGCAAGCACCACCCAGAGCACACCCTTTGCACTCGCACTCCTCATCTTCGGCAAGGCATCTTCATCTTCATCTTCATCCTCATCCTCATCCTCATCTTCATCTTCATCGTCATCCTTATCTTCAGCCTCAATCTCAATCCCAGTGTCACTCTCACTTCCTCCTCTCTCACTTGCCCTCTCGCTCTCGCTCTCATGCTCGTCCAGAAGCTGCATCTTCACGTCCTCATCCCTCCCTCTCTCCTCATCCCTCCCGAGAGCCCGCCGCTGAGGAACCCAGCCGGCGCTCAGCATTTCTCTGTCTTTGTCTTCTTCTTTTCTTCTTTCTTTCCTCTCTTCCTTTCCAATTCTCAATCCCAATCCCAATTCTCAATCCCAATCCCAATTCCAATTCCAATCCCTTCCGTCTCTCCCAGCTCCCAACACCCTCCTTCCTTCCTTCCTCTCTCCCCCTTTACCCACGACGTCCGTCGCGTCGCGTCGTGTCACGAGACCAGATCACACTTCCCCTTTCCTCCCTTCCCTTCCTTCCTCGGTCTTCCTTTCCTCTCTTTGCTCTCTTTCCTTTCTTCCTCTCCTTTCTGGAAAGAAACAAAAACCAGCCAACGTTCACACCTCTTTCCTTTCTCTTTCACAACCCCTTCCAAGAGCCAAAAGCACGCCCGGCCTGTCTTCTCTCTCAGTGCTCTTCTTCACGAGAACAACGAAAGAAGAAGTAAGGAAAGGAAACCGAATAGATCACTCGCTCACTCACTCGTTCGTCGATGTCGTGTCGGCGTTTGTCGTTGTCGTTGTCGTTGCCGTCGTCATTATGGGTAACGATTATTCTTAACCCCTAAAACACCCAAAAAGTCTAAAGGTCGCAAAATAAACACCCCGTGGAAACAATCTACGGCGGAACGGTTGTGGGGCCCCGCTAAGCCTAGTTCGACCTAGCCCGACTTCAGCTTCTAGACCTAAACCCTAGCTGCCGCGTCTGACAGCAGCACCCCGGTTGGGGTTTCGGTTTTTCAGTTGGGTACCTACTAGTACAACCTACTTACTCGGTAGTATAGTCTACATTGTAATCTCGACCGGAGATGTAGGTGGCCGAATGAAATTTGAGACAGATTATGCAAACTGCCAACTGGAAAAAACTACGTTTTCGATTGTGCTACTACTTCTACTCTAATACTCAGCTTAGATGATATTCGAACACTAGGTATCGCAGTGTGCCACCTCTTCGTATACGTTGTACTTGTACCGTAGTAGTACGTAGTATATCCCCAGAGAGTTTGATTACTCATCTTCTCTTGATCGGCGTCGTACCCAGTTCAGGCCCATAAATCGTAGAGCGGTGGTTTCTGAATGGCCCAAAGCCCTGTCAACTCGATTGCACAGACTAAATACTGACCTAAAGATGCTTTTCAAGGCTGGATTCTTAACAAGTTGATTGGTTTAAGCCGTGGTAAGATCCCTTGCAAAAATATACTTTCGACATGTATTCATGGGTGGGGATGGGGGAGAGTAATGCCTTACGTAGTACCTTACGTACCGAATGCAAAAGCTGTACGTAGTACTTCCTACTACTACGTCCCAGGCGTAAGTATTACCCCTCGAGGATAGGGTAACCAGGGGGTTTAAGATGAAAACCAAACTTTGGAGGCACCCTCGAGGGGTAATACTTAGGGCCTGTACCTTGGTACTTCTACTACCGGCATGTGGCGAGGCGAACTACTCCGTAAGCCCCGTGTCTCAATCGGGCCTTCTATTTCTCCGGTGAAGAAAGCGCACCGCGATCGAAGGTACCGGTATCGTGTCTATCTCGCATTATATGGATTATCTAATAAAATACAAAAAATAAAGTACAGTACCGGTATATCCATCTCTTTGCAACTTAAACTCCATTTCAATTTCACGTTGAAATTGTATTGAAATTTTACATGCCCTGCTCTCCACTTTTCCCAATTATATCAACAAAGGTATTGCATCTAAGTAATGGCAGGGGTCCAGCCGATCTCTCTCCGTAGCCTTTCCCTTCCTTCACAATCGCTTAGAGTACGAACACGAACACAACAATAACAATACAGTAGGACTGACGCTGCGGCGAGATATATAAATAAAAAAGCTACTTGTAAATGACACTGTCCTTGGTCCATTTGTCAAAATGTTCTTATTACCCTTCTCGCTCGTATTTCAGACGTACACACACCAGGCCAAGATCCACACTACCAACTACAACTAATCTTACACATCTCTCGAAAACGAGAAAAAGAGAGAAAAAAAAACGCCACCCGTACACACACAGAGATTTTGTCGGATATGCCTTCCTTTCCGCTCACTCTGCCAAACGAACGCCTGCAATGCACCCCACGCCCGATCAACTCCTCCGATCGACCTTCCCTTCGCTTGCCCTCGACGCCATGATATCTCTAGATTGTCACCTTCTCTGGGTCTCCCGTCTCCCGTCTCTCGTCTTCCGTCTCTCATCTTCCATCTCCCCCCCTCCCCCCCCCACCCCTACACGCAAGTCCACTCGGCAAAGACGCACCATCGCGCGCTCCGATCCGCCAGCACCAGTCCCCTCCAGACGCCCCTCTCCCCAACCTTGATAATAGTCTCCCACGTCCCCCCATCCCCCTTCTCAATCGCCATACTCGTACTCTGCACCTTCTCCTCCTTCCGCATCAGCCTCAGGACCTTGCCCCCAGGCGCTTGTATGGCCAGTTTCGCAGGTTTCTTAGAGGCGTACGTGCTCGGGTTGGATCCCGAGCCCGAGGCGGAAGAACTGTTCAGAGACATGGCGGAGCTGGGTCGGATGAACGGGATGGGGGAAGCCCCCCCAGGATTCGGAGAGGCAGGCCCAAGAGAAGACGGATGTTGGCGGATGGCAAAGACAAAGGTATTGTTCAGTGCAAGTCGCTGACACTGCGGCTGCGCAACATATAAGTCATGGCGCTGAGCATGTGGAGTCGGATGGCGTGTCACGAATTCGTAGGCTGGGTTTTCGCCAATGTGAATGATGGGCAGAGCGAAAGCCATCGGATGAGGAATGTCCTTGATCGAGTGCATGAGACCTCGTTTTCCGGCGTAGATTTTGAGCGTGCCTTGGCCTTCGTCGCCTGGGAGGAGAGCCTTGACGGTATAGCGTTTCTGGCCCCCAATCCATTCTGCTTGAGCCAGAGCTCGCTTCGTCACCGTCTCGCCGCTTTCAAAGAGATCACCGTCGGCGTCGCGCTCGAACGCTCGAGCCTCAACCTCGGCAACGCATTCGATGTCTGCCGGCACGGTGAACTTGACATGAACTTGTTCAAGATCCTCAACGCGCACCAGACTCGTGTCGTATTCTGCCATTTCAATTGCATTCTTGAAGAATGACGGGCAAGCACATGGCAATGCTAGCAGTATCTCATGCGCCATCGGTGGGCACAGATGCTGCTGGTGATGTTGCTCTGGAACGTGAGTCCAGCAGATCTCCCATGGCCGGGCCAGAAACCACCAGCTTTCGGCAACTTGTCCACCAGCGCTGGAATAGAGTGCCCGTCGCGGATGCGAAGGTGCAGCAAGTGCGCAGTCCATAATCCGCCACTCCCCATCTACGATGACTGCGTTCCACCAATGATTTGGTCGAGGCATGAGAGTCAACTCGGGAACCTCGCCTGGCGTCTTCAGATAGCCCCTGATGACCTCTGCATGAATGCCAACCGCGGCGCACATCTCCATGACCAGAATGGCGACCTCTTCGCCGCATCCTCGTTTCGTTTGGATGACCCTCCTGGAATCAGGCTCACACTCGAAATCCTCTTCCCATGTGATCTTCTCGCTAACCCATGTGAAAATTGCTCGTAAACGCTGTACGTCGCTTCGGTACGGTCTGCAAACAAACCCCGTCGCGAGGCTGATAGGGTTGGTCATAGGCGGAAGGCTGTTGATGAACCGGGTGTTCTTATCGACCAGGGTGAGATTCACGGCCTGGAAGTTCGTCGGCTCTGGAATGGGATTGCCATCTGCACCCTCATCTCCGTCACATTGCTCGTAAAGTTCGGCGACTGGGCTGATGGCGGGGTAATCCATCATTTGGCACCGCTCTTTCCGTTCCACCCGCTCGATGTGGCTCAGTGAATTGGACCGATTAACATCCCTCCGAACTTGGACCCAGTCATTGCCAGAATTCCCACCAAGGCCCATATCAGTTGCCGGGTGGTGACCGTAGCTGTTCCCATAGCTATTCCCATAGCCGCCAGCGATCGATGTGACGCCGTTCGGCATCTTGGTGGGTACAGCAGGCCTCGGCGATTCTCCTACGGCGATGCTGCTTCTGGCACTCGCAGCGCCCGTCTTCGCCGACTCTATGATCTTCTTGAAGAATCCGCTCTTCTTGGCTTTGGGCGCTACCAATCCTCCCAACATGCTGTCCGATTCGCCATGTGATCCTTGCCATCCTGCTTGTGACTGCGGTCTAGGGGGATTAGAAGCGTGACTGCTGTGGTATGAGATACCAGTCACCGGGGTCTCGGGCCTCTCTCCGAAATCGACTTGGCTGCCATGTCCGCCCGTGAACCTGTCTTTTCTCGACCCAAAAGCACTGTGTGCTCGAGCGCGTTCTGCCAGCGCCTCTTTTCTCCTAGCATAACTTCCTGCGCTCGTAGATGAAATACCACTAGCGGACGCTCCGCTCATCAAACTTCGATCAGTCGACGCCGTGGTGTTACTTCCATTGGTAGTCGTGCTCCGAGTGCCGGACGATGAAGAGGTAGAGTTGGTCTTGGTAGTGAAGGTACGTTCAAGCATTGACCGGCCAACATCATACGCAGATTTGCGATGTCGTAGTTTGGACGGTTGACTTGACTGTTCTCTCTCCCCCATGGAAGATTTGGGTCGAGGGTACGAATTCATCTTTGGCGGGACGGCTGGTCGAATTTCATCATGGTCAGGTGGCATCGGACTACTTGCGTGCATCTTGCTCAAACGGTTTTCCATCCTTTGCACGTAGTTACTCAATTGAGGTGGGGGCTGGTCAACGTGTCGTGGATTAGGAGAACCCAAGAACAGTTCATCTCCATTGTCATAAGGACTCGCTGCCCTAATTCCCGTTGCGGTATTCGGTCTGGGAGGAGCGGCCCTTCTAGCCATGACATATGTCTGATCAAAAGCTTCTGGAGACCAAGGATCCACCGGAGCTTCGGGTGATCTCGTATCTCTGGACATTCCCATGTCTGCTAAGGATGTCATAACATCGTCCATGGCGCTGCGGAGAGGCGAGGGCGTCAATCCAGTCTCTCGTGGCGAGGGCGGACATGGCGAAGCAGCACGAGAAGTGTGATAGCCATTAGGTCGGTGGTCAAAGGAGTCTGTGGATCCATGCGGAGTGTACGCCACTCGGTGCGGTGGGGGAGGGGGGGGAGGGGACGAGCTGCCCACGTCGAATGGTGGATGTGGAGATGCCGCACGAGAATGGGGACGATGTTGGAGGGACGGCGCCGGCGAAGGTGCTCGAGATCCATATCCATAGTTCATCGGAGGCGCTGGGGAGGGTGCACGACTATCTCCATACCCATTGTGCACTGGCGGAGCTGGGGATGGTCCTCTCGCCCCATAAGCATTGGGCATCGGTGGCGCTGGTGAAGGCGCTCGAGATCCGTAACCGTAGTGCGTAGGAGGAGCAGGCGACGGTACTCGATAATTGTACCCATTGCGAGTAGACGGAGGAGAAGGAGCTCGAGATCCGTAGCTGCGAGAAAGATTGCCTTGTGAGGGCGTTTGCCTGGGACTCGGTGAAGGTCCTCTGGCTCTGGCTGCCGCCGCTTCCCTCTCCCTCTCTGCCTTTCGCTCGGCTTCTCTCTTCTGGGCCTCTGCTCTCTGTAACGCTGCTGTATCCGGCTGTGCGTATGATTGAAAGGGTTTCCGTGCAGATTTGGGTTTCGGCTTCGCCGCAAAGGGATTGTTGAAGGGACTCGTACTGGCCGTTCGTTCGGGCATCGGACTCGAGCTTTTGACAGTCGGCCGAAAGTTGTCGGGCAAGACTTCGACGAAGTTCGACGGGAACAGTCCCAGCATCCGCTTGTCTCTGAAGAGCCTCCCCATCCACCACGACCCATCCCCAGCATTTAGACACTCTATCAAGTCGCCTTCGATGAATCCCAGGTCGCGTTTTGTCTGGTGAGATTGTCAGCGCGTAGAAGCCCCAGGTCCATCTTGGCATCCTACCTCTGCCGTGTAAGAGAAGACGGCCCTGCACCACACGGGGAAGCGTGTGGGCAATGGGGGGGGATCGGGCATCTTTGACGGGCGCTCAGCGGCGCTTTATATGACGGGCGACACACAAGGCGGCATGGACGGGCGCGTGGCGCGAAGATGGTTTGATGATGGTGTTGTGGCGTAGAAGGAAGGGGAAGTATAGCAATATGCAAGCAAGATTGAAAGCGTTGCGTTGGAAGAGTAGGGCTGGGAATTGAAAAGTGAGAATTGAGAATTGAGAATTGAGAATTGAGAATTGAGAATTGGGTTGGTAGGTATGGGCGGATAGGTATGGATCGGAACGGGTGTGAGGTAGCGTAGCAGCAGTGCAGTTGAGAAGGTTCGTTGCCCTACTCGGTACTTCACAGCCTTCACAGCCTTCACAGCCTTCACCGAGCTATTCGCGGAAGTCAACAAAGCAGAGAGGGTTCAGGTCCAAGCTCGAGCTCCGTCGTCTCGTCGAGCCCTCTCCATAGCAACGGCTAACCTCGGTTGGGTCTAGCGTCAGCGCCCCACAATCGCTATCGCAATCACATCCTTATCCGTATCAATATTTCCGTACGGAGAATATCAGTATCCGCAACTCTCTCTCCAAGAAGAAAAAAAAAACCCGACCTGCAAGATCAAGCCTCCGTACCTTCAGCTCGCCCTTGAAGCTATTCCCATATTTATCCACCCTGGATTTCTTCCAAAGACATCCCTCCCGCTGTCTTGATAGCTGTTTGTTCACGGCCATATCATAGCACCACCCGCGGGGCGGTCCGGGCTTTGTTGACAACGCCCTACTTTACTCACTAAGAGAGGTGTGTTTGTTGTCATCGGCAACCGGCAGGAGGCAACAAACGAATCAACCCCATACATACAATCAAATCGCACGTTACGTTCACCACAACCGAACTGCAAACAAACAACTTGACATAAAAACACCAAACTCCCTTCTCCTCTCTTCCCTCCCCCTCCACTGCTCCTTCTCAGAATCATTTGCCCGTTCGTCGCATCTCAAGAACCCATCGCTCTTGCTTTGCCCAACTGGCAAGATGTCTGCGGAAGGGGCCATGGCCAACCAATACTCCGTCCTCGAGGAGCTCGGCTCCGGGAGTTTTGGAACCGTCTACAAGGCAATTGACCGCTCTACCGGCGATGTGGTTGCGATCAAACATGTATGTTCATGTCGAAAACTCGAACGCCGCACCGGCGGAAACATGACTGACTGACACTGACTGACTGACTTCTACCAGATCGACCTGGAATCCAGCGACGACGATATCCTAGAGATCCAGCAGGAGATATCCGTTCTCAGCACCTGCGCCAGTCCTTTCGTTACGCAGTACAAGGCGAGCTTCCTCCGCGGGCACAAGCTATGGATTGTCATGGAGTACCTCGGAGGGGGATCGTGCTTGGATTTGGTAGGCTTACCGAAGTCCACTCTCCCTAATTTATTGACAGTTGGCTACAGCTCAAACCCGGGTCCTTTAACGAAGGGCACATTGCCATCGTGTGTCGCGAGCTTCTCCTCGGTCTCGAATACCTACACCAAGAAGGGAAGATCCACAGAGACATCAAGGCCGCGAACGTGCTGCTGTCGACGACTGGAAAGGTCAAGCTGGCAGACTTTGGGGTCGCTGCGCAGCTTACCAACATCAAGTCGCAACGGAATACCTTTGTCGGTACCCCCTTCTGGATGGCCCCGGAGGTGATCCAGCAGGCTGGCTACGACTTCAAGGCGGACATATGGTCTCTGGGAATCACGGCAATGGAGCTGGCCAACGGCGAGCCCCCGAATGCCTCGATCCATCCCATGAAGGTTCTCTTCCATATTCCCAAAGCCCCAGCACCAAGATTGGAAGGGAACAACTACAGTAGGGAGTTCAAGGACTTTGTGGCGCAATGCTTGGTGAAGGATTGCGACAGACGTCCTTCTGCGAAGGAGCTGCTGAAGCACAAGTTCATCAGAGGCGCTGGAAAGGTCGAGGCGCTACAGGAGCTCGTGGAGAGAAAGCAAGAATGGGACGGAGGTCGTACACGACCTTCTCATCCAAGATTTTACGAGGAGACTCTGTAAGTCCGCGATGTTTGGCAACTGGAATACCTGCTGACGGTTTAGAAACACCATGACTCCCAAAAATGAGCCAGACGAATGGGTCTTTGATACTGTCAAAGCCGCAACGATAGCCTCGCGCAAGAATACCACGAAGCGACGCAAACTATCCGTCATTCATGCAAATGGTCAGGGCGTACAGAACGGCGCAGAGGAGGCCATGAAACGACTCGATCTCAAAGACGCGCCTCTGGAGTACTCCTCTCCCTCTCCAGCCACCATGCGCAAAAGCACCGTCCGCAGGCAACCATCGGTTGGGCAAATCATAACCCCAACCAAAACCCGACAAGTCAGTAGTCAGATAAAGCGGCCTCTTCAACCCGACATGAGCTTTGGTAACACGGGATCCACTGTGCGACTCTTCCGCCGGGTTTCTGACAATTCCACATTGGCGCAAGTCAGCTCAGACGATGCCGCTCCGGCCGTCACCCGAGACGAAAATCGACCTCCTTTGACCGAAACAGTGACCAAGGAGGCTGTATTAGGCCGACGAGTCTTCAACAAAATTGTCGATCCAGCTTTCCAAGAACTCCACGCTCAAACTGGAAACCAAGCGAAGCGAGAAGCGCTATCCCGTCTGGCAGATGCTTGGAGTGCACTAGACGCAGTAGACTCCGAAGGCGAATACCAACTGCTCAAAGCTATGATTGAGCGCGTCCAAGGAGACTCCAAGCTCTCGGCCCTTTTGTCGCCTCCCAAAGCTTCTACGAGGGATGGGACTCCCTTGGCAACACCCCAAAAATCGCCAACAAAGCTTGTGCTTGCCCAGAATAACCCGCACCTCAAGTCGCATCGCCGAAGACAGACAAGCTTGATGCCTGAAGCTGAAAAGCTTGTCAATTTGCCTGGACAGGTTATCCCGGGTATGGAGCATACCAAGCAGCTTGCAGACGTCTTGTACGGACGATGGACCGACGGACTGCGAAGCCGCTGGCCTGCTGTATAATTTTTCGCACTCGGCATACTCCGGCCCATATAGAAGACCGAGCGCGCAATAGCATTGGCGGAGGTGTACAAAAAAAATTAGCCTTGTCTATCTTTCATCGTGCACAAATTGAGATCCGCGAACATAGAGAACAAGGGAGGACGGAGACGGGCAAGGAGCGAGGGGAGAGCAGTTGTACAGCAGAGATGGGATCAACTGGACCAATCTGAGCGGGCGAGCTGACTGTGGAGAGCGGAAAACGACTGATGATAATGCCTTTTCCTTTCGTACTGTGTCTACTCTTTCCTCTTGGGGTGGTTTGCCTTGGTTTGGGCAGTTCGCTCTTTGCAATGGATGGACGGACGGGTAGCTGGGTGGCTCGGTAATAACTGCTTGCAGGAGCCGGAATTTTGTAAAGCAGGTCTGTAGTAATTTTCTTGTATAAGATTTTGAGACAGGTAGCTAGGTAGATGGGCTCGAAACACGAAATCAATTGATTGCATGGTGGACGAACTGTGTTTTTCGTAGAATGGACTGATCAATAACGTCTTGGGATAGATGGATTTTTTGAAAAGAGAAGGAGGGGGAGGGATAAGATCAAGAATGAAGTACAAGGTACTGATGAAGTTCGTGATTTGCGGATTTCCAGATTCAGATTCTGAATTAGCCGAGAACTTGAAGCAGAAGAAGCCCCCATGCGTTCGAAATGCAGGCATGCATGCATGCCGTGCAACTGTCGCTCGCTCGCTCGCTTAAATACGCGAGGCCCGGAGTGGCGTTTCTTGTTCGTTATTGATGGAGGAAGGAAGAGGGAAGTGTTGTTATTTATTAGCGCTCCAATCAATCAATCAATCGGCTTTGTGTGTTTCGGTTTTTCTCTCTTCTTTTTTCTGTGTTGATACTGCTGGGGGGAAGAGTTTATCCGCTGTTGGTTTGTGATCAGTTGGATATTTATGTTAGGTGGTTGGAGGGTTAGTTAGTTGGTTATGGTATAGGATAGGAGAGGAGAAGGTAGGATAGGAGAGGAGTGAGTGAAGGCTGTTTCTTATTGCCTTGTTATCCCACGCCAGGGGCAGATGTATGTCTGCGCTTCCTCGAGAGAGTAGCCCTGTAGGCTTGGTCTCTGTTCCTGTTCCTGTTTATTACCTCGCGGGGAAAGAAAAACTCTCTCCCGAAGGTCGATCGGCTCGGCTCGTCTCTAGCCAAGGAGAAATTCGTCAAAATTTCGCTGCTGTGAGTGCTATCCAGGTCTTCTAGGCGGGAGATGGGTGAGTGTGTGCATGTCGTGTGGTTCAATTGGAGCGCCGACGACTGGGGAGTCGATCAGCTGTTTGGATTGATGCGCATGTACTGTACGTATGTATGTACATGGGGCCGGCAGACTCTTCTGCTTAGCCAGTCTGCTCTAGGGTCTGGGGTCTGAGGAAGAGATGCTGGGGTATTTGAGAGAGAGAAATAGAGAGAGGAGCATATATAGGTGGGTGGGTGAGAATGTGGGTTTTCTTGAATTTCCCTGCACTTTTCCTGGACTCGTTTATTTTGTTTACTTTTGTGAAGTGAGCTGATCCATGCGATCGGAGCCGAATCGAAACCATGGGCAAGCTGTTTAACATCTCGCTCGCGCTCTTCGCCTGTACGGGGTATGTTTCTACGCACTCATTATCATCATCTAACTACATGTAAATATTCATGATTAGAGGGAAAATGTATATGCTAACAGACGGGCTCAAAGATCATTCCTGTTCGGCTACGACGCGGGCGTCATGACCGATGTTATCGCCTCCCAGAACTTCCTCACGTTCTTCCACACCGACAAAGGCTCGCCGATCATCGGGGCCATCAACTCGACCTTCAATGGCGGCGCCGTGTTTGGCGCTCTGCAGGGCGGCCTCACGATGGATCGGTTTGGCCGGAAGATCACTATCCTGATGGGCTCGCTTATCTGTCTCGTGGGAGCCATCTTGCAATGCGCGGCGCAGAACCTGGCTATGATCCTCGTGGGGCGGATCCTCACGGGGTGGGCTGTCGGGCTGCTGTCGATGGCGGTGCCGGTGTACAATTCCGAGTGCGCGGCGCCCAAAATCCGGGGCTTGATCGTCGGCCTCTCGCAGCAGATGATTGGCATTGGATTTATCGCGTACGTCGCTCGTTTGTTCGTTGCGTCGACCGGTCTCTGATCTCCCATCCCATTCATTCAATTCCTGCCTGCGAGTTTGATAGGTGTTTGATTTGTTGGCTGGCTGACAGTCAGTCAACAAACAGGTCAACATGGGTCGGCTACGGCTCTGGTACAGCCCCGGACTCCAGCAGCATCCAGTGGCGGCTCCCTCTCGCCTTCCAGTGCCTACCCTGTACCATCCTCGCCGCGGGTATCATGTTCATGCCTGAGTCGCCGCGACACCTCATGGAGACGGATCGCGAGGACGAAGCCCTCGGCGTCCTCCGCCGACTTCACTCCACCGGTGCCAATGACAGCGAGGTTCTGCAGGAGTTCCACGAGATCAAGACGACGATTGCGGCCGAGAAGGCCATTACCGTGCCGGGCTGGAGGATCATGTTCACGGTCCGGCAGTGGAGGACGAGGCTGCTGCATGGGATTGCCGTGCAGTGCTTCACGCAGTTTACGGGCATCAGTAGGTCGACGAAGAACCCATGCATGCTGTTGCTGTTGGTGTTGAACTTTGACTTCTCATACTTACATATATATCGCTAGATGTCATCGGATACTACCAGACGACCATGTACGACGCGCTCGGGATCACGGGCAACCGGAACCTGCTCGTCGCTGGCATCTACAACTGCGTGGGTCCACTGGCTAGTAAGTCTGGTTCCTCTCACTTGCCTACGTGATATGATATCTCGTGGATCCGATCCTTTCACAACAAACAGCGCGCTCATCTTCTTCATCTCGGTGTATAGATCTCATCTTCATCGTCTTCATGATCGACCGCATCGGGCGCCGCAAGCCTCTGCTCTGGGGCACCGTCGGCATCACCCTCGCGCTCATCTGCGAAGCAGTAGTCAACTCTCAAATCGACACCGCGCACCCCCAGAAGAGCCTCTCCATCGCAGGCGTCTTCTTCCTGTTCTGCGTCACCGTCATCTTCTCCCGCAAGTCCCTCTTCCCTTTCCCTTTCCCTTCCCTTCCCTTTCCTTCCCTTCCCTTTCCTTTACTTCCCCTCCCCCCTTCCCCTTACTCTCTTTCTATTCTACATGAGCTCTTTCTTCTATGAGTCGTGGATATAATAAATGTATAATATACCAAGTCCCTTACTCACCGGCGCGAGATCATACACACAACAGTCTCCTGGGGCCCTATCAGCTGGGTCTACATGGCCGAAGTGATGCCCATGCCGATCCGCGCCCGCGGCAACGCCTTCGCGACCGGCATCGGCAACTGGCTCGTCTCGACCTTCTGGGCCCAGGTTGCGCCGACGGCCCTGCAGGAACTCACGTGGAAGTTCTACTTCCTGTTCGTCGGTATGTTTAGAATTCTCGGCAAGCAGACAGACAGTTAGATATGCTAATCGAAGATACTACTCAACAGCATGGAACATCCTCATCACCTTCCCCGTTGTCTTCTTCATCTTTAAGGAGACGAAGCAGGTCTCGCTCGAAGACATCGACCTGCTCTTCGGCGAGCGCGCCCTCGGCACCCTGCCTGACGACCTGCGCAAGAGTGGTAGTGGTATTACGGAGGTCGTTGGTGGAGCGTGATCGAGCACGATCATTATCGTTACGTCCTTGGTGTGCGTGTGCATCTGCCTGTGCAGGATAGGTTAGGCTTTATGGTTATGATATAGAAATGGATGGGCTGGTTGGAGGATAGATCTTGGATAAGGTAGAAAGGGGAAGAGTTCACCTATCCAAATCTCCCAAAGATATATATCCCAAATACAACCTAATCCGAGCCAACCCAACCTAACCCAACTCTCATAACTCATCATATCTCCATTCCGTAACGTAAGACGTAATAATGATATCTCACAAATCCATCTATCCATCGCTTTCCCCATTTCCCCCTTTCCCCCTTTCTTCCCCCTTGCTCGCCCTTTTCGCTTAAACTTCAAAGCCTTTCTTTCTCCCTTTCCCCCTTCTTTCTCGCCTCACTTCGCTCCGCTTCGCCTCAGATCAGATCAGACCTTCAAATCAACAGAGATCTCCCTCTCCCTCCCTCTCTTTCCTCTAATGTCCTCCAATTTCCCTAATTTCTCCCAACCGCCTCCAATTTTCAAATTAATGGATTCAAAAAAGAAAGAAAAAAAAGACAGAGAGGGGAGATCACCTAAATCAAAACCTAAATCCAGACTGCCAGCATGCCAGCATGCCAGCGAATAACCCCCTCATTATCGGAATCCCATCAGAAAATCAAGAGGAAAATATACCTGTACCTCATCCTTCACATCATTCTGCTTATGAAAAAAAAAAAAAAAAAAAAAAAAAAAAAAAAAAAATATATATATAGGAAAGGGAAACGGAAAGGATATAAAGACAACGAAGAGAGGCAAGAGGAGGGGCAGAGTTAGTCAATTGGCTAATAAGACCGTACGTAAGAGACAAGGCAAGCCCAGGAAAGAAAAGTTAGTCGAATATCGTCGTTGTTTAACTGGGAGCTTACGAATAGAGTTCTGCGATATAGATACTTGCAAGTACTTCTTTCAAGTCCTTTTTCTGCTCGTGGGCTTAACATCCCATCCCTTTTCATTACAGATCCAGCGCGTTTAAAATAGCCTTTAGAATATGCATGAATTTCTCCCCCTCCTCCCTTCCCTCACCTGCCCTTCCCATCCCCTCTCACTCAAGACGCTGCCTTCTTCTTCTCCTCGACCTTCTTGACCTTCAACGCCGGGAACTTGAAGGCCTTACTCACGCCCCCCTTGATCATCTTCCACTTCAGGAACTCGATCTGCGGGGTCCAAGTCAGGATGCCGACCCAAGGGTTCACGTTGTAGTGCAGCTTCAGTACGACATTGTCTGTATTAGCGAGCTTGCCCGTCGGGGACGAGATGGTGTATTTCCCCTTTTGGTTTTTGAGGTCGAGTTTTCCACTGCCCAAGTTTGTCAGCACTTGTTATCTCTAAATCGCGGTACGAGATCTTCCTCTTAGGTCCGCATGCCACCCCCCTATACACGGCCAAATTCCTATCTCTTTCGTGTAGACCCATCCGATATCATCCCACCCCGGAACGGCACCATATACGAAGCGTATGACCTACCGACTAGGATCAATCTTCTTCCCCTTGGCGCTCTTGACTAGTTTCTTCATTGCCGCAGGCCCGATGTTAACCAGATGGTCCGCCGACGGGTTCGTAATGATCGAGTCCCAAATCACAGCTTCATTCGTAACCTCCGTATCCGTCGCGTTCGGCCACGACGCCGACACGTAGACAAAGACTTGCTTGGTGTTCCAGTTGAAGAGCGAAGACAGGTCGGCCTGCAGGTTGAAGCGGATTACGGCGTACTCTTCCTTCTTCACCGAGTAGTAATGCGGGCGGCCTTTAACTCTGTTAGGAGGATTGAAGTGTTAGCGAGTAAGTAAATGGTAGGGGATTTTACTCTTCTGAGAGGGGACTGGGAGAGTGACGGAGGGAGGGATCTGGCAGGGTGCGAGAAGGGGAGGAGTGTCACATACACCTGCACATCCTTCAAATCAACACTGGCGCTGGGTGTCCTCGGCGCCGCGAAATCCGAACATGCGATCAGAGCACCGACTATGAAGGCCATCGTCGTGAAGAAGCCAAACACATTCTGGGCGCGAACGACGACGGAATGCATGTTTGTTTGGGCTCCTCCTTTCTCCGTTGGTTCTTCTTTTTCCTTTTGATTTGTTTTATCGCAGAAACTGGGATGAGGTTCTCGAGATGGACTCGGCTTCGGATTGTAGGCGGCGAACAGAATTGGAGAGGAGGAGAAGGGGGGTGCGAGGTGGAAAGTTGATGTGATGCGTAGGTGAGGAGGTTGTTCGTGAGGTTATCCGTAGAGCCCCAACTCGCAAGGCCTGACCGAGTTTAACACGTCTCGTCAAGCCACAGCCTTCCCGGGCTTTGGCTTACGCTAGACACTAGCGGATTGTGGGGTAAGTGAGGCTGAATTTGAGTTTGGGATATTGGGATGATGGGAATGTACCGGTAGTACTCCGTAGACAAATGTTCAATTCAAATATCTATCTTGATATCAGACATATAAAGAGCATCACTTATTGCATTTCCCAGATCTAGCCATCATCCTGATTCCGACCAGCCTATTCCGGATTCATTCATTCCATTATCATTCCAGCCAGCCCTTGTTCCCAACCGCGATTAAATTAATATTACCCCCCAACTTCCTCACTCCCTCTTCACTTCGCATCACCACCTCGCCCCAACATTGGCCGCCCCCAGCACTCATATCCGCAGCTTTACTGAGCAGGTCCCGTCGACTGCACAATAGTCCCATATCCATGCCCACCACTCTGCACCCGATCACTATACACACCCGGGGCACGCCGCGCCATGAAATGCCCCTCGCGCGCCAGCTCCTTGCGGTGGTAGTATACGTACTCGAGGTAGAAGGCGTGGATGTGGCCGGGGATGTATCTGCGCTTCTGTTAGGTAGGTGTCGGTGGGAAGGGGGAGGGACAGAGGAGAGAATGGAGGAAGAGAATGGAGGAAGAGAGACAACACATACCCGAGGAGCGTCAAGCAGATATTGATCAGCAGGTCGACGCCGCAGCCTGCGACGAGGTAGACGCCTACGGGTGGCACTGCGCGCGCGGTTCTGGTTAATCACGGAGCTTTGGCAAGAGGAGCGGATGGCGCATCGCATCGCATTGCATGCCTAGGGGGAAAAGTTCACGTACGAAGAATGGTGATTAACACCACGAAGAGCGCAGAGACGGCACCCATAGTTGGCTGCTATGGATGGGGTTTTGGCTTGTGGCGGATGTCGATGTTGATGGAGGTAGAGGTTTGTCTGGTGGGATGTCGGGTATTATGATTATTTGTGGTGTTGTTAAAGAAGAGAGCTGGTGCTCGGGTATCGATCGAATGAAGAATGTGAGTGTGAATGTAATGAGTGAGGTTGGTGGATTAATTTAGGACCGAGAGGGTAGACTGACTGATACCAGCACTAAAACTAGCTTGCAGCAACGGTGGATAGCTGGCCGATGACGTCGTCGAACCGAGCCGAGAGCGAGGTGCCGGGACAACACCCGACTATAGGTATCTTAAAATACATTTACTATGTAGTTTTTACTGTTATTATAGCTGAATTATTCGTTGCGTAATTTTCATCGCAATTTCGCTTTGTTTTGATAGAATTTAGCGCGGGCCAAAATACGTTCGCCCACTTTAGGAAAGTGCCCCCAAAGCTGCAACGTCAAGTCCCACTACTTACCTATTACGGCTGCGGTTCTGCTCCAAGCTGTCGGAAGAACGGTGGTCTAACCTGATTGGTAATGGCCCTGTGATCACATGACCAACCTCCCAATATTGTTTTATCCGCGCAGCAAACGAGGAATTCCTAAGAGAATATCTCTTCATACCTTCGTCACGAAATCATCTCCTTCTTCACCAAATCATCTCCTTCAACACCAAAGCATACGAGTGTCAACTATGACATCCGCTGATCCCTTCCTGCAACTCGAGCACGAGGGCTTCGCTCTGCAGCTTCAACTCGAAGAGATCGAAGCTCAGCGGGAGCTGCAATCCGGCAAATGGACTGAGGATAATCCGCCGGACTTTTCAGTAGCATTCGATAACTTCGAAGCCGAGTTGAAGAAGGCGCTTCTGATAGTCGAGGACCTAAAGTTCGCTCACAGCATTGCTAGAGCTGTTGATTCCGATGAGGTGGCCATTGAAGAATCAAGAGCTGAAGAGACACAGTCGATTCAAGATCGAGACTTCGCCCGGAGCCTGAATGAAGATGGAAATCTACCCTCCCAAGATACCATGACCAAATTGCCGGAAATGTCTCGCCTCAGAGCGGAGTCGGTTGACTGGGACCATGTCCTGCGAGCTACAGAAGCATCGACTCTGAGCAACCGGTCCTCCGGCAGCACTGTCGCGGGCCCATCGACCGATTACACTCTCCGCCAGAAAGCCTTCCTTGAGCATTTGCCCCAGCTCAAAGTGGAATGCAGTGTCTGTGGAGAAGTCGTTCATCCTCATGCTACTGTGCGTTTGGCATGCAGCGATGTATATTGCAAGCCGTGCCTCAAATCTTTCTTCCTGCGTGTTGCCAAGGACGAAAGCCTCTTTCCACCAAAATGCTGCCGCCATGCGATTGACATCTCGACTATCGAGGCGGACTTCTCATTCGAGGAGTTGTCTGCCTATCGAAGTGCTGAGCTGGAATTCACCAGCACGGATAGGGTCTACTGCGCTAGGCCGGAGTGCGCCAAGTTCATCCCTATGCCGCAGCGAACAGCGGATCGCGCTTCCTGTGAGGCCTGCGGTGCCGGAATCTGTATGCATTGCAAAGCACCTGCACATGATGGAGGCTGTCCAGCGGATGAAGCAAAGCAGAGCCTCATCAAATTCGCGGATGAGCAAGGCTGGAAACCCTGTTTTGGATGCGGTGAAATGGTGTTCCGGTATGAGGGCTGTGACCACATGACGTGAGTGATACCTTCTTTCTGCCACTCGTTGTGCAAGCAAAAAGCTGATCCAAACCAACAGTTGTAGATGCAGCGCCGAGTTCTGCTACAGATGTGGAGTCAAGTGGAAGGAATGCCTATGTGGTGACTGGGTGCCGGAACTACTCGATCGAAGAGCTCAGCAAATTGTTGACAGAGAGGCTGAACGTCCCTTGGCACCTGCTATCCGTCAACAGCGCGTGGTGGCTATGGTACATGAACTAGAAACAAACCATGAATGCGACCATAGTGGCAAGTTCACCAGACTGGAAGGATCGCGCCGCGGCAAGGTCTGCGAGAGGTGTGGCACGAGACATTGGAAGTACATATTGTCTTGCAAACGTTGCCATATGCTGGCTTGCGAAGACTGTCGACGCCACAGACTATAGGTCCTTCAATCGAGATACAATAAGGGAAAGGCAGGCAGGGCGATGAGCGCCTAACGCTGATAGTTGCACTCATTATGCAGATCTTCTAATAAACAAACCTTGTTGTTAACATATCGCTATCTCGCACATAACCGCCGAGAGAACGGAGAGGGCTGAAGGCCATTCTGCCGCCTATCAACTTCTTCCTGATGATTTCCGCCTCGTGAACTAATTGCGTACGAGAGATGCACAGCAGCAGCGTTATCGTCTTGAACTATCTTCCTACCCTTAACGAACCTCCAGTTAGTTCACTTCTTTCCATTCAAAACTAGCCAAAGTCAAATAAACGGCTCATATATACCTGTGCTGAATCAGTTTCGGACGCTTTCTTTACTTTACCTCTTGTGCATGCGTCGATCCAACTTCCGATTAAATCGACTGACTGCGGAGGTGGTTGGAAAGAGTATACCAAAGGCCATCGAATAATATGATCAAGAATGAAGGTTTTTTGTTAAGGAGGTCGATCTTGGTAGTAGTGATAACCGGCTCCGGCAGTCAAATATGGAGGTAGGTATAGGGGCATCGTACATTAGTGTGCCAGCAGTCCCATACTATACGGAGAATCTCCGAGCGATAAGATAGATATTCCTTTGCAGCTCCAGAAGCTATCCTTTCCAACGGCAATCTCCAAGTGCCCGTGAGATCATCATCATACCTAGCACACGACCCCCTTTTAATAATTTCTTCCTCGCCAGGATGCTCCCTCCTCAGCCTGGCTATCTCTTCTTCAACCCTCGCCGGTTTGATCGGTTGATAGAGGTATCGGATTTTATATTCCCATCTGGCCTTCTGCGGTGCTAGAACTGCTCTAGAATCGCCGGTACACGCAACGTGCAACATGCTTGTGACGAGACCTCATCTTGCAGTAGCCCGAGCTGTGCCCCCAGAGGAATCTAAGCCCATATCGAAAACAGAAGCATCAAGCTTTTCATAAAGCTCTGCTTGATACATAGCTCGCTCTGAACCGCCCTATCGGACAAGCAATCCTCTCTTTGTCGAGGCCGACTTGGCCTGGCCTGGCTCAAAGCCGTAGCGAACATGGGGCAGCAATTGCTTCTTTTTCGTACAACATTCTCTTCTTAATCTCCGCAGTCGAAGCGTAGCAAGCCCCTAAGCTAGCCTTTGCTATCTATCAGGACGGCTCTTTCTTGTTATCACGCGACTTAAGCTAGCCCGGTCGGCATTAACAGCCAGCATTATTGCGAGCTGCGAGCGGACAAGAAAGCGTAGAGCGAATTCTCTAAGTCGCGCCGTATCGTGTCATATAGAATTCGGCTTCTTGATTGTTTCGTGGATATAGATAGGTAGGCGTGATTTGGATCAAGTCGGATGCTGCCAGTCAGTGGTCATGGAGGGGTTGGCGACTCAGAGTGCGCGGGTGTGGTGCTTTCGCGTGCTCGGGATAATACATACCCACCTATCCCGTGATCTATAAATCTGCCAGGCCCTTAGCGAAAGACCTACTACCTATATACAGACATTCAGAATAGCGCCAAAGCTGCCTGGTGATAATGGGCGTTGATCTTACAGCTTTAGAGGCCCATGCGGGACAGAACACTTTCGCGGGACACATTACTTCCGCCCGCTTTAAGAGATGGCCCCAAAGGTAAGGTCCATTTCGTTCACCTCTCGCGCAATCATCTTCCTCGACTTATCATGGATGATCCCTTCGTCCATTTTTTTGCTCTCGAGTATGCCCCAGCCAGCTAGTTCGGGTAATTCTGGATTGGAATGAAAGAGAAGAAAGAGAGAGTAGAATGCTAGCGCAAAGAATTAAACACATCGGACGAGAGTTATGTTCAGAGTGTCCCCATCGGCTCCCGCTCCCCCAAAGCGCAAACAAATGCCAGCCCCATCGCCAACACATCCAGCAGCCCCCAGCCTCACCACCACGACCTCCCTCCACCGTGTCTATTAGCCCAGCCCAGTCCGTCCGCATGAAAGAACTCCGCCCTCCGTACAATTCAAGCAAACTGTTGTATCAAGATCAAGAGGATTTTTTGGATGTACTCGGTCGGCTGTCCCCCACGCCCCAACCCGCTGTGAATATGTCGAAGAAGTTGCCGCAAGAGATAAAAAAAGATGTGCTGCTGGGAACGCGCGCGCGAAAGGTGAGAAATGCAAGAGCTTTTACCCCTTGCCCGGTCCGCCATTTTCTTTATACCTGCCATCCCCTGACCCACGCCTTGCCAGCCCCCCGAACCTGCTACCCGTGCAAATATGCCATCAATGTAACAACCCAGCGCTGCGCTATATTCCAGAAACCTCCGAAAACCAATATATCAATATGATCGTTGTCATCTCATTTCAATCGCGAAAAGCCGTTGCTGTCCTGAAAGAAACAGTTCATACACGTGAAAAGAGAGGGCAGTCCGGATCCTATGTAATAGACCGCAAGAAATCGAGGGCGCGAGAACCTTGTTTTGTAAACCATTTATTGAGCTCCAGGAGACTTGCTTGGAGGAAGGTTAGCGCTGCCACTGTTCTGGCGAGCGTCACCGCTACCCATCGACATGTTGCTCATCCCAGTCGAGAGAAAGGCAAAGGGATCGCTCTCGCTCTGGCTGGAGTAGAAGTTATTCCCTGGTCCAGCGGAAGCTGGTCCGTTGCTGGCGGACTGGAAAGCAGCTTCGGCAGCACGGCTGTCAAACGGTCCAGCGGAGTGAGAGCTCGCACCAGCTGAGCTGAAATGGGTGTTGAGGGATCCAGGGTATGGACCAGTGGACGCACCGAGTCCAGACGGGAGAGCGTACGTGCTCTGGGGACCACCATAGTGCTGGTTACCGTATCCGCCACCGGAGCTGAATCCACCGCCGGCAGCCGATGTGAAAGGACCAGGGCCAGGAGTCCCTGCCATGGAACCCGGACCCATTCCGCCATAGTTGGAAGGAGTGTCCATTGGAGAAGGATAACCCGAATCAGCCACGACAGCCGCACCTGCTCGGGAGGCACCACAACGGAGACAACTGACGTTCTTCGCAAAGTTGTGATATCCGCAGCCTTCGGAGCCACACTTCCAATCCCCAGCCCGGAAAGGAACAACACCCCCACCCCCACCCATTCTTCCGCCGCCGCCGTGGCCGCCACCCATACCGCCGTGATGACCCATGTGCTGGGGAGGAGGCATCATGGCTGGGGGGCCGTATCCATAGCCGCCACCGTAGCCCCCCATGGAATCTCCACTCGGGCCAGCGCTCATAGCGGGGAAAGAGCATCGGAAACATGCGGTACGACGCTGGAAGTTGGAGAATCCACACGATGGGCAGGTCCAGTCTCCAGGGCGAGGTCGGTTCTTGCTAGGAGGGAAGGGGGTCAAGATTTCTGCAGCTCGGTCAAGAACACGGCTAGAAGAGGGGGACACCTCGATCGCCTTCTCATTCAAGGCTCGGCCATTCATGCACAAACTTTCTGCGGCCTGGTATGGTGTTAGACAATGGCCGCGAACATGAAAGAATTTGACAAGGGCAGAATGGGATAGGTTGAGCAGTTTGTCATAGAGAAGTAGAATGAACTCGCAATCCGCCGAGGCGACAATTTGATGTGACTTGCACGCCCGACAGAACAGATAAACATGAATAAAGGATTTTGATCTAACCTCTTCGTGGGATGAGAAAACGGCAAAGCCGGATCCGGTAGGTTTGTGCTGGTCTGGGGTCCGTAGAGTCCAAAAGGCAATGGGGCGGCCTCCAAACTGGGTGAACCAGCTCTCCAGCTCCGATTGAGTGGTATCGTGGGGGAGACCAGCCATGTGCAAGACTTTGCTGCGTTCAGACAAGAATGCTCGCACGTCGGCACGGGCATCCATCGGCCTCGTCAAAACATCCGGATGCTCGTGGGCCGGTTGAGACTTGCGAATCAGGCCTCGGAGAACTCTTGTCAGGGTGATTGCCTCCTCCATGGCTCTGCGGGGCGAGGCAGGCGCCAGAGCTTGCAAGTGGAATGGCAGGTTGTGCTTGATGGGTGCACTGGCTTGTACCGGTTCCACCTCGAGCGCAGCACAGATGTTGGACAGCATCGATGGCCCGAATGGCAGAGACTCGGGGTGATGTTGCTGCCAGCGCTGGTACTCGGTCCTCAGATCGAAAGTTCGGGAGTGCTGGAGATACGGTGGGAGCACCACGGCCTTGTCGCGGGCTTCACGGGGAAGCTGAACCCGGAGATCCCACGAGTCGAGTGTCACGAAAGAGAAGTCGAGGCTCTGGGAGGTGAGGTGCTCGCTGGCAAAAGCGTCGAATCGGTTGATCGCATCGCGGAAAGTTCCAGCGTTGCGGACGTGCTCCCAAGTCAATGTCGTGAGGCTCGCTGCACATTCAATATCAGCATTCATCCCATATGACTGTCGTGAACCGTGTGCTGCCTTAACATTGGACCCGCCCGGATGTGTTTATACATGTGTATATGTATATATATCTATTGATCTGCATGCCACTTACTGCAGAGTGGTGTAATAGGGGTATTGATGGGCTTGACCAAGACGCTCTCCCGATGCAACTGGAGCATTGATGGTCAGCAGATTCTTCCGATGGCAGGTAGAGGCAGGCGGCAGAAGGGAAAATAGTTCACCTCTTCGCAGGATTTGGCATCCAGAAGTATCCAGCCAAGCTCTATCACCTCTGCAGAATCTTTCGTCACGTATACGCCGTGCTCGTCGCAGGTGGTGGCCACATGGATCACCACGTATCTGTCGAGATTGCCCTGCTGGCTCGGTGCGGAAGCGGACATCTTGGAGACGGTGTGGGCTGGAGGAGAGAGAATGGAGTGCGAGGTGAGGTGCGGACGAATTGTAGCTCCGAGAAGCGGCGAGAGCAGTAGTCGGCGTGGGGTTGATGAGAGAGAGAGAGGAGCAGCAGGAGGAGAGGACGCTCAAGAGGGAGGAAGGTGGCGGAGGATAGAGTTTGGAGAAGATGGGCGCGACTTGGATCCCAAGGTGAGGTCGGACGAAGAGGCGAGACGAGACGAGACGAGACGAGACGAGGCGAGGGGAGTGGAGAAGAAAGGGGAGGGGAGGGGAGGGCAGAGGAAGTGAGCTCGGGATACGGAGCCTCCTTTCTGGGTGGAGGTCGAGGTGGAGGTGGAGATGGAGGTGGAGGTGGAGGTGGAGGCGGAGGCGGAGGAAGTGGTCGGCGGAGGGCAAAAGAAATAGGAGTCGGTCGGGGTTGATCCGAGACGAGGCGAGATGAGATGGGTGAGGTGAGGTGAGGTGAGTGAGCGAGAATGTTGCGCTCGGTGGAAATGGGGAGAAATCAATTGCACGCAGGTTCAGCAGCACAAGGCAGCAGAACTCGCAAATTACAGTACATTCATTACTTTACATTAATTACTCTGTACGGCGGTACCAGGGACCCGACCCGACCAGATCCAGGTCCCTAGTAGGTAGACCTGGTAGGTAGACCTGGTAGGTAGACCTGGTAGCTAGACCTGGTAGGTAGACCTAGTAGGTAGACCTAGCAGGTCCTACTTCAACCAAATAGTTGCACCGACTGCAGATAGAGTAGGGTACCTACGCACCTACGCACCTACAGCCACTGCTACTGGTTGGTTACCTACGGCTGGTACTGCTTACTACTACTACTGGTAGTAGTAATTACCCACTACGCGGCTGAACCTAGACGGCGGTCGTGCTCGACAGGGAAAAGACTAGGAGGGAGGTCCGTTCCGACACCGCCTACGGGGGCTGCTTACCTAAATGATCTGGCCTTGTTTGTTTACTTACATTCGGAAGAGAAGTGGGAGGATATGGAGAGGTAGAGATCCGGCCATAATCACAGAAAGCACTCTCCTGCCCATGATCCATATACGCATTGCATCCACCCACTTTGCTACCTGCCGCAGCTTCTTTCTTATTACAAAAACAAAAACAAAAACAAAACAAGATACAAAATACAAAATAAAAAAAAAAAAAAAAAAAAAAAAACCAAACAAAAAAATAAAATAAAATAAAAAAAACCTCGCGCTTGGTCAACAGGAACAAGAGCTGCTGCTACTTAGCGCTATATGGATTTTCTTATCTGGCTCGTTTATACTTTCTCGACAAGGATGTAGCTTTTACTGCAGTTGTACTACGTACGTAGTACCTACCCATTGTGCTCTCTCTGTATGCCTACCACTACTGTATGTTTGTTTACTTGTCGACGAGCACAATCAGTTCCGTGGCTAGAGTATAAAATGTAACATCAAATGTGAGCAGTCCCGATTCCCGGAGAGAGCAGAGGATCACGTACGGTCCAACGCCTTCTCAACGGTCAGTCAGTCAGCCTCGTAATTAATCATCCTTATATCGACATGTCGACTCTTCCCTGTTGGGCATGCAGACATCTCTCCACTATTAATCTCTTCAACCCCATATATCCAATCTACACTTACCTAGTACCCTGAGGCCTGAGAGCCGCTGCAGCCGGATTTCGATTTCCGCTCCAGCTCTTTGGTTGCTGGGAGACTACGTCCCAGTGGTAGTACCGGTGTCATGAATGAGAAGAGTAGTGTTCATTTAGTAATAGTACCAATATACAATAGACAAATACGGATACATAAATACATACCTACCTACCTACAGACCTCAATGATGAAGCTGCCCGAATCTTTCTCGTTCGAAGAAAAGAAGGAGCAAAAGAAAATGACGAAAAGGAAAGAAATAAAAAGCAATCTCCTTCCGGCCTCCGCCCTGTCACAACAGCGTGCGCGCCACGAGTACAGTGCCGTTTCTCTCCTCCGCCCCTTTCTTTTCCCCGACGGAGTGCCCCTGATGAGCCTGAACCCCTGGTCGTCAGCGTCACCTTCACTGTTCACCTACCTACCAGGGCAATAATCAAGGTCTTGGACACTGGATCCATCCCGTCCGCAGCCCGAGGCAGGCCCGCACCAATCGGGGGCTACCTATCCAAACGGGTCTTGTCTTGATATACGGGTACTACCGGTACTCCTACGTATCAATCATCATACAGTAGAATCCAAAATAATCAACAATGATAATAAATAATAAAAACAAATTTACAAACAATCACAATCATAACTCGACACTCACTCGGAATCGATCCAGGCAGCAACAGAAATATAGTGTGACTTACCACCATCACCACAGCTCCTCGAGTCGCACTCCCTTTCCTCTTTCTCTCCGGGCCTTGGTGAGCATCCCCGTCTTTGATTCTTTTCCTCGCACGACTTGCATTAGTCAGTCAGTCACACTTTAAAGATAAAAATAAAAAGTAAAAATAGTCTGGCATAGAAAAACAAAAGAAGAAAAAAATGAAGAAGAAAAGGAAAAAGAAGACGGGAAAAAAGCCACGTTATCATTTAAAATTTGGATAACCCCTGATACCTGCTCTTTTCTAGAATTATAGCGATCGAGGCCAAGATGGAAGATGTAATTTCACGATCTGCTCTTTTGTATTGCTTTTTTTTCGTTTTCAATCGGTATCAATTGACGACACTAGGCGAGACGAGCCGTGCCGAGCCAACCCCTATTATTCAGACCCCTCGCACGCGCTGCTCCCGTGAAACCTTCTCTTCGTTTGCTATTCTTTATCAAAAAGAATTTAATTTTTTTTTAATCCAGATATCTTATTGAATGTATTGAATGTTTATCCATTTTCATACCTACTACGTATATCCAATATCTCTCCTCCCGACTTCATGATACTTTATGATTAATTAATCCACGCAATACACTGCAATAACCATTTTCAGGATATAAAATCCAATTGCAATTAATGTACACCCTCTCTCAAAGAAACCACATCAACCGCCTCTCTCTGCACCTTTTCCATTGGGAACTGGTTCGCTATAGAAGTGAAGCAATATGCTCAATATCGCTCAACATTTCAGACTTCGCGATCAAGCCAGCCGTTTTTAGAGGCCAGAACTACAGGGAATATATAACTTTACGTACCGATTCAAAGCCAGATTCCAGCACCGATCGGCCCGATCCTGACTTGGACGATAGTCCATAAGCTTTTCAAATGACGTGGATATCAGGAGGTCATATCTACAGGAGTTTCAAAAGCTCAAACCATCTCCTATAATACCACCAAATGAAATTAAATGTTTGGTTTTGCACTATTCGTACAGCTATCTGATTTGTTGATAGCCGTTTGCTGCACGATAGCGGCGAGTAGCCACTCGACGACGCGAAGAGAAAAAACAAAAAACAAAAAAAAAACACTCGAAATATACAGAGGTAAAGCGGTTAAGTGTTGTAACCCTTGCTACTCCACAGCCACTATTCTAACCTAATTGAGCAATAATCTGATACTAAGCACGGAACCTTATAGAATCTCGAAAAGCCTTACGGAATAATACTACTTACTACTTTACTTTGTACTACGTATCAAGATCAGATTACTGCTCGATTAGGTTAGAATAGTGGCTGTGTTACAGCAAGGGCTACAATACTTCACCGCTGTACCTCTGTATATTTTTCGAAAATTAAAGGATATGAGATATCGAACTCTGAAAACGCTTAAGTTAACGAACGAAATCCTATAGCTTCCAATAAGAATTTCTCTCTGGCAAGGATTATTCTTTAAATCGTTTTCAATCTTGGGTACTGAGAGCTTAAAACCAGTCAGCTGACTGTAACTCATATACTAAAGTAGTAGTACATGAATAAGCCATCGCTGCAGGACCCCTGCTCGAAAAAAAAATGCAAATTCATATACCCAGTCGGAGTTAAGTAAACTGCATCGGAAAACGCGCGTTTATTATTCCACTTTTTCCAGAGCGTGGGTGAGAGTTGCATTTAGATATAAGCCTGACAGGACCGATGGCAAGCTCATTACCTGTAAGAAGTAACGAACATCATTTTGTTTTCTGATCGCATTTGAAAGTATTTCGAAAATAATACATATATATATATATAAACTTCTCGCGCTAAATGAAACTATACATCGATAACAGTTACGTAGTACTTTAGTAATTTTCATTTACGCAACACAACGCTACGCTGTTGAAGATTTTGGATATATTTATGATTCTGATATCGATGAATAAAAAGTAGACTTAAGAAGTCTATCGCACCTTCGCCTGCTTATCAGTATTCTTCAGAGAGGCTCGATTCTTTACCTGTACTAGGTGCCTCCTCCGAACCTTCAGCTCTTTTTCTTTTTTTTTTCTTGCGATAAAAAAAGAATAAGTCTGGAAAGCTGAAATTTGATCATCGATATGCGACGTTTCTTTATAAAGTACTTCTTTTATTCGCGGCTCTGTCACTGTTGGTTTGCCGGTAATAACAAACGTCAAATAAATAAAGCTTCTTCTGTCTTCTGTGTATTGCAACAGGTAATAAAAAGGGTTCTTTCAGCACTGAATTGATTATGAATCTTGATTGATTTCTAACTAAGAATTTACTCTTTTAAAAGAATATACAAGTTCTATTGAATATATTAAAAAGGTTAATAGTGGGCCTTGACGTCGCAACTTTTAGGACCCTTCCTTAAAGCGGGCGAAAAAGTAATCGTCGGCTCGCTTAGGTAGGCCTCCTTACATTGTAGAAGCACCAAAAAAGAGCTATCGTATAGAAGCCCGGCACCAAGGCTAGACCTTATGGTCCTTATAAAGAAGTATAAAAAAAGATGGGTGGAAAGCTCGTTGATTATTTTAGCTAAGAAGTATATGCCCTTTTATAAAAGATAAGCCTATTTAGTGTGGCCTTAATGGTTTAAGCAGGAAGCATAACAGACAAAGTGTTTACATCCGTCTCTTTATAAAATAAGTAAGCGCCCCCGCTTACTATCAAGCATGTTGGATTGCTTCTAGCGATCAGGGAATATATACTCGTAAATCGCAACTGTTGGATTGCCTCTAGCGATCAAGGAATATATATTCGTAACTTCGTAAGGGTCGTCAAAGTACTTGCAATTGCAAAACACTCGGTTGTAATAGTATCTGATTTCTATCTGCTCCCTAAGGTTCAAGGGAGCTGATTCCTTCTATATGATTAAAAGGATTCACGTGCACTAGCTAACTACTAGGTTTTATATTCAAGTTGGGAGTCCCTTAAGCTGTGACACGCTAAGCAAGGCATGCTAAGTGATTCGTAGGCTGCTTTATGTGGTGGGGGCCCCATAGGGTTTTCCTCCCCACCCCCCTTATAGAGTCTTGGCCGATAAGGGACTTTTTTTTTAAAAACTGTTGGATTGCTTCTAAGCGATTGAAGAATATATTGTAGAAGCACCTAAAAAGACGTGTCGTACAGAAGCCTGACACTGAGGCTAGACCTTATGGTCTTATAAAAGAAGTGCCAAAAGATAAGTGGAAAGCTCGTTGATTGTTTTAGCTAAGAGATGTGTGCCCTTTTTATAAAAGATGGGTCCGTTTAATATAGCCTTAGTAGCTACCTTAAAGGCAGGTAGGGGGTCATTTGAACGGTCCTCTGACCCTCTTTTATAAAAGACGGTTATTAGACCGCTTAAATTCAGTACTAAGCTCTTTTCAGTAATAGTTTGCCGAGAAGACCGTCCCATTGAAAGAGACCGTTTTGTGGCCGTCCCATGGCCTTCCCCGTCTATATTTTTAAAACAGGCTTACTAATAAGCTCGTTTTAAAAAATTGAAATAGTTCGATAACTATTTCAAACAAAATATAATTGTAAATGAAAACCATTTCTTAAATGGAATCGTTTTAGTAATAATTTAATAAATTCGATGCCAAGATATTTCTCGGTATCGCTGCTACGGCTTATATATCAACGCTTTAAATTTTTAATAATCAGAATCGATCGATTCATTAAAAGTTCACCCGCGCAGATGCGCCTTAACAGCACCCGGGGAGGAGGGGGGGGGGGGGGGGGGCGGGTGGTAATAAGGGGGTGGTATACCTACTAGAGGGTAGACTGCTAAGCAATTGAAAAAAAAAAATTTTTTTTTGCTTATTAATCAACGTTTTTCGGGACGGTTTCAAGTTCGGGGACGGCCTTAGGACGGCCACAGGACGGCCACAGGACGGTCTTAAAACGGTCTTTTCATAAAAAGACCGTCTTTTATAAACGACTATTTAATCGATTAAAACCGTCTTATTTTAGTAATAATCTTTTCACGAAAAGACGAACTCTTATAAAAAACGATTCAATCGATTGAAATAGTTTTTTTTTAGCTACGATTTAAATAATTTAAATCGTTTGTTTTCAGATTCTATTCAATTTTAAGTATCGGCTTAGGGTGATCCACTAGCTATGCCAACCTCTTGGAATCGTCTTTTAAAGAGACCGTCATCGGATTATCAGCTGACGGTTTAAATGACCCCCTACCTGCCTTTAAGGTATAGCAAGTACCTTATTAAGCAAAGTGTTTACATTCGTTCTTTTATAAAATAAGTAAGCGCTCTCGCTTATTATCAAGCAAGAAGAGAAAAAGAAAGTGTAAAAGAAAGAAAAAAATCTAATATACAAAAAAAAAAGTATCTTATCTTTAAACTTTAAAGGTTTAAATTAATTTTCGGCAGCTTTTTCGTAATCTTTTTCCGTGCTTACGTCTTTAACTCTTTCGTCTTTTTTAAGCTAAGAAAGTCTTCTTCTTTTAGCAAAGCTAGCATTAAATGATAACGTGCTAGTAATAGCATTTTTAAAAGTAAAAGAGCGCGTATCGTTTTTGCGCTTATTACTAGTAGAATCGTTAATAAGTATTGTTGAAGGGAAGAGCTCCGACATATACTTAACGTCAAATCAAAAGATATATATGTATATAGCTATAGTAGAATCGTAAGTAAATAAAAGGGGAAAAGGAGGACGATCGAAAGATACTCGAATATGTTTTGTGAGTACGTGTATTGTATTGTGTAATAATATAATGCTAGTTTAAAAAAGAACCAACTACTCGTTTATATAAGAGCTTGCACGTGACTTAACTACGTGTTTAGCAAGGCTAAAGCATGCAGCGCACTTACGTGACAAAAATGCTTAGCATTAGTATTATATATATAAACAAAATAAATATAAAGCTTTAACTCTATTATATACGTCTCTTCTTCGAATCAGACTCGCTTTCGAGTTACTTTTTATAAAGTAGTAAAGTTGGGTTTGTAAAACGAGCATATAACTGAATTGCATAATCGTAATACGGTTTTAAAATACTACTTAATAATGCATCGCCGGATCGGTGTTAGTACGAAAGCGTATATAATATAACAAAAAAGATAAAAATAGCAACGAAAATGTAAGATAATCTTTCGAGTCTAACTTTTTTTTATATCTTTTATAGCACTTTTATTTAATTATAAAAACAATATCAACTCGAGCGTTAATATTATCGTTAAGATAAGCGTGCGCCGGCTTAAGCGGTTAAATAATAACGCACTGTCGAATCGATAATAACGCAAGGCTTAAAGCGGTAACGTAATAAAAAAAACAAAAGCGGTAATATATACTCGAGATCTTATTATAAACAATCAACTTTCTTTTTATATTAACTTTATACTTTTTTATCTTTTCTTTAGTATTATTATTTATTAACTTTATTATCAATTATTATGTTTTTAATTTGTTTCCGGTGCGTAAGCTACGTAAACAGAACTTTCGATAATATTACGAACCGATATATCTTTTTTTTTCGATACTTTTATTAAATACGAGCGCTGCCGTGATATTAAGTCAACTTATATTTTCGTAAGTTATTTTACTTTTCGTTTTATACTCGTTTTGATTCCGATTCGATAGCTTTTCGTAGAAGTCGTCGATGCTAGCATAGCTTTAATAGATGTAATAACAGCTATAAATAATAAAATTAAGTCGGCCGATAAGGTTTTTCATTTAAGCATAATTGCAAATAACCTTTTTATTAAGACTCGCCGCGCTTTTGCTTCTCGAGTTAATAATGCTTCTTCTTTTCTTCGAGCTCGTATCGCCGCTGCTTCTTTTGCCGCCGCTAATGCTAAAAGTCTTTTAGCTAGCTTAGATCTCGTTTCGGCGTTGCGCTTACTTGCTATCGCTACTACCGCCGATCTAGCTTCGCTAAACTTGCTGCGTTAAATCTTAGCCGCTATAAATCGAAACAATACTTTGTTAAGTAATTTCTTTAGTTGCGTAAATGTATATTGCGAGCTTTTTGTAATTCCTTTCCGATTTGATTACGATAAGTTGCCGATAAGTCTTTATCTCTTTTATTTTTATCTTCGCTATCGCTATCACCTTTTGCTCTTTTTGCGAAAAGGCTTCGCCGAAGTGCTCGTTAAGCTTTTAATCGTAGCAATACCGGTAGTTCTTCGCGAGGTTCTAGCCGTAGCAATACTCGTAATTCTTCGAAAGGTTCGAGTCGTAGTAATATTAATAAGTCTTCGAGAAGTAAGAGCAATGCTTAAGGTGCTACGAAAAGGTTTCGTACTATTCTACTTAGCTTTAAGTTATAAAATCGGAAAAGTTTTTATCGCGTATTAGCAGCTTGCTAAGTAATTAATGCAATAGATTTTTCGTATGCTCTTTTTAATCAGCCTTCGAGTAAAGTCCGCTTTATATATATAATATGCTCGTATATAATAAATCGAAAGCATATAAATATAATAACGTAAAGCTCTTTAATATAAAAAAGGAAATAAAAAAAGTATAAAAAAAAAGAAATCAAAAAAAACTAAACTTAGATAAAGAAAAAATCAAAAATCAAATTCAAACTCGTCTTTTCTTTACGTATAATTATACCTTTATGACTTAATCACTTTTTATTGCTTCTTTATTATTGCTTACAAAGACTCTTGCGTATTAGCTCCGTTGCTCTTCCGTAAAGCTAAGTAATCGAATAATAAATTTATTTAAGCGCTTGATTTAAAAGCCGGACTCGGCTATTTCATTTAATAAAAGCTGTTTTAAAGATCTTTTCATTTAAAGCTTAAAACGAAGTAGTAACGCTTTAAAAGTGTATCGCACGTAAAACTTTTTTAATTAATTACCGGCAAATAGTCTATTTAGTAAAGCTTCGTCTTCTTTTAGCTCTTTTAACTTGTAATATCTTTTTATATTTATCGACGAAATTTAATAAAAGTTAAGCTATCGAAAATCTAGCTTCTTAACGTTAAATATATTTATTTTACGGACCGAATCGTGCTTAAAAACTAAGTCACTTATCTTTAAAAGCTTAATTCGAAAGTTCTTTTTATTATTAAAAGCATCTTTTCTTTTTTAACGGCAGCGGGTTTTTTTAAGCGTAGCTTCCATAGCATCTTCGTCTCGTATCCGAAACTAGCGTGCTTTTAACTCGATAAGTTTAATACAATTAATTATTAGTTTTTGAAATAACGTAGCTTAAGATTAAATTCGAGTTTTAATCGAAAGCATTGCTTCTTTATTATATATTATATAAAAAAAAGTGAATCCGATAAAAGTATGCACCGAAGTACGGTCGGCGAATAAAACGGCTAGCAATTGCGCAATTCAATCGGTACTTTTAAGCTTATTTAATACGTTTTTAATTAGTTTGAAACCGCGTTCTATTATTTTATTCGTTTAAAAGTAGTATGTTAAAACTACGATTCGATTGATTCTTTGATTATTAAGCAAGTCGATTACTTTTTTTTTAAATTTTGAACTTCCGTCGACTATTAGCTAAAAAAAAATCTTATAACGATAAATGATATCTTTTTAAATAAACTTAGCTATTAAGAACGAGTCTCGAGTCCGAATCGCTTTCGCTTCGACTTATTTATTTATATTATTTTTAGCAACAACTAAATAGCTTTTACTATTGCGTATAAGTAGATAAGTAATATCGATAGCTTAGCGTTTTATTAAGCTATTAGATCGATTAAAGTGCAGTAATTTTTTAAGCTTATTAGCTGTTCGATGCTAGCATTCTTTATAAGTCTTAACGAATCGTTTGACGTTCGTATAATATTTATTTTAAAAGTAGCGCTAATAAATATAATAATAAGTTGATTCACGGCTTTTATAATTACTTTTATCGTAATAAGCTATAATAATATCCGTTTTAATCGAAAGTTTATTAATTATTAATCGAAAAAGAAAGCTTTTCGTCGAGAGTTTTTAAAGCTGTTGGATTGCTTTTAAGCGATTGGGAATATATATTCGTAAGGTCGTAACGTTCGTCAAAGTACTTGCAATTGCAAAACACTCGGTTGATAAGGTATCTGAATTCTGTCTGCTCCTTAATGCTCAAGGGAGTTGATTCTTTTTATATGATTAGAAGGAATCACGTGCATTAGCTAGCTAATAGGTTTACTTGTTAAGTTAAGGGTCCTTTGACTGCTGATATGCTAAGCGAGGCATGCTAAGTGGCCCGTGAACCTTGGTTCACGGGTGAGCTCCTTAACTACTATTACTACTACTACTATTAGCTAAGGTCGATATAGATATACCGACACCGGCAACTCTCTTTTTAGCAAGCAGTACTTTGCTAATTATTATATCGACCGAAAAAAGAAAGAAGGTAATCAAACAAAAGAAAAACAATCTCGTTGTCGGTATATTCATATCGACCTTAGCTAGCTAATAGTAGTAAGGGAAGCTCACTCGTGAACCATGGTTCACGGGCCACTTGGCATGCCTCGCTTAGCATGTCAGTAGTCAAAGGACCCTTAACTTAACAAGTAAACCTATTAGTTAGCTAGTACACGTGATTCTTTTTAATCATATAAAAGGAATCAGCTCCCTTGAGCCTTAAAGAGCAGACAGAATTCAGATACCTTATCAACCGAGTGTTTTGCAATTGCAAGTATTTTAACGACCGTTACGACTTTACGAATATATTCTTAATCGCTTAAAAGCAATCTAACACTAATCAGTAGTTAATTTATTACTAAGTGATCAATCATAAAGAAGCTAAGACTCTATAACGAAGATACCTTTTAATACGATACCTCCTTCCTTTTATAACGAAAAAGCGATTCCGTACCAAGTCGCTCTTTATACTACCGATTTTCTTTATTCTTACGGAAGAGTGATTCCGAACCAAATCACTTTTATACAACCTTTAAAGCTGTAAAGCCGCGCTTATTACATATAGCAAACCCAACTAACAAGATCGATCTACGTACGAGCAGATAAAAACTATAGCCGATCGAGCAACTAGACTTTTAAGTAAAGAGTCTAGCCGACAAAAAGCAATAAAGTATTATACTTTTCGAGTTTTATTACTACTTACGGAACCTTTAGCTATTCAGCTAAAAGAAACACTATACCTAAGACTCTCAAGCTTTTCGGAAGGACTAGACGACGAGATGTCGAGCATCTTATTTAACTTAAACGAGCTATTATACGCAAGGCCCGATAGTAAAATTACGGCTCGAGCAATAGTAAAGGACTTCTTGGATACGAAGTGCAAAAGACTAAAAGACTACGACTTATAAAGCTTATTCCGGCACGCTTTCTTACGCTAAGATTAGACGAGCTTTATAATAACGAAAGATAATACGAGACGAAGCTTTAAGTTTACTACTTTTATTAGCCTTAAAGAATACTTGCTGTCTAAAGGCGTATAATGCTTTTTAAAGTAAAAAGGCTACGCTAATAAGATAGTCAAGCTTTTAAACGACGAGCAGCAGCATTAATAGACTTTCGAAGAAATAAAAGAGCAATAGGCAGCACTTTTAAGTCTCGAATCAAGGTGGACCGTCGAAAACTTTACGGACGACGAAGAGAATACGCTTTAACTACTTTTACCACTCTTACGAAGTCTAAAAGAAAAGGAGAAAGAAGAAAAGAAGGAAATCTAAAGGTTACGGGAAGAGTTTTTAAAAGAAAGGAAAGATATAAAACGAAATATAAAGGCTATAGCAAGGCAAATAACGGAATTACGGACTTACGCTATACAATCTAACGAAAAGCTACGACGAAGCACTTTAGCGTACTCGACGCTTTTAATTTATCAATCGCTACGCAATACGCTAATCATACAAGAAGAGCCAAGATTACCTTAGCGGCCTTTAAACCTTTTTTTTAAAAGCTATACTTAGTTTTCTGAAAAGCTTAAGCTTAATAGCAATAACAACAAAAGTCTTAAGATTATTATCGGACTAAACAATACTCGAAGCTACGAAAGCTATACGCTAAAGAAGGACCCGCTAAAACCTAAGAGCATTCCGGACAAAATCAGCTTTTATTAAAGACAGCGTGCAGATTTCCGTGCTTAACTTTAGCAACTCGAAAAAAAGATCTAGCACTTTCGGACGTACCGATAAGCTTTTTAAATCTCTTAACAAACTACGTATCGATAAAAGAGATACTAAAAGTATAAGAATCGCTAAGAGCGTGCTTAAAAGTACGGATATTATTAAGCTAAAGCTTTAGCCGATAACTCGAATAGCCTTAACGATCTTAACGATGACCGACGAAAAGAGAACGAAAGAGATTAATAAAGAGATCGAAGACACGGATACGGAAAAAGTAAGAATAAGCTTTTTAAACTATTAAAAAGATTCGGAAACGGACTTTTAAAAGACTTCGGATCCGGAAATAAGCTTTTTAAAGACTTTAAAAAAAGACGGACCATTAGCAATTATATTAATAACCTTTTACCGATTAGACTATTAGCTAAGCATAATACACTTACGTATAGCATTTTAAGCGCTTTTAACGATAATAAAAACGATTTCTTTAAGCTAAGAGCAATAGACTTTCACTTAAAAGCGAAAGAATTAGCTTTGTTCGCGCGAAGCTTTTTTAAAGAGCTGAAGTATTTAAGACTCGACGATAACTTCAAAACTTAGTTAAAGATTTTTGCTAATTAAGCAAATCGATACGGTTTAATCTCCGACGACTATTTAGCGGCGTTCTTTATTATGCTTACGAAAGAAGCTATTATATTTTATTACAATTACGTTATTAAAGCTAAGCTTTCGACTTTTAAAGCGAACGCTATTACGGTAAAAGACTACTTCGAAACTAATTATCGGCGGCAAGCAAAATACGATCGTTAAAAAGAAATTTCGTTAGATTTAGTTAAGAAAAAGAATTTAAGGACTTCGCTTAACGAATGCTTTAAGAAGCTCGCTAAAAAGCTTAAAAGCATTTAAAGCTTTTTACGACCAAGTTTGAAAAATGATCGAAGTCTTGCTAACAAGTTGTATTCAGCTTATAAAAACGTGCTAGAAATTATAATTGCACGAATAAATCTTGCTTTTACTTTTACTACGATAATTATTGATATTCGTCGAGCAATTGCGTTTGCAATTAAGACCTTTCGACCTTTCGCTAAAGCAAGTAGAGCTTACGCGAGCTTTAGCGAGCTATACGATCACACTTGTTCTTAGTATAACACTTTAAAAGCTGACTTCGATTTAAACGAAGAATACGAATGTTTTATTTAAGACCGCTAATATTTCGGAAGTAAAAAAGCTGCTAAGATTATTAAAGATGAGAAAAGGTATTTTGTTTGCAAAAAGCTAAGTTATTAAAGCATTAATTATACTTTCGACGAGCGTAAAGCATTCGTCGCTAAGTTTTAAAGCTTTAAGAACGCAAAAAAAGTGACGAGAAGCAAATTCTTTTAATACGTAGTATCGATCGAAGGTTTGCTATTTATATTTACGAAAGAATTCGATCAATTTATCGCAAGCTTATTAAACGAGCCGCTCGAATCGAGCAATTACGTTAATATATCGGAAGGTTTTATAATTACTTACGGCACTTTTAACGCTAACGAAGTATACAAACAATTAAAGATTCAAACGGCATTCTACGCTTTTATTAGCTAAGTAGAAACTTAAAAGATATTCGAGCAAGATCCGCGTGCGCTCGTAAGCAAAGCAAAGACTTATATAGCTTTTAAGTACTTTAAAAACGTGTTTATAAGCTTTATAATTAATAGCGGAGCAGCTAATTTCTTTACCGCTAGCTTGCTTTAGTTACGAGCACTTTAAAAAAAGTATTTCGAGGTTTAATTAAATACATCTCGAGCAAAAGAGAAGTCCGTCAAGTACGAGATCGGCTTTGCTACTTTTATTAAAGCAGTTACCTTAATTATTCTTTTAAGTTAAGTAGAGTTTTACGTTGTAAAGAGCGACGTACCTTTCTTATTTTTATTAGCTAATATAAATAAATATAAAGTGATCTTAAATAATTTACGAAACGTATTAATTTAAAAGAAAAAAGAAATACTAATAATAAAGATATTTAAGCATATATAAATGCTATTAAGTAAAGAGCACGCTACAACTTATTATAATACCGAAAGCGAAACCGTTTATTGCTACTTTACGGAAAAGCAATTAAAGATTATTTATAAGCGTTTTAGCTACTTCTTAGCAAGTCGATTTACTACTATTCTTAAAAAAGCCGAGCACGAATTTAAACGGGATTTGCTTTATAATATCTAAAAGTTTTGCTATTACTATTAAGTATTCGGACGCTCTTCGAAGAAATTTAATATCAAGATTAAAAATAATACTAACTTCAATGATACGGTATACGTAAACGTAATGCACTTTAATAGCAAGAACGTATTGCACGTCGTTTGCGATTCTATTAACTTTTAAGCCGCTACTTTCTTTAAAAGCATATCCGCATAGCACTTACTTAAAAGATTTAATCGATGTTAAGTTAATACTTACGTTAAACCTTTTACAAACGTCGTGCACGATCTCGGAATTAACTTCAATTCGACAACGTTCCGAAGCTATTTCAAAAGTATTAGCAGCACTTTAAAGCAGATGCTTATAAAAGCTTATTATAGCGTCGAGCTAATAGAACGCTATTACGTCTTTGTGCGACGCGCCTTTAAGATCGTTATAAAGAAGCTTTCAAAAGCCTTAAGAGAAAACCGGTTTCAAATAGCTATTAAAGCTATCAACGACATAGCTAGACTTAATAACTTGGTTCTTACACTCTTCGTCTTTAAGACCTTATTAAAGCTAACGGAGCAAGATCGACTTGCCGCGTCTACTTAAGAGCGTGCTATTGCTATTAATAAAGCTATAAAAGAAGTACGAAAATGCTACGCAGCGAAGCAAGTTAAAGACGCACTTAAGAAGAAGAATAAGCTAATTACGGAGCATACTTTGGACCTTTTTATTAATTCACAAGTACTTGTATAACGAGAAAACCAAAAGTAGAAAGGCCTTTTTCAGCTGCTTAATAAGCAAAAGCATACGTGCACAATAGCATGTCCGAAGCTTACGGAATTTAAGTCAACCTTAATAAAACTTTACTACTCTGAAATTGAAAAGCTGCTAAAGGAATTGCAAGTACTTAAAGTAAAAGTAAAAGAAAATTAAAGTAAAAGCGAAAAAGAGTTAGAACTACGAAATTCGCTTAAACCTCAACATTCGCTTAATCTATCGAGGTCGCTTAATCTAAGAAGCTCGCCAAGATCAGTAAACAACTTCCTTAACCTTTAACTTGTTAATTCTTAAAAATCAATAATACTAATAGTCTAGATACCTTATTAGAAGTACGATTTTAGTATTTCGACCGTGCTCGACGAAGAAGAAAGCGATTCTTACGTTTTATTTACTAAAGACTCCGAAGTGTTTATTATCGATAAAAAACGCCGAGACTATAAGCTTTTAACTAAGTTGCGAGCTAAAAAGATTATCAAAAGCTTTAAAGCATTATTTCAAGAGTTTAAAGCAAAAGAATTAATTAAATTGATAACTTAAAGCATCTTTTAAGTGATCTCGAGCACCGACTTACGAGTTAAAAGCGCTAAGATCTTCGAATCTAAGTTTATTAACGAGATCAAAAGCAAAAGAACACTTACGCTATACGAGAAGTCTCGTATAATAGTTTAAGCTTTTTAAGATAAAAGCAAAACGAAGATATTCACCGAGTCATTTACGGTGCAGCGAGCGAGTTAAAGACTTTATTATGCTTTAACTCTTTCGTTAATAAAAGATTACGAATATCAAGTCTATAGTAAAGATATTACGCAAGCTTACACTTAGTCAAGCACGAAGCTTATCCGAATAATCGTCGTACGATCACTTAAAGAGATCACTTATCGATTCTTTTTCGGCATTTTGTTCTTTATAACTAACCTTTTATACGGCATCTTCGAAGCAAAGACGTACTAGTATAAGCGTTTCTTCGAGCACTTTATAAATAACCTCGGCATAAAGCAATCGAGTTTTGACTCTTGCTTTTTTATATTAATTAATAAAGATCAGCTAAGAATAGCTACTTTACAAACGGACGATGTTCTTATAGTTATTAATCGAGCTATAAAAGCAAAAGAAAAGAAAGAGTTAATCAAATCCAAGCTAAAGAGCAAAGAAATAAAAACTTTTATATACGCCGAACCGATGATTTTCAATAGATGCAAGCTATCTTTAAATAAAGACGGGTTCGGATTATTAATTAAGCAAAAAAAGCAAAGTAAAAGGCTTGTAATAATCAAGCTCGATTTAGCTACACGGGCTAAAGAGTACTTAGAGCAACGTACTCGAAAAGCGTATTTGACTACTATTTACTACTTAAAAGCATCTTACGCTTTATCGATAGCTACTTAACACTAAGAACCGAAAGACGAAGACTATAAAACTCTTAATAAGATGATCTAATAGCTAATCGATCACTTAATACGAAAGATCTATTACGTGCTTTTAAACTTAAAGACAGCGAAGCTCTTTGTGTTCGTAAACGAAGCGTTTGCTAACAACGCTAACCTTAGCTTTTAAATCGGCTTCGTAGCTATCTTTAATAATAAAGCTTACGTAAATAAGAACGAGTTCACTTTAACGGGTAACATCTTTTATTAAGTATTATAAAAGTGCAAAAGAGTGATAAAAGCAGTATTAGCCTTTGAGCTATACGCTATGTCTTTAAGTATCGATATAGCTATTGCTATATCGACTACTTTTACTTAAATCACAGCTTAGCTAAAGATCTTTAATTTCTTTGTAGTTATGTGCACTGACTTTTACTCGTTTTACGAGTGTATAGTAAAGCTAAGAACTACTAAAGAAAAGCGCTTTATAATCGATATTATAGCTATTCGAGAGTTATACGAGAGGCGGGAGCTCTTTAAAGTACGCTAGATAAAAAGAAAATCCAACCTTGCTGACGCTATAACCAAAATCGAGGCCAATACTTCTTTGCAAAAGCTAGTTTTGACTAATACTTTAAAAGTGCAAGTAAACGGATAAGTAGAAAGGCCGCTATAAAAGAAAAGAGAATAAGGTTTAGTAGAATGAGATTGTTTTTCTTTTGTTTGATCACTTTCTTTCCTTTTTCGGTCGATATAATAGTTGGCAAAGCATTGCTTGCCAAAGAAAGAGTTGCCGATATCGGTATATTCATATCGACCTTAGCTAGCTAATAGTAGTGAGGGAAGCTCACTCGTGAACCATGGTTTACGAGCTACTTAGCATGCCTCGCTTAGCATGTCAGCAGTCAAAGGACCCCTAACTTGACAAGTAAACCTATTAGTTAGCTAGTACACGTGATTCCTTTTAATCATATAAAAGGAATCAGCTCCCTTGAGCCTTAAGGAGCAGACAGAATTCAAATACTTTATCAACCGAGTGTTTTGAAATTGCAAGTACTTTGACGACCGTTACGACCTTACGAATATATTCCCAATCGCTTAGAAGCAATCCAACACTCGTCCTTCCTTCTTTTACAGCGGCCTTTCTACTTATCTATCCACTTGCACCCTTAAGGTATTAGTCAAAACTAGCTTTTGCAAAAAGGTATTAGCGCCGATTTTAGTTATAGCGTTAGCAAGGTTAGATTTGCTTCCGATCTAGCGTACCTTAAAAAGCTCCCGCCTTTCGTATGACTCTCGAATAGCTATAATATCGATCATGAAGCGCTTCTCTTTAATAGTTCTTAGTTTTACTATGCACTCGTATAACGAATAAGAGTCAGTGTATATAACTACGAGAAAATTAAAGATTCTTAGCTAAGCTATGATTTAAGTAAAAGTAGTCAATATAACAATAGTGTTGTGCGGAACAGGCATGCTCCACCCAAGCTACATATGACATGTTATATGACCTCGCTTAATAGCGCCCTTAGCACACTAAAGCTCTTAGGTACATGTACATAGATCTTGACGAGCTTCTTAGATAAAATATACTAAGCTTCATTTAATCTACAGAATCTCTTTTTAATCTTAATGCTAGTAAGCACTATAATTAAAAGCTACATTCGCACTCACGAGCTATTCAGTTAGTCTTTGATAACCTTCGAATTAATCGAGAGCGGATTTTGCAAGTCACTTTAACGTTACTTTGCTATAATTTTCATTTTGCAATTTGTCTTTTTCAATTATATTTATTCTTTACAACTTACACTTACTACCTTTAAGAACTTCAATCAATTTTAAAAGCTTTAGTTACAAAATCAACTGTTACAATAATAAACGACAAAGTAAAAGAGGTTCTTTTGATTAATAAAACGAACTTTACAAGTCGTAGCGACTTCTTAAAATAGATTACGAATTATAAATACTTTATCAAGCGCTTTAATATAGAATAATACGCAGCTCTTCGTATTAGCGTAAAAGAACTTACTTTTTCTATCGAGCAAATCAGATTAAAAACGAAGTCTGCTATAAAGATAATAACGGAGCTTAATAACGAATAGTTCTAAAACTAAGACCGCTAACGAAAAGCTTAAAAAGAACTGCACTTAAAAGCTTTTGCAAACGATTTTAATAGACTTTTATAATTAAAAGAAGTTAAGTTCGAAGACGTCCGAAAAGCGTATAACGATAATATAAAAGAATACAACTTCGTTATAAACAACTAAAAGATCTTAAGTAATAAAAGCAATTAAATCATAGATTAGATTAAAAAGACGATTAAGAGCTTTATTCTCGAAGAAGCGATCTTAACGGCTATAAAAGAAAACAATACCTTTATTTAATTCTTAATAGAAAAGCTTTAAGAAATATGCCGTTTATCCGATTCGAGCTTTAAGCTATCGATAGCACGAGATTATAACAAATCCTTGCAAGTAGTTAAGCAAAAGAGCGTCTCTTTAGCGGTTTAGATTAAAAAACACCGAGCTATTTATAAGTTAGCGAAGATGAACGAGCTTTACGAGACGACGAGTATACTCGCGATAAAAGCATTCTTAAAAGCTATCAGCGAAAAATAATTATCAATTTAAACGTCGTTAAAGCTCGCAAAAGTCATTCGAAACGACGAGCTATTATTACTTTAAAAGCGCACTTTTTACGATTACTTTAATTAATACGAAAGCTAAGTCAACGAAAAGACTAGCAATCCGAACTTTAACTTCTTTAGCGTATTTGCTACTTTCGAAGATCAAACGACTCGCAGCACTTTCGAAAGTAATAAAGCTAACGACACTGCTTTTAAGCAGTCCGGTAAACGCTTCGATAGTTTTAAAAGACTTGCTAAAAGTTTTAAATGCTCGTGCTTTAAAAAGAAAACATATTATTAAAATGCAATTAAGTACAAGATCTTTCGCTATTGCTTTAACGATCTTAACGAAAGTAAATTCGCAAAGTTAAACCGAAATAATATCGTCGTTATAAAAAAGAAGCTTTAAAAGCTTAAGTTTAAAGCGCTTTAAAAAGAGATTACGAAAGAAAGTTAAGCACAAATTTAAGTCGATAAGATCGTTTTAAAAAGCAAAAAGAAGCAATCGAATAATAGCGATAAATTAAAATACTTTAAAAAAGTATTAATAATTATTATCGATCTTAAGCTTTTTAGCACTCTCGATAATCTTATCCTTAACGGTCTTTATAGCACGGCTAATAATAAGCACTAGCTATTTAATAGCACTTTTCTCGATAATTGCGGCGCTACTTACTTTGTTAACGATAAAAATCTTTTAATGCTAAAGTTAATTTAGCGCTTCCGCTTAACCGACTTTATCGAAGCAAAAACGAATAGTCTTTTAATCGTCGAGCGAAAAACTAAAATCTTTAAAAGAGTTTTAAACGGATCAAATAAAGCTAAGATAAAGGATTTAAAATTAAAAAACGTCGCTATCGTTAAAAAGTTTAATATTAATATTATCTCGAAAGCTCTTTTAAGCAAAGCTAGCGTATAATACTCAAGATATAACGCAACTTTCCGTTATAAAAAAGTCAAAGAGAGCGTCGTATTAAGAAAGTTAAAAAAGAAGTTTAATTTTACGTTTTTTAAATACAAGCTATTTAATTATTCTTTGCTTTAATTGATTCGTAGCTCTCTTTGCTTAATAATATTCTTTACAACTTAAAAGCGCTTGCAAACACGTTATAAATTCTAAAAGAATAGTGTCTTCCGAGCTTTAAAAGAAGATTCATCGATACTTTAGCATTTACGAACAAGTCATTTAAGCAAAAAAGCGCTCGAAGCGCTAGCTTACAACGCTAAGAAGATAAGACTTAAAAGAATTATTAAAGTTAAATATAAAGCATATGCTATTACGCACGCTTAACAAGTTATATTTCGCCGTACGTTAAATAATAAAGCAGCTAAGCTATTTTATAAAATCGCTTAAGATTTATTCGATTTTTTTAACGGTTTCGACGAAAACAAATAGTTATTAATAATTAAAGATAAATACAATAAAAAGCTATTCGGCTTTACATTAAAAGACAAATTGCAATTGACGGTTATAAAAGTGTTAAAAGAATTTAAAGCATAAACGAAACGCAAATACAATCTTTTAATAGCTATTATGCGCTATAATAACGATTCTTCGGTAATCGCAATCAACGTTATCGGCTCTACCGAATATCAAAGATAAGCGAAAGAGGTTAAGATCGAGTTAAAGCTTTTATTATCTTTTAATTACGAACTTAATAAAAGAGCCGAAAAAGCTAAAAGAAAAGTAATAAAACGGTCTATCAAAATGAAAGTAAAAGCAAAGCTCTTAAAGAAGCTGTCGTGCGGGAATATAAGGGTTATAAGACTGGTTACTGCAATGTGCATTGCAGGTCTGCTTTTGCACATCAGTTAAGAGCCACATTCGCTCCGATAGCTCAGTTGGTCGATCGATCGCTAGCTGTCATTGAGCTATGCTGAGCGCAGAACAAAGTTTTCTTAGCCGAAAACCCGTTGCCACCCCGCCATCGTTAGCTGCGGGGCATCCACCCTTATCGATAAGACATGGTGACTTATTAGTCAGGCTGCGATGTCGCAATTGCGCAAATAAATCGCTGACCAAAAATCCATTTCGATAAGTGATAGAGAAGCTAATAACCGCAACGTGGTTTACAGAGCAGTCGGTACGATAAGCGTTAACCGGCCAGCTCTGGGGGGTGTGTCGTGCGGGAATATAAGGGTTATAAGACTGGTTACTGCAATGTGCATTGCAGGTCTGCTTTTGCACATCAGAAGCTTTAGCTTGAAACTATATTAGCCGCTATCTACTTTTACAATATAATACTAAAAGCGAAGAACTTTATAAAAAGTCCGAATAAAGTGCTATAGCTTTAATTTAAGCAATATTTTAAATAATACGATCCGGCGATCTTTACACGGATCGATACCGATTTAAGATTAGATTGTAGCGGTTTAGTTGCGTATAGCGCTCGTACGTACTTAATAATTAAAGATCGAAAAGCTCTTCGCAATAAAAGAGCTTTTAAAGTTAAACCGAAAAGATATATAAGCTACTTAATTAAATATATAGCTTTTAACATATACAAAGTTTATGTTCTTATGCTTTATAAAGTGATTGTTATACGCAACGTGACGTTCGATAAGACTTAATTTTATCTTAAAAACGAAGAAAAATCGATCGGCTAATCGATTAACGAAATCAAAAGCATCGTTATTAAATTAAAAGATATTAAAGACTTTAGTTAAACAAAAGACGCTTTATTTAATATAAAAAACGTTGCAAAAGATCGCTTAAAAAAGACGAATATAACTGATATAAAAGGTGAGCAGCCGTCAAACCTTATAAAAGTTAACTTAAAAAGATCTAGTTAAAACTTAAAGAATACAACCTTATTTAATCCGAGCGATGCATAAACGTTAAGAGCTTTAACTTTAATTAAAGACTTTATAAATACGTTTATATTAAAAGCAATTGCTTTACGAAACGATTTAATAGACTTTAACGATTCGAATTATACCGTTAAACGTTTCGCTAGCTTTTTAGCTAAAAGTAAAAGTGAAAGTGCTTTAAGACTGCTAAAAGCAAAGAAGAGCACCGTAAGCGAGCAAAAACCTGGCCTTAATAAAAGAGCGCGCAAATTATACTTTTAAATTATTATTTAAAGCCGGAGCTCGAAAGGCCAAGCTATAAGCCGACTAATAAAAGCTTTTACGTCAATAACCGGCGGAGATTCAAACCGAACAATCAAGAAAAAGCTTTTAAATCCTTTTAAAGCGAGCACTACTAATAAGAAATTAAATTATAAATACTTTAAATAAAATTCCGACTTTAATAAAGAGCATTCACTTATTAATAGCCGTATTAGAAAACGCGCGAAGATATACGCAAGTGTTAATAAGCTTTTCTTAAACAACTTTCGCGCTGATTCGAACCGCTATTCGCGCGTTTTAGATTTTATATCGACTTTCTAAATTAATAGCGAACTCGTGCGCGAAAATAGCAAAGATTACGAGACATTGCACGCTATTATAGCAGCTACTACTGTGGAAGAAAAGAGCTCCGACATATACCCAACGTCAAATCAAGAGATGTATATGAATATAGCTATGATAAAATCGTAAGTGAATAAAAGGGGAAAAGGAGGACGATCGAAGGACACTCGAATGTGTGCTATAAGTACGTGTATTGTATTGTGTGTGATATGATAATAGTTCAAAGAGGAACCAACTACTCGTCTATATAAGAGCTTGCACGTGACTTAACTACGTGACTTAACTACGTGCTTAGCAAGGCCAGGGCATGCAGCGCACCCACGTGACAAAAGTGCTTAGCATTAATACTATATACATAGACAAAACAAATACAAAGCTTTAACTCTACTACATACGTCCTTCTTTCGAATTAAACTCGCTTTCGAGTCACTTTTTATCAAAGTGGTAAAGTTGGGTTTGCAAGACGAGTATGCGGCCGAATTGCACGATCGCAATATAATCTTAAAGTACTACTTAATAATGCATCGCCGGATCGGTATTAATACGAAGCGTATATAATATAATAAAGAAGATAAGAATAGCAACGAAAATGCAAGATAATCCTTCGGGTCTAACTCTTTTTTACATCTTTTATAGCTCTTTTATTCAATTACAAAAACAATATCAACTCGAGCGTTAGTATTATTGTTAAGACAAGCGTGCGCCGGTTTAAGCGGTCAAGTGGTAACGCACTGCCGAATCGGCAATAGCGCGAAGTTTAAAGCGGTAACGTAATAAAGAAAACAAAAGCGGCAATATATATTCGAAGTTTTGCTATAAACAATCAACCCTTTTCTTATATTAACTTCATACTTTTCTACCTTTCTTTTAGCATTTATTATTTATTAACCTCTCTTAATCATTATGTTCTCGATTTGCTTTCGATGCGTAAGCTACGCAAGCAGAACTATCGATAATGCTGCGAATCGATGCATCTTCTCTTCCGACACTTTTATTAAATGCGAGCGTTGCCGTGCTATTAAGTCAATTTGCATCTTCGTAAGTTATCTTACTTTTCGTCTTACACTCGTTTTGACTCCGATTCGATAGCTTTTCGCAAAAGTCGTTAGTGCCGGTATAATCTTAATAGATGCGATGACGGCTATAAACAATAGAACTAAAACGGCCGACGACGTTTTTCGTAAGAGCACAGTTGCAAATAACCTTTTTATAAAGACCCGCCGTGCTCTTGCCTCTCGAGTTAGTGATGCTTCTTCTCTTTTTTAAGCCCGTGTCGCCGCTGCTTCTTTTGCCGCCGTTAATGCTAGAAGTCCTTTAGCTAGCTTAAGTCTCGTCTCGGCGTTACGCTTATTTGCCGCCGCTATTACCGCCGATCCAGCTTCGCTAGACTTATTGCGTTAGATCTTAGCTATAATAGATCGAAACAATACTTTACTAAATAACTTCCTTAGCCGCGTAAGTGTATATTGCGAACCTTTTATAATTCCTTTTCGATCTAACTACGATAAATTGCCGAAAAGTCTTCGTCTTTTTCATCTTTATCTTTATCTTCGAAATCGCTAGCACTTCTTGCTCTTTTTGCGCCTCTTGCGAAAAAGCTCCGCCGAAATGCCCGTTAAGCTTTTATTCGCGGCAATACTAATAGTTCTTCTTCGCGAGGTTCTAGCCGTAGCAATACCCGTAGTTCTTCGAAGGGTTCGAGTCGTAGCAATATCGATAAGACCTCGAAAGGTGAGAGCAATGCTTAAGGTGCTGCGAAAGGCTCTCGCACTATTCTACTTAGCTTTGAGTTATAAGGTCGGAAGGGTTTTTTATCGCGTGTCGGCAGCTTGCTAAGTAGTTAATGCAATAGATTTTTCGTATGCTCTTTTTAATCAGCCTTCGAATAAGGTCCGCTTTATATATATGACATACTCGTATATAATAGATCGGGAGCATATAAGTGTGATGACGTAAGGCTTTTTAATATAAAAAAGGAAATAAAAAGAATGTAAAAAGAAAGAAAACAAAGAAAACTAAATTCAAATAAAGAAAAAATCAAAAATCAAATCTAAACTCGTCTTTTCTTTACGTATAATCATGCTTTTATAACTTAATCATTCTTTGTTACCTTTTTATTATTGCTTATAAAGACTCTTGCGTATTAGCTCCGTTGCTCTTTCGTAAAGCTAAGTAATCGAATAACAAATCCATTTAAGCGTTTAATCTAAAGGCCGGACTCGGCCACTTCATCTAGTAAAAGCTGTTCTAAAGATCTCTTTATATAAGGCTTAAGGTGAAGTGGTGACGCTTCGAAGGTGTATCGCACGTAGAACTTCTTTAATCGATTACCGGCAAATGTTTTATCTAGCAAAGCCTCGTCTTCTCTTAGCTCTTTTAACTTATAATATCCTTTTGTATTTACTAACGAAATTTGATAAAGGCTAAGCTACCGAAAATCCAGCTTCTTAACGTTAAACATATCTACTTTACGTACCGAGTCGTGCTTAAAGACTAAATCATTTACTTTTAAAGGTTTGATTCGAAAGTTCTTTTTATTATTAAAAGCATCTTTTCTTTTTTAGCGGCAGCGGGTTTTCTTGAGTATAGCCTCCGTAGCATCTTCGTCTCGCATCCGAAACTAGCGTGCCTTTAACTCGATAAGCTTAATACGATTAGTTATTAGCTTTTGAAATAACGTAGCTTAAGACTAGATTCGAGTCTTAATCGAAAGCATTGCTTCTTTGCCGTATACTATATAAAAAAGAGTGAATCCGATAAGAGTATACACCGAAGTGCGGTCGGCGAATAAGACGGCTAGCAATTACGCAATCTAGTCGGTGCTTTTAAGCTTATTTAATGCGTCTTTAATTAGTCCGTAGCCGCGTTCTATTATTCTATTCGCTTGAAAGTGGTATGTTAAGACTACGACTCGATTGATTTTTTAATTGTTAAGTAAATCGATTACTTTTTTCTTAAACTCCGAACTTTCGTCGATTATTAACTAAAAGAAAATCTTATAGCGGCAAATAATATCTTCTTAAATAAACTTAGCTACCGAGAGCGAGTCTCGGGTCCGAATCGCTTTTGCTTCGACTTATTTACTTATATCATCTTTAATAACAATTAAGTAGCTTTTGCTATTACGTGCAAGTAAATGAATGATATCGATAGCTTAGCGTTCTATTAAGCTATTAGATCGAGTAAGATGTAATAGCTCTTCGAGCTTATTAGCTGCTCGGTGCTAGCATTTTTTACAAGTCTTAACGAATCGTTTAACGTTCGTATAACATCTATTTTAAAAGTAGCGCTAAGAAACACGATAGTAAGTTGATTCACGGCCTTTATAACCACTCTTATCGTAACAAGCCGTAATGATGTCCGTCTTAATCGAAAGTTTATCGACTATTAATCGAAAGAGAAGACTTTTCGTCGAGAGTCTTTAAAGCTTCTTATCGTTCACTCCGTACTTAATAACTTTCCTTTTAAATTTACGGCATTCTACTTTATTTAAGTCCTTAGGTTTTCGCAAGGTCGTTAAAAAAGTAGTTATCCGAATTGATTCCGAAGAGTATTCGATTAAGTTTAAAGGACTTTCGTAATCGTCGTCGTTAGACTTATTTAAGTTTGCATTCTCCGCTTCTTTCGAGCGTTAGAACATGTCTTTAAGAATAAATTAACGAATATCTATTAAAAGGTCCGTCGAAAGTTCTTCGAAGCCGTCTCGAGCTTTAATAAGTCTTAAATCGGCTAGCAAGCTATTATCGAATTCATTCTTATCTTCTTCGCTTAAATCATCGGAGTGCCGTAGCCGTTTCGATAGTGCATTAGCAGCGGTGTGATCTTTACCGAAGACATATCGAACTTTAAAGTCGAAAAGATTGATTTAAGCTAGCTAGCGTATAATTAAAGCCGAAAGTATATCGGTAGCTCTTCGACGAAGCTAAGCAACGAGCACTTTAGCATTAGTCTCGAAGATAAAGTGCACTCCGATAATCTATAGCTTGAATTTCTTAAAGACTTTAAGTACTCCGCGGCACTTCCGTTTAATAGCGTCGTAGTTCCGTTCTGCTTCCGTTTAAGCCTCGAACTCGTATCGAGCCGATTGCACTTTGCTAAAAGTAGTCTCGCGTTAGTTAATATATCTTCTTTATCCTTTTAAGCTAGCGTCCGTTCTTATTATTATTTCTTTGTTTTAGTCTTCGTAATCGATCTTGATTAGAACCGGAGCCGTCGTTAAAGCATTTTATAATATTCGTATAACTTTCGAATGCGCTTCGGTCTATTGCTAATCTATATTCTTTTTTATAAGGTTGTAAAAAGGGTTAGCAATATATACGAATCCTTTAACTTAGATGCGGAAGTAAAAGCAAAAGCTTAAAAATCCTTTAATTTTAATAACGTTTTCGAAGGTTTTTTAATTATTAATCTTAATAACTTTATTCGCAACGGGTTCTCGACCTTTCGAATTGCATACGAATCTTATTATATTCATTTTATCCCGGCAGAACTATAACTTTTCTTCGATTGTAGCATTAGCGCGCTTAATCCGTTTTAAAGTCTTATCGATGTTTTAAATGTGTTCGAATACGAATCGGCGTATACTCGAAAGTGCTTCTTCGTCGGAATAGTCCGTTTATAATCCTTTTACTTTAATATCGTCGATAAATAATATAAAGACCTTAAGTTGCAAAAGCTTTAAAATAAGATTAATTGTTCGGACGAATTAAGCCACTGAGTTTATAGCACTTTGCGGAAAGGTAATGCATCGGAAAAGACTTAGCGGTGTAAAGAAAGCGGTAAAGTCTTTATTCGATTAATAGAGTGTTTGTTAATCATAGTTCGAATAAAGGTCGATTAAGCTAGCTATCTAGCAACTAAAAAACTCTTTAGCAAACTTATCTATAATTAAGAGTAGATTAGCGTCCCTCCGTGTAATTGCATTGAGTAGAGTTGCTGAATTAATAAGTCGGTATTGGCCCGGCTGCTTTTTAGCTATTAAGAACTACTAATTCCGATACGGTCTTTCGCAGTACTTTAAAACTCTTTTATTAAACCTGTCTTAAAGCATTTTGATAACAATAAGCTACAAAGCTTTCGAACACGAGTAGTTAAGAGCCTGCTAAGCCGTGTGTAAGATGGTTTTAAGCTTAGTCGGTGGTGATACGTCGTCGTAGAACTTACCGTACTTTTATCAAGCGAATGCGATTGATTTTTCTTTGCTCAGCATCATTTCTTTAAACAAATCCTTTTCCTTAAGCCGTAAAGTATTACCGACATCTAGGTTCGCTATGCGTTCGGGTGTGATTCGAAAGCCTTTCGGTATATCGGTAATGCGCGGAAAAAAGTATTGCTTGTATTCTTTTACTTGCTTTTATAGCGTATCTTTAATCTTCGATAGCTTATACTAATTAACTTTATTACTTAGTGCTGCTCTTACGCCGTCTGCTTTATCAATTAGCTTGATCTTCTTATCTTTAGTCTTATATATGCCGAATACTTTAGCCGAGTCCGAAGAGATCTCTTTTCGAGTCCGATAAAGTGTCGAATTCTAATAGTCAATATGATCGTAGTAACGGGTCATAAGGGTTTCGGTGCTAACGGCATCTATTTAGCAAGTTGTTAAAAGATCGTATTTCGTAAAAGCAAGAACATCGATAAACTGCTTTTAAGTAATAAAGTCGTCTCTCTTTTGATATTGCAACGTTTCGCTTTCGAAACTAAGCGAAAAGCAAGAAGCTTTTAATGTATTGACTTCGGCGCTTTTAACGAAGCCGGTTATTAGTTTTCCGAGTTGTTGCCGCTATTACTCGAAGACTTATCGTAATAAATAAAGCTTATACTTTGCTTTTTTAAGCGATCGACGGCTTCGTCGTATTGATTTGTTTTATCGCTTACTTTAGCTTGAGTAACTTGGCTCGTAAACGGATTTGTAATCATAACAATAATAAAGCTACTCTTATAATCCGAAAGGTATCGAAGACCGATTCTTGCTTTACGTATAAAAAGGTAACCGAATATAAGTCGAAACCTTAGCGAATTTATAATATAGAATCGGATACGGATCGTAGCACTTTCGATGTTAATAGATATATTATTAGCGTATCCGATAAAGCGCGATAATAAACCGGTGATTGTTCGAAAACTTATCTTTTAATCGTAAGTTATAAAGACTTCGAATTTAACCGCGGCGTTATAAGTAATAACGCTGACCTTCGCACTTATATCGAGTATAGCTCGCGCATTAATGATAAAAGACTATCTAAGTATATTAACAATGACCTTAAGAGTTAGCGAATAATAATAAGAGTATTTAAAGAATAGCTAGCTAAACGTCGAAGCAAAGCCGATTTCCGCCGAAAAAGGTTCCGAATCACTTTCGATTATAGTCCGCAAAGTACGCCGATCCTTACGAATAAACTAGTCGAAAAAGAGATATTAAAACTAAAAAACACCGTAGAATATAGCTATAAGGAAAGTCGGAATAAAGCTAATAATAAAAATAAAGCAGAACCGTTTTTAAATCGAAAAAGATTCGAGCGCGAGAAACGTATTGCGTCGGCGGTGCTTAGTCTAGCTGCTACGGATGTTCTTTTGCAATTAAGGCTTGGTCATTTAAGAGAATTCGAATAAGCGTTTAAGCTAAGACCGCTGAGCAGTAGCATCTTTGTGTAAGATCCGTCTTAGTCGGGCAAAGACTTATATAAAGTCTGCTTTACCGGCGATTCGACCGTAAGTCGAAGTAGCAAAAGAAAGAAAAAAAAGTAAATTCTTGCGATAAAGCGCTTTACCGATAAAGCGACTCGTTACTTTGCAAAATAAATCGCTATTAGATAAAGAGATATTACTTTCTTTTTAAATAAGCCGTTAAGGCCTTAAAGCAAGTCCGTCTTTTACCGGATCATCCGTCGCCTTCGGTATAAGCTTGCTGCTTATAATCAAGCAATCTTCCGAAGCCTTCGCAACGCTAATCGTAGCTTAAAAGCAGTTAATAACGCTTCTATTAATAAAGGTTTGCTAAATTATCTTATCGATTATACTTTCGGAAAAAGATCGTTTAAAAGTAGAAAGAGCAGCGAAAAACGCAATAGTCTTACCAAGAGTTAGGTTCTTTAGCAAATCGCGCCCTTTTAAGAGCTTAATACGAGTCGCTTCGTAGTTTATTCTTAAGGAAGAGATCACTTTGCTAAGCCCTTCGTATGATTTAGCAGTTTTAAAAGGCTTGGCCTTAAGTTTAAGTGCAGCTTTAAGAGCTTTTAGCAATATGACGGGCAGATTCCGTAAGTCTTCCGATCGTAAAGCGTTTCGATTAAAAATCGCGGTATAAGCGGGCTCGAGTTTATTTATTTCTATTAGTTTAGCGAAAGTAACTTTAAGCTAGCTATAAGTGGATTAGACCTTTGCTTTTGCCGAAAAAGCGTTTTTTAACGAGTATAACGTAACTCGAAAAGCCGCGTTGCGCGCTCGAATCTCTATTAGTGCAATAGTAGCTTTTATATTAAATACGCGAGTATATGAATCCGCCGATGTGATACATCGTTAACGAATTATATCCGAAGTATTAAAGTCGTTAATACGAAAAGCTTCTGCATTACCGCCGTTAGCTGCTCGAATAAGCGCTTTAACGCGCTCTCGTGCAGCTTTTTTAATAGACTTTCGTTGTGCTTTTAAAGCTTTATAACGACGCTTAAAATTAAGATCATTTATTATCTTACGAACCTTTTTTAAAACTTGCTCGTACTTAAAAGTATCGTTTCGAAACTAAAACGGGATCGATAGTATCTCTTTTCGATACGGTCTTACGTACATCAAGTCTGCTTCGTTAAAATGAAAGGCTAATCCGTACTAAAGCATAAATAAGTAGCATTGATTCTAGTATTTATAAAGCTTTTGTTAATAGCTAAGTAAGTTAGAAGTTTGTTAGCATTAACAGAAAATGCAATTAGAATCGTTTAAAGACCGTTTCCCTTCCGATATAACGTAGCTTCGGTTCGAATAAGTGTCGGCCGCATTGATTTCGTAAACCCGGTGCAATGCGATCTCTTAAGTCTCTTTATATTAAGCAGCTTTTAATAAGTTCATATAAGCCTCTTTCGGTACGAAAGCGAAGCTGTCGATAAATCTTAAGTGAATACTAACCTTCGCTAGCTGCTTCGTAAAGGCTTCGATCTTTAAGTCAAGGTCGATGAACGAAGTAATCGAACTCGCAGCGGTAATGCTTGCGCGGTAAGAAAAAAAAGCATAAGTACTATTAGAGTAAGTGCTATAAAAAAGCGAAACGTATAAGTTTCGCTTGCTCTCGAGAATGACAAACGGTACTTAAAAACGAGAGTTCTCGTTTTAATAAAAGTCATAGCGAGAAAAAGCTTTAAGGATCTCGGCGTAGCCGTATTCTTTAATCCGTTCCGTAGTAATCTGTTTTTGCTTGATTAAGTCGCTAACTATAATATATATTATATTATACGTTTGCAAGTGATCTTCTTTAAGTTTAACGTTCTTTTAAGTCCGATTCTGCATCGATAATAGTAAGCAACCGAAGAACTTCTACTTTAGCTGCTTATCGGTAATATTTTTATTAGCGAAGCAAGCAAGGCTCGTAAGATTGAACTAGCGAGTGAACTATAGAAGCTTTGCCTTAAAAGCTCTTTCTTTTACTATTTACTTATTGCTTAAGTCGTTTAAAAAGCTAATACTATCTTTCTATTTAGCTAAGTCGAAAGCCTTGTACTCTTTTCTAACTACCGATTTGAAGTCGTCTTAAGTCACTTTCGGATCCGAAAAGCCGCCGAGGCTCTCGATATTGCAACGTATATTATAACCGACAAAGCTAGAAATATTATATTCAGCAAAGCATTACTTCTTTTCCGAATCGATAACGATACCGTAGTCTTTAAACGCTCGTTCGAGCTAGCGAATATAGTCCGTAATATTAGCTTTATCAAAAGCAAGCATTCCCGAGGCTTTAAGTCTAAAAAGAAGTCTACGGATACTCACGTAATTCGAAGCATTTACGAAAAGTGAGAAAGCTTGAATCTTTTTCACTTCGTCCTCGGTTATCTTACGAGTAGCATCCTCGTTAAGTTCGAAATCTTTTTAAGTCGAAGAAGTCATAGCTCCTTTTAATTTCCGAGAGCTTTAACGTAAGCCCGTTAAATTGAGTTGATAAATATCGATTAGAATATAAAAGTGTTTCGAAACGGATACGAAAAAAGAACGAGAATAATAGAATGATATAAATGTAAATGAATAATAGAAATGAAATAAGTATAATTTATAATAAATGTTAAATACACAAAGAAATATTATAAAGATATAAGATCTCGATGCGTCGAAAGTGATTTATTAAAAAGTCGAGTGTCGATCGCGTCGAGCTAAATAATCGAAACTAAATCGATATAATAGATGATATTAATAATACGTCTGACTCTTAAACGTAAGATCCGAATAAGCGGAAAAGTAATTGCCGAGATTAAGTGTATCGAAATAGAAACGAGGTCGAGTAATAGCCGAGCTTCCGTACAAGCATATAGCTTGCTTTTAGTATAATGCGACACCGAAACGGTTCCGAATTGCAAACACTTATTTCCGCTCGTCGTATCTTTTATTTGCTGAAGCGAAAGATAATCGAAAGCAATTCGAGGTCTTTATGCGTAATCTCCGTTGCAAAGTAAGTATTGAATTTTCAACCTCTTAAGCTTAGCGTAGTATTTCCGGTACTTAGCTATTGCTTACTCTTTTAAAAAAGAAAGAATAATAGACTCGTACTAAAATCGATATTAAATCGAAAAGGTGAAGTATACTAAACGAATAGTACTTCGAGCGTATCGTCGTGCAAAGTGGTTTAAGTGAATAGTACTTTGTAAATACCGAATTGAACTCTAGCTAGCTCGATCCTCGAACTAAAGCAACGACTTCTTGAGTAACACTTATCGAGTATATTGAATAGCATGTTCGACGGACATAAATCGAAAGAAGATCGCTTTTAAAACAATAGCTTCGAAGCTCATATGCAAAAGCACTTAACTGTTAGCTTAGCGTATATCGAATACTCTTCGAAAGAGTATCGCAAAAGCACATAGTTAATAGCTTAGCGTATAACGTAAACTTCCGAATATATAGCTTCTCGCAAAAGAAGCAAGTTTGAAAAAAGTATAAAGACTAATCTTTAATTCGATTCCTTGCGTAAATCATTAAATATATATAAAAGAAAAGAGCTCCGATATATACTTAACGTTAAATCAAAAGATGTATATGAATATAGCTATAATAGAATCGTAAGTAAATAAAAAGAGAAAAGGAGGACGATCGAAAGACACTCGAATGTATGCTATAAGTACGTGTATTGTATTATGTGTGATGTGATGATAGTTCAAAGAAGAACCAACTACTCGTCTATATAAGAGCTTGCACGTGACTTAATTACGTGACTTAACTACGTGCTTAACAAGGCCAGGGCATGCAGCGCACCCACGTGACAAAGGTGCTTGGCATCAGTACTATATACATAGACAAAACAAATACAGAGCCCCAACTCCACCACACTACTTCGTTTAAGCTATTATTAAAACAGCTTAACTCGCAAAAACGAAAACATTTAAAACCTTTTATTTATTAAAAAAAGCTATAACGGCATTTATACGGCAAAGAGTTTATAAACGGAGCTCTTATAGAATTAAATAATTTAAAGAAAAGGAACTGCTAAAAAGTGATTCCCGAAAGCGAAGCTAAATTAAAACTTATACCTTTTAAGTAAGTATTTATATATAAAACTAGCTCGTTCGAAAAGATCGTAAGGTTTAGATCGAAGATTATAATTAAAAGCGACCTTTAAAACGAATCTACTATCTATTCAACTTACGCTATTACGCTAGCAGCTAGATCGTTTAAGATAATAATAGCTATAGCAGCCGAATTTAATTTAAAAGTAAAACAATTCGACGTCCTTAACGCTTTTATTAACGCTATAAGACACACGGATAGCGTTTTAATTACGTATTATCTCTTTAACGGTTTTAAGCAAAAAGATATGCTCGTAAAAGTCGATAAAGCTTTATATAAACTTAAAGACTCGCTAGTTTTATAGTATTTCGACTTCACAAGCATACTCGATAAATTAAAGCTTATATTACTCGATAAAAAACCATATATTTTTACGAATCTAAACAAGTCAGTCTTTATAACGTTTTACGTAAACGATATTTAAGTTATATACTATCACTTTAATCTTTTTAAAGCGCAAGAGATCATTGATAGTCTTAATAAAGCGTATAAAATCGAAGCGATAAAAGATATTAAATAGTTTTTTAATATAAAAATCGCTCGAGACCGTTAGCGAAAAACGCTAACGCTTATGCACGACGCTTATATTAAAAAAATAGCTAAGAAATTCGAACTTACGGACGGACGCTGCTTAATAACTTTATTACCGTTTTATAATTTAATTAAAAATAAAAAGATAGCTTCGCGAAAGCAAGTGAAAAAGTATTAAAAGAAAGTTAAATCCGTATTATATATAGCGATCATGCTACGCTTAAATAAAGCTTTTATAGCCTCTTAACTCTTTTACTTTAATACTAATTCAAGCGCAAAGCACTTCCGAGCTATAAACTAGTGTTTACGATATTTATTTAGCTCGCGCTTTAAAGGTATTTAATATAGCTAGTTCAGCAAGTCAAAGCTAATAATAGCTTTTAACGCTTTTTACGCTAATAACGAAAAGATAAAGCGATTTTTTCAAAAGTATATTATGTTTTTATTTAAAAGTACGATCTTTTAGAAAGCTTTAAAGTAAGATACAGTTACTACATTATCTATTGAAGCGGAGCTTTTTAGCATAACCCTTATAATAAAGAAAACTATAGCGCTTTAACGGTTTTTTTAAAAAGCTGCACCTTCGTTTTACGGCGCGTTAAGTAGTCTATTGTAATAATTAACAAACTATCAGGCTTATAGCTAATAAGAAAGAGCGTATCTTTATTAAGCTTCGCTACGTCGATATTCATAATATATAGCTGAGTTAAAAGCACTTTAAAAAAAGCTTTCAAGTTCAATATCTCTTTAATAATAAAATGCACGCTAACGGTCTTATAAAGAACTTGACTCGACAAAAGTTTAAGAGCTTTATTAAGCTCTTGAATTTACAAAACGCTCGCGCGTCGATCGAAAAGCTTTAATAGCACGCATATACTATTCACTTATTACATTTCATTTTTTTTTTCATTTGCACGTAATTCAAAAGAAAACATTTATTTGATAATCATAGCCGTTATTCTATTTTATTTTATACGCTTTTACTTTTCGCTTTTTATAATAAAAGATCAACCAAAGCTTTTAGCAATCTCTTTACTTTAGCTCGGCGCTCCGCAAAAGTTATAGCAACGGCGAGCGCCGCTACGAAAGCGGCAAGCGCAATAACTAGCGCAAAAAGAGCGACGACGATAAGAGCGACGAGAGCTGCGAAAGCGACGAGAGCAACAAAGACGGCTAGCGCAAGCGCAAGAGCTGCTATAGCAGCAGATTAAAGCTTTTGCATAAAGTCCGAGAAGAAGTTTTAATTAAAAAGAACTGCTTAAATTAAATTATTTCGAAAGTCAAAAAGCTTGACTTACGAGAAAGTGATATACTCGAAGCGCTCCGAATCACCGAACAACGGTTCGCTACTATAAGACTATTCAATCTAACAAAAGCTACATTTAAATTAAAAGTCTTAAAAGCAAAAGCAAAACTTATAAAGCTATCGAAACTACTTTTAAAACCTTTACTTTTATTCGCTAAACCGCTCGGACTATTAGCAACACTTTTTAAAAAAGCAGCATCTAAAGCGAGCTATTATCGCATAGCATCTCGAAGACTTCGGCGAACTTTTTATATAGCATTATTATCTTTAACGCTTACGAAGTTATCGAAAGCGGTATTAGCAGCGGCAAAAGCAGCAGTGCAATTGCTATAGCTATTTTTAATACACCGGAAACAGCGTATAACGCTCGTATCGCAATTATAATAGTCTCTATTAAACCCCGATGTGATCTTATTATTAATGCATTTGATGCATTTTAAAGCTTTAACGGTCGTTAGCATAAGCAAACGCTTAATAAGAAAGTCTAAAAGAAAAAGCGAAGGTTCGAAAGTAAAAGTGCGAGGTATAACCGCCGCCGCCGCCGCAACTATAGCAGCAGCAATAGCTAAGGCAAACAAAGGATTCTCTTAATAAGTTAGCATAAAAATATTAATCTGTTAAGAGCACTACTTACTTTTAAACGGCTTCGGCCGCGCTTAACGATTCTATTAAACTAAGTTACTTGCTTAAAAAGCATTATATAAATAGATAAAGGTTAAGTGTTTATTATAATAAAAAAGAACGCGCTCTTATTTATATAGCAACGCGACAAAGACGGCGCTAAAGACCTCCGCTACGTAATAAGATCGATTTAAAAAGGAATTGCATTCTTAACTGACACTTAATCAACAATAACAACTGCTATTTGTTTGTTTTAAACTGCGATAACAATCTCTTTTGTTTACATCGAGTTTAAAGAGCTTAATTACTTATTTTTTTTCTTTCTTTTCTGTTTGCTTATAACTCAGCAGCTACTCTGCTGACCTAAAAGGTGTATTGTGCGGAACAAGCATGCTTTACCCAAGCTACATATGACATATTATATAACCTCGCTTAATAGCGCCTTTAGCATACTAAAGCTCTTAAATACATATACATAGATCCTGACGAGCTTCTTAAATAGAATATACCAAGCTTCATTCAATCTACAAAATCTCCTCCTGATCTTAGTGCTAGTAAGCACTACAAATAGCTATATCGATACTTAAAGATATAGCGTATAGCTTAAAGGCTAATACCGCTCTTGTTACTCTCTTGCACTTTTGTGATACTTAATAGAGGATGTTACTCGTCAAAGTAAACTCGTTCTTACTTACGTAAGCCTTATTGCTAAAAATAGCTACGAAACTAATCTAAAAGCTAAAGTTAGCGTTATTAGCAAACGCTTCGTTTACGAACACAAAGAGCTTCGCTGTCTTTAAGTCTAAAAGCACGTAGTAGATCTTTTATATTAAATGATCGATCAGCTATTAGATCACCTTATTAAAGGCTTTGTAATCTTTATCTCTCGGTTCTTAATGCTGAGCAGCTATCGATAAAGCACAAGATGCTTTTAAGTAGCAAATAATAGCTAAATACGCTTTTCGGACACGTTGCTTTAAGTACTCTTTAGCTCGTATAGCTAAATCGAGCTTAATTACGGCAAGCCTCTTACCTTGCTTTTTTTGCTTAACTAATAGTCCGAACTCGTTTTTATCTAAAGATAGCTTGCATCTATTGAAAATCATCGGTTCGGCGTATATAAAAGTCTTTATTTCTTTGCTCTTTAGCTTAGATTTAACTAACTTTTTCTCTTCTTTTGCTTTTATAATTCGATTAACAACTATAAGAACATCGTCCGTTTGTAAAGCAGCTATTCTTAATTAATCTTTATTAATTGATATAAAAAAGCAAGAATCAAAGCTCGATTGCTTTATCTCGAAGTTGTCCGTAAAATGCTTTAAAAAACGCTTATTGTCACCAACGGTGACCCAAGATAAATTCCAGTAGTTGTGGTAGTGATGAGTCATCCGGTAGTTGTAGTGGTGATGAGTCATCCAATCACGTGAGACTATTTTATACCGATCTGACAAGATTTTTAAGCAATGCCAAGAGAAATGTCGGCAGATAATTCTAGATTTCGGAAAGGGTCGGCCCGAATTAAATATTATAAACACCCTGCCTGATAGGGTACCTGCCATAGCCACTAAGGGGTCTCGCCTTCTCATCTTGCTCAAACTAATCGTCGATTCTTCCAAGTATCTTTCCATCCGACACTCTTAAATCCACCGGTTTAACCTTTTCCGCCTTCCTTTTATACATCGTATTAACCTCTACCACATTCCTTTTCAAAAGGTCTTTGTCGTTATCGATAATAAACATAAAATTTTCCGATTTATCGAGTTTGATTGTAAATATTTTTAATGTTTTTGATTTTAATAAGCCTTGCTTAGTATTAAGTTGAATTGTTTTTTTGTAATTTTATTGTTTTTATATCGATCTATTCGTAAACTATGATTTACGGACGGAATTTCCTTTTAAGCTTTCTTTTAGCTTAGCATTTATCTTAGCTTGCATACTAGCTATTAGTTTCTTGAGTCTTCGACTAAATCCGACTTGTCTTTTGCAATAGTAATTTGTCTTTAAGTAGATTGTTGGATTGCTTTTAAGCGATTGGGAATATATTCGTAACTTCGTAAGGTCGTCAAAGTACTTGCAATTGCAAAACACTCGGTTGATAAGGTATCTGAATTCTGTCTGCTCCTTTATGCTTAAGGGAGCTGATTCCTTCTATATGATTAGAAGGAATCACGTGCACTAGCTAGCTAATAGGTTTACTTGTCAAGTTAAGGGTCCCTTGACTATTAGCATGCTAAGCGAGGCATGCCAAGTGGCCCGTGAACCATAGTTCACGGGTAAGCTCCCTCAACTACTACTATTACTAGCTAAGGTCGATATGGATATACCGACACCGGCAACTCTCTCTTTGGCAAGCAGTGCCTTGCCAACTACTATATCGACCGAAAAAGGAAGGAAGGTGATCAAACAAAAGAAAAAAAAAAAAAAAAAAAAAAAAAAACAATCTCATCCTTCCCTTTCTTACAGCGGCCTTTCCACCCACCCGTCCACTTGCACCTTCAAGGTATTGGTCAAAAGTAGCTCTTGCAAGGAGGTATTAGCTTCGACTTTAGTTATGGCGTTAGCAAGGTTGGATTTTCCTTCGATTCAGCGTACTTTAAAAAGCTCCCGCTTCTCGTATAACTCCCGAATAGCTATAATATCGATCATAAAGCGCTTCTCCTTAATAGTCCTTAGCTTTACTATACACTCGTAAAGCGAGTAAGAGTCAATGCATATAACTACGAGGAAATTAAAGATCTTTAGCTAAGCTATGATTTAAGCAAAAGTAATCGATATAATAATAGCTATATCGATACTTAAAGACATAGCGTATAGCTTAAAGGCTAGTATTGCTTTTGTGACCTTCTTGCACTTCTATAACACTTAATAAAAGATATTACTCGTTAAAATAAACTCGTTCTCACTTACGTAAGCTTTATTATTAAAAATAACTACGAAACCGATCTAAAAGCTAAGGTCAACGTTATTAGCAAACGCTTTATCTACGAATACAAAGAGCTTCGCCGTCCTTAAGTCTAAAGGCACGTAATAGATCTTTTAAGTTAAGTAATCGATCAGCTATTAGATCATCTTATTAAAAGCTTTATAGTCTTCGTCCTTCGGTTCTTGATGCTAAGCAACTATCGATAAAGCGCAAGATGCTTTTAAGTAACAAATAGTAATTAAATACGCCTTTCGAGCACGTTGCTTTAAGTACTCCTTAGCTTGTATAGCTAAATCGAGCTTGATTACGGCAAGCTTTTTACCTTGCTCTTTTTGCTTAACTAATAGCTCGAACCCGTCTTTATTTAAAGATAGCTTGCATCTATTGAAAATCATCGGTTCGGCGTGTATAAAGGTCTTTATTTCCTTGCTCTTTAGCTTAGATTTAACCAACTCTTTCTCTTCTTTTGCTTTTATAGCTTGATTAATAACTATAAGAACATCGTCCGTTTGTAAAGCAACTATTCTTAGCTAGTCTTTATTAATTGATATAAAAAAACAAAAGTTAAAGCTCGATTGCTTTATGCCGAGGTTATTTATGAAGTGCTTGGAAAAACGCTTATATTAATGCGTCTTTGCTTCGAAGATGCCGTATAAAAGGCTAATCATAAAGAACAAAGTGCCGAAAAGGAATCGATAAGTGATTTCTTTAAATAGTCGCACGACGATTATCCGTATAAGCTTCGTGCTTAATTAAATGTAAGCTTATATAATATTTTTATTATAAACTTAGCACTCGTAGTCCTTTATTAAAGAAAGAGTTAAAGTATAATAAAGTCTTTGACCCGCTCGTTATATCGTAAGTGATTCGGTAAATACTTTCGTTTTGCTTTTATCTTAAAAAGCTTAAACTATTATACGAGACTTCTCGTATAACGTAAGTGTTCTTTTGCTTTTGATTTTATTAATAAACTTAGATCCGAAGATCTTAGCGCTTTTAGCTCGTGAATCGATGCTCGGGATTATTTAAAAGATGCTTTAAGCTATTAATCTAGCTAATTCTTTTGCTTTAGACTCTTGAAATAATGCCTTAAGGCTCTTAATAATCCTTTCGGCGCGCAGCTTAGTTAAAAGCTTATAATCCCGGCGTTCTTTGTCGATAATCAACACTTCGGAATCTTTAGTAAATAGAACGTAAGAATCGCTTTCTTTTTCGTCGGGCACGATCGAGATATTAAGATCGTACTTTTAATAAGGTATTTAAATTATTAATATTATTGATCTTTAAGAATTAATAAGTTGAAAGTTAAGGGCTAGTCTTGTTAATCTTGGCGAGCTTCTTAGATTAAGCGACTTCGGTAGATTAAGCGAATGTTAAGGTTTAAGCGATTTTCGTAGTTCTAGCTCTTTTTCGCTTTCGCTTTGATCTTTTTCCACTTCTACTTTAAGTACTTGCAACTCTTTTAGCAGCTTTTTAACTTTAAAGTAATAAAGTTTTACCGAGATTGACTTGAATTCCGTAAGCCTCGGATATGCCATTATGCACGTATGCTTTTGCTTATTAAGCAATTGAAAAGGGCTTTTTTACTTTTGATTCTCTCGTTATACGAGTACTTGTAAGCTAATAAAAAGGTCCAAGGTATGCTTCGTAATTAGCTTATTCTTCTTCTTAAGCGCGTTTTTAATCTGCTTCGCTGCGTAGCATTTTCGTACTTCCTTTATAGCCTTGTTAATAACAGCAGCACGCTTTTGAGTAAACGCGGCAGGTCGATCTTATTCCGTCAGCTTTAGTAAGGTCTTAAAAACAAAGAGTATAAGAACCAAGCTATTAAGTCTAGCTGTGTCGTTGATAGCTTTAATAGCTATTTAAAGCCGATCCTCCTTTAAAACCTTAAGAAGCTCCTTTATAACGATCTTAAAAGCGCGTCGCACAAGGACGTAGTAGCGTTCTATTAACTCGACGCTATAATAGGCTTTTATAAGCATCTGCTTTAAGATGCTGCTAATGCTTTTAAAATAGCCTCGGAACGTTGCCGAATTGAAGTTGGTTCCGAGATCGTGCACGACGTTTATAAAAGGCTCGACGTAAGTATTAACTTAATATCGATTAAATCTTTTAAATAAGTGCTATGCGGATATGCTTTTAAAAAAGGTAACGGCTTAAAAGTTAATAAAATCGCAAACGACGTGCAATACGTTCTTGCCGTTAAAGTGCATTACATCGACGTATACCGTGTTATTAAAGTCAATATTATTTTTAAGTCTAATATTAAACCTTTTCGAAGAGCGTTCGAATACTTAGCAATAATAGCAAAACTTTTAGATGTTATAAAGCAAATCCCGCTTGAATTCGTGCCCGGCCTTTTTAAGAACAGCAGCAAATCGACTTGTTAAAGGGTAGCCAAAACGCTTGTGGATAGTCCTTAATTGCTCTTTCGTAAAGTAGCAATAAACGGTCTCGCTTTCGGTGCTATAATAAGTAGCAGCGTGCTCTTTATTTAATAGTATTTATACGTATCTAAACATCTTTATTATTAGTATTTTCTTTTTCTTTTAAATTAGCACGTTCCGCAAGTTATCTAAGATCACTTTATGCTTATTTATATCAGCTAATAAAAATAAGAAAGGTACGTCGCTCTTCACAATGTAAAACTCTACTTGACTTAAAAGCGTTTTTAAAGTAATTGCTTTAATAAAAGTAGCAGAGCTAATCTTATACTTAACGGACTTCTCTTTTGCTCAAGATGTATTTAATTAGACCTCGAAGTACTTCTTTTAAAATGCTCGTAACTAAAGCAAGCTAGCGGTAAAGAAATTAGCTGCTCCGCTATTAATCATAAAGCTTATAAACACGTTTTCAAAGTACTTAAAAGCTATATAAGTCTTTGCTTTACCCGCGAGCACGTTTTAAGTCTCGATTTAGCTAGTAAGGGCGTAAAATGCCGTCTGAATCTTTAGTTGTTTATATACTTCGTTAGCGTTAAAAGTGTTATAAGTAATTACAAAACCTTTTAATATGTTAGCGTAGCTGCCCGATTCGAGCGGCTCGTCTAGTAAGCTTGCGATAAACTGATCGAATTTTTCCGTAAATATAAGTAGCAAGCTTTCGATCGACGCTACGTATTAAAAGAATTTGCTTTTCGTTACTTTTTTTGCGTCTTTAAAGTTCTAGAACTTAGCGACGGATGCTTTCCTTTCGTCGGAGGTGTGGTTGGTGCTTTAGCAACCTGGCTTTTTGCAAATAAAACACCTTTTCTCACCTTTAATAGCCTTAGCAGCTTTCTTACTTCCGAAGTATTAGCGGTCTTAAATAAAGCATTCGTATTCTTCGTTTAAATCGGAGTCAGCCTTTAAGGTGTTGTGAAAGCAGGTGTAATCGTGTAGCTCGCTAGAACTCGCGTAAGCTCTAGCTTTGGCGAGAGGTCGAGAGGTCTTAATTGCAAATGCAATTGCTCGACGAATATTAGCAATTGCGGCGGTAAAAGTAAAAGCAAGATTCATTCGTATAATCGTAATCTTTAGCACGTTTTTATAAACTAAATATAACTTGTTAGCAAGACTTCGATTATCTTTTAAACTTAGTCGTAAAAAGCTTTGAATGCCTTTAAGCTTTTTAGCGAGCTTTTTAAAGCACTCGTTAAGCGAGGTCTTTAGATTCTCTTTTTTAATTAAATCTAACGAAATTTCCTTTTAGCGGTCGTATTTTGCTTGCCGCCGATAATCAATCTCGAAGTAGTCTTTTATAGCAATAGCGTTTGCTTTAAACGTCGGAAGCTTAGCTTTGATTATATGATTATAATAAAAAGTTATAGCTTTTTTCGTAAATATAATTAAAAACGTTGCTAAATAATCGTCGGATGTTAAGTCGTATCGACTTACTTGATCAGCGAAAATACTTAATTAAGTCTTAAAGTTATTGTCGAATTTCGAATACTTTAGCTCTTTAAGAAAGCTTTTTATAAATAAAGCTAACTCTTTTGCTTTTAAGTAAAGGTCCGTTGCTTTAAGCTTAAGGAAATCGTCTTTATTATCGTTAAAAGCGCTTGGAGTGCCGTACGCAAGCGTGCCGTGCTTAGCTAATGGTCGGATCGGTAAAGGGTTACCGATATAGTTGCCGGTGGTCCGTCTTCTTAGGGTTAGGGTTAGGGTTAGGGTTAGGGTTAGGGAGTAGCTGGAAGGCAGATTGAAATCAAGAAGAGTAGGAGTCCGACAGTCAGTTGCAAAGAATCAAACTGTTTCGCCTGGCTCTTCAGGGACTCGTACGGCGGCTAGGTATTATATACCTAGGCTTCGGCGTAAGCTCGGTATAGGCCGAGTAAGTCATACAATCAATACCCTTGCTCACCCGTAAACCTTAGTCCTCGATCTGAGGGATTTATGCAAGTGTATTAATATCGAAGGATTCGAGTTATATTAATCGCGCAAACTTAAACTAGACGCGCGGCCTTCCAAGGTTTCGCATATTTAATACGACGATAAGCGTGCATATATGCGCGCATGCGCGCATATATGCGCGCATAAAGTCTATTAAATACCTCGCCAAGGTAAGCTGTGCACCTAGTTAGCAAAGTGCAAAACTTTAACTTCTACGTTCCGAGTAAACCTTGCGGCGTAGCCGGACACGATAAGCGAAGGTATATACGCGATGCTATTAAGTCTACGGTTTATATATATGACCCGATATCCCTTTCTATTGTATACTATAGCAGTATGCAAGAGGCAAGATTCTTGATTGTCGCTTCTCATTCCTTTTATCGAAGGTATTGCGCCGTTTCTATCGTGAGCTCTACTTCTTTTCTTAGGTCAGTTTTCCCTTTGTATTGAGTGACTCTACGGTTCTGCTTGGTAGTGCTAACAGGACCCTTTAAAATAGGTTCTTTCCGAGGGTCTCCGAAAAAGTCCCGTAAATACTCCGAAAGGTGTTCGCTTTCTCGTAAGTCCCTTTCTCTCAAGATAGTTTCCGTAAGCAACGACCACGTGAAGTTTCCAAGGCTGACTAATGTAATAAGGTAAGCTCAAACCAAGGTCCGGGTTAGGGTTTTGGTTAAGGTCAGGGTTGGGTTAGGTTTAAGGTTAAGGGTTAAAGTGAGGAAAAGGTTTGAACTTCTCACTTTCCTAGAGCCCCTTAACCTTTTTTGTTTCTATCTTGTATTCTTGTTTCGATAGATCGTATTAGAATCTATTAAAATATAATATGGCCGGCGTCTATTAGTTAGCGAGGGCGTTATCACTACCTTCGCTACTCGTCACTGACGTCACCGCACCAACGCTTTTCAGCGCTACGGGCGTCGAGCCGTTTGTTACTCAAGCAGTATACAAACGCGCTTCGCTTTTAACAAGAGTAGACAGCTCTCGTACCTCTTTTCAGAGGCTTAAACTGGAGTTCAATAATAAAAGAAATCGCTAAGAATACGGCGTTTCGAGTATTATATTCCTTCTTTCGGCTCATACGCATTTAATAGCGTTAGATTATAGAGATTGAAAGAGTCGTATAAACTTCTCCCCCGCTTTAGCGAGGTTACGATGTTATCTAAATCATCGAAATCTTCGGTAGACATTTTTCGTAAGATGTCTTTCAGCGGACCAATACGTATATATTCCTATACTGGATTATACTCGGAGAGGAGTATTAGCTTAAGGATAGGCCGCTCGATCACCTTAAGGGTCTCGCTAAACTATTCATTCAGCATCTTTTGAAGATAACCTCGTCTCAAAAGATTCAAATACAATTTGCGTTCGCACGCTTTCGCTTCTTCAGGTCGCGTGCAAATTGTATTGTATCTTACTCGCTCGGCCTTAACGAAGGCTCTCTTGGTTGCAAAAGGGTGAGCACTGGAGAAGGGAATATACATATGACGATTAAGTGCTTTCTCGTAGATTCTCGTGACCAATCGATCTTTTACGATTAATAGCTCAACGTCTAGAAAGTGAGCTGAATGTTTAGAATATTCCTACGTAATATCTAAGCCTAGTAGCTTCCATTCGCTTAACCAAGTGTTCAGCTCGCTTTCTGTACCTTTATAAATAAGACAGATATCGTTAATAAAGCGACCGTAGAATTTAATCTTGTTGTTGCGATATTTGAAACGACCTTTCTCGTACAATCTACAATAGAAGTTTGCTAAAATCGGAGCGCAAGCGACGCCTATAGCTAAACCACTGCGTTGTTGATAGATCTTATCTTGGCATTTAAAGAAGTTGTTTAATAAGACGAATTCCATCATCTTCGTCAAATCACTCTTCCAAATACCTTTCGACGCTCGTCCGATTATTGTTTTAATCGAATCGATAGCCCGGAAAGGGTCTATATTAGTATACATGGCTGTAACGTCACTTGTTACAATCCAGCACTCGTCGAAGGAATCGACCTTTCTAATCTTTGTTAAGAAATCTTGTATCGAAGTCAAAACGCTTAGAAAGTTAAGAAGTTCTGGTTGTAGAGCGTAATCTATTACTTCCGCTACCCGCGACGTTATCCAGCTATAGCTTGGGATGATTGGTCTAGAGGCCCACGGGTGCTTGTATACTTTAGGTATCACATAGAACGTGGGCAAATCTTAGGGTTAGGGTTAGGGTTAGGGAGTAGCTGGAAGGCAGATTGAAATCAAGAAGAGTAGGAGTCCGACAGTCAGTTGCAAAGAATCAAACTGTTTCGCCTGGCTCTTCAGGGACTCGTACGGCGGCTAGGTATTATATACCTAGGCTTCGGCGTAAGCTCGGTATAGGCCGAGTAAGTCATACAATCAATACCCTTGCTCACCCGTAAACCCTAGTCCTCGATCTGAGGGATTTATGCAAGTGTATCAATATCGAAGGATTCGAGTTATATTAATCGCGCAAACTTAAACTAGACGCGCGGCCTTCCAAGGTTTCGCATATTTAATACGACGATAAGCGTGCATATATGCGCGCATGCGCGCATATATGCGCGCATAAAGTCTATTAAATACCTCGCCAAGGTAAGCTGTGCACTTAATTAGCAAAGTACAAAACTTTAACTTCTACGTTCCGAGTAAACCTTGCGGCGTAGCCGGACACGATAAGCGAAGGTATATACGCGATGCTACTAAGTCTACGGTTTATATATATGACCCGATATCTCCTTCTATTGTATATTATAGCAGTATGCAAAGGGCAAGATTCTTGATTGTCGCTTCTCATTCTTTTCATCGAAGGTATTGCGCCGTTTTTATCGTGAGCTCCACTTCTTTTCCTAGGTCAGTTTTCCCTTTGTATTAAGTGACTCTACGGTTCTGCTTGGTAGTGCTAACGGGACCCCTTAAAATAGGTTCTTTCCGAAGGTCTCCGAAAAAGTCCCGCAAATACCCCGAAGGGTGTTCGCTTTCTCGTAAGTCCCCTTCTCTCAAGGTAGTCTCCGTAAGCAACGACCACGTGAAGTTTCCAAGGCTGACTAATGTAGTAGAGTAAGCTTAAACCAAGGTCCGGGTTAAGGTTCTGGTTAGGGTCAAGGTTGGGTTAGGTTTAAGGTTAAGGGTTAAGGTAGGGAAAAGGTTTGAACTTCTCACTTTCCTAGAGCCCCTTAACCTTTTTTGTTCCTATCTTGTATTCCTGTCTCGATAGATCGTATTAGAATCTATTAAAATATAATATGGCCGGCGTCTATTAGTTAGCGAGGGCGTTATCACTACCCTCGCTACTCGTCACTGACGTTACCGCACCAACGCTTTTCAGCGCTACGAGCGTCGAGCCGTTTGTTACTCAAGCAGTATACAAACGCGCTTCGCTTTTAACAAGAGTAGACAGCTCTCGTACCTCTTTTCAGAGGCCTAAACTGGAGTTCAATAATAAAAGAAATCGCTAAGAATACGGCGTTTCGAGTATTATATTCTTTCTTTCGGCTTATACGCATTTAATAGCGTTAGATTATGGAGATTGAAAGAGTCGTATAGACTTCTCCCCCGCTTTAGCGAGGTTACGATGTTATCTAAATCATCGAAATCTTCGGTAGACATTTTTCGTAAGATGTCTTTTAGCGGACCAATACGTATATATTCCTATACTGGATTATACTCGGAAAGGAGTATTAGCTTAGGGATAGGCCGCTCGATCACCCTAAAGGTCTCGCTAAACCATTCATTCAGCATCTTTTAAGGATAACCTCGTCTCAAAAGATTCAAATACAATTTGCGTTCGCACGCTTTCGCTTCTTCAGGTCGCGTGCAAATTGTATTGTATCTCACTCGCTCGGCCTTAACGAAGGCTCTCTTGGTTGCAAGAGGGTAAGCACTGGAGAAGGGAATATACATATAACGATTGAGTGCTTTCTCGTAGATTCTCGTGACCAATCGATCTTTTACGATTAATAACTTAACGTCCAGAAAGTGAGCTGAATGTTTAGAATATTCCTACGTAATATCTAAGCCTGGTAGCTTCCATTCGCTTAACCAAGTGTTCAGCTCGCTTTCTGTGCCTTTATAAATAAGACAGATATCGTCAATAAAGCGACCGTAGAATTTAATCTTGTTATTGCGATATTTGAAACGACCTTTCTCGTATAATCCACAATAGAGGTTTGCTAAAATCGGAGCGCAAGCGACGCCTATAGCTAAACCACTGCGTTGTTAATAGATCTTATCTTAGCATTTAAAGAAGTTGTTTAATAAGACGAATTCCATCATCTTCGTCAAATCACTCTTCCGAATACCTTTCGACGCTCGTCCGATTATTGTTTTAATCGAATCGATAGCCCGGAAAAGGTCTATATTAGTATACATAGCTGTAACGTCACCTGTTACAATCCAGCACCCGTCGAAGGAATCGACCTTTCTAATCTTTGTTAAGAAATCTTGTGTCGAAGTCAAAACGCTTAGAAAGTTAAGAAGTTCTAGTTGTAAAGCGTAATCTATTACTTCCGCTACCCGCGACGTTATCCAGCTATAGCTTGAGATGATTGGTCTAGAGGCCCACGAGTGCTTATGTACCTTAGGTATCACATAGAACGTAGGCAAATCATTCGTGCTAGCGCGAATATACTTCTTAATAGAAGCAGGCAAGTAAAGGGATTCATAGATTTCCTCTAGCTGTTTACCAAGTGATATAAGTATGAAATCTAGTAGAGTATACGCTTTCGTATTACTCATGTGGATTGCAACTTGTTCCTTATACCAATCAAGCGAAATAACGCTTAAGCCCAGATTTTTATCAGTTATTTTAACGAGGTAATTCTTCTCGGTTAAATACTGCTTTAAATCTCGCAAATTAGGGTTATGGCGTAGAGTTAACTTCGGCAAAGCATTGATCTGTTTATACAGTGCATGTTTGATTTCTATTAACCCACTCTCTAATTCATCAGAAGCTTTGGGTGGATCCCAATCGTCTTGCTTGATATGGAACTGAGGTATATAACTTGGGTTTACTGGTCGATCTTTGAAGTAGAATTTAGTTCTAATAGATCGTTGGAGCTTTAGCCAAGCTTCGCGTACCAGTTGTGGTCTCATTTTATCGTGTAAAATAAATTTCCCGTTTAGTGATAGCGTTTGCCGTATATTTTCTAGGAGAAATACGTTAGGCCCTTGAAATATATCTAATTGAGTACTTGAAATACTATCAAGATATTCAGGTTTACTATGGGGTAGTAACCATTGGGCTCTAATATCTACGGGTTTTTCAAACCACGTGCGAAGGTAAGAAGACAAATCATTCAACCGAAATTGTTTTGATTAAGAAGCTAGCTGATTATCTAATCCCGCTAATTCTTCTTTGGTTTCTTCTTCCCACTCCCATTTCCTTTTCCTCCCTTCCCTGAGTTTGGTTGGGGTTTCTTTGGTTTGGGGCCACCCTTGGCCTTGTTCGGCTTGGGGTTGGACTTTTTGGCACCTATCTCTTGAATTAGTTAAGACCTTAGTGCGGAGACTAAAGGACTTACCTTTCGGAGGTGCGCTTTTCGCTTTACCAGACTTGTTCAAGGCCTTGGCAACCGCGAGCTCAACTACGCGAGTGATATCGTTTGCCCCATAATTGCTCATGTGGGTATCCGTATCCTCTTTAAGCTTCAGCTTACTCAGCTTTACGGCAAGCTCATTTTGATGTTTCATCAGTCCGAGGCCAAAAGACCTTCGGAGCCAAGTCACACCTAGTTGCGAGCACGTACGAGTCTCATCTCTAAGATAATCGTTCGATTTGTTTGCCGTACTTGAAAAAGAAGGGCCGAGTGATTCGGTGACCTTCTTAATCGTGAGTTCTTTTGCAGTCTCAGCTGCTTTATCGTCGGCCAAGGATTCGAGATGCTTAAGCTCTTGTTCCTTGACCGCGATACACTCTTTATGTACCTTGAGACGGTATTCAGAGGTGGCGGTAATAAGACTTGCTTCCTATGCGTTCCACGAGTTTGTTCCCTTGAACTCTTTAGACACTTGAACTGCTGGCACCTTTAGCGCACCTTGAATGGAAGAGGGAAGGGTATGGACAGAGAGGTGTTCCTTAAGCGAACCAATAGCGTGAAAGCAGTGTGAGACTTTCACGCCGATGTCGAACCACTCTTTGAAGATCAAGCGAAAGTGGGCTTGAAAAAGGCGGGGAACGCAGGCTGCAAGCTCGTCGATAGAGCCCGCAACCGCCACGTTGTCGGCGTTGTATTTGGCGGTAGGTGCCTGGATGGAGACAACGGTAGAAGGCATGGTTGGATTGAGTGCAAACAATCAATGAAGGGTTAGGGTTAAGGAGTAGCTGGAAGGCAGATTGAAATCAAGAAGAGTAGGAGTCCGACAGTCAGTTGCAAAGAATCAAACTGTTTCGCCTGGCTCTTCAGAGACTCGTACGGCGGCTAGGTATTATATACCTAGGCTTCGGCGTAAGCTCGGTATAGGCCGAGTAAGTCATACAATCAATACCCTTGCTCACCCGTAAACCCTAGTCCTCGATCTGAGGGATTTATGCAGGTGTATCAATATCGAAGGATTCGAGTTATATTAATCGCGTAAACTTAAACTAGACGCGCGGCCTTCCAAGGTTTCGCATATTTAATACGACGATAAGCGTGCATATATGCGCGCATAAAGTCTATTAAATACCTCGCCAAGGTAGGCTGTGCACCTAGTTAGCAAAGTGCAAAACTTTAACTTCTACGTTCCGAGTAAACCTTGCGGCGTAGCCGGACACGATAAGCGAAGGTATATACGCGATGCTACTAAGTCTACGGTCTATATATATGACCCGATATCCCCTTCTATTGTATACTATAGCAGTATGCAAGGGGCAAGATTCTTGATTGTCGCTTCTCATTCCTTTCATCGAAGGTATTGCGCCGTTTCTATCGTGAGCTCCACTTCTTTTCCTAGGTCAGTTTTCCCCTTGTATTGAGTGACTCCACGGTTCTGTGAGTTCTCGTAACAGGACGCAATTAACCTTAGCAATACGTAACTGAACG